>NC_140936.1:43866788-44466788 GCF_014529385.1 Adiantum capillus-veneris | reverse complement strand
AATTAGTACTCGAGGAGCTTTTTGTTTGGAACAGCATCTCTTGGAATGCACTGATTGCGGGATACTCACAACAGGAGTAGGACTAGAAAGCTCTAGGTGTTTTCAGCAGATGCATAGTGAGAGCCTTTGTCTAGATGCAATCACCTACGTATTCATCTTGAAGGCATGTGGCTCTATGTAAGATGCTGATATGGGCACAAAAATTTACAATTTCTTTGTTTGTCTGAGGCTTTTGAAAATATAGGTCGTGGTTGGCACTCCCTTGGTCAATATGTATGTCAAATGTGGTACGCTTCAGAAAGCATAAATAAGTGCATTAGGAGCTTCTTGTCCGGAATGTCGTCTCTTGGAACGCACTGATTACGGGATATGCGCAACAGGAGCAGGGACAAAAAGCTCTAGGCTGTTTTCAGCGGATGCAAAGCGAGTGTATCTCTCACCATTCAGTCAACTAATGCAGGGGAGCCCTGGAATGGCTTGCTTGGTCAACTTTCTTTTGATATACTTTGAGGCATTCTTCTCCAAGCTATAGCAACATCTTGTCTCTCTCTCCATGGCTTTCTCCAACTTCATCCCATATGTACTGTCAACGAGGCTATCAAAAACCTTAAATATGTTTTCATGCTAGCAAGTAGTAAGCAGAAGGGAGGAGGGCCTTGCTGGAGCCGTAACGTCATACTTGTTGCATACGCATGCCTGTCAGATCACCCCGCTACACTGGCATTGGGCTAAAACAACATTCAACACAAGGAAGTAAAAGAGCAAACCTACAGCTCATGTAGTAGAGAGCCACACTTAAACTTCAGAGAGCACCAGAACTTCTTGAAAATCTTCCTAGCTCTGGTCTGTTTTCAATAGATTCGAAGTGATGGCCTCTCTCATGATTGCAAGATTTGCTCCAAAAGGGCAGTGCCAGAAAGCTCTAGGCTGTTTTCAGCAGATGCGAAGCAAGGAATCTTGGAGAAAGATGTCATGCTTGGCCGTATTTTGATCAATATGTATGTCAAATGGGGTTCCCCAAAGACTACGAATTTGTGTATGTGTGCATGAGACCCTACCGACGAACGCTACGACGGACTCAACATCAATCGACATGTTTGCAGAAGTCGCAAAATGGATGACGATGGTAGAACGTATACTCGTGGGAAGGTGGCGGAACAATGCAAGAAAGGTCTAGAAGCGGCTCCATCCAAGATTGTGCATTGATCCATACGACCAATACCAAAGGTACACTTATATTCCGTATTTTGGTTTCCTTTCTGTGATCTCAAAAGTACTTAGATTAAATCATATACACATTTAAGCAAAAAATTTACATCATTTTTATTCAAAAGATTGTAGATGAAGGTGACAAAGGCTGAAGAATTTTTGATGTCCAACAAAGGAACATATAGACAATACGTCACGGCAAGGCAACGCGGAATAATACATGTCTTCATAAAACCATCGGTAGTGAGTTCTTCCTTGTAAAGCTGTAGTATTTTTACAATAATAAAGTCCCTCCAATAATGAAGGGGATAAAAATGGCAGGGGAAGGGCACGTTCCCTACGGTACTATTATAAATGTAGAGAACGGTGCAAACTCCACACCATACATATGTATGGTTTTTTTTTTTTAATGGGCACGAGCATCGTAAATGCACGAAATGCATCTCGTTTTGTTTTTATTATCATGTGAAACTGTTTACATTCATACATCTTTTCATGCAAAATCTCATTTGCGATGCGAGGTTGTAGAGCTTCTGGTGAAAGCTTCGAGAGAGGAGATATGCTAACGAGCCATCAACACAAACTATGCCATGAGGTAAGAGCCACACCATTATCACTTTTTGGATTCTTACCATGTGCACAGTAAAGCAATCAAGGCAAACTAGTTTTTTAATAAAAGTTCCTGGAAGACTTTGCAAGTCTTCTATCATGATAGAAGACTAGCAACTAGCTAGGAGAAAAATTTTGCCAACCCCTCTTGGGTACATGTAATTCTTGGTAAGAAATGACCACTCCCCAAGTTTGAAGTCATTTGGACATGTTTAGGTGCACATAATCTCCTATTGAGTGTTTCAAACTCTGAATCACCAGATTTTGACACAAAGACCCCAAAAAGAGTTCAAACTGCCTAAAAATTGGCTGGTGACCTATTGGGAAGTAATGAAATCAAGGTGTCCAATCATAAGTTGATTTTGACCACTAGGGTGAAAGCCCAAATCAACTTCTAACTTCACAGCTTGATTATAATCGTCTCAAGGATCTCATACATACTTTCATATTTGAATCTAGACTAGCCGAATCCCTAAAACCATGAATCAAATGGAAGACTCTGGATTGTGTAAAAGGGTGAACACTCACAAGAAAGAGTTTCACAACAGAATAAGACTTGTATATACATCAGAACTTAGAATTCATTTGTAATATTGGACATACAGGTCTTATTTACTTAGTTTTGCTGATCACAACAAGGACAAGCATAGATACACCACTTAGGAGAGTTTTGGTTTTGTGCATTGATTTTTTGCATACAACTTTTGCAATTCAAGATTGTTGTGTCAACCCTTGAAGTCTAAAAAAGGCTAATCATACTTTTGCAGATACAATGGAGCACCGACTCTCAACACAAATATGAGAAGCAATCGAGGTTGTTGGAGTTAGGGTTGCTGAAAAACACACAAAGCTTGGACAAGATGAAGGAAGCTCAAGGCACACAACAGAGAGTGTATTACTTGTGCAATGGAAAGATAAGATAGCCCTAGAGTGATGGACGTATACATGCATGGGGAAAAGATCTCATAGTGAGGGAAAAATGTCTCGGCTGTCCTAAGTGTGTTCACACACATCACTACCACATGTATATGGTAGCAAATCCCCCCTGGGAGTGATGTCTTGAACACGAGCTGGGACATAGAGTATAGGGAAGTGCCATGCTCTGAGGACATGATCATTTCACAAAGGGGAGTAAGCCCAAAGCTTTGCGGAAAGCTTTGAAATTCTTGCGAGATAGTGCCTTTGTGAAAAGAATTGCAAGGTTGTCCTGTGTTTGCACATAAACCAAGTTGATCTCTCCTACTGAGAGCCTCTCCCTAACATAGTGGTAATGCACCTCAATGTTCTTTGTGTGAGCATGAAAAATTGGGTTCCTCACAAATACCAATGCACTCTCACTGTCGTGTAGATAGTGTTGGCACTATCCAATCCAACACCCAAATCAGCCATAAGGAGTCTGAGCCCTACACACTCAATCGTAGCTATGAAGACTACCCTATACTCAAACACACAATTGAAAGTGGCCACAATAGGTTGCTTCTTGCTCAACCATGATATGCATGAACTACCAAGCATGAAACAAAAATCAGGACACTCGCCTGTTAAAACAACCAGCCCAATCTGAGTCCGAAAATTCATGTAAATCTAGCGGCAATGATCCCTCCTTGGGATACAACAAGCCAAGATGTAAAGTAGCAAAAATCCCTCTTGACAGCCTGCCAATGCTTAGAACATTGGCTATGCATGAATCTACTGGCTTGTGAGAGTGTAAACTGAAATTTTGACCTCGTGTTGCATACATAAATAAGGCAACCAACAACAATTTGGTAAAGAATGACATCGGAATGATCACCAACATCATGAAGACTCAATTTCAAACTTGTTTCCATGGGAGTAGAAATAGGTTTGCAATCCTCAAGTCCAAACTTACATAGAAATTTCTCTATGTAACTTGTCTGACACAAGGCAATACCACCATCACACTGCTTAAATTGTATACCCAAGTAATGATGCAACGGCCCCAAATCTTTCATCTTAAAGTAGAATTAAAATCAACTTTGAATTTAACAATATGTCTCTCATTTAGTCCAATGCTTAGTAAATCATCCACATAGAGAACCATGATGAGAAGTACATCACCCTCATGCTTTACATACAATGTGCTTTTTGTTGGACTGTTACAAAAACCTTGTTTGACCAAATGAGTGTCAGCCTTCTCATACCAAGCACGACAAGATTGATTCAACCCATACAAAACTGTCTTCTCGGAAGGGAAGCCTTGAGGCCAAAAGCGAAGCGAAAAGAAAAAGGTTATGGATACAAGAGATGAAAAACCGCAATCTTGGATACAAAAAACAAAAAAAGTTTGAAAGATGAAATTTCAAAAGCCACCAACCGATAGTTATGGCTTCTTTTTTTCGCACTTAGATTTTTGGGGGCAGAAGTTGAATTAATTTTCTTTCCTTTACATTTTCACACTTTATCTTCCTGCCCTTTAGTGAAAAAACCGCAACGTTGCATTGCATAAACTTCCTCAAATATGTCACCATTCAAGAAAACAATAACAATGTTTGACTGATGTACATCCCAACCAAAATGAGCTGCCAATGTACATAGAAAATGCACAGTAGTCATACGACCACAAGTGGGAGCAAAAGTCTCTTTATAATCTATGCCTTTTTGTTGTGCATAACCCTTTGCAACAAGTCGAGCCTTATAGCAATCAATCTCACCATCTGGCTTGCGTTTCAACTTGTAAACCCACTTTCCACCACGAATGGTCTTTTTGCCTGGAGGCAAATCACATAAAGTCCATGTGTCATTTTCTATAAGTGCATCATATTCTAATTGCATTATAGCCATCTACTTTTTTGGATTTAGTGCTTCATCCAAAGACAGAGGTTACTCAACATCACATAAGCTAGACACAGTCAAAGCTTAACAATCTGATCATAAGATGCATGGTGAGAACCTGAACAAGTACGATTAGACAAAGGTGCATCCAATTTATTGGCACACAAAGTATGCACCAGCCATCATTGGCATACCTCTACCTTGCTCATTCTCAATCCTTTCCTCATCAAGTACATCATGTACATCTGCATCAGTAATAGGTTGATCTATAACATTTTCAAAAATCCCCATAGGCTATACATTTGGATCATTGGAATTTACATTTGAACTTACACCACTAAAAAGACGCAACAAAGTGTCATAAATCTCTTGTGAGCTTACATCATTGTCTCTAGTACATGACAGCAAGGGATGAATAGAATCTTCCATGAACACAACATCCAGTAAGAACAAGATAAACTCTGTCTGCAAATGATACAACCTGAAACCTATTCTTTCAGCACTATAACGAAAAAAAATACATTTGAGAGTCTTATCATCCAAATTTTTGTGTTGTGTTTGTGGCACCAAAGCATAAGCCAAAAAACCAAAAACACACATGTACTCAATAGAATGCTTTCTATCATGTCATGCTTCATATGGAGTCATAGATTGTAAAGCTTTTGTAGGACACCTGTTTAGTACATAAGTGGAACACATGATAGCCTCAAGCCAAAATGAATGTGGCAAAGCTTGACTTTTGACCATACATCGTGCCATTTCCATGAGAGATCTGTTTTCCTCTCAACAACACCATTTTGTTGAGATGTATACGGCACTGTACATTGGTGTTTTATCCCACGACTAGCTAGAAATGCATTAAATTCATGAGACATATACTTCTTCCCTCGATCGGAATGGAGGGTGCCCATAGTACATTTTGAGACATTTTTAGCCATAGCTATAAATTGTTTGAAGCACATAAACACTTTGGACTTTTCTTTAAGTCGATACACCGCCCATCACACAATATATCATCAAGAAAAACACCATAAGAAATTAGAATGTAAGCTAACTCCTCATGAGCTTCATCACAAAGAACCTTATTTTCTTTAACCAAATATTCCTCATTTAAGCAAGAAATATTTCTTTCTTCACTCACATCAACATTAGATCCATCCATATCATCACAACATTGAAGAAAATCTCCAATAACATCATCATCATCATCCATAACAAAAAAATAAGGGAAAGCACATCAAATTCAGACACACTATTCACATGAGTATTGTGATTATGACTCTTAACCAATGGATGAATAGTGGTAGGTGTGAGTATGAGATTATGTGGGGTGCTCTTTTGGATCTCTTGGCTCTTTAGATCCTCTCTCCTATCTCAATATCCCAATCTCCTATCTCATCTCCTAGGGTAGAGATATCAACCACATCATCCATCTCCTCATCAACATGTTTTTGATTGGAAACATCCCCCATGAATATACTATGCCTCTTCTCAACATGAGTAAAACAAGACCTTGCATATGCATTAGACATGCCATGCATGAAATTTACTAATGAATGATCCTCAATCACTCCATGATTATTACCCTCTACTGGCAAAATAACAAAATGAAAAGACTCTTGTGGGGTTGCTTGAACCACCTCCTTCTCCACCATCTTTGGCATCCCCTCTTGTTGGATTATGGTCACCATGCAATCACATGCATCATCATCCTCTTCCTCACTTGACTCAAACTTATCCCCAAAAACATCTTTTACTTTTCCACATGCTTTACGCAACTGACACACCTTCTTTCTACTTGCACATGACTTACGACTCTTCCCTTTATGATTGTCAAGCCATTCATATGCACTCTCCAACTCATACTCAAACTCATCTAACTTGTCTAATGCACTCTCCATCTCCTCAAAACATGATACTTTATGAAAATTTTTGACAACTTTTTGAAGCTTTCTAGACAATGTGACCATGCACCATTTCTTTCATTTTCTTACTTTGAGCACTCATCAATCATGCATGTACACCAATAGCTGTCATGATTAATGCTCATGCAAAACTCACATCTCTTATTTTCCCCCATGTTAGCAATGTGACCATGCACCATTTCTTGCATTTTTCTTGCTTTGACAACTCATCAACCATGCATGTACACCCATAGTTGTCATGATTAATGCTCATGCAAAACTCACATCTCTTATTTCCCCCCATGTTAGCAATATGGAGAAAATGAAACAGAAATCAACATACCAATGGTGCTAGCAAGCACTCCATTCAAAATTGCTTTAAATCTTGATAACTTGCTGTCTCAGATTGTGCTATTGAGACACATTCCACCTCAGATGCAACTACAAAATAATGTGATTATGAGATTTTGATACAGATTCATAAACAAAGTCCGATTCAACAACTTCAAATTGATTATACAAGCTCAGATTCATCATATTGGATGTTCAAATTCAACAAACTACAAATTCATATTCAACATATTGCAGCTACAATTTCAGAAAACTGTAGGTTCTGATTCTATCTTCGCTTCCAAGCAACCACATCGTCCACCATTTTCTCCACAATTCCAATCTCTCACGTTGTTCATGGCCCTAAATTTCAACATGCACACATCCCTAGACTCACTCTTAATCCTCCATTATAGTGAATGCTACAAACAGGGACAATCCCCTGATTCTCCAAATTGATGAAACATGACCTTGTTGTTGTAGGATTATGTTGAATTTCCATATCAACAAGAATCATTCCAAAGGCATATAACTTTGATATCGGATGTGCAAGAGCACTCACCCTATTTTCTAATTGCATGATCTACATCGTGTGTTAATCGAGGGAAACCTGTAACGTGGACGGTTCTCATGCCCTCTCTCGCTATTGTACAAAGAAAGTAGCATCGCCTTACTTACCCTTACTCTGTAGCCCAAACAGGGATAGCCAAATGCAGACCAATAACAAGAAATGGACGCCTCTAAAACTTTTGTAGATGCCTCAATGCCTTCTCCTTTATGTTACCTTCTCGTAATTTCCTTCCCTGCACATTAATCAGTGCTACATGGATACCGGCCACTTCCCTAAAGACCTAGGCATGCTCACAATTATTCCATGAAGAGAGAAACCAACAGGATCACCAATTGTGTTGGGGTTCAAAAAACACATGAATCTCTCTCGTACATACTCTCATACAGAGAATAGATAGCTACTCCATAATCAGACTCAATAGTATCAGACACGTAACTTCAGAGTCAGCAAATAGAACATAGAGAAAGATCAGACAGGGCCGCAAGAACACCATGTCTAAAGATTCTCTCTCATTCCCCTACTCAAAACTCGTCCAAAATACAACTGAAAGATGATACTTATAACTATCCAGCAAAGCCTTCTTGGCATAAAATATCAGACTCAACAAAATCCGACCTAGAAAAAGTCCAACTCAGCACAGATCCGATTTAGCATATAATATGTAGTCAGCAAGAAATCTCAAAAAAGACCTCCCCTAGGCCAAAAAATTGTGCCCCTTATTGGGCGTGGAAAGCCTCCCCTATTTTTGTCATTCTTTCCTATTTTTAACTCAAGTGAACCGCCACTTTTCTTTTTGGCTTGCTTGCTCCCACATGTATCTACCCCTAAATGGGGTTGTCACGGTGCCGTGAGAAGGGCTTGTGGGACCCCTCTCCCTCAAAAATAATTTTACCCCATTGGGGTACGTGGGAACACCCCCTGTAGCCACTACCATGTCATCACCTACTTTGCAATGCCAACGGACGATGGTTGCCACCACGACACGCAATGCCAACGGACGATGGTTGCCACCACGACACGCAATGCCAACATCCCCACCAATGTAGCACCGGGCACGCCAGGACACAAGGCCATAGCCAATGGGAGAGGAGCTCTCTCTCTCTCTCTCACTCTCTCTCTCTCTCTCTCTCTCTCTCTCTCTCTCGACTAAGGAGGAGTTCCTCTCTAGTATAAATAGCAGTACATGCCCCTCCTTCAAGCCCCATGTGGGGTTTTCACCTTCCACATGGCACTGTCTCCTTGTTTTGGCTCATCAAGCCCTCCAAAAGCTCTTCAAAAAACTTCAAATAAATTTGGTTTTTGGCCCCTATTACATTGCTTTCCATTTTCTTCCTGATGCCTAGATTCCCCATCTGTGAATCCACACCAGAACTCCAACTTATTGACTTCCTTGCATAAGATTCTTGCCGCATCTTGATGTGGCCAGGCCTGCCAACCGAGGCCATCAAAATTCAAAAAATTCAACGGGCACCACACTGTCGATAACTGTTGTAAACTTCGACCATTAGTATCTTACTGATTTGGACTCTTATTGATGTGTCGTTGACTCCTATGGTCTTCATACACTGCACACCTTCCATATAAACCCTGGTGAGGCTCAGAGAACTCCTAGTGAGCATTTTTATGAGACTACTTTGAGAATATAGAGGGTGACCTTAATTAGCGGGAGAAACATAACCATTATACTTAATTAACTTGGCATGAACAATACTTTTGCAAGCGAGAGAATTAGAGAACTTGACAACAGTTGAGGACCGGATTTATGTGGAGCCGATCCCCCCTCCAAAAGGCATTGTATTATAATTTCTCGCATAAAGAGAGACTTTATACAATACAAGCTTTGTATTCCATGAGACCTTGATGGCTCAATGAAGATAGAGAGCTTCATGCACCACAATTATTCCTGTAATTTAGCTAATTGAAAGCATTAACTTGTCCCCAACCTTAGTCCCAAGACCTCAAACACCTTCAAAGGTGGAGAGAGCTAGCAGGGAAGGAGGGTAGGAAAGAAGAAGAAGAAACATTCATATGAGAAAGAAATAGTTCCTCACTTATCGTCACTCTTCTTGCTTAGCATAGCATAATAGCATAATAATGAAGATGGAGAAGATGGCAAGCGTTAAGCATCGAAGCATGGTTCTTGGTTGGATTTGCATTTGATAGCCAAGAGTGTTGGTGTAGGCTCTCCACTTCTCAACAATCTTGGAGAAGGAGATGGAGTTCTTGCGCTTTCACCTGGTGAGAATGAGCATGTGTGTGTGTGTGTGTGTGTGTGTGTGTGTGTGTGTGAGAGAGAGAGAGAGAGAGAGAGAGAGAGAGAGAGAGAGAGAGAGAGAGAGAGAGAGTATACCCCCCCAAGTTGCATGGCCGACCCCTCTTGTTGGCCTTGCTTGAAACTCATTGGCTCTCTCAATGCCTAGCCAATTAGAAGCCTGGGTCATATCAAGCAACCATGCTAGCATTAAAACAAGTGGCCTCCTGTCCCCTTTGAGAGAGAGGGTTTGATAATTGCTTTAAACAATTAATCAAATAACTAAATTCTCATTGGACCCCTTTAGAGGTCAACCAATAGGCTTTAGGCACTTTATGAGGGCAACATGGGGAGGAACTTGACATGTGTCCTTGTTGCCTCTTTAGACTTGGCTTGTATGGAGTAAGTGTGTGTGTGTTCTCTCTCATGCCCGTACTTGTAGGGCTCCCCCCCCCCCCCCCCCCCTAGTGTAGGGATGTGTTTGACTTTTTGAAACACCTCAAGCCCCTCAAAACAACTTAGTCATTAAGCACCTCAATCACCTCAAGCACCTTAGTCAACAAGCACGACAAGCACCTTAGTTAGCACAACAAGCACCTCAATCTTGGGCTCGGTTCCCACCTCAAGCACAACCCTAGCTTACCTAAGATCCTAGGTCTAAGGACTTTTAACACTTACCTTTGGAGGTCTTTAATGAAGCTAACCCTGAGGTCTTTCAAGCTCCATTAGCTAGAATTTCTCTTTGACATACCATCTCTCATTTGGACCCATTGACTTTGGCTCCATGCCGAGATAGATCCATAAGCACATGTCTATAATCTAACTCTTATTCCCGTATATTCTCCCACATTAAATGATCAGTTTAATATGAGAAAATCATTTGGGTTAACTAGATATTATATTTTATGAAAATTTATCAATAAAAACTATTTCAATTAATTTGGAAAAGTAAATCTAGCGTACATTTTTGCTAAGTTATAGAGAGTTTAATGGAGTAATTGGATAAAAAATCAGAGGCTGTGTAAGATCTTTATGAAGAGACAAAGGATTATGTAAGATGACATCGCAACAATCCATAATTGAGTTACAATATGTAAACGATAAGATATGAAATTAATGACCTTGGTAATGACTTTGTTGACCTCTAAGATGCACTCTAAGATTTTTCAATACGTTATTTGGATTCCGAAACTATTAGTTATTGCCCTTACTCACTTGGGAACAATAAGTTTCTATGGAAAATTTAGTTCCTTGTGACTATCGCTAAGGATAAGAGTAGACCCATAAGAAAGAAAGAGAAACTTTTGGCTAAGTTTTAGGAAAGGGAGAGTAGTTTTAGAAAAAGAAAGAGTGTTTTTAGGAAAAGAAGAGAAGTTTTAGGAAATAAATAGTATTTTTAGCAAAGGAAGAGTATTTTTAGGAAAGAAAGAGAGGTAAGATAAGATAAGAAGTTCTCCTTTTCTCTCTTCCTCAAAATAGACAAGCTTTTCTTAACATTAAAAATTGCACACTAAGAATCAAGTACAAAAAAGGGGGTCCGTGAATGTGCGTGAATCTATCTCTTGCTTTTCACTATTTTTAGCACTTTTCTTTGCCTTCAAGAGCCTCACACACAGAAGATCTTAGAAGTGGAGGCTCTCTTGCCTTGCTGCAAGAGGTATCTTCTCTCCCTTAATTCATCTCCAACTCCATCTCTACCCAAATTAGTCGTGCTATCACTCATATTGTAGAGCTCTCTCTCTCTCTCTCTCTCTCTCTCTCTCTCTCTCTTTTTCTCGCTATCTTCTTGGCAAGCAAGGAAGTAATAACTCTACTTTCTACAGTGAAGCTCTTCCACTTTTGTATCTCAATGCGATGGCCCAAAGCAAGTGACAAGAATCCCCAAAGATGCTCCTACCATTCCACCTCCGAAGAACGTACAAAGAAAGGTGACAACTACTCCAATCATAGCTCAAGAGAAGGTATCAACCACGAAAAAAGTTGAAGCCATCCAATCTTCAACACGGGAGGAAGTCAAACACGTTGCCAATTCGGTAAGATAAATTTATAATTTTTCATCATTATACATGCTGACTTGGTAAGCCAAGCCTAGGAATTCCCTTAAACCATCCAAGAAATCTGATTGTATCACAAGATTTCATAGACAGAATTGTTTGAAAAATTGTTACTGTTTGATATTAGGAGTTAATTGATCATGTCTAAAGAATCACTTAAAGAGAAAAATTGGTAAAAGAAAACCTTGTTTCCAGATGGAACTCCCGGTTAGCGAGATGATCCCATGATTAGTAGAGAATAAGCTGAGGTTATCAGCTCTCATTTTGTTCCTTGTAGTTAGCAAGATGCCTTGTGATTAGAGAGATACCCCTTAGTTATAGTAATTGGAAAAGTTTGCACATTTTGTGGTTAGAGAATAAGTAAATCCTTTGCAAAGGTTCTGTTAATTAGACAAAGAAAGTCAGTGGAGAGCATCAAACTCATATGAAAACTGGATAATTCTTCTACTGAAATATATGGCTATCTTCGTTAGACCATGTTTGAGCAATAATTTTTTGGGTGGTGTTTGAAGGGCTGTATGAAAGAACTTGTGTTCGGAATCAATAAAGGAACTTTTTTTGTACATGTAAAACAATGAGAAATAGAAGACAGGAAGTCCTCTGTCCATCAAGATCGTGGATGTAAGAGTCATACATCACCAGAAGCCAAGTCAGTAAATCAAAGGATTCTAATGGGAGCTAATTCCTATATCATAAAATTAAAATCTCATTAACATACCTACGATCTATAAATGCCTTTCCCTCCATGTTGAAGAGTGACAACACCATTCATAAGTCCTAAATGTGATAAGACATTTAATAAATAATAACTAGTAGTCTTGTGTAAAGTACTAGATTAGTAAAGTCCACCCGTCCATAGATATGGATACTAGTCTCCCACTTTCCCATTCCTCTTGTTTTTTAATTACTACCAACCCAGGTGGAAGCTATATTGTGATGCACGGGGGTTGGGAAACCCACTTGAGGGTTGGTAGCAATAAGCAAGAATCAGATATTATACATATGGTAGTAGTTTGTTTTGTTTTTTTACATTGTTTGCTAGTTTTTGCAATTTCTATGCAAATAAAGGCTTTTTTTGGCTGAACATGAATGTTCAACAAGGGGGTTTGGCAATGATGGTGCAACCAAGTTGGACAATGCTTCAAAGAGTACAATGCAGGGTTATGTGGGCTTTCAAAGGCATGCCAAATGATTAAGTAGATGGAAAGATCAAGGCCAGACAAGGATGTAGTGAATATGTATGCTTTATGTGGTTTTCAGGGCGAGAATGCTCTGCTATGGTGCATGTCAAGGATGGAATATCAGAAGATGCAAAGTGTAGAAATGGAAGTGCCAAAGGTGTCCCTCAATATGGTCTAGAGGTCAGTCCAAATGGCTCCTCAAACGGAGCTATGGAGTGAGATTTATGATGGTTTGAAGTTCAAAATTGTTTGCAAATCTATACATGATTGGATAGTTGTAGATGTTCGGTTATAGCTGAAGTGAGTGCATGGGCCTAAAGTGCTCATCGTACGGTGCATGTTGTTCTTTTTGGATCAACAATTAGAGTTCAGATGGCCAAGATATGAGTAGTTAGAGTTTCAACGGGGTCCAATTATGTGCTAGATTGACTGCCTCAATCAGTGTTCCATTTGGAGTTTTCGCAGCCTCACCAGGGTTTATATGGAAGGTATGTAGTGTATGAAGACCATAGGAGTCAACAAAACATCAATCAAAGTCCGAAGCAGTAAGACTTGACGGTTGAAGTCCTCGTTTATCGACATCGATAAACGGGGCCCATTGAATTTTTTGAATTTTGATGGCCTCGGTTGGCAGGACCCACGCCGAGATGTGGCAAGAATCTTATGCAAGGAAGAAAATAAGTTGGAGTTCCTGTATGGCTTCATAGATAGGGAGTCTGGGAATCAAGTAGCAAATGGCGTAATCAAATAGGGGGAAAAAACCAAATTCTTTGAAGTCTTTTGAAGAGCTTTTGGAGGGCTTGATGAGCCGAATGAGGAGAGATGCCAGGTGGTAGGTGAAAATCTCACATGGGGTTTGAAAGAGGGGCATGTCTTGGTATTTAACTGGAGAGGAAATCCTCCTTAGTCAAGTGAGAGAGAGAGAGAGAGAGAGAGAGAGAGAGAGAGAGAGAGAGAGAGAACTCTCCTCTCTCGTTGGCTATGGCCTTGTGTGCTGGCGTGCCTGGCGTTGCATTGATGGAAATGTTGGCGTTGCGCATTGTGGTGGCGGCCATTGGCATTTCAAAGTAGGTGATGACATGGTAGTGGCTACGAGGAGTGTTCCCATGCACCCTAATTGGCTAAAATCATTTTTGAGGGAGAGGGGTCCCACAAGCCCTTCTCACGGCATTGTGACAACCCCATTCGGGGGTAGGTACATGTGGCTCACTTGAGTTAAAAATAAAAAAGAATGAAAAAAATAGGGGAGGCTTTCCATGCCCAATAAGGGGCACAATGTTTTGGGATGGGGGAGGTCTTTTTAGGGATTTCTTCAACAAGGAAGAATCTTTGCACAGAGGAGGAGAAGCCAACAAAGACTGCCAAAGAAGATTTTGCACTCGTCGAGGCCGTGCCGAGAGAGCTGAGTTGCAGCGGATCATACATGTTTTTTTGTCCAAGAAGAAGCTATTTATTGCCAAGTTTTGTGTCGTCTTTCCACCCCTTCTCTCCTGTGCCCTGTTCAAGCACATGTGGTGCTAGTGTGTGAGCAATGTGTGCCCCTCGGGCCATTTGTGTGTGTGAGGAAAAAACAGAGAGAGAGGTGTCATGTTGTGGAATTGCTGGAAGCGAGAGAAATTGGGTTGATTGATATATGTCGATTGTGCAAAGCGTGTGTGCGTTGGTATGCATGCAAATGGTGATTGGTTTGCAGATGTATGCAATTTTGATGGTGATTTCTAGTGGATGGGGTGTTGTGAGTACTTTGATCTATAGAGAGGCATTTGTGTGTGCTTTCAAGTGTGTTCCCATTCCCCCTCTTCAACGTGACCACATCCATTTTCATGGGTTCAATTTATTTTTGCAAGTTGGAGAGCGTAGCACATGCTTGTCCTATGATGTTAAAGATTCCTCTTCTTCTCTTCTTGGTTGATGGTCAAAGTTGGGACAATGGATATTGTATGCTTAAGTGTGCATTAGTGCTACAAATGAGAAGAGGAAATATTCAGAACATAGAATGGATTTGAGAGCACTTTATTTAAAAGTAAATCACATAGAAAATAGGAAGACAGGAATATATTTAGCCCAAACATTTGATTCGGACTTAAATTTGAATACCCTCTCTGATTTCTTTCATTTATATTCTTGCTCTATGTATCAATTTTTCATCTCCCTTACCCCATAATTCTTAAGTTTTTCAAAATTAAGAATTTTGTATTTACCCATCTCATCTTCAATCTTACAATATCTAGAGAGACCTCCCTCCCTCTGTGTGTGTGTGTGTGTGTGGGGGGAAAACCCTAACTAGTCGACATGTCTCTCTCTTCTCTCTCTCTCTCTCTCTCTCTGTGTGTGTGTGTGTGTGTGTGTGTGGCACGCAAGTATGAAGGACAGTGTGCAGAGCTCAACAAACCCCCTAAATGTGTGGCAGACTGCTACACAAAACCCTACTCCGGGCTTTTGATTTTTTTAGGTCAACAATTCTCTCTCTCTCTCTCTCTCTCTCTCTCTCTCTCTCTCTCAGACAGGTGCACAAGGAGAATCCAAAGAGCGTGAGGAGGGGCAAAGGGAGGATCATCAAGTAAGAAAGTCTGAGATAGGAGGCAAGGCAAGAGGGAATACGACAGAGGAGAAAGGGGAAGGATAGAGCCCTCTCTCTCTAGTATGCTCTACGGTGCACGCACAACAACCAAAGGGTAGTAAACGCATCCTTGCACACCATGAGACAAAAAAGTGGAAGATGAACACCTTGCATCCCCCCCCCCCCCCCCCTTTTTTTTTCCTCTCTCCCTCTACTATGCTCTACGGCGCGCGCAAGGCAATCAAAAGTTTTTAAACACAACGACGCGTGCCTTGGGGACAAAATCCTCTTTCTCTAGTGGAGTGCACTAAGATGGACCCACTTATGAATGAAGAGGGTGATGATTACCAGACTCCACCCAAGGTGGGGGCCGCCTTGCGACAGAAAATGCAAGATAGTGTGATGTTACCGAAATCCATAAGAGCAGGCAAGCTCAACAAGAGCAAGGATGAAACCATGTATGAAAAGGTTCAAATGATGATTCGGGTTGAACTCAATCTCATGAGAGCAGACATGGAAAAAGAACTTGTCAAAGCCGAGGAGGCATGCAAAGTCCAGTGATATAATTGTTACCATATACATGTGGTAGTGATGTGTGTGAACACATTAGGACCATCGGGGTATTTTTTCCCTCTTTAGGAGGTTTTTCCTCCCGTGCATTGTGTATACGCCCATCACTCTAGGGCTATCTATCTTTCCATTGCACACTAAGTAATACTCTCTTAGTTGTGTGCCTTGAGCTTCTTTCGTCTTCTCCAAGCTGTGTGCGTTTCTCTGCAACCCTAATTCCAACAATTGGTATCAGAGCAGGTTGCATCCTCCTGGGCTTAGTCGCCAGCAGCTCCAGCACACGCCTGCTCACTTTCTCCGATTTTTGTGAGCTTTGACGAGCGTTCGCAGGTCGACAAAAATTTTGGGATATCTCGTAGAGCTTAGTCTCGTCAGATTTCTGATTCTTTTGGGCTCATTTCAACCTCCGTTTTCACTACAGCCAGGTTTGCACATGCAATTTCGTCATTTTGTGCAAAATTTTTGTCAGCGCCAATTACTGCATGTACAGTCCGGTGCGGGTTGTGCTATGTCATAATAACTAATATCTAATTGTCCTAAATGATTTTCTCATGTTAAAACTGATCATTTAATATGGAGAAGTACCAGGGAGAAAAAGCTAGAATATTGGTTAAGCTGGCAGACCGACAACAAAAGGGATCCAAAGGAGAGAAAAGAGGGATCCAAAAGGGGGGCCATTTGCAAAAGAGCAATGTGCAACAATGGGCTTCAAAGACCCTAAGGTTCAGCCCATTAAGACTTCCAAAATGCTAAGGTTCCAATTTCCAATGTAAAGTCCAATGGTCAAACCTTAGGGATATTGGATCCTTTGTAAGTGTACAAAAAGTCTCCCTATATCCCTACATAGGAGGGAGCGAGCCTTGTAAGTAGGGGATGAGAGAGAAACACACACACACACACACACACACACACACACACACACACACACACACTCTCATGCAATCCCCTTTACACAAAGGGCATAATGGACACATGTCAGCTCCCTAGCCCAATTGCCCGCAAGGTGCACTCAAATCCTATTGGATGGCCATAGAGGTGGACCAATGAAAATTAGGCGAGAGTAAATCTAGTTTAATTCATCTAAAAAACACTTGATAAAAGAATCAATAAGAATTAAGTTCTCTAGAAGACTATTGGACAGTCTACCAAGGGGTCCAATGAGCAGTCAGCAGCCCAATGGCTTGCCTGCTTCCTATTGGCCACAAGACAAAGGGGTCCAATGAGAGTTTAATTTCATTAAAGATCTCACAAAAGGGGAAAGGGGGCCACATGTCACAAGGCTATCACTTATGACTCTCAATTTTCATTGGCTAAGCTTTGCAGGGTCCAATGGGGTGCCAGCATGAGCATTTTACAAGAGGGGTCAACCAAGAGAGAGAGAGGGGGCTGATTTTGGCAAGGCATTATCACACACACACTCATAAAATCTCATGTGTGAAGCAAGAAGACTCTCACTCCTTCTCAAGCTTTAATGGAAAGCTCATCATCTACTTCAAGCTTGTGAGAAAGGAGGTCTACACCAACAACTCTTGGCTTTGTGATGAAAATCCAACCAAGAGCCAAGCTTCAATGCATGCTCATCTCCTCTACCATGCTAATTACTAAGCTATGCTAAGATTTTATGAGTGATTATGTGAGGAGATATACTTCTTTCTCGCAAGATTACTCCTTCTTCCTCTCAATCTACTCTCATTCCCCGCTAGCTCTCACCATCTTCGAAGGTGTGTGAGGTCTTGGGTCTGAGACTGTGAGGGAATTGATGTTGTGTTTTATAAGTGTTTGCTTAGTTCTTGAAGCTTCCATCTTCATTGCACTAGCTATTGATTGAAGGAACACAAAGAATTGTACTGTAAAATGTCTCCCTTAATGGGGGAAACCTATAATACAAAGCCTTTTGGAGGGGGGACCAGATCCATATAAATCCGGTCCTCAATTTTTGTCAATAGCTTAATTTCTCTCTCTTTTCAAGTATTGTTTATGCCTATCTAACTAGGCTTTATGATTTTTGTTGCTCTCTCCATCAAGCACTCTTGTTGTGCTCATTAGGAATCTTTTCTAATGAGATGCTCACTCTGTCTATGCTATTTTCTGCTACACACAAGTTACTAGGCCATTAGATGTTACATGCTATATAGCATGTACTAGTCTCACACAGTTTCTCCTCATTTTGGGCAGTTTTCACATCAAGTGCAGGCATTTTCCATGGCTGACAACAACACAGATGTGTTCAAGATGTTTGCTGCTAAGGATAGATTGGATGGGCACAATCACACTATGTGGGCTTACATGATGCAACATGTTCTTGTGTCAAAGGGAATTTGGAATATTGTGCATGACATTGATGTATGTCCTAGTTCTGAGGATGTAGGCAATGTTGAGGATGTTGCAGGTCTTGTTGTAAGGATTGCTGCTATTAGAGTTGTTTTGCCTACGGTAGAACAAGCTCATTGGGATGTAAAGGATGCAGAGGCTCATGTGTTGATTCCGTTGTCTGTGAAGCGCACCATTACTCCTCACATTTGTTTAGCGAAATCTGCAAAACAGGCTTGGGATATTATGTACAGTTCATGATCTCAGTTTTGGTGATGAAATTGTTGCATCTGGTCTTTTGTATCGTGGGCTGTACAAGATCACTTTGTATGACAAGTGTATTAAAATTTTGCAAATGCAGTTGCAGATTCAAGGGCTGTTTCAGATGCAAAAGTGTGGCATGCACATTTTGCACATCTGAATTTTGCCAGTTTGCTGCGTGTGCAAAAATCTAATATGGTTGCTTCTTTGCTGCCTCTTAAAGCACCTGTCAAACATGTTTGTGAAGGCTGTACTTTGGGTAAGATGTAGCGTTTGAAGTTTCCAAAGGATGGTTCAATTAGGGCTACATGCAGGTTGCAGCGTGTGCATAGTGATGTTTGTGGGCCCATGCAAACTTCTTCCTAGGGCAATTACCTGTACTTCGTGACTTTCATTGATGATTACTCCAGTCATGCATGGGTATTTCTGCTTAAAGAGAAGTCCGAAGTTTTTATGTGCTTCAAACAATTTCTGGCTATGACTGAAAATGTATTGAAATGTACTATGGGCACCCTCTGTTTCGATCAAGGGGGGAGTATATGTCTCGTGAATTCAATGCATTTTTGGCTAGTTGTGGGATAAAACACCAATAATATAGTGCCTTATACACCTCAGCAAAATGGTGTTGCTGTGGGGAAAAACATGTCACTTATAGAAATGGCACGATGTATGGTCAAAAGTCAAGCTTTGTCGCATTCTTTTTGGCTTGAAGCCATCATGTGTGCTACTTATGTACTTAACAAGTGTACTACGAAATCTTTGCAGTCTATTACTCCATATGAAGCATGGCATGATAAAAGCCTTCTATTGAGCACATGCATGTTTTTGGCTGTTTGGCATCTGCTTTGGTGCCACAAACACACCGCAAAAAATTGGATGATAAGGCTATCAATGTATTTTTGTTGGTTATAGCGCTGAAAGCAAAGGTTACAGGTTGTATCATCCACAAACAAAGTGTATTCTGGTTTCATGGGATGTAGTGTTTGTGGAAGATTTCGTTCAGCCCTTATTGTCATATACTAGAGACAGTAATGTAAGCTCACAGGACATTTATGACACTTTGTTGCCTCTTTTTAGTGGTGGAAGTTCGAATGTTAATTCCAATGGGGCAAATGTACAGCCTATGGGGGTTTCTGAAAATGTTATAGATCAGCCTAGTATCTGATGTAGATGTACATGATGTACTTGATGAGGAAAGGGTTGAAAATGAGTAGGCTAGAGGTATGCCAAAATGGCTGGTGCATACATTGCGTGACAGTAAATTGGATGCACCTTTGTCTAGTCGTACTCGTTCAGGCTCTTGCCATGCATCTTATGCATCAGATTTTTATGTTTTGGCTCTGTCTAGCTTATATGATGCTGAGCAACGTCTCTCTTTTGATGAAGCACAAAATAAAAAAAACTGGATGGCTCCCATGCAATCAAAATATGATGCTTTTATAGAAAATGACACATGGACTTTATGTAATTTGCCTCTTGGCAAAAAGGCCATTGGTAAAAAGTGGGTTTACAAGTTGAAACGCAAGCTGGATGGTGAGGATGATCGCCATAAGGCTCGACTTGTTGCAAAAGGCTATACACAACAAAAAGGCACAGATTATGAAGAAACTCTTGCTCCCACTTGTCGTATGACTACTATTCATTTTCTATGTGCATTGGAAACTCATTTGGATTGGGATGTACATCAATCAGACATTGTTACTGCTTTCTTGAATGCTGACATATTTGAGGAAGTTTATGTAGCGCAGCCTCACGGTTTTTTCATGAAAAGACAAGAGGACAAAGTGTGCAGATGTAAGAAGGCTTTGTATGGGTTGAAGCAATCTCCTCGTGCTTGGTATGAGAAACCTGACACTCATTTGGTCAAATGAGGATTTTGTTATTAAGAGTCCAATAGAAAGCACATCATATGTAAAGCGTGAGGGTGATGACTTCTCATTGTGGTTCTTTATGTAGATGATTTGCTAATCACTGGACCAAATGAGAGACATATTGATGGATTTAAAGTTGATTTGAATGCTATTTTCAAGATGAAAGATTTGGGTCTGTTGCATCATTACTTGGGCATACAGTTTAAGCTGTGTGATGGTGGTATCGCCTTGTATCAGAAGAGTTACATAGAGACATTGCTATGTAAGTTTGGACTTGATGATTGAAAACCTATTGCCGGTCCCATGGAAACATGTTTGAAATTGAGTCTTCATGATGCCGGTGATCCTACAGATGTCACTCTTTACCAAACTGCTATTGGATGCTTCATTTATGTATGCAACACGAGGCCAGATATTCAGTTTGCAGTCTCACAAGTCAGCAGATTTATGCATAGCCCAGGGTCTAAGTATTGGTAGGTTGTCAAGAGGATTTTCCGCTACCTTAGTGGCACTTTACATCTTGGCTTGTTTTATCCCAAGGGGGGATCATTGCCGCCAGACTTACATGCTTTTTCGGACTCAGATTGGGCTGGTTGTTTTGACACATGAGTGTCCACAAGTGTTTTTGTTTCATGCTTGGCAGTTCATGTATATCATGGTTGAGCAAGAAGCAACCTATTGTGACCCCTTCTAGTTGTGAGGCTGAGTACATGGCAGTCTTCGTAGCTACGTTTGAGTGTCTATGGCTCATACGCCTTATGGTTGATTTCGGTGTTGGACATGACACTGCCAACACTATCTACGTTGACAGTCAGAGCGCATTGGCAGTTGCGAGGAACCCCAGTTTTTCATGCTTGCACAAAGCACATTGAGGTGAATTACCACTATGTCAAAGAGAGTCTCTCAACAAGAGAGATCAGCTTGGCTTATGTGCCAACACAGGACAACCTTTACGATCTTTTCACAAAGGCATTGTCTCGTGAGAAGTGAGAAGCTTTCCACAAAGCTTTGGGCTTACTCCCCTTTGTGGACTGGTCATGTCCTCAGGGCATGGAACTTCCCTTTACTCATGTGCCAGCTCTCGTTCACCACATCACTCCAGGGGGGATTTGTTACCATATACATGTGGTAGTGATGTGTGTGAACACACTAGGACCGCCGGGGCATTTTTTCCCTCTTTAGGAGGTTTTTCCCCCGTGCATTGTATATACTCCCATCATAATAGGGCTATCTATCTTTCCATTGCACACTAGTAATACACTCTTAGTTGTGTGCCTTGAGCTTCTTTCGTCTTCTCCAAGCTGTGTGCATTTCTGTGCAACCCTAATTCTAACAACAACAAACTAATAGCTGTGAGATCCCCAACCCACCGACACCAAAGTGGGATGGGATCGTTGACAGGTCTCTAGGTCTAATAGAAGTCAAAGTCTGTAAACAAGAAAAATGCACGGAATAGACCTTTACCATGGATAATGGCTTCGGTCTATAGCCCTAGACAAAGACCTAGTCCTGTCTCACAGTGGAAACGAAACAACTTTTTTGAAAATTCTAAAACAAATTCGGCCCTATAACTTCCACAATTTGGGCTACGGTATCCTCAACCAACGCTTTCCCCCCCTACCATATGTGAGGGCACAGCCGCTAGTGGACTTCTCTTCCATGTGGAGAAGTTTTTTAGAAGATTTTAGTGCGTGGGAATGGATAGTTACCTGACTAATCAGATCCACTTGTCCATGATTGACAACCTTAGTCAATCCCCAGTTACCACCCCGCACTCACACATGATACTTTGTTATTTAATTACTACCGCATTCTTATCATAATTAAAATAATGATTCCTTTTATCTTTCATGACAGTAATTCATTAAAACAACCCTTGAAAGCAGTATGGAAAACATTCTTTTACAAAAAAACATCTTTTGACTTAAGATAAGGTACTATCAATCAAAATTATCTCTGACCAATACTGGCTTGTCTCAAGAACACCTATACAGGGGTGAAAAATGGCACCCATTCCTTATTTATAAAAACCAGGGTGGAAAAGACATCACCCAAAGTCCGGGCGCCCATATGCCAACCAGTTGCCCATACAACCGGGCGGTTCCTCTAGGATAAAAACGATATCCTAAGTAGTATCCACAAACATAGATATGCACGAGGTAAAGATCCACGTACACGGAGGTAACCGACTCATCCATGGCTGACTCGCCATCATTACTCACCACCTGGGGTAAAATATTACAGGGAATCAGAGGTGTCTTGAGACAAGTTGTCTTAAGGATGATCAAACATTCTTTCCTAGGTCAGCCAATCTTAGCCCAAATATTCTTTCCTAATTACAAACAATGCTCGTTGGTTTTTTGGAAGTTACCTTCCATTTTCGTCCAATTATTCCTTTTCTGATTCTTATTCCCTCCTTACATCTGCAATGTTAACTTATAAAAGAACTTAAACTTATTTAAAGACTTAATTAAATAAATGGGAACCCACCTAGGACTGATGAACCATCTTTTGTTGCACTGGCGCCTGAAGACTCTCTCCATAGGCCTACTACTAGGCCCGGTCTCATGGTCATGGGACGCACTCGTCCTCTTGTGAGTTGTATCATCCTCATCGGACTGAGGATTTTCCCGGGAGCTCTTCAGAGCCATAGTGGTAGCCTTATAAAAGAATACTTAATCGATTAGAAAATTAATTGAATAATCTCTCTTATTTCTTTTACCCAAAAAATAGAGATTTTTGGACTAAGTAAGTTTCTTCGACAAATATTTGGGTGATAATTTTCTTCTTAACTTCCTAGTAGTATTGTTGTGCTTTCATAATTATCCCATAATTTTTGGAGCTATTTTACTAATCTCCCTATTTAATTTCTCTTCAGAAATATCCTAATTTGCCTTTAGTAATTTATGAATTACTTATCTGCTTGTGGGATATTTATCCTAGGTGAATTTCGATGTATTATAACCCTGGTAATTATCTTGCTAACTTATAAATTGAGTTACTAATTTTTCTTCTCATACAATATTAGCTAAGATAATTAGCTAAACTGATTATTTTTTATTAAGATATTTATCCTGAATTTATTATTCTATTTTCCATCTCTGGTAATTACTTATGTAATTATAGAAATTAATTTGATAATTTTCCCTCTCAATTATGATTAAGATAATTTTCTTAACTTTTTAATAATATTTCCCATCTCTGGTAATTACTATGCAATTATATTTAACTAATTATATGTGCATAACCTATTTATCTAGGGTTCCTAACAGTAATTTCTACCTCTGATAATTGCTATATAATTATCTAAGTGATTTAGCTAATTTTCTCATTCAATTTATGTTTAAAAATAGACAATTTTGGCCTAGTTAATTAGATAAA
This sequence comes from Adiantum capillus-veneris, assembly GCF_014529385.1. Lineage (NCBI taxonomy): Eukaryota > Viridiplantae > Streptophyta > Polypodiopsida > Polypodiales > Pteridaceae > Adiantum > Adiantum capillus-veneris. The sequence continues at coordinate 44,442,933 of NC_140936.1, read as the reverse complement.
CTAATTTTCTGTGCATAGCTTAATTATCTTGGCTTCCAAACATTGGTTTCTAGCATTGATAATTATTGTATAATTATCTAGGTATTTTAGCTAATTTTTCCCTTCAATTTATGCTAAAAAATAGATAATTTTTGTATAACTAATTTGATAAACTAATTTCTTGTGCATGGTCTAATTATCCCAGCTTCCTAACATTGATTTCTAGCTCTGATAGTTATTGTATAATTATCTAAGTAATTTAGTTAATTTTCCCCTTTAATTTATACTCAAAATCAGACAATCTTGGCCTAATTAATTAGATGAACTAATTTTTTGTCCATGGACTAATACCTTGGTTTTCTAACAAATGTTTCTAGCTTTGATAATTACGGTGTAATTATCTAAGTGTGTTAACTAATTTCCCCTTCATTTTATGATTAAAAACAATTAATTTATGCCTAATTAATTAGGTAGATTACTCAAAAAATTAAGATCTAATTTTCCTGGCTTCTACACAGTATAAGCAAGCTCTAAAAATTATACTATAATTATTTAGGCTTAAGAAACTATTTTTCTTCATGAATCAACCTAAAATTAACCATTTTTAGCTTAATATGCAGTAATTAATTTAGTAGATTACTGATCAAGCTTAAGAAATTAGTGATCAAAAATCTAATAATAATTTAGAGAGTAGTTAATAATAGGGAATGCTTAATCTCCTTAATTAATAGTTTAATTAGGAGAAATTAATCAAAACTTAAGCTATTTTCCTAATTAATCAAAATTAAACTAATTACCTTGATTAATTACAAAGAGTTTTTGATCTTTAAGTAATTTATGAGAGGAGTTCTCTTATACGCAAGAGAAATGTGCCAGGACTCCGAGTCTACGTTCAATTGTGAAGAGAGGGGGGCCTATTTATAGGTTTTTAGGGCTCATAGGCACAATTACTTGCACTTTAAGGCATCCCCCAGCCTTCCCCTAGCGCCACCTGCGGCTAAATCTAGCCAGGGCAGGTTCATTACTGCCCCACACAGTCCCCCAGATACACCAAATCGATTTATGCTAATCTTCCAAACGTAGAAGAAGGTTGACTAAGCGGAGAAGTGGATTGAGACTGTAAAGAAAGAAAAAGGTGGAATGTCTACTACCACACCCCCTTCTACCATCATTAACTTGACCTTGGAGGAGGAGCAAAAGAGGAAGGCGAGAGCTCTTCATGTATGTGTCACTGGTATCAAAGACACTAACAATGTGAAAGAAGAAGTTAAGGAACTTCTGAAACGAATGAAGATCCCCGAATCTACTCACACAAGGGCTTGGTGACTGGGGAAGAAAGGGAAGGATGGGACAGGTAGCTCTAAAGAAAGAGCGCTCATTATGCGCTTTCCTACTTGGGAGGCTAAGAAGGAGTTTTTGGAGAAAAGATCAGCACTCGAGAAGAACAGGATTTTTTGGGGGTATAATCTCACCTAGCACAAATAGTGCGTATTCAAGAAAAGATGTCAAAGATCAAGGCATCCAGAGAGAAAGGAAAAACTTCTTTTTACAGAGGAGGGAGAATTGTGATTCTGGAAAAAACATCGGATGACTATGCAAGACCTATGGGACAAGCCTAAAACTAGCAGCATGGAATTGTAATGGGCCATTGAAGCTAGATGTGGATGCCTTTGAAGATAACTTCAGAGGAAGAGAAATTATTTTATACTCAGAGATGCACGAGACTCTCGCGATGGCACATTACCTAGAGTGTTAGGGAACGGTTGGGAGACTACTTGTAGACGGGAGGTGAGATCAGAGTGTAGAAGATGTGGGTTAGGAGGTGTGGCAGTCTTATTCAGGGAGGAGTTGTAGTCCCTCATTCGTATTGTCCATAGAGATGAGCATGCCAGGCATATGTGGGTTCAAATGGCCAACCACCACTCACTGCACCGCGCAAACAACTAGCACCTCCTCCTGGGTTTAATAGAAAAACCTAGTCCTCACCCTTCACCTGCAACACCTTTCGATAGGGCCTCACCAATTCACCAATGTGTTCTCTCCAGCTGTCTTCAACTTCCACCTTATCTTGCATATCAACACATGAAAAAATCAAACCTCACCCTCCCGCCCATCTATGTAAAGCAAGGTCCCCCATGCAAGAATTCTCCTCCAAAAGGCATTGCAATTGATACAAATACTCCTCCACAACTGTCTCTACATGCATAACCATAGTAGGCAATTGCCCACCCAAAGGAATCTCCATTTGTAGAGGGGGCAAAAACTCGTATCATTTTTTATTCTGATCAAAGCTTTACCAACAAGCACCTATGACTCTTCATCCATATCAACCATTGGATCATCAAATCCCCAATCAGACTTATCAAATCTCCAATCAAACTCATCCTCAATGCATACCTGATCAATGGAACCTGTATCCACGCCATCACCATCACAACCCATAGCAAATTACAGCTGCTCCTCCTACTCAACATCTATCTGATCTTGTAGGCTAGTATCCTTCTCTACAAAATTGCGAGTCAATTGCACCGCTATAAGACTTTCAACCGAAACCCTCATTAGCATAGCCATCAACATGGTGTCACGTGCCATCTTTGATTGCATATACACCTTCACATGCTCGGGCACTTCAACCTGTTCTCTTTCACATTGCCGATCACCATACTATTAGACATATAACAAGGTAACTTTACTCTTACCAGCATTGGCTCATTAGAATCTATCTGCTCGCATGATGTGGACTCATCCGCTCTATCCTCCTTGCACACACACACACACACACACACACACACACACACACACACACACACACACACAGAGAGAGAGAGGGGGGGGGGGGGGGGGGGGGGGGGGGGGGGGGGGGGGGGGGGGGGGGGGGGGGGGGGGCTCAAAGAGCATGTACAAATGAGAAGCAGTGAGATGTGCATCCATGTATATTGCGTGTGTGTGTGTGTGTGTGTGTGTGTGTGTGTGTGTGAGAGAGAGAGAGAGAGAGAGAGAGAGAGAGAGAGGAGAGAGAGAGAGAGAGAGAGAGAGAGAGAGAGAGAGAGAGAGAGAGAGAGAGAGAGAGAGAGAGAGCAATGAAGTTTTGTGTGTGTGTGTGTGTGTGTTGTAGCCCGAAAAAGAATTCCAGGTGCGTAGGTGGGGTGTAATAAAAATTGCATGCATGGGCTTGCATACAAAATATAAGATGCACAACTCCTCCACCATGCTAGCCTTGCCAACTTCCCCGTTGATAGTGACAAAGCAGAATGTGATGTCCTACTGGTTGTGTGTCGTGAACATGAGTCGTGTGTCCAACTCTATGCAGATGGGCGCCATCTACAATGGAGCCATTAGGGCATTGAACAAGCGGGCATCCACAATACAGACTGCAAATGTCGTTGGACTGACAAACGTCGCCTATCGGATAGCGGCCTTTGCCACATGCATCATGGAATTAAGGGCATGGTCACACGAGGGTTAGTTATTAGTTATTGATAACTATGCCAACTATACCCGGACAATGCATTAAATGAATAACTAAGCCTCTTGCATGGTCACGTGAGGCTTAGTTATTCATTCATCCTCCCAACTATCCCTTGAACTTCACAACTATGCCAAAATCGGCATAGTTACAAAGTGTAGGCTTAGTAACTGATTTAATGCTCCTTTTTGTGTGTGACCAAGAATGAGGCTTAGTTATTTGTTCAAATAATTGATAACTAAGCCTCGCGTGACCATTGCCTAACATGGCCTCTTAAGCTTGGTGGGTAGTACTGCAGATTAGAGCAAGGGTAGCTCCTGAGAGAGAGAGAGAGAGAGAGAGAGAGAGAGAGAGAGAGAGAGAGAGAGAGAGAGAGAGAGAAATGCACTTGTTATCGTTGACGGCAAATGATGGGGCTGTAGCTTCACAAATCACCGGTTCGTCTAGACACTCTTACCTTTTTAGTGGGCCCTTCAATTGAGAAAGGGCCGCCCAAGTGCAAAGCCCTTAAGTCCTAATGGGGTGGTAGCAATCTCTCACGAGGAACCTCCAAAGACGCCTTTAGAGGGCCTGTAAGGGAGCCCTCTTATCCTTATGAACAATACTTGTGTTCTTTTAAGAGGGCCCCCACTTTTAAAGGGGCCCTCTAACCCGAGGAGGTTTTTTGTTCACGTGAGAGTAGTTGCCAACCGGGAACTTGCTATGCCAAGTTTCCATGGCAACAAATGAGAGAGAAGAAAGAGTGTTCCTTTTTTACTGAATTGAAACGAAAAGGTGAGAGAGAGAGAGAAAATAAAAAAGTTTTGGTTTTTTAAATTTGAAAGGGGCTCGCTCAGTTTTTTCAGATTTTGTCCTCAAGTGTGGAGCCCAATTCCAATTTGTTGGCGCTTTCTTTTGGAAACGGAACTGAAAAAGTTGGCAACATGTTGCAAACCCTCATGTCCTCATGCGAGCTGCACCTTAGATATCAACGCACAGCCATATATTGGACTCTTTCTCTCTCACAACACGCGCACACGCGCACTCTATAAAAACCCCGTTCATGACTTGTTTGGCATCCGCTGTATTCATTGTTTGCCTACTGCCTACATCAATCCTGTGCCCCAGCTACATCTGTTTTCTGTGTAATCCAAAATGTTGCCATACAACCAAGATGAGTACATTACAGAGGATCATCCAGAGGCAAGCCATGAACACGACTCCTGCACCTTAGACAACGCAATCCTCCAAAGTTGCGAATTCTTGCTCTCCCTTCAACACCCCGACGGATATTGGTGGGCAGAGCAGGAATCAAACACAACCTTCACCTCACAGACTGTGCTTTTGTACAAGATCTTGGGCATTGAAGATAGATATCCTATGTACAAAATGGAGAACTACATTCGACGTCGCCAATGCGCACATGGTGGTTGGGAGGCATTTCATGGAGACGGCGGCTGCCTTAGCAGCTCCATTGAAGCCTACATGGCACTTCGCCTCCTCAATGCTCCAAAAGCTGATCCGGACCTCCGGCGAGCTCTCAATTTCATCCTTAGCCGTGGCGGCGTCTCAAAATCCCGAGTGTTCACCAAGATTTGCCTTGCTCTCTTGGGTTGCTATGAGTGGAGGGGCATTCCCTCTTTGCCTCCTTGGCTTATGCTCCTGCCCAGCTGGTTTCCAATCAACATATACGATATGGCAAGCTGGGCACGCGGTTGCGTGGTGCCCTTAACTGTCTTGCTCGACAAAAAGCCAGTGTTTAAGGTCAGTCCGGAAGTGTGCTTTGATGAGCTCTATGTGGAGGGGAAGAAAAATGCTCGTTTTCACATCTCTTTCTGTGGGGATTGGGCTTCAAACTTCTTCATCGGAGTGGATTATGCTTTCAAGGCAATGGAGCGACTGGGGGTTGTCCCGTTTCGGCGATGGGGCTTGAAGGAAGCAGAAAAATGGGCCCTGAAGAGGCAAGAGGATACTGGTGACTATGTGGGTATTCATCCGGCTACGTTCTACTTCATCGTGAGCATGAAATTACTGGGTTATGAGTTGGCAGACCCTGTTCTGCATAGAGCTATTCTTTCCTTGAAGGCTTTCATAAGAGAGACAAAAGAAGAATGCTCCGTGCAGTCTGCCATATCTCCGATGTGGGATACAGTGTTTGTGTTGAGGTCGTTGGTCGAGGCTGGCATAAAACCCGACCACCCATCACTACAGAGGGCTGGGGAATGGCTGCTTAAGAAGCAAATAACCATGCAAGGAGACTGGTCATATAAAAACCCAGGTGGGCGCGCAGGCGGCTGGGCATTCCAATTTCTCAACAGATGGTACCCTGACATAGATGATAGCTCTGTTTCTGTCATGGCTTTATGTGGCCTGAAGCTACCCAATGAAGATGTAAAAAACGCTGCAATCGCACGGTGTGTTGAGTGGATTGCTTCCATGCAATGCAAGGAGGGCGGGTGGGCAGCTTACGACAAAGATTGTGATAAGGGATGGCTCAATTATACCCCCTTTAGTGACCTCAAGGGTATGATTGATCCCAACACAGTAGACCTCACGGCGAGAGTGCTGGAGATGGTGGGTGTCTTGAAGAATCAGGCATCATCATCATGTGAGGCGGCCGATCGTTTCCCACCGGAAGCAGTTGCAAGAGGATTGGCCTATTTGAGAAGGGAGCAGGAGGAGGAGGGATGCTGGTATGGGAGATGGGGGGTGAACTATATATATGGCACATCAGGGGTGTTGGTGGCAATGTCACTAGCGGCGCCGCCGGGGACACACAATGCCGAGATAGAGAAGGGGGCAAGATGGCTGGTGGGGGTGCAAGACAGGATGAGGAATGGGAGCTGGAATGGATCAGCAGGGGTGGATGGAGGATGGGGGGAAACATGTTGGAGCTACAAGGATGCAACACTGAAGGGGAAGGGGGAGGCGAGCACGCCGTCGCAAACGGCGTGGGCCCTACAAGGGTTGATGGCAGCGGGGGATGCACTGGGGAAGTATGAGGAGGAGGCCATGGAGATGGGGGTGCAGTACCTGCTGCTCACTCAACGGAGGGATGGGTCTTGGCACGAGCCTCACTTCACGGGATGTGGGTTCCCCTGCCATATCTACATTCGCTACCATCTGTATGCCCAGCACTTCCCTCTCTCTGCTCTCGCTCGCTATCGAGCCCGCCTCAAATCCAAGTAGCCTGGTTAATAGGATACTATATGTTCAAATTGCTTGATGCTTGTAAATAGGATACTATATGTTCAGATTGCTTGATAGTACTCTGTGGCCCCACATTGCTGTGATCAAGAAAAGTATGGCCATTGGGTCACACACTTACACATATAGGTAATCCCTATCATTACTCCAAGAAGATGGTCTCTTTCTTATTTGATCTTGAGATCAAGACTCCTGTGATGATCTTTGACATTTGCTTAGATTGTTCCTATTTAATAATAAAAATTATCTTCTCCCCCCCCCCTCTCCCTCATCGGTTATACCATTTCCCTCTTGAATAACAAGTCTTGAGTTCAACTCTCGTCGGATACATCTTTGAGGTCTCTTGGGATAGTTTCCTATGACGTTAAAATCCTCTTCTTCTTCCGCTCTCTCTCTCTCTCTCTCTCTCTCTCTCTCTCTCTCTCTCTCTACACACACACACATACACACAATTTTGAGTTTGAGGCTTGAGTGTGATAGATTGCTTATCATCGTTCCCTCTCAAATACCAGGTCTTAAGTTCAAGACTTGTCAGATAGAGCTTTGTGGTCTCTTGATGTGCTCCTATGACATTAATCTCTCTCTCTCTCTCTCTCTCTCTCTCTCTCTCTCTCTCTCTCTCTCTCTTTAAGTCTTGGTCAAGTCGATATTTGAAGTTTGTTAGAATTTATTTATTTTTGGGGGGGTTGGAATCCTCTCTCTCTCTCTCTCTCTCTCTCTCTCTCTCTCACACACACACACACACACACACACACACACACACACACACACACACACACACACGTACACGTTTACCTATACAATAGTTTGATTATATAGAAACAAAAAAAAGCAGGCATTCTTTCCCGTATGGTAATACTTGTTAAAAAATGAATTAAATAAAAAATGGGGGGTTAACCTTCTTCCTCCTTAACACAACATGGGAACCCACCCTTGGGGGATATTTTGAGATAGCGTCTTTCAGTACCTTAAACCTCACACCCGTTGGCTTTGTCTGTCTCACTAACTACACTGTAATGTGTATGATACCCCCTACACGGGGTCTCTCTCTCTCCCTCTCAGCTCCCCGAATATAAGCAGGACTGGCCACATAGGCGTCTTGGGAAGCAATAGCTACTGAGTACATGATCATGGGCGCCTTCACCTTAAACTTTCCCGAAGGTGCTATATATGGTGAGGGTGCTCTCGCCCCTCACTTAGTCTATGGGTTTATTCTCCTCTGTGTGTGATTTTCAAGAAGAGCTGTGAGGGTGGTTTTTTTTCACTAAGCAGATATAGAAGTTGTTGAGCTACCATCTCATGTTGGTACTCGCCTTGATACCTTGATGAGATACGTTAATGTTTTTTATGCTAAAACAGGCAGTTACCAACTAACGACACCTGGGTTTTTTTATTTTTTCTTTGATTGCATAACTAGGTAATTAAAAGATGGCCTGAAATACATGATGATCATACTGTGTATTATTTGGTTTCTTGACCATGGAAGGGGAATTAGTTTCTGCCTTTGTATAAGCGCATGTAAATCGTTTTTTTGATAAGGGTATTTGTTAAACCATATAAATGGTGCTTGATATGGCAGTTTTTGGATGAGGACATGGGTATCTTATACGAGATACTGTCAGTATCGAGACTGTTTGTCACTTTAACAGATTTATGAAAATTTTTGCAATATTATTGCGCAGTAAGAAAGGGCTTGGTTCTTTGAGCAGAAAGTTGGTTTTCTTTGCTTAATCAAACACCAGTAGCTCTTTTTAGATGGTATGGTAACCAATGCAGTACCAATATAGGGGCTTTAATGTGGCATTAGTCGGGCATTAAAAAATGGGGGACCTTATACTTGAAACTAATTTTTTTGTCTAGAGTCGGGGCTAGTAAAGACTCTGTAGTAGCAGATACATGGAAAGTTTTGCATACTACCTGGTAGTGCGAAGGGATTTGATTTATTTTGAGCAAAAGGTTGGTGTTTTTTCAGCTTGAACAACACCTGTAACTTATCCTAGATGATATGGTAACCAATGCACAACCAGTATATTGGTGCTCTAATGTGGTAGTACTCGAACAATGAAAAATGGGGGATCTTCTACTTGATATTGTCATTTTTTTTGGCCTGAAGTTAGGATTGTTGAGACTCTGTAGCAGATACATGGAAATTTTTGCATACTGCTACGTAATGTAAAGGGGTTTCTTTTCCTCAGGCCACGTTTGGGTCTGCTACACCTACAAAGGATCCCGCATAGTAAGTTATATCGCTAAAAGTTGACAATACTAATAACATATATGGGTTTTTTCTGCTTGGGCTACACTTACAAAGGATCCCGTATAGTAAGTTATATAGCATGAAGTTGACAATACTCGTAACATATATGGGTTTTTTCTCCTTACTAATCCTCTTAACTTGGGCTCTTTTAGTGGGATTTTTTATGATAAAAACTCTGGTAGGTTGACAGTCGAAAATGAATATGTGATTGTTAAAAAGGCTTGACAAAAGCTAAAAGGCTTTTTTAAAAGATATCCAGAGTTGGTTTTAAGAAACACTTTATGGCTTCATGGTAATTAGTTAAGCCAGTATAATCGGAGCCTGATAAAATTGGCAAAGAATGTTCTAGAGTTGGTACATATCTCAAGTTGATAATTAGGTTACTTTATGCTTTATGATACTTGGGAATTTTGGGCCTAAAAAACAAATTGGCATAACAATTCTCTAAAAACAAACGAGCTTATGGGCCTATTTTGAAACATTGGGATATAAAGAGAACATACAATTACAGAAAATTGTTTCTGAAAAGAACTTTAAAAACATGAACATTTTTTGACAGTGGTTTTAGGTCTCTCTATACACCTTGAGATCAAGATTAATCGACTAGATCTTTGATATATGTTTGTGTTGTTCTTATGAGGGTAAAAATTCTCTTCTTCTTTCTCCCTCCTTTCATCCCTCCCCCCTCCCCCCCCCCCCAAAGAAATTTTTTTGACAGGTTGGTACTCTTTGATATTGTAAAAGATTGTTCTAAAAGTTATAGCATATAGTACTATTTTTAGAATGCAGTTTTCAATGGGGATAAAGGAAGGTAGGGGTGTTTTATCATAAAGGAATACTTGCAAAAATATGTATATACTACTTTGAATTAGCAAATCCTTGCTATATACTACTTTGAATTAGCAAATCCTTGCTTGGACATTACAATTTTGGAAAAATGGTTGAAGTACTTAAGTGTTTTTGTATATCTATACTTTTAGGAAATATTTAGGACAGTAGCTAGTCTAATAATTTTTAAGTTAAACATGGATAATAATTGATAGGTTCTTTGAAGCCTCCCATATGTAGCCAAGTCTAACAAATCTGTTGTCTTGACTATATGGATACATGTGAGAATTCTATCTTGACTTAAAAAGGTTTAGCATGCTGTAGTCCGACTTTGAAGACCCTTGAATCTTGATGATTCAACTTGGATAGTTCTGACACTTTTGTATAAAATCATTTGCAATGATACCTCATTCTTACTATGTTATACAATTATGGATCAAAGACTTAGCTGTTTTTGTACAAATCCTTGCCTAGTCATCTAAAGCTAGTCGCTTTTTGAACTTTATGTTCTTTGGTGTATATGTATTTAATTTAAAACATCCACACACACACACACACACACACACACACACACACACACACACACACACACACACACGTATGCACACATGCGTGCACATGCACATGCACGCATATACATACACAGAAAATTGAGTTCAAGACTTGTCAGGTAGATGTTTGGAATATCTCTCAATGAATAAGAAGAGGAAACTATAATAATCTTTGAGTGTGATAGTTTGGCTATCACAGTCGCCTGTTAAATGCTAGGCCTTAAGTTCCAGACTTTTCAGGTATAGCTTTGACGTTTCTTGATGTGTTCTATGACGTTAAAACCTGTGTGTGTGTGTGTGTGTGTGTGTGTGTGTGTGCCCAACTTCAAGTCTTGGCCAAGTGGATATTTGAAGTTGGTTGGAATTCTTTTTTATAGTGGGTCAAAACTCTCTCTCTCTCTCTCTCTCTCTCTCTCTCTCTCTCACTCATTGGATAGATATTTAAGGTCCCTTGGGATAGTTTCCAACGACCTTAAAATTCTCTTCTTGTTCAACTCTCTCTCTCTCTCTCTCTCTCTCTCTCTCTCTCTCTCTTTGTCTCTCTCTCTCTCTCTCTCTCTCTCTCTCTCTCTCCCCATTGTGTAATGTGTGGATGTGTGGAAGCACTGGGAGCTTGGATTTTTTAAAGCTCTTTAAAAATAAAGTATCAAAGTAGAGTCACCCTTTAAATGACACATGGATGTCTCTATGACTCATCTCTCTCTTTCTCTCTCTCTCTCTCTCTCTCTCTCTCTCTTTCACACACACACACACACACATACACACACACACACACACACACACACAAGGATGCAACATATGTCCAATAGGAGCCCTCTCCTCTCTTGACATAGCATGTCCTTGGTGTGGTAAGCATTTTGGGGCTATTTGAGAGTCCCAGTGTTCTCAAAAGACTAGGGTTTAGTGTAAATTTATCGTTAAAATTATAATTTTGACTAGATTCCAAGTTTGACTTGAAAAAATTCGGCAAAATGTTGCAAGTTTTAGTGTAAATACCAACAATTCTTCAAAGTGACTTAAAATCCAAAATAGTTTTTATCGTGCCCTTACTTATTTTAAAATTACTTTGATTATAAAAAATATTTTTGGAAAGCCCTATTCGAGTCCTCTCTCTCTCTCTCTCTCCACACACACTCATTTTGTCCCATATTAGATGTAGGTAGTGCCAATCTAACTCTGAAACCATTCAACTTTGCCTCTTTGCACAAAGCTAGAGTGTGCAATGTGCACATCCTTGGGCTTAGAAGGATAATGATGCATGGAGGTGCCAACTGCAAGATTTTAGCTCAACATTTTTCGATGTGTGGAAGCTTTAAAAGTTTGGCATTTTTTAAAGCTCAAGTATCAAATTAAGTCACCCTTCAAATTTGAACGCTAGGTCTGCATTTGTGTAGAAAGAAAAGGTAGAAAGAAAATGAGAGTTTTTAATGGCCTTCAAAATGCATAGTATAGCCACCCTTCAAATGGCTTTCAAAAAGAAAAGTAGTCACCCTTCAAATTTGAGGGCTCAACTTTGCCTCTTTGCACAAAGCTACAATGCGCACACTGTAGCTTTGTGCACATCCTTGGGCTTAGAAGGACATGATGCATGGAGGTGCCAACTGCAAGATTTTAGCTCAACATTGTCCAATGTGTGGAAGCTTCAAAATTTTGGTATTTTTTGAAGCTCAAGTATCAAATTGAGTCACCCTTCAAATTTGAGTGCTAGGGTGCACTTGTGTAGAAAGAAAATGAGAGTTTTTTATGGCGTTCAAAATGCAAAGTACAACCACCATTCAAATGGATTTCAAAAGGAAAAGTAGTCCCCCTTCAAATTTTAGGGCTCTAGTTTCTTTATAGCCTTCCAAAGGAAACATAGAGTCACTATATTACATGACAAGTGGAAGGCTTCTTCTTGATTGAAATTTTTAAGCTCCAATTTATATAGTATGGAAGCCCTTAGGTTACCCTCTCTATCTCCCTCTATCAATCTTTATCTCCCAGTGGGAAAATGCAAGCTCGTAGGGAGGTGCAATTATTTGTATATGTGTGTGTATGTGTGCATCTATGTACAAGGAAGGTGGATTGTAGTCCCTATAATCACTTTAAAAGGATGACAACTCTCTCTCTCTCTCTCTCTCTCTCTCTCTCTCTCTCTCTCTCTCTCTCGTAATTTTTTATGCATCCATGCACAAGTAAGTAGGGTGGATTGTACTCCCTGTAATCACTTCAAGAGGATGACACCTCTCTCTTTCTCTCTCTCTCTCTCTCTCTCTCTCTCTCTCTCTCATTGGACCTAAAGATCAAGACTCGTCAACAAGTAGATCTTTGATGTTTGTTTGGATTGTTCTTATTACCATAAAAATTATCTTCTTCTTCCTCCCTTCTTCCCTTCCTCTTTGTAAGGTCTTTGACCCTGACCAAAAAGAGCACCATTGTACCATGGAATGAACATAATGGAAAAAGTTACTATTTTTAGCAGTTTTTCAAATTCTGTCAGTGCCATGATGTTTAGAATGTTATAAAGCTTCCAAAAGTGAATTAAAATAATTTTCGTGAAAAATTTCCAAAAATAGTAAGTTTTGGTCACCCGACTGTTTAGTTTTGACCGTCTTGAAAAACTATACTCGTATCCCGAATTTGAAAAAAATGCATTTTCGGACCCCGGGGGCTGCTAAATATGGCAAGTACTCGGACAGATACACCTTGGCTAGATCTTAGTATAGAAATTTAGGGCATTAAATTCCGACTCGCATCGCCCGTTTTAGCTTAAAGTCAAATTTTCCTAAGGTTGTGCGGGGAGCACCGGGGCTCGGGGGCTGTGTGGGAATAGGTCCCAGGCCACTCAGATCTTGCTTTAGCAGCTAGGGGGCTCCCTAGGGAGGTGTGGGAGAGTTTCCATGCTTGAGAGAGAGTGTGAGAGTCAGTTAGACTAGCTAACTGGATACTCGGTAGGCATGTAACTAGACTTACCGTGCATGAAGTGAGTGCTCTTTAGATGCTTATAACAGCTTGGGTCGATTTTCAGTATGGGGGAGCCTATATAAGAGTGTGCTCACACACACACATATATGCACACACACACTCAGTACACACACACATACACACACACACACACACACACACACACACACACACACTTACACACACCTTGGCGAGGTGCTGCTGGCACACGTAGTCTTTGGAGAAGAAGCAAAGGAGAGAAATGCTGCCCGATTCTCATCTCGAGAACTCCATCGGATCACAATTTCGAGTAGATTTCAACCCCTAATCACGGTAAAATCAAATTTATTTTATGCTTTGCTGCAAATCTCTCTATCATTATCTTAATCTTGTAACTATTATGCTTAATCATAGCTAAATTACTCATTAGTTGCTCTCTAATTCTCCATATCATTAGTCTATTACATAATCTTCATATAATTGTTAATTATGCAAGCAATTAACCTCTCCTAATTATAGATTAATACATGATTAGTAAGAAGAAATCTCCCGCTAGTCATCATAGTAAATAAATGTCAAGCCGACAATGATGTGGGATTGGTCAATTTCACCCTATTACCACACAATGTTTGAGTAACTAAGTTAGATTTAATCTGTTCATAGATTAGGATGTAATTAAGGGAAATTAATCCGTGATTAATCCACTAGGAAGAGAAAATCCTCTCACCTATGCATATGGTAATTCTGCATCTTTCTACTTACATTAGGAAGGTGATTTAGCATGTCTAATTCCCCCCTCTAGTAATTTGATTAAGAAAAATCTGAAATTCATCATTACCTAGACCAAGTATTTAACTTTAGAACCAATTCCATAGAACAAATAAGGTACTATCCATAAATTACTATGTCTTGAAGGAAATTTAACCCTCTCGTATAAAAGGAATTGTTCAGTGATTCTAATCTGTCATCTTGGTTGTTATGGTACTCTCGAACATTAGTCTTTTTCTCCAAGTTTGTCAATTAAGTAGTGAGTATAAAATGGCCCCGGTAAAGAGAACTCGCTTCTGTGGTGTCCACGATCGCGAGGCGGGAACAAGCAACGTGAATGGGCTCCCATGGACGACCAAGTACCGGCCAACTCATGGATCAATGACGAGGAAATGGAGGAGGTAGGTCACATTTTAACACTAGAATGGTAACAAGAGACTTTTATGTCTTTGGACACTTTTGTGTCCTGTTAAGTGACCATTTTTCTTGAATTATTTGAAGAGTATGAAAATGAATTTTTAGGTGCTATATATCCACAAAGTTGCCTTATGAGCTGAAAAAAACTTAGCATTTTTTTTTTAGTATCGATCTCACCATTAACCTTACTCTTGCACAACATTTTTGAACCTAAACTGTGTGAAAAAACGGGTCCTGTTTTTGGCTTTTTTTTTCAATTTTTGGCAACTATACCACTCTAAACTTCATGTTTGTGAGGTTTATATGGCTAGAGGTTTGGCCTTCATAGTTCTCAACATGTTTTGATGCTTGTAGGGAGAGCTAAGTGTTAAAATTGAAAGTTATGACCATTTACAAGAATTGCATAATCCTGTTTTTTGGCCAACATTAGCACTTTTATGATTTTTTTGGTGGCTTTCTTGATATCCAAATTCAATTTTGATTGTGTAAGTGTAATGTATAACATAAAGCTAATCTTCCTTGAGTTTTGGGGGACCTAATATGCTATATAGCATAGTATATGATGATGGTTGAGTTTTTTGATTGCTAAAGAATACGATACATTTTAGAGTAGCAAGTATAACTTTCTCAATATTGCTAGTTTCTTAGGCCAATTGTGTGTATTTTGTAGGTAGTAACCATATCTAATCATAGACTTCAAACTTGGCTAGATATTGAGTAGTTTCTATGGGTTTCTAGAGGTCATGATCATTAAACCCAGTTTTTTGGCCAAAATTAGCACTTTTATGATTTTTTTGGTGGCTTTCTTGATATCCAAATTCAATTTTGATTGTGTAAGTGTAATGTATAACATAAAGCTAATCTTCCTTGAGTTTTGGGGGACCTAATATGCTATATAGCATAGTATATGATGATGGTTGAGTTTTTTGATTGCTAAAGAATACGATACATTTTAGAGTAGCAAGTATAACTTTCTCAATATTGCTAGTTTCTTAGGCCAATTGTGTGTATTTTGTAGGTAGTAACCATATCTAATCATAGACTACAAACTTGGCTAGATATTGAGTAGTTTCTATGGGTTTCTAGAGGTCATGATCATTAAACCCATTTTTTTTATGTTTGCTATATTTAGCACTTTATCATTGCCCCCAAGGTTCCAATTGTAAGAGATCCATTATCCTTTTGAAATGCTCCATGGCTCCTTTTGAATCCAGAGGCCCAAAGGGAACTAAGAAAACATGTATATAGTATCTGTATTGAGCGTGACTATAGAAAATTTTATGATAGGTCCGCAGAATGGCAAAAATGCAACTTTTTTGTACCTTTTTTTTTTTGCCCAAAAAATAATTAGTGAGGTAAAAGCAACCATATGTTTTGGTCACCAACCCATTGAAGTTAACGGGGAATTTTATCTCATGTTCTACAAAAATCTCCACTCTTATTTATATGCAATCAACCTAAGAAAATGCTGTTTTGGGCAAAATGCACTGGTCCATCAACTTTGGAGGCTTGTAGTGACCAAGGGATGAGAAAAATTACAAGTTTCTCATTTTTTCCATATGTAGTAGTTATTGAACTATAAGCTCATGAAAGGATTTTTCAAAATGAGTGGATCTACTATGGTTTTGGAATTTTTTCCCAAAACCCTGAAAGAACACTTTTATGTCTTGTTAGGTTACCATTCTAGTGTTAATTCAAGTTTGTTTAATTTAACATTGCATACGATAAGTTAGGAAATAAGTTAGGAAAGAACATATCCCTAAACATGTTGGAGAAATCCGACAGAAACCTCGGCATTTGAATTGAAGTGTATATTAAATTCTAAGTAAGAAAGAATGGGTTTTGGATATACTATTTGAGATAGGAAAGAATGTCTGCTAGGAAAAATTTAGCTTGGCATGTTCATTTCTATTTCCAATGTTAGAACTAGTCCTGATCCCCCTACTGATCACAGGGGGCGGCTCGCGAAGATTTTGCAATAGCTAGAGTTACTAGCTTAGGGCCTCTATCCAAGACTTGCGTTCTTTGCGGTGGATACCTACGTCTTGCGTTCTATGCGGTGAAAATGTCCATGTCGTGCGTTCTATGCGGTAGACATATCTAGTTGTATGGGCAGGTAGGCGACAACGGGAGGAGTAAACTCTCGCTGGAGGGGAGATGTTGTACCTCCAGATCATTGGAATTTTAATGAATAAGTTTTGAGTAAAATTTTTACTAGAGTTATTGTCTTGGTGCCGCCTTGCAATACTGGTTGAAGGGTTGTATTAATGAACATTGTGAATCGAAACCTAATCAAGGAACTTATATGTTGAACAACCATTGTGGTAGTAATTAGGACACACAAAGAAGTGTGAGTGTGGGGGTGGAAAGTGGGGGCTTGGCTCAGGTTGCCAATGCCTATGAGAAGGGTGGTCCCGATTGGTCGGGAACTCTCCATCCCCATAATGTTATAAATCGACTCTAGTAACACTCATTGCCCCAAGAGTGGCGAGGTCTCAAGTGTACGTGCCTTCGAAACATGGGGAAAAAGGCACTCGGGATCTCTCTCCTCTTGGAAGGTGGGTCTTAGAATCGCTAGATAGGTTAATCACGCTTCCCCTGGGAGGTGGAGCTAGCTCTCATTGCTAGTAGGCTCAAACTCGGCTCACTTTGTGATGAGAGATCGTCCGATAGATGAACCTTGAACCACTTTGTTTGCTTCCGCTATAGATCTAGTGGCCACCAGGTTTACCATCAGATCCTTCGTTTGAGACGGCGGGGTGGGGACCTCACACTCTTTGTACCCCCCCCCCAAAGTGAATTGCCCAATGTGATCCCATCATTTTGGCTTTTAGGTATCTATTTTACTTATATGTCAAAGTCTGGGTAGGTATATTTAATGAGATGGGTATATATGCAACCCATTGTATTCATCATCAGTTATTCATTGCCAAGGTTGATTGGCATAGAGGCAGCCTATCGACATAGTCGTGGTGGCTTTCAAGGAGAGATTTTGGAGTAAATTTTGGAGATATTTTGACGAGAGGCTTGGGAGGAGAGGACTTAGGGTGCCCATTTCTTTTGAAGTGCTATGTATAGAGTGTGTGGAGGAGGTTGGATATTGTGCGGCCACCCCTTGGAGTGCAAGAAGGACTCCCAACTTCCAAATCTTGCAGCTTCACTATGACACCCCATTGCTCGAGCGCCAGCGACAAATTGAACAACGATAACTATGTCCATTGGAACTCGATTATGCAACTCTAGTTCTCACGGAAAGGCTTATGGGACACAATCGATGGCTCAAAGCCCTGTCGTTCGGGGGATCCCAACAACATGTACACCTACCTTCAAGATGACGAGTATCAAAAATTGTGTGCCAATTGGGATTCTTGTAATGCGAAGGCAATGTTGGCCATTGCAAAATCTCTTACAAAGGAAATTTCTCTAGCCATTCAGACTTTGAAGATTGGCAATGATAAGTGGCACAAGCTTTGTTGGAATGTTTGATCGAGATTCTACGATGAGAGCAGGCATCCTTCTTGGATAGTTATTTGCAATCGAGTTTGACTCAAGTTTCCCCCCGAAAGTCTCATGCGATCATTTCTTATGAAGGTTAAGGTTATTCATGATCAACCATTGGTTATAAAAAGTGCAATGACCATTACTCAAGTAGCTACTTTGGTACTCACGAAGTTGCCTAAGGCATATGAAACAATGTCTAGGACACTTTGCCTACAAATCACAAAGGAAAAATTGGAGTTTGAGGATCTCATCTTTTTTCTCATTGTGAGGAGGAAGCCGTGTTGATAACTCAAGGAAAAATTCAGATTTTTGACAAAGGTGTGGAAGCACTTGCTACTTTGGATTCTAGAAAGAAGACCAAGTGTTACGATTATGGAAGCATGGCCATTTGTCTAAATATTGCTGATCCAAAGGCAAAGATAGAGGTTCTACAAAGGAAAAGGTAAGCATCATGAGGAAATCAGTGATAGTGACTTAGGAAAGGAAAGTAAGGAATCTCCTTGTGTAGTGGAGACTACACTGGCAATGACTCTTGTCTTCTAGTCATGTGGAGACAATTGTTGCCACCACTAGCTTTAGCCAGAGAGAGTCTTGTGGATGGTAGAGAGGGGCAAGTAGTGATTCCTATAAATAATTTGGACCCTTGTGTTGGGGGTTAAGTTATAAGTGTTTTGAACTTGTGGATTGCATCTCAAGGCACATGCATCTTGTAGGGGATCAATTAGATGTATCTAAAACACTATGGATGTGCATGCGGATCCATTGTTGTCATTAGGAGATTTCGAAGGTCTTTTAGAGGGACATATTGAAGAGAGAGAAAATAAAGTGTGTCCAATGAGTAGCAAGGAATCATAACGCAAAAAATACATCAAATATATCAAGAAATAGGATAAGCATTCTAAAATGGAAAGAATCTGAAACTGTTTCAAAGGTAGCTTGTTTTTAAGGCATTGGTAGTATCAATATGTGGACCCATTTGTAAGGGACTCTGATAGCCACGAATTAATGAATTGTTGGACATGCTACACGGTTCCAAGGTCTTCTCCAAGATAGACCTAAAATTTGTTATTATCAAATCAGAATAAAGGAATCAAATATTCCAAAGACATCTTTTAAAACCCAAGATGGCTATTTTGACTTTATAGTAATGTCGTTTGGTTGACTAATACTCTTGCTACATTCAATAGATTGATGCAAGATATCTCCAGGCCTTACCTAGATGATTTAGTCCTTGTCTTCTTTGATGATATTCTAATCTATTCAAGGGATGACGAAGAACATGAATCCCAGGCTTGAGGAAGGTGCTGGACATTCTTCGACAACACAAGCTATTGAATATTTGGGATTTATTGTTTTGCAAGAAGGAATCTCAATGGACCATGCTAAAGGTCAAGACATTGTTGAATAACTCGAGACATCTAATGGAAGTGAGCTTAGAGGATACTTGGGAATCATAGGCTCATATAGAATCTTTATAATGGATTATGTAGTGATTGATTTACCCATGAGATCAATCACCTGAGGGGAAGCACATTAGGGATGCAGTTACCAAGGACCTTATACACAAATCAAGAAATGCGGTTAGTGAAGATGACATGAAACAAGCTTGTGATGAGGTCGGGATCAACACCAAAGTCTATGAGGCTACTTTTCAACTCCTAAAGGATGCCCTCTAAGAGCGTGGCATTGTGGAAAACCTATCTCCCATCCCGCACAAGGTCAACCTTGCAAACAATGCCACAAACAAAGATGTGTTCTCCCCCATTGGGGCATACCTACACATTGAGGACACAATTCCAGCTTCCCTTTATACTTTGTGCACACCAAAGGCAAGGGAAAAATGTAGGAAACACTCCAAAAGACCTTCAAAGAAGGGCATTACCTATACAATGTGGAATAATATTTTTTGGACCTTAGAAGGATTCAACAAGCCATGTGTAAGGCAAGCGGGTAGACAGACATGCGAATAACCTCCCAACCATCCTATATATAGGCCCCTGGCCCTCTTCCATATATAGACCCCTTTACTACATGTGTGTTCGGCACATTGCCCGGGCCGTGCCTGTCTAGTCCTACCCTTGGCATGACATTACTCCCCCCTTGGAGAAGCGTTTTCGTCCTCGAAAACACAAGTGGTGGTATCTTCATAAGAACACTAATGTTTTCCGCCGTGGCATCCTGCATGGATCCAACGGTTCATTGAATCGGAACCCGGTTCATTTGGAGGTTCAATGAAATCAAGAGTAGCATCTTGATTTTCTACATTCTTGTCCCTGTGCAACCGTCTTGGTTAACCGACGCATAATCAAAAGAGAGTAAAGGCTCCATTTAGAACTCACTTGAGAATGCTAAACGAGTTATCACAACTAAGAGGTGTTTAAATGCATACCCAGGTTTCAGATTTTCTGAAGGTACTGGAATGTGCAATATAACCTCGGCTCATCTTTCCATGAAAGTACTATGCTGACATACTCATCAGCAACAACCAAGTCCTTGACTTGCTGTGGTTTCTTGCCAATAGTCAACCTCATCCAAACTGATGATTAAGGTTGATAACTTGAGAATAATAGGCAGAGACTAAAACTAGCCGTAACATGCCTTTCATCATATGAAGTAATCTCCAAACGAGAAAGGTAACCGATCCAGTTGTTTCACTTCTTGCTAACGTATGCACTTAGCATATCCTTTAGCATGGTAAACTAACGTATGCACTTTGCATATCCTTTAGCATGGTAAACTAACGTATGCACTTTGCATATCCTTTAGTACTAAATAGAATGCTCGTAAGTTGCCCATCCTATGCGGGATGAATAGCAGCAGTAAGAGTGAGGTGCTTTCCTCAACCACTTACAAAGAGTCGCCCATGATTGACGACAAACTATGACTCAATCATTGAGTATCCAGCCATATACTCGATATGGAATGGAGACAACCAACTAGGTTGAAAATAGATTGGAGTTTTAAGCAGCCAATCACGAACACCCATACTCAGCCATCACCTTGTATGGTAGGGTGTAAACTCATACTAAATTTGCAAGAGAGATTGCACTGGTAGTGCAAAAAATTACAGAAACAATAATGTCCATGAATTTGCATGCCGCTCCGAATAAATTTGTGTTAAACACTAGGGCCCATAACACCTAGTGTGTATGCATTTAACACAAACATATCCGAACCGCAATTCTATGACGAGACTTTGGACCATAATAGAATGTGACAACCCGGTCACACCTAGGTACCAACCATGAGACATCCTCATGAACATAGCATACTTTGCTATATGTAGAAACAACCCTCCGTTAAGGTGGTTTCACAACACTTGTAATTGTAACAAGTTTGTGCTTAGTACCCGACAATTTCTGGCCACTGAAATTGCTCCTGATACTGTGTGCTCAAAATGGTCGAATCCATGGATGCGACCATCACCTAGGGACTCCGTCATGACACATTGTTAGATAGTTGGCGCTAGTGTCAGTCCGAGAGACTCATATTCTCCACATGTGGAATATGTTTCAAACAAGGATATCAAGAAAAAAGACATCCATCAAGTACAAGCTGGTACTTGTGTGTGGAGGTAACTACAAACACTCTGCGACAAGAGTGAGAGGGACCCTCATTATCTTGCTCCTTGAGTTCCTAGACCATGTTGTATCCCATGTGACAATATGTGCCAAATCGAACCCTACACTAGGTTCGTAACAACGTAATGTATAGTGGACACTACGGTCCAAAATACTTTGTTCCAACATGCCCTTGGCATGGCTTTGAAACATTCAAGCGTATTTATACGACTTGCACTGGAAACCGTGGGTGTTGCCTACGCAATCCAACCCCTTTGGTTAAAATCTACGTAGTCAAACCCCTTGGTAAGACCCTTTATAGAAACTACTCAACTAGCAAGTAACGGTAACCAACATAGTTAACCGTGTACATAATGATTGAAATCAACTTGAAAAGTTGAGTTTGTCCGCTACCGCGTGGTAGATTGCGGAATTATTTCCTTGAAAGTCTAATTGAAAGAGGTCAAACTGTGATCCTGAAGCAGATCAACTGTGATCCTCAATGCCTATGGAGTGATGTAGCATTCACCCGTCGGGTCGTACCCCCAAATCTGTGCTTCCATAGACACTCGTAGTGCTATAGAGAGAGCAGATCATCCACACAAGTGAACGGCCTAGCTCTTATGGACAACCATGCTGTCAGAACTGATTGCTGCATCTATACTTCCTTGTAGAGATCAGCGGCTGTGGGTTGAAGGTTATCAAAAACTCAACTTGAGTGTCGGCAAAAATGACACCCTAACATCCGTAATGACAAGACTCTTGCTTGTCTATTAACGTCGATGTGTACTCCCCTAGGTAGATCTGTTCAATCTTGAGAACAATCACCCAAAGAATGCCAATAGTTGGGTCTTACCCTTGGCCTGACAATGGCTCTTAGCCTGTGTGGCTCATAGCCCTTGTGCAAATTAGTGTTCAGTGGACGAACCGATGAAGACTAATTTGAGAAGATTTTTCATTTTTTCATTAAAGAGAGAGAGAACTAGAGAAGAAGAGCATGCTGGGCTGATCAACTTTTCTTAAGGTTGTAGAGTGTGTGCCCAAGCTGTGTGCTTTTAAGCATCTTATGCCTAACTTGTAGCTTATCGTATAAGCATTCCACAGTTTTCCAATATGACGCTCTCAGCGAGAGAGGTAACAAAAAAGCACGAAACTCACTCCGACCCACCTACCTTGTAGGGGTCGTGATTGTATGAGTATGACTGAGCTGTGGCACTTTGCCCATAAAATAAGTCCTTAGTGTTGGTGCGTGTTAATAGCAACCAAAAATCATGTTAAACATTCCTGTGAAATAATCCATCATGTATGCTGTCCTTGACCGAGTTGCGAGTGTGATAGTGGAAGCATAATGCATGAAGTGGTGGAATCCATGCCACCTGCTTAGCATGCCTTGCATGCAGGGATTTCACTGGTAGTTGTTGCTGCAACCAATTGTCATGAAATTCCAAAGGAAAAGCTCGCGTAAATGTGGCTCATAGCCAAATCTGCCGTGCAAGAGAGAGTTGTCGCATATGGATATACGCCCTCTTGTATCATATACATCCGTTGTATACATAATGAAATAATCTGTAAACAGTTTGCCAAAGCCTTCCCAAGTTTGTATGCTCATAGCATATGCCAAACGTGGTGAGTCACTATGCAAGATGCATAAATAGAAGCCTTGCTTCACCTAAATCTGGTAGTGCTAATAGCCAACGGATGTGGCGAGCAACTTGCTGCCTTCAACAAGTCCAGTAATAGGCCATGTCGATCTCCTTGAGATACTGAAAAATTGGCCCTTGGCCTTGCCTTTGAAAGAAAATGTAATCTGTGACGAGCGTGCACTATCAAGGTACTCAGGAGAAGCCATGTTTCACATAACTATGTCTGGCCTCATTGCCAATAAATGCTATTGACGACAGATGTCATAGTGAATAGAGTCAACTATGTCGATCATGCACAGATAATGGACCTTGTCCAATTGTCATATGTACCCCCATGAAATGGTCATACCATACAGTTGTAAAATTTCCCCAATGAATATGCTCCTAGCATACTCCAAATGTTAGCAGGACAAAAATGAAAGCTTTGCTTCGGACATTGCCCTTGTAAGTAGATACATGCCATGCATGATAAAAAGTCGCAAGGGTTAACTCTGGAGTGGTTTACTCAACACCACAGTGGTGTATGCACTTAATGAGCCTTGCTCAATGATCAGAACAACATGTTGAAGACCAAGTGAGCCGTGCTCGAGCATACAATTAGCAGTTGTACACTGAGAATGAATCAAACAAGAAAAGTGCAACAAGTCGTCATATCAAAGAAAGTCGACCTTGTCGATCATGCACAAAAAATTGACCTTGTCAAATGATAAATCTAGTGAAAAAGCAGTATCATACGTGCAAATGATGCATCTCGTACCTGTGTGACTTTATGAATGATAGCCGTGATCATTCAGTCCCATGCATACCAGAGTTATCAAGCACATGCTCAAAAACTACTCTACTGCATGCTGTCAAGGGCCTTGCCCAATTGGCAACCAAGGTGGAATCGTGTGAGAACTTCCATGTTCTTACCTGCTAGGTTTGAGTGCCATGGTTCGTGATAATCACCACATGGTGCGGTTGACCGATGTATACGTATGGAAGCCTTGCTTCGCTGCAAGCCCAAACTACCATGCAAAACAACTGTGCACGCATGAGCCGAAGTAGCCACCGGCCTTTCCGGTGCATCAAAGATCAAGCTTGGAAATTCGTTCTGTATGAGTCTAAAAAGTAACATCACATAGGGATTAAGAAAATCCGTGGAATGACGAGAAAGCAAACCTGATGAGCATGGCGTTCATCCGTGGACGTGGCAAGCATATCCTCATCTTTGTGATTCCCTTGCGAGAAACAGCTTGCATGCCGCATAATCATCTCTACCAAGCTTTCCCTGTCGAAAACCACGTTGGTAACCGACGAAAATGCGAAAATGGGGATATCTCTGTAAGCGGAATATCAAAATTTGCATGGCTCCTTGAGCAGTCCGTGACTATGTCCGAAAAACCCTTGAGCCGTCTATAGTGCCCCCTTGAGGCAAGACCACCATGTGCATAGACTCTGTGTTCCTCAGCAAGACCACCATTTGCATAGACTCCGTGTTCCTCAGCAAGACCACCATGTGCATGGCTATACCTCGGATGCCAGTTACGCAGGCGGAATCTAGTTCGCCATGGGTTCAAGCCCTTAAAAGAGATGGGTGCCCAAAATAGGGCACCCAAAAGGTCAAAATATTTTCAATTTTCTGTAAAAACATAAACCTGCACAGGCTATGGCGATTTTGGCGACTCTGCGCAAGGTAATTTGCCAACATGCCGACTCATATGCTGCTCCAATCACTTCCATCAAGTGACGAAAAACCCTCTAGAGCCTGGGGTGCTTCCAACAAGGCCGAAATCGGAAATTTTTGTGCAGACCGAATCCATGCATGTCCTCAAGGAAGAAGCCGTTCCCGCGTCCTCTGTCGACTTCTACTCCCAACACAGGGGTTGCTCCCCACGGCTTGCTTGTCCGAGCGGCAACAAATTCTTTAACCATGCATGCATGCTTGCATGCAATCCATCCAATCTTCTTCTTCTTTGATTTGGTTTTTCTGCGTTCTGATTCAGGCTTGCCATGAAAGAGAGTCCATCCTTCACTAGCGAGATCGAGAGAGAGAGAGAACAAAAGGGAGAAAAGCCATGCGAGCCACAACCTTCATCCATAGCTCGCTCTTCACCCTCCCATCCACCTTGCTTTGATACCAGTGTGAGGCAAGCGGGTAGACAGACATGCGAATAACCTCCCAACCATCCTATATATAGGCCCTTGTCCCTCTTCCATATATAGACCCCTTTACTGCATGTGTGTCCGACACATTGCCCGGGCCGTGCCCGTCTAGTCCTACCCTTGGCATGACACCATGCTTAGATTCTACGAGTTACTTGAAGAAGGTAACACACTATACGTCTTTCTTTTGATTGTGTTCTTTTTATCATAGACTTTAAAGTCTAAGGTCTTGCCACTATTTATTTTGTAGTGCTTAGTACAAAGGTCAATTTTTTTGTTGTCAGTGCTTAGTACAAAGGTCTTTTTTTTGCTGAAACTCGTCGATGAGTGTCAAATAGTGAAAGGCAAAAGGTTAGAGAGGTTAAGTGTCTGTAAGGTCTCTGACCCTGACCAACAAGAGCACCCTTGTACCATGAAATACATAATGGAAAAAGTTACTATTTTTAACAGTTTTCCGAATTCTATCAATGCCATGATGTTTAGAATGTTTTAAAGCTTCGAAATGTGGATTAAAATATTTTTTGTAAAAAAAATCCAAAAATAGTAAGTTTTTGGTTACCCGACCTGTCTAGTTTCGACCGTCTCGAAAAACTACACCCGTATTCCGAATTTGAGAAAATGCATTTTCGGACCCCGAGGACTGCTAAATATGGCAGGTACTCGGTATAGTACGCCTTAGTTAGAGCTTAGTATAGCAATTTATGGCATTAAATTTCGACTCGTATGCGCCGTTTTAGCCTAAAACCAATTTTTCCTAAAGTTGTGCGGGGAGGCACTAGGGCTCAAGGCTGTGTGGGAGCAGGTTCCAGGCCACTCTGAGCCAGCTTTAGGAGCTAGGGGACACCCTCTTGTCCTGTGGGAGTTGTGGGAGAGTTTTCAAGCTTGAGAGTGAGTGTGAGAGCCAGTTAGACTAGCTAACCCGGACACTTGGTGGGAAGGTAACTAGACTTGCCAATGCATGGAGTGAGTGCTCACTCAGATGCTTATAGTAGCTAGGTTTGATTTTCAGCCTTGAGGAGCCTATTTAAAGGTGTGCTCACACACACACACACACACACACACACACACACACACACACACACACACACACACACACACACACACACACACATGCTCACACACACACACACCTTGGGGAGGTGCTGCCGGCACACATAGTTTTTGGAGGAGAAGCGAAGGAGGGAAGTGCAACCGGATTCTCGTCTTGAGAACTCATTTGGATTAGAAAATCGAGAGGATTTCAGCCCCTAATCGCGGTAATCATGATTTGATTTATGCTCGTCTGTAAACCTCTTCATCATTCTCTCAATTCTTCATCTACTATGCTTAATTCTAGCTATAATTCTCAATAGTTGCTCTCTAATTTCACCATATCAATATTCTATTACATAATCATCATCCAATAGCTGATTATGCAGCCATTCATCACTCCTAATCAATAATTAATACATGATTAGAAGAGATTTCTCTCTCTAGACAGCATAGTAATTAATTGACAAGCCGGTAATGGTGTAGATTTGATGAAATTCATTCTTTTACCACACAATATTGTTGTAACTAAGTTAGATTCAATTTTTCTCATACATTAAGATGTGATTAAGGAAAAATTAATCCATCATTAAGCCACTAAGAAGAGAATTTTCTATCACCTATGCATGTGGTAACTCTGCAACTTTCTAATTGCACTAGGAAAGTGATTGAGCTTGCTTAATTCATCTCTCTTGTAATTAAATTAGTAAAATTCTGAAATTCTTAATCATCTAAGCCAAGTGATTACCTTTAGAGCCAGTTCCCATAGGACAAGTAAAGTATTATCCATAAAATTACTAGGTCTCAAAGGAAAAATCTAAACCTCTTGCATAAGGAGGATTGTTCAATGGTTCTAATCTGCCATTTGGATTGTTATGATGCTCTCGGACCTTAGCTCTTTTCTTCAAGTTTATCATTTAAAGTAGTGAGTATAAAATGGCCCCGGTTAAGAGAACTCGCTTCGGTGGAGCCCACGACCGCGAGGCGGTAACGAGCAATGTGAATGGGAAAGGAAAAGCTCCCATGGACGAACAAGCACCGGCTATCTCACGGGCCATTGACGAAGAAATGGAAGAGGTAGGTCATAATTTCATTCAAGTTGTTTAATTTAACATTGCACACCTTTAGCTAGGAAAGAACATATCCCCAAACATGTTGGAGAAATCGGACCGAAACCTCGGCATTTGAATTCATTTGTATATTAAAGTCTAAAGTAGGAAAGAAATGATTGATGGATATACTGTTTGCAATAGGAATGAATGTCTGCTAGGGAAAATTTAGCTCGGCATGTTCATTCTATTTCCAATGTTGAATTAGTCATGAACCCCCTCCTGATCACAGGGGGAAGAGTTCCTGGTTAAGGGCTCTTGAATCCACGACTGTTGGTTAAGTGGTGGGCACCGACGTCTGCTGGTTAAGCGGTGGGAATGTCCATGTCGTGCTTTCTATGCGGTGGACATACCTAGTTGTATGGGCAGCTAGGCGACAACGGGAGGAGTAAACTCTCGCTGGAGGGGAGATGTTGTACCTTTAGAACATTGGAATTTTAATGAATAATTTTGAGTAGAATTTTTACTAGAACTCTGTCTTGGTGCCGCTCGGAATCTAATCAAGGAACTTTTATGCTGAACAACTTTTGTGGTAGTAATTAGGACACACAAGGAAGTGTGAGTATGGGGGTGGAAAGTGGGGGCTTGGCTCAAGTTGCCAATGCCTATGAGAAGGGTGGTCCCGATTGGTCGGGAACTCTCTGTCCCCATAGTGCTTAAATTGATACTAGTACTATTCATTGCCCCTAGAGCGGCGAAGCCTCAAGTGTACGTGCCTCTGAAACATGGGGAAAAAGGTACTCAGGATTTCTCTCCTCTTGGAAGGTGGGTCTTAGGATCGCTAGATAGGTTAAGTACGCTCCCCCTGCGAGGTGGAGCTAGATCTCATTGCTAGTAGGCTCGAACTCGACTCACTTTGTGATGAGAGATCGTCTGCTAGTTGAACCCTGAACCACTTTGTTTGCTTCCGCTATAGATCTAGTGGCCACCAGGTTCACCATCAGATCCGCCGTTTGATACGGCAGGGTGGGGACCTCACAGTGTCACTCTAATGAATGAGGCCCTTTTGCAAACCAATCGAAGGGATTCAATCGAGCCATATCCAACTCCGTATTTTAGTGTGCAATCAGAGAAGTACATTTGGTGGTTGGGTGCTATTGAGGTGCCCAAAGAGACCAATGGAGTACTTTCATAGATTTTTGAGAGAACTCCATGGATCACAGAAGTAATACACTTCCAACTTGCAGGTGAGAAGTTGGAGGTTGAGGGTTTTGGTAGCCTTGATGTGGAGTGGCACCTAGGTGGGGACTTGAAGACCATAAAGTGTTTGCTTGGCTGCAAACAAGGGGCTTCTTCTCTCTTGCCTTGTCCGTTTTGCACTCGAGGGTACAAATCTAATATACAAAAATCACACAAGAAATTTGCAAAGGGCTGTTCAATGACTCCATCGCAAGGGGATGGAGACAAAGCGTTGGACAATCTTGATGTAGGAGATGAAGGCAGAGAATGTGAAGCGTCTATTTTGAGATGTCCCATGCTCAATGCCCCAGATTATGCACAAAAGTATCATTCTTGGAATCCAATCTTTCTCTTTCCTCGATTGGATGTACATTTTTGTACATTACTGACATTCACGTGCATTTTTGATAGGCTATTGAAGCTCCACATTGACTATGCTTTCACAATGAAGCCATTGGAAAAGTGCCAGAAAGAGATTGAAAGGGTAGAGGCACTCTTGAATTCCATTGGTTGTCATGGTGGAAATGTGTCAATTGTTACTACAAAGAACACATAGGAGGCCCATGAAATTTTCCAACAAGTGTCAACGAGTGGAAAAAAAAGCAAAGACTTTTTGAAGAAAGTAACTCAAGGAAAGCTAGGCCGATATGATGCTCAAAACAACTCCAACCACAAGGCAGGTAACCTTTGGGAACTCTGGAAAGAATTATGCAGAGCTACTATTGACATTGATTCAAATGGTGAGCTTGCAAAAAATCACAAGCAAGTTTGGGCAACTTTTGATAAAATGGTCAAGCTTATGGGTCTTACCAACACAATAGAAGAATAACGCCAATCATTTCAAGAAGCCTTGGTAGATTTCACCAAGGTCTTCACCCTTTCTTGGGGTGAAAATAACATCACACATTACATAATAAGCCATGTAACGTAGTGAACTTATTACAAGAGATTGTTTTCATTAAATAATGTGCATCATGTCTCATGTGAACAACATATCTTGTTTGCACATGGTGTATTTTTTATCCACAAATATGGTTCTCTTAAGATTTTTAGCACTCAAGACATAGAGAAGTCCCATTATCAAGAAAGGGGGGTGTACTTTAAAATTACTCGGCATGGTGGTGGTATACTGCAACCTAATTATTTGTAGGAGATGTTCAACTGGTTTTTTTGCACGACATTTTTTTTAAAGCTCACAATGGAGTGTGCGTGACAATCCAAGATTTCTAGGGAAGTGCACAAATTGAGTCATCAAGAGCACATCAACAAGTGGTGAATGCTACAAGGCCCCACTAAGCATGCTGTATGGCGCCAATGTAGAGTGCCACAAGGCTCAAGGTGGATTCTGCGCGAGTGACTATATGTGAATGCAAGGTCCAACTCTTCTTTACATATTTTTTTTATAAAGTTTGGTGTACCCCTTTAAAAAATAAGAGTTTTTTTGTAAAAATTAGTGTGAACGGGCCCTTTTAAATTGGGCTCTTTCAAAATGGGCCCTTACAAATATTGAATCCACTCATAAACCACTTATTTCTTCAGCACATGTGAGCTCTTACCATACCCAATGGTGCACACCAAACAAATCACCAAGAGCATCCGCCTGCCAATAGAAACACTCTCCAAGGATGTGAGAAGATGGGGTATTTTAGAGGCACAAGGAAACGACCGTTAACACCTCGCCGTTCTAGGCACTCTTCAAGCAGTGTGCATGGTAGTCAAGCCCGAAGTCATTGTAGGCAGAATATTTTTCATGCTCACACCAGCAAAGACCACGACATAGAGTTAAGAAACACACCAAGTGCTGGCAAGAAGAGGAGGGCCGTCAAACATCGGAGTCTGACAAGGAGCAGTCACCGTGCCACCAATCGCAGGCAAGACCATCTAGAGCTCGGGTTGTCCATACAGATATTGAGTCAGAGACAGAGCCACCACGGCAACGTGCTCAGATACTGCACACACACCTGGTGCCAGTGGGGGGGAAGACTCTGCCCCATGGCGGCCAGGGAGCTCTCCCCACATCACAAGATCGGGAGGCAAGGGGAGAGTGTGAGTCAGAAGAGGCGGTAGATCCAACACCAAAGCATGCAAATAGGTGCAAATAAATGTTTTTCAAGAAGCCTAAACACCGCTCACCAGCAAACCTGCAGGTGTCTCCTAGACAACCTCTGTGGCATCGCAAAAGACCAAGGGCATTTGCAAAAATCCGGCACTACCAAAAGACAATAGATCTTCTATTTCAATGAGCCCCCTTTGCTCGCGCAATGAAGGAGGTGCTCCAAAGCTATGGCAATCAATACAAACTGCAAGCAATGGCGTCGGAGGCTATTCAAGAAGCTGCAGAGGCCCACATAATCTCTGTGTTGGAAGATACCAACCTATACGCCATAAATGAAAAGAGAGTGACAATACAACCAAAGGACATGCAGCTTGCACACCAATTGTTGCAATGGGACTTTGAGCATTAGCCGAAGTTACACCTACCTTTTTGTATTACCCACCCTGCTTTTGCACTCAGATGATTTTGCAATGACAAAATGATTGAGAGTTTTGTATCTACTGCCTCCAAATTCATTTTCCCGAACATTTGAATTTAAACTAAATATTAACATTTTTTGGAGTTTTGAAGTGAATACAAGGCCAAAAAGGGGTTGGCCACAAGGTTGCGTATATGGGCCAAATGGGAGTCGTGTTTTTCCCATCTGCAGGTGCGTATATATATGGGCCAAACAAGACTCCTGTTTGTCCATCTATGCGCCCTTGTGCTTGTGGCTACCCCCTTTTTGTCC
This sequence comes from Adiantum capillus-veneris, assembly GCF_014529385.1. Lineage (NCBI taxonomy): Eukaryota > Viridiplantae > Streptophyta > Polypodiopsida > Polypodiales > Pteridaceae > Adiantum > Adiantum capillus-veneris. The sequence goes on along the minus strand of NC_140936.1, from coordinate 44,411,607 downwards.
TTTCTTGGCACTCCAAGACACCAAAAAATGCTAATATTAAGTGAAATCAGATGTTTACGCAACAGTACAATGTAAATTCACTACTTCTTTTTACTGAGATGAATTTTCAATGACAAAATGACTAAGAGTTTTGCATCTATTGTCCCCAAAATGATTTGCCTTTTTGGCTTCTTAATGTACTATGTTAAGTGAAAGCTAGTGATCATGTGCATTAACAGTTTAATTTAAGCTTATATGACTATTTTTGGTGTCGTGGAGTGCAAACAAGGCCAGAAAATGCCAAAAAGGGGGTGGACACAAGGGTGTGCAAATGGGCCAAATAGGACCCCTGTTTGGCCCATTTGGGGGTCATGTTTGGCCCATTTGCACGCCCTTGTGTCACCCCCTTTTTGGCATTTTCTGGCCTTGTTTGCACCCCAAAACCTAAAAAACGTGAGATATTCTATGAAATCAAGTGTTTATGAGAAGCAACACTGTGTAAAACCCCCTTTTGGCCCTATCTGGGCTGGTTTGCAACTCTGAACACTAGAACAACACAAGTGCATCTTCAATTCAAATTCCCAAGCATCATTTCAACCCCAACGACCCATCCCCACCCCCTTGACAATAGTCCCACTTATACTGAGTTGTTTCTTAAAGCAAAAAGGACATTGCTTATTAAAACACAACACTAATTTTAGTAATTTACAAGATTGAGGGATCACATTGAAAAGAATGTACAAGATAGGGAGGCAATTTTGTTAGAATTAGGGTTACAGTTAAACGCACACAGCTTGGAGAAGACAAAGGAAGCTCAAGGCACACAACAAAGAGTGTATTACTTAGTGTGCAATGGAAAGATAGATAGCCCTAGAATGATGGTGTATATATAATGCACGGAGGGAAAAACCTCCTAAAGAGGGAAAAAATGCTTTGGCAGTCCTAAGTGTGTTCACACACATCACTACCACATGTATATGGTAACAAATCCCCCCTGGAGTGATGCAGTGAACAAGAGATGGCACATAGAGTAAAGGGAAGTGCCATGCCCTAAGGAAATGATCAGTCCACAAGGGGACTAAGCCCAAAGCTTTGCAGAAAGCTTTGAACTTCTCACAAGACAATGCCTTTGTGAAAAAATCTGCAAGGTTGTCCTGTGTTGGCATATAACCCAGCTAATCTCTCCTGCTAAGAGCCTCTCCCTGACATAGTGGTAATGCACCTCAATGTGCTTTGTGCGAGCATGAAAAATTGGGTTCCTCGCAACTGCCAATCCACTCTGACTGTCAGTGTAGATAGTCTTGGTAGTGTCATGTCCAACACCCAAATCAGCCATAAGGCATCTGAGCCATACACACTCTACCGTAGCTGTGAAGAGTGCTCTTAACTCAGCTTCACAATTGGAAGTGAACACAGTTGGTTGGTTCTTGTGCAACCATGATATACATGATTTGCCAAGCATGAAACAAAAACCACTTGTGGACACTTGCATGTCAAAACAACCAACCCAATCTGAGTCTTAAAAAGAATGTAAGTATGGCAGCAATGATCCCACCTTGGGATAAAACAAGCCAATATGTAAATGCCACTCAAGTAGCAAAAACTCCTCTTGACAACATGCCAATGCTTAGACCCTAGGGTATGCATAAATTCGCTGAGTTGTGAGACTGCAAACTGAATATCCAACTTCATTTTGCATACATAAATGAGGCAGCCAACAATGGTTTGGTAAAGAGTGACATCAGCAAGATCACCAACATCATGTAGACTCAACTTCAAACGTGTTTCCATGGGAGTGGAAATAGGCTTGCAATCCTCAAGTCCAAACCTACATAGAAATGTTTCTATGTAACTTTTCTGACACAAGGCAATACCACCATCACACTGCTTAAATTGTATACCCAAGTAATGATGCAACAACCCCAGACCTTTCATCTTGAAAGTAACATTCAAATCAGCCTTAAATTCAGCAACATGTCTCTCATTTGGTCCAGTGATTCGCAAATCATCTACATAAAGAACCACAAAGAGAAGTACATCACCCTCACGCTTTACATACAATGTGCTTTCTGTCGGACTCAAGGATTTAATATTTACGTAATTATGACAAATTTTGTGTGATCACAAGGTCTTATTGACATAGTTACATGATTACACTAAACATGATCACAAAGAATCCAGCTTAGGGCAACCTGGAAACCCACTAAAATCCCACCGAGCTTTTCCATTTTCCTTGTGGGCCCGCTGAGAATACCTAAAAGCCCGACGGACCCACATAGTTATATATATACGGGCCCGATTGGGCCCACTGGGTGTTTTTTCTTTGTCTCATCTTTTGAGAGAGAGAGAGAGAGAGAGAGAGAGAGAGAGAGAGAGAGAGAGAGAGAGAGAGAGAGAGAGAGAGAGCTTGTTGACTGCCTTAGCAGGTACGTTGAGAGGAGAGAGGAGAGAGGGGTTGTATGGGAGCGTGCTCTGTGTCGCAGTGCACGGCAATAGCGGTGTACCTGACCACACAATTCGGGTATGTGTTGTGTGTGTGTATGCGTTGTGTGATAGCGTGCCTTTTGTTGTATTGCATGGCAGTCCTAAGGTACCTTACCACACAATGGGAGTTTGTGCATAAGTTGTTCTATTGAACAATGCTTACCATGGGGGCATCACCTCGGTGATGCAGGGAAGATGGTGTTCTTGTGGTAAGTATTGGCTTACTGTCTGGGTACTACGACGGTAACACGACCAATCTAGTATCCTTATAGTAAGTCAACTTCCCTTCCCCTTTCCTAAAAAACATATGGGCATGGATTGGTAGCACGGCTATATGATGTTCGTATGCAAGCATATATTTCTCCTTAGATTCAGGCGGCACCTCGGTTGGTAACGCGGCTAATAGATTGTCATTGTTAGAAGAATTTTTTTTTGCATAAATGTGGCGTTCAGGTCGTTAACCCGTCCGTACCAACGTCATATAATTTGTATGTGCATGTGCATTTAATTTTTTAAGGCGGCACCTCGGTTGGTAACGCGGCTAATAGATTGTCGTTGTTAGAAGCATTTTTTTTTTCATAAATGTGGCGTTCAGGTCGTTAACCCGTCCGTACGAACGTCATATAATTTGTATGTGCATGTGCATTTAATTTTTTAAGTATTAAGTATATGAAATACTTGGTCACTAACAAGGCTATGAAGAGTATTTCATGTACAAATGTTTGAATTTTTTGATTTTGTTATTTTTAAGTGCCCATATGAAATTATATACTAGCTAACCATATTAAAAAGAATGCTTTATTCATCAATCATTGCTATTTTAAATGCTACATTTACATAAATTATATACAAAAAAGAATTTGCACACAATTTGCATGTTAAATATTCATTTTTATCTTTTTAAAGGACCTCAAGCATTATCGCTATTTTTAATGCTTCATTTACATAAATTCTCTGTAAAAGAGAATTTTCACACATTAAATATTCTTTTGTATCTTTTTAAAGAGCATCAACTATCATCGCTATTTTGAATGCTACATTTACATAAATTCTATGTAGAAAAGTGTGTGAACACAATTTGCATGTTAAATATTTATTCCTATCTTTTTAAAGAGCAAGACATTCTTTGCAATTTTCTAGTCCGATTTGTATACTTTGTTTGAACTAGTATGTGCGCACGGAGAAAAATCTAAGTTAAAAATTGAATATATACTAAAATGTGTCAGATTGTTAACATGTATTGTTTGATCTGGATTAAGTTCTTATAAACCACTTGTTTGATCTGCATTTTACACGTGTAATAGATTGCAATTTTAAGTGAAGATTGTTTTCAATTTATATCTCTATTTCCTTGCACATTTCTTAAAGTCTTCAAGTCGTGGTTAAGGGTTTGACTGAAATAGTGTGAGAGTGTTAGTGTCATTCACAACCATGAATTTGTATTTGATATGTTGTTTTTTATTGTCCAGTGCAAACATGACACCAGATCAAAAGAAAAGTATTATGCGTGCCATTCATAAAGAATGTATTTTGGCAATCTCATCATGTGTAGATGGTCGTATACAGAAAATTAGTGAAAGCGATGTCTTCATCAAAGACCTCACTAGCGCTATATAGGAGAACACAGAGCGCAAGCTACGAGGTGAAGGCAAATACGAGTTGTTGATTCCAACAGGGATTCAAGAATTTGACCCCCACCACAAGGTTAGAACAGTGTTGAGCAATATGAAAGTATGTTGTAGAGACTTAAGAACAAAAGGTAAAGATGAAGCGTGTAAAAGTGTAAGACCAAGCAGCCTTACCCAACAGATTAAAGATGGTCCAAGATGCACAAGCAGCTTTGGGAGGTCGATCCGATGCCAGCAGTACTGGCACAATCATGTGCACGGCTTTGAATGCCAAGTGCACTCATCTTGTCGGCATCCCTTACGAAGCCTTGGTAGAAGGTAATGAGGATTGGAGCAGGTTCCTCTGGTGTGTGCACATTGTACACCATCAAAGGTATCTCTTTTTTTCCATACCACATTACATATGTGGGAAAATGTTACAAGGAAGGGAGTGAGGCAAAATTTGATAGCTTTTAGACAGAGCAAGGAATGCAAACGCTTCACCCCTCCATTGTAAGGTGCATTGGATTTACTACCAAAGCTCCTTGGATCACAATATTCCCATACTACAATGGGGGTACCGTGGGCGACATGATGTGCCGCTTACCATTCGCTCATGGATTGTTCAGACGACACATGCACATACTACAACACGACTGGATATCATTGCCTGCAGCCAATCTTTCTGTACAAAAGATAGTCATGGCGCGGATCAAAGCAGTGATCGAGCAGATGCCAACCATTTTTCACGCCTTAATCGATGGCGTTGCGGCTGTTCACTCGCTCGGAATAGTGCACAGTGACCTGCACCCGTTTAACATAATGTTGGACTTTACTTGCGTGAATAAAATCCACGTCGGCATCATTAATTGGGGGATGATGCTCAGAATGCTAGCTCAGTGCGCAGCAATTAATTATCTGCATCCAAGCGCATAGTCGGACTCTACAGTTTTGGAGGCACAGAGAGCAGGGGATGCAGAGATGGCTAAGCGACCATGAACTGCTCCAGAACTATACAATCCATGGTGCATAGATGCATACACAAAAGAGAGCGACATTTATGCATTGGGCTATCTATTCAACATGTTGTAGATGTTTGGAGTGCAGCTAGAAAAGTTTATTTTCTAGAAGAATTTTTTCACCAACGAGGACGAAGATGTTATGAGGGCTATTCAGATTAAAGTAGATTGTTGGATGAAGTTAAAAGAGTGGGATCAAAGAAGGAATGCATGTGACGTGTTGATATTTTTCAAAGAACATTTAAAGACAGACCCTAACCCTATCCAACATCCCCTTGTTAAACTTGCACCATCATTTTATCGGATCTAAACATTTTTATGATATACATCTGTCTTGTCCAGGGTATTCTATTTTTTATTGAAGTGTATTATCTGGTTTGAAGTGGTTCACCTCCTTGAGTCAATTATCTTTAGTCATTTCAAATTTGTTGTGTTGATTGTCGGTATTTCAAATTTGCCTTGTGGTTGAATTAATCGCATTAGTTGTGGTTTGATTTAGTGGATTCTGACGTCTTATGTAGTGGACGAGAAGTTGCTATCTTTTGTGAGACTGTTGAATCGCGAGAATATTTATTTGTTGCCAATGATATTGAATATTTCTCTATCTGTCAATTGCAGCTCCAAGAGAAAATGGCCGATGAAGAACAAGATATTGGCACCCAAGCAGTGCCCGATGATAACAACAAGCGGCTATTAATGCATTTTAGTGCATGAAGTTTCTAGCACACGGTATGTCGGCACAACAAGCGATGCGCAATACTTGACGAATCTCAAAATGGGCAAATCCAAACCACATGCAATGGAAAGAGATCAACAAAGAAGTGATGAAGGACATGATCAAAATAATATGGACATGCGAGGACGCAGAGATCAAGAAAGGAAGGTGGAAGGTTTTGAAGTGCAACCATGATGTGATCAAAGAAAACACTGAGAGGATTTACTTGGAATTTTATGGCCATCCCATGCACAATGCAGATTGTGTGTTATAATTTACAAAAACGCTATATGTTCACTTTGCAACAGTGACTAGTAGACTTTGTGTCAAAGGAGAAAACTGTTGCCACTTATGATCTAAGAGAGAGTTGTGTCACTTTCACCTGAGAAAGATGAAAAAATAACACGGCTTTCTATAGCCACCCAGACACCCCAACCCTCACAGATCCGGATGGAGAAAAGCACTCACCGCTTAAGCCCGGACAATTAAAATCTGACACAGCGAGTGAATCCAACACCTGTACAAGGGACACACATCAACCACCTTGTCTTGCATCTAGATTTGGTCCCCTCGTCTACTTCAGATGCATCCTCATCTTCCCAATGTCCAGTTTGCTACAAGAATTTTGATGGATGGAGTGGATATTATACATTGACATGCAGTCAGTATCACAAGATATTCGTTCAATGCAAAATAATAGCCGATGTGTAATCTGTTCACAAGATATTCGACAAGGAATATATATTATGTTTGGCATGGCAAATGAGTATAAATTCAAGCAAGCCCGTCAAGATACCCCTACCACAATTAGAAATCTGTTTGGTAAACAAGATGCTGCTTTAAAGTAACATGATCAAAACTATATATAATCGCGAATATGAATCATTGTACATGATCAAAACACATTTGAATACAAGGTCTTTTACAATGGTTTTTGACACAATCTTCATTTTACTCTCAAGCTATATTGAATCTGTAAAGCTGTTATCTAGTTCTAAGTCTGAGTGTCGTGGTTCTCCTTGTATTTCAACCTCCACATCTATTATCAAATTCTCTTCTATTTCATCTATAGTGCATTGAGATACACCAACATTGAACTCTTTTTCGTCTTCGTTTTGACAATCATACTCCTCATAGCCATCACTTTCGATGTGATTCAATATCTTTTCATTGCAAAACATATACATCTATTTTTTTCCTCTGTCTGCTAATAGTCTGTTGCAAATAGTGCTGTGTACATACTCCAGTTTCTCTCTGAACTTGAGTTTGCTGCACATTGTGCCAATACTTTCATTACTACAGGGACATAAGGTAGAGTAATGCTCTCCACCATTCATCATCCACCACTTCCATTTCTCTTTTGCCATTATCTATACAAAATCATTCGCAAAAGGACCTTCTTTTAATATAAATGCACTCATTTCTTTCATGCAATCAATTCGGTCATGTATGTTGGAGTAGAACGTGTTGACCACGTGATAGAAATCCCTTACCACCTCTATATTGGACATCATATCTAAATTTCAATACTCCGATCGAGCATGTAAGCAACACTATGGAGTGGACTATGAGCGCTCTTCCATCTTGCATGAAAATACTAGGCCAAAATTTTTCGCTGTTTTGCCAGATAATGGTAGCCGCCACTCCTTTTCTACCACAGACTCTTTCAGCTCTTCGGGATGTTCAACACTCTGTTGGACTGACCACCATGTCATCCGCACTTTGACCAAGTTTGGCGCCCTTTGATCAAGGTTGCGGATCGCGAACATAACGGGAATCATCACATGGTATGCATCCATTACACTCCTCCACCAAGCAGCCTTGTTTACATTGCCATGTAGACATGTAATTTTATCTTTCACTTTTTCTTTCTGCTCAAGCTTCCATTCATCAAAGGCCGTGCAATTGAATGTGTCAATCACAACGCATTTGCTGCAGAGAAATGATTCAAGTTGTTCTCCAAGGTTAGTTGGTGTCACTACAAGATCTGCAGAGTTAATATTTTTCTCTGAGAACTCTTGACTCAAAGCTAGAGAGCTATATATCTACTGTCTCTTGCCACCCTTTTTGGCGATCTCTTCTCTCAAACGCTTTGCAGTTGCAAGTGCCTGAGGATGTTCACATTTTTTACAACTCTTTTTAATGCTACCTAGAAAATGATCCCTAATACGTGGTACATCGCCCGGTTTTGTTGTGTGACTAAATTTACATTGCAAATCCATATATCGGCCGCATATGTTGTGAGCATAAGCCCACTCTTTGCCAAGAGCTTTTTTTATTCTTTGGCTTCTTCTATCACTTGTGCCCACATTTTGCTCCATTGCTTTTATATTAAAACTGAAGACAAAAGAACCAAATGTTCAATTTTTGAAACATTTTTCTTATTTTTAATTAACCATTCAATATAAAACTAACCATGATGCACAATATGAGATTTTCAATGCAAATAATCTATCGTAATACATAATGCAATCTCTGTATAAACCAATGCATGAACTAACGCAAATAAATCTTCAATATAATCACTCAATTAAGAACTACTTGTACCCAATGAAGGATTGTAGCCCCCCATGCAACCAATTCAATATATAAAAGCTATTTTAACCCAATTAAAGATTATAGCTCTTATATTGTGGAGTGACAGTGTAAATCAACTCAAATCTATGATGGTGAAAAATGCAAGACTTCAAGGATCTTTATGTGCCCAGTACACTAGTACAGGACATCCGACTCTTGACTATCGACTCGTCATTTACATATGCTCATCTTCTAAAACCAATTACAACCCTCATTTGGACCAATGGCTTCTTCACAATGAGCATGACTCTCCAAGTTTTAAATTGTTTTGGTTTCGCACCTTTATGTCAGTAACGAATTAAACATTTTAAGAAGTGGTTACCGAATTAAGAATCATGTTCGGCCCAAAAAAGGACCTGTGACTCTGTAACCTTAGGTCACTTCACAAGGAGATGACTATACTTGACACTTGGATACACTCCCCAAGGATTTACCTAGCTAAAGGACTACGATTAGCATACTGTTTACTATATATAATTACTCTCGTCGGGCCCGTCGGGCATTTGTAGATAACCTAGCAAGCCCGCCGGGAAAATAAAAAAGCCCGGGCAGTCTCGCAGGGAAAAATAAAAACCCTAGAGGGCTAACCAGCTCTATGGGTTTTTGCAAGTCATAATCAAAGTCACATTAACAGTTAACGTGATCACGTGATTTTCTTGTGTAAATACTGGAGTTATTGACGTAATCACAGGATCGTGATTACGTTAATGAAATCCCTGGTTGGACTGTTATTACGAAAGCCTCCTTTGACCAAATGAGTGCTAGCCTTCTCATACCAAGCACGAGGAGATTTCTTCAACCCATACAAAGCTTTGTTACATTTGCACACCTTATCCTCTTGTCCTTTCTTGAAAAAACTACAAGTCTACAATAGATAAACTTCCTCAAATATGTCACCATTCAAGAAAGCAGTAACAATGTCTGATTGATGTACACCCCAACCAAAATGAGCTGCCAATGCACATAGAAAACTTATAGTATTCATACGACAAGAGGGAGAAAAAGTTTCTTCATAATCTATGCCTTTCTTGTGCGCATAGCCTTTTGCAAGAAGTCAAGCCTTATGGCGATCAATCTCACTATCCGGCTTGCGTTTCAACTTGTAAACCCACTTTGTACAAATGGCCTTTTTTCCAGGAGTCAAATCACATAAAGTCCATGTGTCATTTCCTATAAGTGCATCATATTCTGATTGCATGGCAGCCATCCAATTTTTTGAATTTTGTGCTTCATCAAAAGATAGAGGTTCCTCAACATCATGTAAGCTAGACATAGCCAAAGCCTAACAATCTGATGCATACAGTGCATGGGGAGAGCCTGAATGAGTGCAACTAGACAAAGGTTCATCCAATTTACTATCACGCAATGTATGCACCAACCATTTTGGCATACCTCTAGCCTGCTCATTTTCAGCCCTATCCTCATCAAGCACATCATGTACATCTATGTCAGTAATAGGGTGATCTGTAACATTTTCAAAAAACCCCATAGGTTGTACATTTTACTCATTGGAATTTACATTTGTACTTCCACCGTTGAAAAGAGGAAACAAAGTGTCATAAATGTCCTTTGAGCTTACATTACTATCTCTGGTACATGACAACAAGAGCTGAATAGAATCTTCCACAAACACAACATCTCGTGAAACCAAAATACGCTTTGTTTGTGGATAATACAATCGGTAACCTTTGCTTTCAACACAATAACCAACAAAAATACATTTGACAGCCTTATCATCCAATTTTTTGTGCTGTGTTTGTGGCACCAAAGCATATGGAAAACAACCAAAAACACACATGTGCTCAATAGAAGGCTTTATATCATGCCATGCTTCATATGGAGTAATAGACTGCAAAGCTTTTATAGGACACCTGTTAAGTACATAAGTGGCACACATGATGTCCTCAAGCCAAAATGAATGCGGCAAAGCTTGACTTTTGACCATACATCGTTCCATTTCTATAAGTGACTTGTTTTTCCTCTCAGAAATACCATTTTGCTAGGGCATATAAGGCACTACACATTGGTGTTTTATCCCACAACTAGCTAGAAATGCATTAAATTCATGAGACATATACTCCCCCCTTTGATCGAAATGGAGTATTCCCATAGTAAATTTTGAGACATTTTCAACCATAGCCAGAAATTTTTTGAAGCACATAAATACTTTGGACTTTGGTTTAAGCAGAAATACCCATGAATGCCTGGAGTAGTCATTAATGAAAGTCACGAAGTAAAGGTAATTGCCCAAGGACGGAGTTTGCATGGGCCCACAAACATCACTATTCACAATCTCATCCTTTGGAAACTTTGGATGCTGCATCTTATCCAAAATACAGCCTTCACAAACATATTTGACAAGTGCTTCAAGAGTTGGCAAAGAAGCAACCATATCAGATTTTTGCAAAGGCATCAAATTGGTAAAACTCAAATGACCAAAATGTGCATGCCAAAGTTTTGCATCTGAAATGGCCTTTGAATCCAACAAAATTCTGTCCACACTTGTCATACAAAGTGAGCTTATACAACCCATGACATAAAACGCCAGATGCAAGAAAATCATCACCGAAATTGAGATCATGTACTGTACATCTATCATCCATAAATTTGACTACAAGACTAAGTATAGCAAGTGCAGTTACATACAAAAGATTCTTCTTGATCCCAGGTACATAAAGTGCATCAACAAGTGTAGAAGAACTACCATTTGCAGCAGTAAGCACAATCTTTCCAACTCCCTGAACTAGATAAGAGGCATATTGTTGGCACAAGTAATTGAATCCCCATGAGGGACAGACTCAAGAGAGGTAAACAAATCACGATGTGAGGTAATGTGCTTTGTAGCACCACTGTCAAAATACCACACATGTGAGTATATAGCAACTGACATGCATGCATCAGGGACAACAGGATTATAGGTACACTCTGCACTAAAATCCCATTCTGCATCAACATCAACATCATAGTCTCCTTTCACTGAAGACTCAACAATAGCTGCATTTGTAGTGGAACCAGTATTTGCAGTGGAACCACCCTCTTGCTTCTTAGCCTCTTTGGCCTTCAACTTAGGACATTGCTTGATCAAGTGATCATTAGCTTTACAATAATGGCAACGCATCTTCATTTTACCCTTATCACGAGAATTTCCATATGAATTGCTGCCAACAAAAGCATTAGGAATAGGTGATTTTTTACTCGTAGAAGAACCATAAGAATTGGTTGCATTACTGTTACCACCCTTTCTTTGAGTAGAAATAAAAGCCTGTTCAACTGCACGCTGTCTAGTCCTATTTTTTTTGGAAAGTGACTCTTGCCACATCAATGTGCATAATGCATCAAACTTGACAACTTCAGGATTTCCTTGGGTCATAAGTCTCCAAGTACTAGCAAAAGTCTGGTAAGAATGAATTCTCCTCCCTGCAGAAATTAGTTGCTCATTAGCATCCTTGACACCAGCAAGGAAAGTGTCTATTTCATCTTCCTCATGCATAATCTTTGATTCTAGCTCTTTACGAAGCAAAGAAATTTTAGCTTCATTGCGGCTTGCATAAAGACATGCTAGAATATCCCAAGACTGTTTTGCAGATTTTGCTAAACGGATGTGAGGAGTGATAGTGCGCTTCAAGAAATGCAATCAATGCATGAGCCTATGCATCTCTTACATCCCAACGAGCTTGCTCAGCTGTAGGCAAAATAGCTTTGGCAGCAACAACCCTGGCAGCAAAACCTAGAGCATCCTCAACATCGCCTGCATCCACAGTACCAGGATGTACATCAATGCCCTACACAATGTTCCAAATTCCCTTTGATACAAGTACATGTTGAATCATATAAGCCCACAATGGTAATTGTCCCCATCCAATATGTCCTCAGCAGCAAACATCTTGAACACATATGTGTTGTCATCAACCATGGAAAATGCATGCACCTAATGTGAAAACTGCCCAAAATGAGGAGAAATTGAGTTTGACCAGCACATGCTATATAGAAAAACCTGTAGTAGATTGTATGGGATCTGTTATGCAATAATTGTTACTAACAAAAATTTTGCACAAAATGATGAAATTGCATGTGCAGACCTGGTTGTAGTGGAAACGGAGGTCGAAATGAGCCCGAATAAAAAATTTGAGCAAATTAAGCTCTATAAGCAATTTCAACAATTTTGTCGACCTACGAACGCTCACCAAAGCTTACTAAAATCGGAGTAAGTGAGCAGGCATGTGTTCGAGCTGCTGGCGACTATGCCCGTGAGGACGTAACATGCTCTGATACCAATTATTCAAATTAGGGTTGCAGGGAAACGCACACACCTTGGAGGAGACGAAGGAAGCTCAAGGCACACAACAGAGAGTGTATTACTTAGTGTGTAATGGAAAGATAGATAGCCTTAGAATGATGGGCGTATATACAATGCACGGGGGAAAAAACCTCCTAAAGAGGGAAAAAATGCCCCGGCGGTCCTAAGTGTGTTCACACACATCATACCACATGTATATGGTAACAAATTCAATAAATATTTTATTGCTTTTGAAAAGTTGAATTTACATCATACATATTTGGAGCTCATAATTTTCTTTGCCATTTCCTGGCACCTCTCTTGCGCGTAAGGCAACTCCCTGGTGCCAGGAGGGAGTGTACTATCACTTGAGGGTTAATTGAGCCAACAAAAGCGTGTATCCCTATCTGGGCAAGCACTTTGCCACGGAAGCCCATTCCAAATGCTGTGTATACAAGGGATCTACGCACTAAGAACACAAGATGTGGAGTTTGAGAAATGGTGCACAAACACAAAACCTTGCTTAGAGCGTCGACCATGTCATGAAATGTCCTTGGGGAGTAAATTCATTGTGTACAATGGAAACATTTCCAGGGGGAGTTTTCCTATTTAATGTGCAAGGGAAGACTGAGGTCCAAAGGTCGTCCGCATGCCGCGCGTCCTTGGTGCAAAATCATCAACCTCTAGGACGTCCTGTTATAAACCAGTGTGGGGTAAGAAAAAGACAATTAAGGTTAGTAAAAACAACACAGAAATTAGGGTAGAGGCTACCTCTTGCTCCTTGTCCTCCTCCTCCCTATTGCCCTTTCCACCCAAGTCGACGCTTGATTTCATCACATCCACGAGCTTTGGATCATCAAGGGGGGGGGGGGGGGGGTTATGTAGTGAAGTAGACATCCTATCGGCCACAACCTTGGCTTGCATTGCCTGAATTTCTTCCTCGGCCACGTAAAACTACTCTACTGCAAGGGCTTTTGCACACAAAAATGCAATAGTGTCAGTAACAGAGTACCCAAGTGGAAAGAGCTTGTTTTCAAGGGCATTTGGCGCCAAGGAAAATTGGGCGTTGATGAGTAGCACGCTCATGAACTCATCCATGTGTAGACCAATGTTGTCTCCAAGTCATGCATAAAGACATACTCCTCCCCATTCACTACCACTGAGGAGAAGTGGATGATTTCTACCTCTAGGATAGCCTCATCCATCAGTGGTGCATCCTCTAGCTCGGGGGGTTCACTGTGTGTAAAACTACCATATCACGTGCGTTCAAGACATGTTTGTAAAACCCCTTATCTGTGAATTTGGTTAAGAATATAATGTACCCTTTTCTTTTCAAATCTATAAGTTTTTTTCAAATTTGAAAAAATAATGCCCTTTTGTATATATATTTCTGTAAGTTTCAAGAACTTTAAATACCCTTCTGTTGAACTTACGTGATAGGTTACATTTTTATTAGGTGACCTACCCGGGTCCTCTAGAGTGTCACGATCATAGTGAAATCGTATGTACAAGGAGATGCGGGATTTTAAATAGCGCTTCCCAATACCTGAAGTTCCAACCCTTACAATGATACATATCCCCATTGTGCATGTCCTCCACAAAACCCCAGTCCTCTTCTAAAAGCCTCCCTAAATCCTCATAATGCACATCTTTACATACAAGAATTGTGGTAGTCTCCACAAATCCAAACTCTTTGAATATATGCACGAAACAACAAATAGGCAAACACCAACTCAAGCCCATAGCCCTAGAAGCTTTATAATATTTCAAGGAGTTTTGGACATCTATTATCATCTTCTGCTTGAAAGATACTACCGACCACATCTATACTTAATAAAGAAGATACTTTGATGAGTTCAAGCTTTCCAAACCCTTGTGTAGAAGCAGGCACAATATAGGAGTGAGAATAGAAGAAAACCCTTGTTTGAACCAGTTTGGTTAGGCAAAGATGTGCAAAAATTGTTGCTCATTGAATGTGCTGGAGAGGCTATGTAGTGGTTGCTCCTCCACCAATGTGGATAAAAATATGACTATAAATGCATGGTAAATCATAAGTATGAGTCCATAAGAACATTCCATTGTGATTTCACACTTAGATTTGTATCTCAAAACATGTACTTACAATGTGTTGGAAATAAAGATGGTTGTTCCAATTGCATGCTTGACATTGAGAAAACATATTGCACAATGGCTACGGTCCCCTTGTCTTTGCAATTCGTGAAGCCAAGGAGCTTTCCTTTCCAATGATGATCCAGGTTTGCACAATTTTGCATACGCAAGTGATGTGACCTCATCCTTTAGCCCCCTTTGTAGAGTAGAGCTGGCCATGGGTGAACAAAAAAAATTAGGAGGAGGAGGAGAACCTTGCTTGTTAATACAATGTAGGTGGGAGAAAGGGAACGACTTTGCTTGGTGTGCCAATGGGAGGTGGGAGTGGTAGAGGGGGGGAGGAGTGTTGTGGCAATGGAGATAGGAGAAGGTGGATAACCCTTGCTTGGTATGGAAATGGGAGGTGGGAGGGGAGGAGAGAGGAGCTTCCTTACTACAACAATGGAGATGGTGTGTAGAGAGAGAGTTAGTAGAGGGTGAGTGTGATGGTTGCAACCAAGGAAGGGTTGAAAAAGGGGTTCTAGAGAGAGAAAGTCACTTTTTTACTGAGGAATAGTTTTGGGGAGCTTTGGATAGTAAAAAATGATGTTTCAAAAGTTTTCAAACAAATTTGGATTTTAGGGTCTTTGGGTGCACATTTTGACTTTTGGAGCTCAAAAAATGCTAGGCTTAGGGGGTTTTAAAGAAGATAAGATTTGAGTTTTGAAAATTTTAAAATTTTTGAAAAAATTCAAAATTTTGGAGTTTTTTCAAAACCGGATAAAAAGGGAGAGAAACTTGGAGGTTCTAGGTGTCCCCCCCGCCCCCTCTCCCCCCACCATCTCACTAGGTAAGAGGCCATAAGAAGTGTAAGACTACTTTGTCCCCTTAATTGTTTGAGGGCATAGAGTGTGTCCACCACCCTCTTCTCATTGACTGGCCTCTAATTAACCTTAATCCCAAAGGCCACCTAGAGGGTTCATATTTTTCCAAACGTCAGAAGATGATCCAAAGCGCCCAAGCTTTGCTAGAGCCACCGAAAAAGCAAACCAGAGAGTGGGATTAAAGTTACAGCTCCAACATCACTAACCCCACCAAGACACAAGCCTGAAGAAATAAATGAGATTCCCATAGCTGAGTTAGAAATCCAAGGGTAGTGATGAACACCACAGATCAGGTATTTGAGAGTTTCCATCCTATCATACTTGAGGTCTGTAGAGAGGATGATGGCTTAAACAAACATTGGAGGCAAATATGAGAAGAAACGAGGAAAATGAGCTAAATCAAAAAGTTAATCAAACCATTAAATGGAGGAGGTGTTAGGAAATAAGATGTAGCTAAATAGATAATTGAGTAGATTACTTAATGGAGAGAGATAGATTTATATACACGAGATTATAGAGTAGAGAGAGAGAGAGAGAGAGAGAGAGTAGACACGATATACGTGGTTCACCCAATGTGGGCTACGTCCACGGGAAAGCAGCCACTCAATGGCTTTAGTACTTCAAAACAAGAAGTAGTTTACAAAGGGATTATACCCTTAATGGAGCTCCCGCCTTGCTTCACTCTCACCACCTCACACTCACCTTGTTGCATCAACTTCACACTATGAAATGTGTGTAGAAATGGCCTCCTTTTATAGGCCAAAAGGGTTGCCCTCTCTTATGAGAGACAGCCATGTGTAGCCGCCCTTGTGCGAATAAGTCCAAATCGGACCCTCCAATCCGCCCATGTGTGGCCGCCCTTGAGAAGACAAGTCCGCTTTTGAATTCGGCCACCGGCCATTGAATTCGGCCACCGGCCACCGGCCATTGACTTCCGACCACCGGCCATCGGCCATTGACTACCGGCCACCGGCCAATCGACCGGTTGTTTTCCGACCACTTTCCGACCGTCGTCCGGCCATAATATTCCGGCGAAAAAGAATATTCCGGCGAAAAAAAGTCTCGGGGGCCTCCGCCCCCGAGGCCTTTAAAGTTGCCCTTGATTTTTGTCCGTGAAAATTTTGGTTTCCGGTGAGTGATTTTCCTTCATGCAAGATGGCTTCTCCTCATAATGGGGGCCTTACAAATGTGCGCTTCTACCACAGAAAATTACAAGGATAAATCAGGCTCCATACTTAACAATCTCCCACTTGGAGACTGATCTCCAAACCAAACCTATGACTGCTTTCCATTCTGGCTTCTTATCCTTGAATGCCGATTGAAGATGAGCAAAAGCTCAACTTCTCCTTGTTGACCACCTTTGTAAACATGTCTGCAGGATTTTCACTTGTATGCACCTTTCCTAGCTTTAGTTGTCCCTCTTCCAAAAGAGTGCGTATGAAGTGATATCTCACCTCAATGTGCTTTGTCCTTGAATGAAAGGCTGAGTTCTTTGCAAGATGGATAGCGCTTTGGCTATCACTGTACAAGACACAATTGTCTTGTTTGAATCCAAGCTCTTCTAAGAATCTGTGAAGCCACAGAATTTCTTTGCTTGCCTCCGTCATTGCTACATACTCTGCTTCCGTGGTAGAAAGTGAAACCACTTTCTGCAGCTTTGAAGCCCAGCTTACTGCTGTGCCTCCAACCGTGAACACATAGCCAGTAGTGCTCCTTCGAGTATCTTTGTCACCTGTCATATCTGCATCAGCATACCCTTCTAGAAAAATATCAGTTCCTCCAAAATACAAAGCATTTGTTGTTGTCCCTTTTAGATACCTAAGTATCCACTTCACAGCTTGCCAATTCTCTTTACCTGGGTTGTCCATGAACCTACTCACAACTCCCACTGCATGTGCAATGTCTGGCCTTGTCCAGACCATAGCATACATTAAAGAACCTACCGCTGCAGCATATGGAACTTTAGACATATAGGCTATCTCCTCTTGTGTCTTTGGACACATATCCTTCGTTAGTTTAAAATGACCAGCCAAAGGTGTAGAAACTGGTTTTGCATTTTGCATTGCAAACCTTTCTAGTACCTTCTTGATGTAATCTTCTTGAGATAGATTTATTGTCTTCTTCGTCCTGTCCCTTGATATTTTCATACCAAGTATCCTCTTTGCGGCACCTAAATCTTTCATTGAAAAAGATTTGGACAGCTCCTCTTTTAGGTCTTTGATGTCCTGCATGTTAGCACTTGCAATCAACATGTCATCAACATACAACATTAGGATGATGAATTTTCCATCTCCCAAATTCTCCGTGTAGACACAGTGATCCGAGTTGCATCTTGTGAATCCATGATCCAACATCCATCGATCAAACTTCAAGTACCATTGTCTTTATGCTTGCTTTAAACCATACAAGCTCTTCTTTAATCTGCGCACCATTTTCTCCTTACCTTTTACTTCATACCCCTTTGGTTGAAGCATGTAGATTTCCTCCTCTAAGTCACCGCGAGGGAATGCTGTATTTACATCCATTTGCTCGAGATTTAGATCATGAGCAGCCACAAGGCTTAAGACAAGCCTAATTGAGTTCATTTTAACAACAGGAGAAAATATTTCATTGAAGTCAATACCTTTCTTTTGAGAAAAACCTTTTACCACAAACCTAGACTTGTACCTTTTCTTCCCACCTTCTTCTTCCTTCACCTTGTACACCCATTTGTTTTGAAGTGCCCGCTTACCTTTAGGCAACTCAACCAATTCCCATGTTTGGTTGCAATATAGTGAGTCCATCTCCACTTGCATGCTCTTCGTCCATTCTTCTTTGGATTCATGTTGCATAGCTTCTTCATATGATTCCGGCTCTCCAGAATCTGAGATCAAGAGATGGTTGAAGGAAGGAACAAACCTTTCTGGAGGTCTACTTGCTCTTGTAGATCTTCGGGGAATAGGTTGAGGCTCCTCATTTGGTTGACGTTGTTGCACATTGTCACCGTTTGCAGTCCTTGAGTCTTCACCGTCCTCAAGCTCCATGTACTCATCACCTGTTTCTTTTGTTTGTTTTCTTTCCAAGTAATCTTTGTACATATTTTGTTTGTTAAAAATTACATCCCTACTCCTTAAGATTTTACCATCTTCAGGATTCCATAGGCGATACCCAAAGTCTCCTTCTCCATAGCCAATGAAGAAACACTTTTTGGACTTTGCATCTAACTTTGATCTTATGCTTCTATCTATGTGCATGAAAGCCTCACACCCAAACACTTTGAGAAATGCATAATTCACCGGTTTACATGTCCATGCCTCTTCTAGAACTCCCCCATCCAATGCCGTTGAGGGTGACCGATTGATTAAGTACACAGACGTACTTACAGCTTTCGCCCAAAGCTCAAGCAGTAGGCATGCATGTAGCCACATGCTTCGTGCTCGTTCCATGATTGTCCTGTTCATCCTTTCTGAAATCCCATTTTGTTGAGGTATCCTTGGGGTTGTCCTTTGCCTCTGAATGCCATTGCTAGCACAAAAGCTTTCAAAAGCTTGGCTGCAATATTCGCCTCCATTGTCGGATCTGAGACATTTAACCTTGGTACCTATTTCATTCTCCACAAAGGCTTTCCATCTTTGAAATATGGAAAATACATCGGACTTATTCTTCATGACATAAACCCATGTTTTTCTAGTCGCATTGTCTATGAATGTTACATACTACAATGAGCCACCAAGTGATGGTGTACTTGCAGGACCCCAAACATCAGAATGAACCAACTCAAGTTTTTTATTTTTTCTTTCATTTCCTGATTTTTGAAATTTTACCCTCTTTTGTTTACCATAACCACAATCTTCACAGAATTCTAAGTCCACTTCTTTCAAACCTGGTAGAAGATTCTTTGTTTGAAGGATTTGCATTCCTTTGGCACTCATATGCCCAAGTCGGTAGTGCCACACCGCACTGTCAACTTCTGTAGTTGCTGCACAAGCTGAAGGTTGCGTGCTAACAGTACACAAGTAAAGTGTACCGACTTTTTCACCCTTGGCAACCACCAAAGATCCCTTTGAGATCTTCCACCGTTTGTTTCCGAATGCAATGTTGTGACCTTCATCGTCCAATTGTCCTGTAGAGATCAAATTTTTGCGAAGAGAAGGAACATTCCTAACATCTTTAAGCTTCCATTCATTTCCGTTAGCAGTTTTGACAGAAACTGTACCTTTGCCGACAATCTCACAAGATTCATCATCTCCCAAGTATACATACCCAAAATTAGCTTTGGTGTAGTCTTGGAAATGTTTCTTGTGTGGTGTCGCATACTATCCAGGAATTAGACACATTGTCTAATGAGAGAATTAGAGCATCTTGCTCTACTTTACCTGCCACATTGGTCTCCGATGTTGGCTTGTTGTCTTGAGACTCTGTCTCCTTCTTCTTCTTGGACCAGCAATCCTTCTTGACGTGGCCCTTCTTGCCGCAGTTCCAACATTCAAGAACTGACTTTGTGCGTGACTTGCTCCGCCTTGAGCGATCACGACCCTTTTGGTTTTTGAACCTCTCCTTAAGCCTTCCTCTTGTTTCCACTGATAGTGCAGCACTTGATGATTCTCCTGTGCTTCTCCTTCACATTTCCTCGCTTAGGAGAACACCCACAACATCATCAAACTTAAGAGTATTTGTGCCAGAGATAGAATTACTTACAACCATCACAAGGCTGTCCCAACTATCCGGTAGAGATGATAGTATAAGGAGAGCTCGCACTTCATCATCGAAATTGATTTTCACTGATCGAAGTTGACTTATGTTTGTGTTAATATCATTTAGGTGTTCTGCAACTGAACCATTCTCTGCCATCTTTAGATTGAACAAGCGCTTCATAAGAAATACCTTATTGAATGCCGATGGTTTCTCGTAGAAGTCGTCAAGTGACTTCATCAAGTCCTCTGTGGTCTTCATCTCCGAAACATTGAAGGCCACCGTTGACGCCAAGCTTAACCGGATTGTTCCCCGTGCCTTTCGATCAAGGACAATCCATGCTTCATCTGCCATTGTTGCGGGCTTCTTCGCAAGACCGCCTAGTGGCAAATAGAGGTCCTTCTGGTAGAGATAGTCTTCAATCTGCATCTTCCAATGTTGGTAGTTTTTTCCGTTGAACTTCTCAATCTTGAGCTTCCCTTCCTCCGCCATAACTCCCACTCAATTCAAGGAATCCTTTCCTTGAGATAATTTAGCTACGAGCAAACCTTGCTCTGATACCAGTTGTTAGGAAATAAAACGTAGCTAAATAGATAATTGAGTAGATTACTTAATGGAGAGAGACAGATTTATATACACGAGATTATAGAGTAGAGAGAGAGAGAGAGAGAGAGAGTACACACGATATACGTGGTTCACCCAATGTGGGCTACATCCACGGGAAAGCAGCCACTCAATGGCTTTAGTACTTCAAAACAAGAAGTAGTTTACAAAGGGATTATACCCTTAATGGAGCTCCCGCCTTGCTTCACTCTCACCACCTCACACTCACCTTGTTGCATCAACTTCACACTATGAAATGTGTGTAGAAATGGCCTCCTTTTATAGGCCAAAAGGGTTGCCCTCTCTTATGAGAGACAGCCATGTGTAGCCGCCCTTGTGCGAATAAGTCCAAATCGGACCCTCCAATCCGCCCATGTGTGGCCGCCCTTGAGAAGATAAGTCCGCTTTTGAATTCGGCCACCGGCCACCGGCCATTGACTTCCGACCACCGGCCATCGGCCATTGACTACCGACCACCGGCCAATCGACCGGTTGTTTTCCGACCACTTTCCGACCGTCGTCCGGCCATAATATTCCGGCGAAAAAGAATATTCCGGCGAAAAAAGTCTTGGGGGCCTCCGCCCCCGAGGCCTTTAAAGTTGCCCCTGATTTTTGTCCGTGAAAATTTTGGTTTCCGGTGAGTGATTTTCCTTCACGCAAAATGGCTTCTCCTCATAATGGGGGCCTTACAAATGTGCGCTTTTACCACAGAAAATTACAAGGATAAATCAGGCTCCATACTTAACAAGAGGGACGTCTTTTTTCCACCTATTGAGGAATTTAAGGCGAAATTGCAAGTAGATCTTGATATTTGCTCATATTGGGGGGATAGAAGATCTGTAAGATATTTAGAGAGCCACCCTAAATCTCTGAGAACCTTACCCTCTTACATGGGAGAGTATGAAGCAAAGTCTAATGTGAAGACGGTGCCATCACAAAGACTCTCTTCAAGAAAGGTGATGGACCGTTAAAGGATTGATAGACATATTGTCTACACTTGTGACTTGCGCCATTACGCTAGCTGAGCTTCTCCGTATACGACCAAACATGTGGGCGACAATTGAAAATGTATAGAAAAGTTTGGAATAAAAGATCCAACTTCACAAATACAAGAAGGGATCAGAGAGTTGGAAAAGCCTCAGATAAAGATGTGACCAATACCCTTAAACAAGCTAGGAGAATGTTATGAAGGTGAGGATGGAAATACTCTGTTTTTCTAGTGGAGCTCCAAGGTGCTACAACCATGGCAATTGTTACCAATGGAGCTAGTGCGACCATTGCAACCAAAGAGATATAGAAAAAAATGGGGAAAACTTGTCTTGAGGGCCAAAAGGATGAAATTGCAATTAGTAGATGGATATATGGAGAAACCCCTGGGGCTTCTAGAGAAGGTGATTGTTACTTCTTGCGACATTGAGTATTAGCATATATTTGCTATAGTGGATTTTGGCAAGAAGAACAACTACGACATAGTACTTGGACGACCATTCATGAGACAATTGAAAATGGTCCAACACATGGAAACCATGGCGTGAATAAACCTTAAAGACCATAGTTACAAAGATATGAACCGAACCCCAATTGAGGAGTTTGATTCAACTACATTAGCATGATTGGATCTCCCATCTTAGTCAGGTAAGCCAAAGGAGCTATGGATGTGTGGAGCCCTTAATTCTGGAAGCTTAAAACAAGAAGAGTGTATTCTAGAAAGGGTGCTTGAAGATGAGGAATACATTCCTTACCCCTTCCCTAAAGAAACTCTTGAGCCTTTAGAATGGCCTACCCTTGAGAAGAACACGGGAAGGTTAATAACACCATTTCAATCTATAACAAGTGATAAATCATGAGGCTTGCACATACATACATATGCTCACATACATGCTTCATATGCATGCATTGGTCAGATGGCTACTATAAAGCCCATGTGGGCAACGCATTGAGCTCCATTACCCAAAAAAATCAATGCTTGAAAAGAGTGGTCATGCATGAGATGCACCTAAGCACATATGGTAACATAGGAAACCACATTACACCTTTCCAAGAAAACCAATAAAGACATCTATTTGACTTGAAAGAGTTAACTTTGAGCAAGATCTACATAGTAATGTTGAGGAGTAACATTCCCAAGAGAGAATCCATTCTGTGGGAGGCTTAGTAGTTGTCTCTCCTATCTTTACACTTTACATTGTTGGATCAAATATGTTGCGAGTGTCCAATTGAGGGGCGGATGGGGTGCTCCATAATAGTGCTACAAATAATACTTCTCCTTTTGCCTCTACTTGAAGTGTGAGATTGAATATATTCACAATATTTTAAGATGGACATATTAATACTAACTACAGGTGCATTGGAAAACATGCCAATCTCCAAAAAAGCACTCACAAATTGTTCGGAGAATTGAAAAAATGCCATCAGCTCTCTACCTACAGAACTTTGGATTGTACACACTTGAAATGCACACCATGGTCTTTAACCTTTTTACATGCCACCTTAGAGCCACACGGAATGTAGAGCTATGAAACCCCCACAAAGACACACATATTTAAAAACAAAACACCTAAGCTAGAGGTAATTAGTGTCACCATGGCAAGCACACTCAGCATCCACCTGCTCTATTCACATGCAACAAACACACATTTACTAGTTCAACAAAGCCCCTATTTAGTTGTGTCAATGTTTGGGTTGACATGGTTAACCTAACCTACAATGTGGATGTCCACAAGCTGTGGGTAGAAATTCACCAGCTACATTGTGGCATGAGGCGAGCCTTAACTGTTGTCAACCTGCAAGTAACGGAAATGGATAATGTGCCACACCTTCTAGGACCTACCCTATGTTCTGAAATGATTGGCAATAACTAAGGACTGGATTTACATGGAGTCGGTCCCCCCTCCATAAAGCCTTTGTATTATAGCTTCTCGCATCAAAGGAGACTTTTGTGCAATACAATTCTTGTGTTCCTTGACAATGTTACCATATACACGTGGTAGTGAACACACTAGGACCGCCGGGGCATTTTTTCCCTCTTTCTGAGGTTTTTTTCCCCCGAGCATTGTATATACGCCCATCACTCTAGGTATATCCATCTTCCATTGCACACTAAGTAACACACTCTCTATTGTGTGCCTTGAGCTTCCTTCGTCTTCGCCAAGCTGTGTGTGTCTCTCTGTAACCCTAATTCCAACAAATGGTATCAGAGCAAGTTGTGTCCTCCCGGGCTTAGTCGCCAGCTTCTCCAGCACACGCCTGCTCACTTTCTCCGATTTCAATGAGGTTTGGCGTGCGATTTTCGATTGGGGCTCATTTCGGCCTCCGTTTCCACTACAGGCAGGTCTGCACAGGCAATTTTGTCATTTTATGCAAAAATTTTGTCAGTGTCATTTTCTGCATAATAGGTGCCTTGTAGTCTTCTACGGTTTGTGCTATATAGAGCGTGTTGTTTCCATTCCATTTCTCCTATTTTCAGGCAGTTTTCACATCAAGTGTAGCATTTACCATGGCTGATAACAACAACACAGATGTGTTCAAGATGTTTGTTGCTGCTGAGGACAGGTTGGATGGGGATAACTACCCTATGTGGGCTTATATGATGCAACATTTTCTTGTGTCAATGGGCGTCTGGAACATTGTACAGGGCATTGATGTACGTCCTGGTTGTGAGGATGTAGGCGATGTTGAGGATGTTGCAGGTATTGTTGCAAGGATTACTGCTGTTAGAGTTGTTTTGCCTATGGTAGAACAAGCTCGTTGGGATGTTAAGGATGCGCAGGCTCATGCATTGATTGCGTTGTCTGTGAAGCGCACCATTGTTCCTCACATCCGTTCAGCAAATCTGCAAAAAAGGCTTGGGATATTTTGGCTGGTCTTTATGCAAGTCGCAATGAGGCTAAAATTGCATTGTTGCGTAAAGAGCTGGAGTTGAAGATTATGCATGAGGAAGATGATATGGACACTTTCATTGCTAGTGTCATGTAAGGTCTCTGACCCCAACCAAAAAGAGCACCCTTGTACCATGAGATTTAAGTTCGATTACGTTTAGGTTTAGGTTAGATTTAAGATTAGATTAGATTTAGGTTAGATTTTAGTGCATGTCAATGAAGGTGCGCTTTGCCCAAAGAGAAAACACTAGTTACACAACAATATGTATATTCCCATCAGAATCTGACACCTATTAACTCACACACTAACCATATTCAATTAGCCACGAATCACCACATGTTCAATTAGGTTAGATTTAAGATTATATTTTGGATTGAGTTTTTATATTAGAGTCTACCTTCGGGATTACGGTAAAAAAATTAGAGTTAGACGAACGGTGATCCCTCTCTTCCTCTCTACGGATGCGACCTTGAGTTGGAAAGCTTTCAACGGCATGATACTCAGATTGGAGGCCAACATGTAATGTGCTAAGTAATCCCTCGAACAAAGATCTGTTGTGAAGAGATGTTAAGATGCTGTGAATTACTACAGCTAGAGAAGAGGCAAAAGTGTTTTGTCCACTACATGCACTATCGTGCAGACGTGAGTGTGTAGATTTCTCGTACCCACAAATATAGGCATTGACCTATAAAGATGAGATTATAACCCGGTGGTTCTGATCTCCGTGCACCTCTAGACCGAGGTGTGCGGGGATTGGACATGACTAGAGAATGTGAGGTAGTTTACAGTGTGAACAAAGAGAGAGAGAGAGAGAGAGAGAGAGAGAGAGAGAGAGAGAGAGAGAGAGAGAGATGGAGGATGCCACTAGAAGATTAAATCTATATCCAGGTTATAAAGTTTTTACCTTCATTATGAGTAGTGACGAGGATGTGGGGCCATCCAACTGAAACACCTATCTCTCAACAAGGATCTTATGTCCTTGTAACCAATGCAAGCATGTTGTGCGATGGACAAGATGCGTTTCTTTGCAGCACGTTCATGAATTTGGCAAGTTCGATCCATCTATTATAGATTGATTTGTTGCCAATTATAACTTGTCAGACTCTGATGCTAGCCAATAGGCAGTAATCTTGCAGCCGAATAGACGTGTTCGCAGGCGCTTTGGTCAAGCAGCATACGTGAGGCCACAAGATGTAGCCTCTGACAGCTCGGAGGATGATCATGCAGACCACATTCCCAATGAGGCAATGTTTGAGCCCAAGATCGATGAAATGATCGATAAGATCATGGATTCAGAAAGGATTATCTATGATGATATGAAAAGTGAAGCCGATACGCCATTGTATGATGGAGCACGTGTGTCTAGATTGAAGGTGCTCCTGGTTTCTCAACATGCAGAAAAAGTTTGGATGGAGTGACAGTAGCATCACAGTGCTTTTCAGGTGATCTATTACAATGTGTTTACTTTAATTAAAAAATTTAGATGTATAAAGATCTGATAGATTACTTACACAAGTGTACCGCATTTTTTTCGCTGTGTAGATTGCTCAAAGAGCACATACTGCCAGCTGATAATGTGATGCCAGATTCCAAAGAGGAAGAAAGAAAGATCTTGCGAAACTTGGGGATTGATTACAATTTGATTCATGCTTGTCCTAACGACTGCATTCTTTTTAGAGGGGAATACATAAACATGGAGAAGTGTCTGAAATGTGATTTTGAGAGATATCAAGTAGATCTGCACGGAACAAAAATTCCACAAAAGGTTTTGTGACATTTTCCTCTGCTTCCTCGCATCAAGCATTTCTTTGAATGTAAATCCATGGCTGCCCTAGCATCATGGCATGATGAGAATAAATCTTCGGATGGTGTGCTACAGATTCCTGCAAATTGCACAGCCTGGAAACGTATAAATGAAACATGGCCGGATTTTTCCAGGGAAGCTTGAAATTTGCACCTAGGCCTGGCTATGGATGGCGTGAATCCATTTGGTCAAAGATCAACATCTTACAGTGTATGGCCCATTGTCATCGTCAACTACAACATTCCCCCGTGGTTGACTACCAAGAAGGGGCACCTGTGGCTAAGCTTGATTGTGCCGGGGTGGTATAAAGTGAAGAATATGGATGTGTATCTTTGTCCACTATTGGAAGAGCTACAACAATTGTGGATTGGCATAGAAGTGGTGGATATGAGCCAACACACAGGTCGACAGAATGCTTTGATCAGAGGTATTCTAATGTGGACCATGCATGACTATCGCAGACTAACAGAATGCTCAGGTGATTTAGATTCAAACTCAAACATTGTAAATCTTGGTTTTCTCAAGCTTATCTATAGTCATGTGAATACATGCAGGGCTTCAAACAAGCGAATACAGAGCATGTGTCACCTGTGGACCTAGACTGAATGTACGTCGGGCGCCCTCATTGAAGAAGAAAATCGACGAAGGTCATCAAGCATATCTTCAAGAGAATCATGTGTTACGCAATGGCTTTTTGGGAAGAGAGCCACCGAGGATGTCTACACAAGCATGGTTAGAGCAGAAGGAGATGTGTGATGACGGTTTGCCCCCAGAGATGAAGAGACTCTCTCTATGGTACGAGTTATCATATTGGCCCCGACTCATGATCAATCACTTGCTTGATCCAATGCACATATTCAAGAATGTGGGTAATTTGCTATGGGACCATTTGGACCAGCAAGAAAGATACTTTGGGAGCCAGGGTTGACCTTAGAAATGTGGATTGTATGGAGAAATATTGGCCGCAGACAGCATTTGATGGATCAATAAAACTCCCTAAAGCGCCATGGATTTTCACAGGAGCCCAAGAACGCAAAGTAAAAGAGACCATTTGATATGTGCAGACCCCCACTGGCGTAATGCACTCACTCCGAACGTGTTTCACTAAAGAAGGAAAGCTTACCGGTTTGAAGTCACACAACTGGCATAAAATGTGTCAAGTATGCTTGAAGTGGAATATATCATAGTGGGAATTGTGTAACAAATTCGTGTGTGGACTTTAATACCATTGCTAGACGTGTTTTGCAGTTTAGTTTACCGGTGGCCATTGAGGGATGTTTGTCTCCTGACGTCTGTAACACAATCTACAAACTTGCAAAGTTGGTGCAATGGATCTCACAAAAGGAGATCAATGTAGACTCCATACCATTGGCCAAATTAAATGCTATGGAGGTTGTGTGCATGTTTGAGAAACACTTTCCTACTGCCATGCTAACCATTCAGGTGCATCT
The DNA here is from genome assembly GCF_014529385.1 of Adiantum capillus-veneris. NCBI lineage: Eukaryota > Viridiplantae > Streptophyta > Polypodiopsida > Polypodiales > Pteridaceae > Adiantum > Adiantum capillus-veneris. The sequence goes on along the minus strand of NC_140936.1, from coordinate 44,383,570 downwards.
TCCTGTTCACATAGTTGATGAGGTGGAAATAGCTGGCACAGTACATTCCAGATGGATGTTCTTTTCAGAACATTTCATGAAAACACTTAAGGGATATGTGCGTCAGAATGCACGTCCGGAGGGTAGCATGGCAGAAGGTTGGCTGATATCAGAGTCCCTAGTTTATATTGGAGAGTGGCTACACGGATTTGATAAAGCCCGGGACACGCTATGGAGAACCATAGATGATGAGTGCATATATGGGATTGTCATGTGCAATCTCGGTGTTGAGAAGAAGATGACGGAAGATCTAGAGGCTAAAATCAATCGATTTTGCTTGCTTCATAATCCAGTGATGCAAAAGTGGATTTCACAATATGAGGATACAAATCAAGAGCGACAAAGGGCAGGGATCGAGTGGAGACGGGGAAGACGACCACCGATGCATTATCCGGCAAGTCTGGAGAGCCTACCAACATTCATGAGCTTAATATGGTTGCACAACCAATTGAAAAGCGCACAACAATGCGGTGAAGAAGTGATTGAGTGGAATCATCGCAAAATTTGAACAGTCTAGTCGATGACGGTCCTCTGGTGCAGATCCTATGGTGGCAGAATTCACTTACTTCGGCACACCTCAAGAGATTTTGAGGATCGATTATAGAGGATTTTCTGTCGACTTGTTCGACGTGCAATGGTTCAAGATAAACATGGAGGGTTGCAATGCTACTGTGCGTAGAGGAGAGTCTGGTTTCCTTGAAGTGGATTCAACTAAAAAATGGACGGACCTAAGAGACATTTCGTACTACTCGATCATTGTGAACAAGTAAGTTATGTGCTTGGAAGCTATCCAATTTTAGAAGTTATGTGCTTGGAAGCTCTCATGTAAGTTATGTGGCTCTGGCAGGTGATATTTCATCCTACAAAGTCTACATCAAACTAGTGGTACATCATAGAGGTAGCCCCTCGTAGTGCATGGATGTATGTGGGCTACCATGTGCCAATCATAGCGGCATCAATGGAGGAGATTGGAGAAGATGCTCAGTCAGAAGTCGTTGAGGTGGTGCTAGACGAGCATCAAGCTGCTACTCTCTATGGGGTGCATGCAGAGGATCTAAAATGAAACGGAGGACATTTGCCTAAACGGAGAGCTCTATATAGATATAGGGAGTTATGTTGAGCTATGCGAGGATGAGAGAGAGAACTCTTAAATCCATTAACATTGTATTTGAACAATTTTGCTCCGTTTTATAATATATATTGTATTCACGTGGCTATACTTGAGAAATTTAAATTGTCTTTAATCCTCATTGCGTCCACTCTAGGTACGCCGTATGCTCCAGGTATGTTCTCACAAGCAGGGACACTCCTCGGTGTGTCGTGAAAGTCTGATATGCCGACGAGCACTGCGCTCCGAGTGCGATGGAGACTGAGGCTGCAATCGCAAAGGAGGTGATCCGTCTCTGCTCATAGATGCTGCTCGTCCCTCCACTAGATCCACTACTACTGCTTCTTAGCGTCTCTTTCACCCGATCAACTAGATCTAGTGGAGGGGCGAGCAGCATCTATGAGCAGAGACGGATCACTTCCTTTGCGATTGCAGCCTCATTCTCCATCGCACTCGGAGCGCAGTGCTTTTACAAGATACGTAGAATGCACACGGGAGACAAATTCACAAGAACTTCGCAAGAATCTCTCTACACAGGAATCCCTCCCCCTTTACGAGTCCTCTCTCTCTCTCTCTCTCTCTCTCTCTCTCTCTCTCTCTCTCTCTCTCTCTCTCTCTCTCTACTTGTCCATGTTTTCTACTCCATCATTCAATATTAAGATTAAATGTTCATGTGTTTAATGCAGGTATGGATGATGATGAGTTTCTTTCTTCTTTGTCACCCCAGCAGAGGGAGTGGTACGAGGATCGTCATCACTCTGGAGCACCATCACGTCATTCTACTCCTTTAGCGTCTCTCTCTCTTTTGGAGCATTCAGCATGCTGAAGCTTCGGTGTTGACGAGATGATCTTCACACTCATCTAGGCGGTGGTTGTTGTAGGGATGCCGTTGCTGATTCCTCGACACCGCCTCATGTTCGACGAGGCTCTTTACCTTACCCTTCTTTGTCCACCCCCACACCAGCCACAACATCGCCATCTACGTAAGGTTTTGCGCGGCTATAAACCGTTCCTAGCTACACACCACTACCTATGCCTCCGGGAGTAACCTCAGTAGACACTCCTTGCTTCAAGGCCCAGACTCCAGTGGAGACACCTGAAGTCCGTACCCCCATCGACACGCTGCTAGAGATTCCTTCTGGGACACCCAGGTTCACGCGTCACAAGTGAGAGGGCTTGCCTTACTCCATCGACTTTAGTGGCGGCATCATCTTGGATGATGATGGCAAGAAGGTGATCTTGCACATGCGCGGTCTTTGCTCTCAGGTGTTTAGACACTACATAATAAACACCTGGAGTGAAGTACCAAGTGAATTAAAAGACAAAGTCATCAGCATGCTGCATGACGAGTTTCTCGTGTTAACACGGGATGGCCGTTTTAATGAAGACCTGTCGAATGCACGAATACTCCAAGCACAAGCGTTTTGAAGTGCAAAAAGAAATAAAGCATGGGTGGAATGGACTAGATTGGCTAGCCAAAGAATATTGGAAGAATGCGAAGCGAGCAGCGCGCAAGAATCCTGACAAGTGGAAGCAACAAAAGGAGGCAGCCAAAGCGCGAGTAGAGGCAGGGAGCTCGCACCACTTGGGGAGTGGCGGGTGGGCATCATTTGAGGCCGATTTTGTAAGTCTTTTCACAGTGCTCTTTAGGTTTGGTAGTTACATCTATTTGTACTTCTAAATTCTAACATAATGGATTCTTTGTATGTTTTGAATAGTGGTCGATGTGACCCCACACCGTACGAGCGCGATTACGCAGAAAGAAAGGGCTTAAACGCCCTGATGGACATTCTGAGTTCTCACGGCGGCATGGTTAGTATTAGGGTTTACTCTTTTCTATTTGTTGTATTGTTTTGTAAATTATATGTTTATACTTACAGAAAGTTGTCTTATTGTTTTTTTTTGCAGAATCCAACAGATACGCCGCTTGGACACGATGAGACGTCTGATTAGACGACGTCAGTCTAGCCATAGCTAGATAGCATTAGTTTCCTTTTGTCATAGCATATGTATCATGAGATGACGTGTATACGTCTTTTTGTAACTATTGGAAAACCATGTATATTTTCTCAATAATGACAATGGTGTTATAACTATTACATTTGCAAAGCTTAACAATCAAGTGATTTTTCCTATGATGTGTACAATTTTCATTGATTTACTTTCATCAATTTACTTTTGTCAGTTTTGTATCTTTATTCTGCAAACAATACTATGGATGATGGAGTTAATGGTTATATTGTCTTGTGGGTGACTACTTTGGGTCTATACCTTGCACTTTCTTTCAAAGGTGAATCTAAGCTTATCTTGGATTCAGTTAGGTTTACTCTATTATTGAAAACATTCAAATGCCCTGCCACCAAAAAATTTTACGCTTGGGTGTCGCTATATAAGGCTCTGCAATGTTGCTATAAGCGTCGCTATAGGTAGCCTGTAAGCATCGCTATTAGCGTCGCTATATTGCGATGATTATAACGATGCTTATAGCGATGGTTTTAGCAACACTCATAGCGACATTCTCGTATCGACGCTGTTAGCAACGGTCTTAGCGACACCGAGAAGTATAAAAACCCAGTGTATTTTCGTCACTAAAAACATCACAAGTGCACACAACCTCTGTTTTTCAGGTCTGGAAGGGACAACTACTGGGACATATGGTGTCCAGGAACGGCATAGAGATGGCCAATAATAAGATCCATAGTATCGAGCAGGCCAAGGCACCTTGCACAGCATCAGAGCTAATTTCATTTCTGGGATATATCAATTTTTATAGAAGATTTATTCATATGTTTGCTTCCAAGGCATTACCCTTGTATGAGCTCACAAAGAAAACCAGCAAGTTCAATTCGACTGCTGAATGTGAGGAGAGTTTTCAGAGTTTTAAGAATGCCATCATCAGTAAGCCAGTACTCCGGCAGGTCGGATTGGGAACTTATCTTCCATGTGCGTGTCGACACATTGGGACTATCAATGGAACCAATCCTAGCTTAACCATAAGGGAGGACTGACTATCCATTATATTTTGCTAATCGGAGATTCAATCAAGCTAAACAAGTATACACTACTATGGAGAGAGAAGCATTAGGAATGGTTTTCAGTGCCACTAAGTTTCAACATTATTTGCTGGGCAAACTATTTCATTTTTATGTGGATCATCAGGCATTGTTATCTTTTATCAACAAAGTTATTATTTGTGCGCTCCTTACCGCACTGTCGAAGCAAGGGACTTGCCAATACACCGTATGCGAGCCACAAACGGCTCCAAGCACACAACAAGCCTAAACTAGCAAGCTCAAGAAAACAAAGGGTGTGTCACTCACCGCTCTACGCTCGCCTTCGTGGTGGATTCCTCGCCGCGATGAAGAAGAAGCTGCAGTCGTGCCGCGCTCAACCGCTTCGCCGCTGTCGTGCCTTCGTAATGCTCGATCGCACACACACTCTCCCTCTCTCTCTCTCTCTCTCTCACACACACACACAAGGAGGTGAAGAAGAAGAAGATGGAGATGGAGCAAGAGCACTCTTCAATTGCACAAATGAGAGAATGAGTAAAAATTAGGTTTAGTTGGCTTTTATAGGAGCTCACCCCATTCACACTTGGGCGCCCATGCTTAACCAACTAATCCCTTGAATGTCCAAGTTAAAGTGCGCCTCTCATCGACGATCACTCTACCTTTCCCTATTGGTCCGACAAGCCCGGTACCTGACTCTAAATCATACATAATACGCATCCATCGTAGGTGATGGGTGTCCGTGTGCCATGAGGGTTAACATGCCCCCCTTCCTGATGTAGATTCCGTCCTCGGAAGCTATTGAGTTGAAGCTGGTTCGTCGAGGTGGAAGAGCATTTGAGATGAATGTCCTTAGCCTTCTTCAATCACTGCAAAATCAAACAACATTGGCACAGTAATTGCATTCTCTTAAAAAGAATATGCAGTTTTAGGTAGACACATTGATTGGAAAAAGAATTTCAAACAATTTGTCAGCAATGAACATTAAATTGCAATGTAATCAAATGCATAAACAGATGTAAAGGTAAAAAATTAAACAAGTCTGGGGTCGCTAATTTGACAGTCGAAAAGCACTAGAGATCAAATATTAATACCATGGGTAAGCTTCTTAATTTTCAGTGGTCAATTAAGTTGTTTAATCGCGAGAGCCAAGTATTCATGTTCAAGGGCTGACTAGAGGCTATATCTAGAAAACCTTGTAGTTAAGCTACCATAAAAGGAATTTCTCATGAAATCATCGCCTGGCTGATTACTTTTTCTTTGACCCCCCAAGTCTTTTCACACTGATTCAATTTTGATGTGTGTGCTTATTTTGTATGCCTTGGGTTTTTTGCTTTTCAAGGAAAAGCGCCCACACTGGGAACCTCTAGGGCTCTAGTACCATAGGCAATACATGTGAGTGAAGTACCAAATCAAGCTGAGATTTCTCTTCCAGCTTAAAATTTTACATTGTGGCACTTTGATTTTTTGTTTGTTCATTTTCATCATTTTAATTTTGTAACTTTGGGGGGCCATATAACACTGTTACCCTCCCCAGGCTCATCACATTAGTAAACTCCCTTTATAATACTTAAGCCAAAGGTCACTAGGGTTAAGCCCACTAGAAAGCCCTAGTACATTTCATACAATGCTGCCTAAATCGGATTAAGAACCTAAGTAACCATTGCTTATTAGGAAGGCATTCCCCATGGTATTAAGAGAAGATTTCTAATACCTAGCTTGGTCAAACTAGCTTAGTCGGACTGCTTGATTTTTACACCTTAAACAAGTGATTATGACAAAACATTACATTGAATTAAATGTTTGATACTAAGCAAATGCACTGAATATTATGCTACCAATCACAATCAAAGCAGACAAACATGGATGCAAAAAGATAAAGGCAATGCTAATGGACAAGAAACACCTGTTTGTGTCGATGGTCGCGCTTGATTTGAAGTGTGAACGAGAGAAAGATTCCATGAAGGTCCAAATACTATCAATAGCAACACGCTCCTGTACACACTAGGAAACAAAAGGAATACCTCCAGGAGGCACATCAGTGGGAAAAGAGATCTTTGCTAATCACTCAACTCTAAAACAGAAACACTCCTATCGTACTAATCTTACCTACCCTCCATCACTCAAGTGATGAGGATCAAAGGTGTTTTATGGCATAGGTTTCTGTTTCACTGTACCAAATGTGACATGTGTAGGTCTGAGTCAATGTTTTGACTTTAATGTGCATACTCATTTGCTAATTGCTCTTGCTCTTTTTTTTTTTTGTTTTGTGAGTATAAAGCTTTATATGTACATTCCCTAAGATTGGAATTGAGAGGTCAGGGAAAAAGGTTGAGAGGGAAACAAATGAATGATGACTGTCAGCAAACACTCCCCCCTTCCTTGGGTAGATCATACCGTTTGAAATGAGCTTGTCACCCTTTGAAACCAATTGTTCCAGTTGGTAATAGGTGAGGATTTTTGCCAGTAGTTTTCTATTACCCTAGGTGCCTTGTCAAGCTGCAAGGGTGGTAAGGTACTCTCCCAGGATCGAACTTGAAGTGGTTCATTAGGTGATTCTTGAACACTGGGAGGTGTGGATTCTTTTGTAGCTTCATGGAGGTCCACTACTATAGATGGAGGCGGTGTAGAAGCTTTTACCTCTATGGATGTATTACATGAGGAGCTAGAATCTTCATGGGACTCCCCCCTTCCTGAGCTCTGTGGAACAAATCGTTCTTTCTTTGGTACCCAAACTAGCTCGGGAGCGGGTGTGTAGCATTCTGTGATTTTTTTCTTTCCACAATCATTGATTCGTTTTGGAGCTACGGGATTGGGCTCACTTGGGTCAGGTGATAGGTAAGAGTACAATCTACGTTTTGGCACCCAGATTTGATCATTTCCTTGATAGTAGCCTTGGGCTTCCAATAGTCGTTTAGGGATCCATCGCAACATTTTCTTACTTTTCTTGGAGCGAGTGGTGCGTTTCTTACAAGGCTTCTGTTTTTTAGCACTAGCTATGGTCGCTAAAGAAGCTTTAGGGACCCACTTGTATGTTTTCTCTGTTACATTAGGATGAGTCTTGTCGGAAGCGATATGCATTGTTTGTAGCATATTTAAGGGTATATGCATTTCATCCCCCTCAGGTGTTACCCAGGTCGTCCCCCTATTTCCCCAAGTGTCTATGGTTGATGCTAGGTGGACCCAATCCACATTGTCTGATTCCGTCATACCCGGTAACACATCCATGTAAGGAGAATCTTTGCCAATGTCTGTATCCTTCTTACCAGTGTAACAATATTGTAGTGGGGCCGAGTGAACTGTGGTGTCAGAGCGATGATCAATAATGGTTTTACTCCCTAAGGGGTGTACCTTACCAGTCACCAAATCCACTCTAAGGACAGAGTCTTGGAATTGCAAATAGACATGATTTTTAGACCAATCGTGAACCATTTGTGCTTCCCTCATGAATGGTCATCCTAAAATCATTTCATATGACATAAGGTGTTTAGAGAAATCCATTACAATGAACGTATGTCGTACCTTGTGTCCTAGAACTTTGATCTTAAGATCCTTGAGCATCCCCATAGGTTTGGCTATGGTACCATTTGCCATCTTTACCACAATGTTAGTAACACTGAGGCGGGGTTTTCCCATGGATTCCCAACAATCTTTTGTAACGATGCTAACTCCCGCACCACCATCAAGAATTCCCTTTATAGTTAATCCCTTGGTAGTGATGGGTAGGGTCGCATTAGACTCGTCGCCTTCAAAATACTGCCCTAATTCGTTAATGGGTACCTCGATCACAGACTCGTGTCCATCTAAGTCAAGTGATTGCACATGATTTTCCTCATCAATCATAATCGAGTCAGGCCTATTTGGTTGCGCAAACTGCGGTAATCCCGTTCGTAGCTCTCCGTTAAGGAATGCTCGAAGTGCAAGGAATAACTCAGGATCTCCATACAGCTTTGCTATGATCGTGGTTCGGACCTCAGAAGACATGAAGTCCACTAGTTTGGCAACATTCATTGGCGTTTTGCAGGGTGTAGGTCCTTGACTAGGAACTGGTGAGGATGGAATCTCATATTCCTCAATGGGATCAGGTATTCCTTCGTTAAACATCCTTTCCAACAAGAAAGGTGTATGCTCACTTTCTGATGTCATGTCCTCACTCCCTTCTTGGATGATACTAGATATGGCTAACGGTCTATGGTTCATGTGGGGTAGATGAACTTGCGTGGGAAACACTGTGTCATGAATTTTGACCTGCATGGGTTCTGGTTCTAGTTTCCTTTGAGTCTCCTCCACTAAATCTCTTAGATGTTTCACCTGCTTAATCTCGTCTACAGGGTTTGGGTACGTCCCAATCTTCTTTTTACGATTCTTCCCTTTTTGCCCCTGCGGTTTATCTTGGGGGTCTTGGATTGGATTTGGAAACACTTGTGGTGTTTTCAGAGGCTCTTTATGGTTTTCTCTCATTCGGTTTTCATTTGGTTCCATGTTACGGTTTTCTTTGTCGGTCTTTCCCTTTGTGGTATTGGTTCTAGTCTCCATTGTCTCGACTGAATCTGAATCATCCTCGAGGTCATTCATATACACGGGGTCATCTCCTGTTCCTATGTTTGTTTTGGAACTTGGCTTTGAATTTTCCGTATTCTGCGACTTCTTCCTTCGTGTCTTCTTTTTCTTTGCTTGGATAACTGACGCGGTATCTCTCTCTTCGAGGATATGGCTTGGCCCTTGAAGCATGGACCGTGTAATCGCATAAGCGGGTGCGACGGGTGGTATTGGTGACGTCACACTAGCAATTTCGACCAAATTTAGGGGTGTGATTTTAGGCGCATTTGGGTTATAGGGGCATTGGGCAATCAAGTGATCTATGCCACAACGATTACATGTGAGTATTGGCATTGCAGGCGTGCTCCCTCGATTCATTTGCATCTGTGCAGCATTCTTTTGCAGCCTAATAGGGCACTCCGCTACTCGATGTGGTCCCCCACACTCGTAGCATTGAAGAGGTGGCCTCCTAGCCTGGGTGTTGATATTTTGACCTCTGGATGCGAGAGCAGCAGCTTGATAAACCGGCTTGACTTGTCCCCAACAATCTTCCATGTAGTATATAGGACATTCTTCCAATGTATCAAGTCCGTAGGCAATACTAGTGTCTATTTCCTCCTCACAGCCATCTGGATAAGCATTTGATGGCTCGCAACCCACTTGGTTCATAGGGGCGACTCTTGGATGCGAGGGCTGCGGTCCTAGCACAGGAGGTGGTAACGGTGTAGCTTGTACAACATTTTGAGATCTAGGGACCATGTGTTGCGGTAGTTGCTCAACAGGTGGAGTAGGCATCAATACAGGAGCTCGAGGCGCATCCGTCCAGGCTACAGGTGGTCTATTTGCCATCATACATTTGATCATTAAACAATCCTTAGCTTGGTGACCATACCTACCACATGCGTTGCAAGTTCCATTAAATTTTACTCTAAACGTAGGGCACTCACTAGTGCTATGTGGACCTAAGCAAATGGAACACCATTGTTGCTCCCTTCTTGGATACATGTGACTATTTTGAGGGGGTCGATTATCCTTAAGAGACTCTTGGATTGCCTTGGTGAGGTCTGTCAAGAATGTCTCAAATACCTTTGGCTCATTGGCAATGGGCTTTGCAGTCATGGGTTCATACTCAATGGCTTGTGAGCTAGTGGATCTCGTGTCAGTAGACACCCTCATGCCTGCTATCATCAAGTTGTCCTCTAATTGGATTGCATTGGCAGTGACATCTTCCCAGGTTGTGATACCTCTAATCACTAGTCCATTATAGATTCCTTCATTCCTCAACCCTCGAATGAATCGATCAAGCAGTTGGTTATTGTTGAAGCGCTCATTTACAGGGCAACGAGAGTTTAAGTGCTTTAGACGACTAATGAAGTCCCTTACTGACTCTCCTTCCTTACGTTCGGCCTTCTGTAGCTGAGATGCTACACCCCAAAGCACACCTTCTCGTATGTACTCCTTTAGAAACAACCTTCGAAGGGTAGGGTAGATTGTTTTCTCGTCCACCCTTAGGGTCCTATACCAATCTCCAGCCTTCCCACTTAATGTCAAGCTTAAGGCATTGCACTTATGTAGTTCGTTGCGTTCCCCTAAGGAATCACATACTTGTTCAAACACTTCAATGTGTTTCCTAGCATCTTCGTCCCCATTGAATTTTTGCGTGAGTTTGGCAATTTGTACTGCCTTACTTCTAGGCTCTCTATCAGATGCATGATGCATATTTTCCGCAATAGATCGACCTATGGTTTGAGCAAACGCTGCCAAGTCACCTATGTGAGGAGGCAGGGCCGGTGGAGGTACTCTTGGAATCATATGTGGGAGAGGGACGGGTGCCGATCTTGGCATATGTGTGGATGATGCAGGATATGGAACATAACCGGGCATAGGTCCACTCGGATAAGAGCTAGGGAGCGGCACTCGAGGAGCATAAGAAAGTGGTACAATTGGAGGTGTGGGGGCCATGTGTGCATAAGGGGCTAGAGGCACATATGGTCGAGGCCCCATATTAGGTACTACGACACTAGGTAGTGGCACTGCGCTAACCGTAGATGTCATCGGTACATTCTCTGTCAGGATTATCCCTGGAGTGAGCACTGTGTTTTCCTTGATAGAGGGTTGAGCCAAGTTAGGGAAGCTAAAGTTTTCGCTCGGAGGCTCAGATTGCATAGAGACCCTGGGTGAAATGACGTAAGATGGGTCCATGGGGCTCATTAGAGGAGTCTCCATTTGTGATAGAGTAGGCTGTTGAGCCTTGCTCGTATCCAGAAATCTCATGGGGCCAGTTGAGAGTATATTTACCCCTCGATTTTGCCTTTCTGATTGAATAATGCCATGGATAACATTACATATCATTTTCTGTTGATCTTCGATGCTCGTGGCACTAGAGGTGGATTGTACAATCTCTATCCATCCTACATGGTAGGCGTGGCCAGAGTGTAGATCCGTCAACACCTCAGTGTGGAGGTCGTATGTCCAATGATCATTAATGAACAATCCTTCTAGAGTCGACGTGTTAACGGTTTCTTGTGAGGTAGAAGCAATGTTGCTCCCCGTGGTTTTACTTGTCACCAACGGTACTCTAGAGGGAACTTCTGAAGGAGGCAGCTCAACAGGGCCTTCTTGGTAAGAAGTTGGTAGGATATCCACATGGACACTCTTTGGGGGTGTGGGGTCCACGTGCGATGTGAAAGGAGAGTCCACTTCCCCACCCCCTTCGTGTGCTTCATTTGCCTCAGGTTCCGAGCGAGTAGCTCTACCTAATGTTTCCATGAAATGGCTAAACATACTAGTACTAGGCTGTGGAGCTTCGGGAGGTGCATGGCCTTCTCTCTCAGTGTTTTGGTTAGGGTATGCTTCCATGATTTCTGAGTCGGAGGAGGAATCACTAGCGGCTATTTTAGGGTCTTGGTTGGTGCTACCTTGTGTCCCCGCTGAGGGTCTAGAGCTTATCGTGGATGGGTAATGGGTGTCCGTATGAACAGAGGCACCCTCAATATGCTCGTGTTCTAGCACCCGCCCAGAGCGTAAGTGCATGTGCTTTTGATACCCTAAGGTGTCAAAAAGCTGCTCTAGGAGGCCTTGTGACTAGTTTTTAGCGTGTTTTTTGTTTGTTTTTTTGCTAGAATTTTTAGAGCGTGTCGTGGAATGGGCCGTGTGATAGCTCAAAACGAGCGTATCGGTCAGAGGGTCGTGCCGTGCTTTACAGCCCTCCGTTTGGTCACTCTATGCCCTCGGAATCCCTAAAACTGTCAATTTCCAGTAGGGAACTAAGCCCAAACTAGAAAGTCTAAGGGTGCAAGTGGGAAGAGAAAGGAGGAGAGTGGAGGACTTGTCCCACATGCTCTCATTCTCTCTTGAGGGAGTAGGGTATATATATAAGAGTGAGTATAATACATATCATAAGACTGAGGACTAAGGCCTGGGCTTGGGCTTGGGCTTGGGCTTGGGAAAATGATCCCGATCTATCTTTTATACAAACCAACCCGTCCGTTTTAAGAGTCACGTTTTTTATTTTCGAAAAAATTTCGCCGCCCGCTCACTCGCGTTTTTAAAATGATCCCGATCCCGATCTATCTTTTATACAAACCAACCCGTCCGTTTTAAGAGTCACGTTTTTTATTTTCGAAAAAATTTCGCCGCCCGCTCACTCGCGTTTTTAATTTCCGAATTTTTTTCCTTTTAAAATTTTTATTTTTTTCTCAAATTTTTTTTTTAAATTATTTTTTTTTGTTGATGCAGAAAATACAGAAATTGAAAAAAATGCAGAAAAACGCAGAAATTGCAGAAAATGCAGAAAAAACGCAGAAATTGCAGAAAATGCAGAAAAAACGCAGAAATTGCAGAAAATGCAGAAAAAACGCAGAAATTGCAGAAAATGCAGCAAAAACGCAGAAATTGCAGAAAATTGCAGAAATTGAAAACGTCGAACTTGAAAATGCAGAAATTGCAGAAATTGAAAAAACACAGACAATAGCAGAAATTGAAATTTGACAGCAATTGCAGAAAACGCAAAAAACAGAAATCTCCACACACCCCTTCCCCGCCTTTCCTATGATAGAAATTGCACCACAAGGAAGCGTAAAGTGCTAACCGAGCTTAGTGTAGGGCATATCCCCGGCAACGGCGCCAAAAATGTGCGCTCCTTGCCGCACTGTCGAAGCAAGGGACTTGCCAATACACCGTATGCGAGCCACAAACGGCTCCAACCACACAACAAGCCTAAACTAGCAAGCTCAAGAAAACAAAGGGTGTGTCACTCACCGCTCTACGCTCGCCTTCGTGGTGGATTCCTCGCCGCGATGAAGAAGAAGCTGCAGTCGTGCCGCGCTCAACCGCTTCGCCGCCGTCGTGCCTTCGTAATGCTCGATCGCACACACACTCTCCCTCTCTCTCTCTCTCTCACACACACACACAAGGAGGTGAAGAAGAAGAAGATGGAGATGGAGCAAGAGCACTCTTCAATTGCACAAATGAGAGAATGAGTAAAAATTAGGTTTAGTTGGCTTTTATAGGAGCTCACCCCATTCACACTTGGGCGCCCATGCTTAACCAACTAATCCCTTGAATGTCCAAGTTAAAGTGCGCCTCTCATCGACGATCACTCTACCTTTCCCTATTGGTCCGACAAGCCCGGTACCTGACTCTAAATCATACATAATACGCATCCATCGTAGGTGATGGGTGTCCGTGTGCCATGAGGGTTAACATTATTCAAGGACGATTGATTAGATGGATGATGTTCCTCATGGAATTTGAATTCCGTATATTCCATAAGCCCGGCAAATCCCATTGTGGAGCTGATTTCCTGTCCAGGAGCACTGATGGTTATTCAGAAGTATCCTTGAGAGATGAGCCAGTGGTGGACGTAGAATTGTTCCAGGTAATAGTTGGGAAAAACACATATCCAGAATGGTCGGATGTATGTCAATTTCTTTTTGAAGGAGGATTCCAAGACAACTGGACTCAAAATCAAAAGAAGGCTCTGATTATTAAGAGTCTGAAGTTCACCATCACTGGAGGGTTTCTCTATAGATTGGAAAATGGGGTTCCTCGAAGGTGTGTGCCGATGGAAGAAAGGATGCAAGTTATTTCTGAAGCACACGAAGGGGATTCTGGAGGACATTTCTCCATTGATATTACTCACAAGAAGATTTTGCAGGCTGGATTGTGGTGGAAAACTCTGATAAATGATGTTCAATGTTTTTGTAAAACATGTGATATATGTCAGAGGATGGGTAGACCAATAGTAACAGATATGATTCCACTTAATCCAATTCAGGACTGGGAGTATTTATGAAATGGGGTCTGGACTTCATGGGTCCATTCAAGAAGATTACTCGGTATATATTGATGGCCATGTGTTATGTCACCAACTGGGTCAAGGCCAAGGCTCTTCCAGATAACACTGCAAAGTCCATTGTTGTCTTCTTATTTGAAAATATTATCTGTCGTTATGGATGCCCTATGGAGATTGTGTGTGATCAAGGAACACACTTTATTAATGATACTATGGATATTTTCATGAAAATGCTTTCATTAAAACATAGGAAATCAACGCCATATTACCCAAGTATAATGGGCAAGCTGAAAGCAGTAACAATCAAGAAAATTATCACCAACATTGTTCATAAGGAGCCACACCAATGGGATATTAAGCTCCAAACTGCTTTATGGGCCTCCAAGACAGCTTACAAAGTAACCACTGGACTGACACCGTTCAGAATGGTCTATGGTATTGAAGTTGTAGTTCCTACGGAATTAGTGATTCCCAGTCTTAGGATGGCGATGGAATATGGATTGGATTTCAATCATAACCTGAAACATAGACTGGAGGTGTTGACGCAGTTGGATGAGCTAAAACAGAGGGCCATGCTGGAACAAGAAATTGTTCAGCAAAGAAGAAAGCAATGGCATGACAGAAGAATCAAAGTTAGGGAATTCTAGAAGGGCGACTTGATTTTTCTCAATGAATCCAAACTAGGCCTGAAGAAGCCAAACTTAACGATAGCTTGGGTTGTGTGTTTTCTAATGGCACAGTAAGGTTGAAGGATTTATCTGGATTACTGTTGCCAGGTGTTTATAATGGGGCCAAGATCAAGCTATATTATTCTAATGAGAAAGAGACTTCCAGAGAAGAAGATAATGGCATTCTGGGTACGATGGTCCAAAATTTTCACAACCAGCTATTTTGAATCTTTTTCATTTACAACCAGTACCAGAGCCAGTCTCATGGTGTCAACAAAGTCTCAGCAGGACAAAACATTGTCAGTGTCAGAGTCAGTAAAGTTCAGAATCAGTATCAATTTTATGGGAAAAAGGACCAATGATAATCATTAGAAGGAACATGGGAAGTATAAGCCAATGCATGTATGCCACGTTGCTGACGGTGCACAAAACTCTAAGAATGGTAAGTAGTGGAGCTTTTATGGCGAGAACGTGTATAACAGTAAGGAGGGTGGGTATTCTTCCTCATAAATCTTCTGCGCAATGTCTCCCTTCTGTTACACATTCGCCATCGTTGAGCTTTGAGGATTCTGCACTACAACCGTAAACTTCATCATCAACAAACTCTGTCGAACACTACCTATCTCTACCTGACACATCTAGCTACGGCCTTGACTATCCAAGTAAGTCTTCTTGCTCGACAGACTTATCGTCATCATAGTGCATGGGTAGGAGGAAAATGCCAGAAAAGATGTAGGATACCATAGACGAGACTTCGGCACTCATTACCTCTA
This sequence comes from Adiantum capillus-veneris, assembly GCF_014529385.1. NCBI lineage: Eukaryota > Viridiplantae > Streptophyta > Polypodiopsida > Polypodiales > Pteridaceae > Adiantum > Adiantum capillus-veneris. The sequence continues at coordinate 44,368,139 of NC_140936.1, read as the reverse complement.
TTAAAGCCTCTCTACCACTTATTCCCCATAGCAAGATACAAAGGTATGTGTTCATTGAACAGGCCAAAGTGTTACTGCAACTATGGGACTTTCATGTGGTGGTGCAAGCTATCAGAATAGACTTTGACACAGCTATGATCAAGCAGTTTCTTGATTCCTTCAATGTCGAAGATGGCAGTGTTGTTGTCAGTGGTATGAAAGTCACAGCAACTCCTAATAGTATTGCGTATACTTTCAAAATGCCCAATGAGCCCAAGCCAACCATAGCAACTGCAAAACAGATAATTTCAGCTCTCAAAGAAGATGAAGCAGCTAAGAAAAAACGTAAGGCTATTGCACAAGGGGTTCTAGTAGTAGGTATGGATGTCCCTGTAGCTTACAGGTTTGTTGTTGAAGCGGTTAGCCTAAAAAAAAACCCCACGTATGTGTCAAAAAAGTTGTTTGCCATGTTGCTTGCAAAGAAATTAGATGTTATAAACAAGATCAACTTATGTCAGATCTTGTCTCATAATGTGCTCCAGCAGACTCCCAAGTTGAAATCCCACAATGTTTTCAAAGCTTGGTATGTCTGGCAATTTCTTTACTAGGCAAATTCTCCAGATGCTCATTATCAGGTACGGATGGCTTGGAGTCATAAACCCATCCCAGAGACTAGATGAAGAAGCTCTAGGCAATCAGTTGGCTCTAACTGGACAAAAGAGGAAGGCTACACCGGGGGAAGCCAGTGGTTCAAAGGAACCAAGGCCTACATTGGCCAAAAGTACTACTTTTATTAAGCAGCTAGATAATCAGGTAAAGCCTTTGCCTACTGGGAAAGCTTCAGCAGGCCAAACTTCAGCCACAACTGAAGAACAAACTCCAGCAAAGACCACTATTTCGAAGAGCTAGTAGGAGGAACAGACCCAAGCAGACAGTGGCACTAGAAAGGGCTCCAAAGAAAAGACAAGCGCTCCACATCCTATAGTCCAAGATAAGGGAATGTTTCCAGTACTTGGTAGTCCATCAAGCAGAATTCCTTTCAGTGAATTAGCCTTGTCCATAGCCAAGAAAGATAAATTGCAGTTGTTGCAGCATAATCCCCTTAAAGGCAAACTGACATTTCAAACGACTGAGTTAGCACATTTACCATACATGGCTCCTGTAATGGTTTATGAGCCAGTTCAATCTAACCAAGAAAATGTAGCTGATGGTTGCTCAATGCTTATCGAATCATCATGGAATACCATTGTCAATGCCTTAGATCAGATGATGGATGCATCGGCGCATAGTGAGCAAGTGGTTAAGCTCAAAGAAGACTTGGAGACAAGCCAGCAACAAGTTTAGAAACTCCAGAAGGATGTGGCTGCACAAAGACTCAGGCATATTATTGCTGAGAATCAGTCGGTGAGGACAATCAATGATCTACAAACCAAGCCGCTAAAAATAGAAATAGAAAATCGACAGTTAAAGGAAGACAAGGCAGCAACTTTGATAGATGTTGATCGCTTTCAGACTCTGCTTCAAATGAAGCGGACAGATTACAAGGAGCTGATGACAGCTCGCACTACGATGAAGCCTTCTCTGACAGAGAGATATGTCTACAATAATCTTGCTGATATTCTGAGTCCAGAGGGCAATGTCACTCTAAAAACGGACAACCTGAAAGCCTCTGATGGAGACTATTCAAAGTGATCTGTAGGATAAGCTCTCAAAATACAATACAGCGTTGGAAAATCAAGCCATCATGGATTACATTGAAAAGCAGAATAATCCTGATGAGGATTCTGAGAGGGAAGAAGAGAAGGATGACGAAGAAGAGGACAGCCAGGCCGACAAGCCAGATGGTGAAGATGATGATTGTACTCCTTCTCCACCTTCAAGATCTGGAGCTGGTGGATCTGTTGCCACAAGTGGCAGTCAGCCCAACAGAGACCAGCCATATCGGTACAAAGATAAGCCAGACCAGCAGTCTGACAATCAGCAGCTACACAGTGGGCATAAGGGTAACACTGGAGATTCTCCAGTACACCAGTCACAGCACCTTGCGGACAATAAAGGAAAAGCCAAAGCTGTGACTGAATCGCCAAAATGTGATGACCAACATTCATTACAGCTCATCACACTGAATAAGAGATTGAGACATCAACAAGCTCCTACTACAAGGATGTGTTTGGACGATGATACTCTAATCTCTAACTTGGCACGCTTTCAAATGTTGTATGTGGGAGCCAGAGAAATGGTACAACATTGGAAATCGGATGCCTTTCATGATCAAAAAGTGTGCCAATTGCCTGAGCATCCCAATAGAATCCAACTAGACAGGGTATCTGAGTGGGCACTAACTCCTGATGATAGGATAGCTAATCCACATTGGCAATGACAATCCACTGCAAACTGACATTCCCTAGCCCTGGAGTTGGATTTGTTCTTTGGAAACAGGCCTACATACAAGTGTATGAAGGAAGTCAGAACTCAGCTAAAAGAAGTTTTACTTCAGCTGCAAATTGCTAGAGGAGTTCTAGACCAGCGAGTGTAGGCCATCATTGAAGACCAGGTTGCTAGCAACAAAGGACCTAGGACTTAAATGACACTAGGGGAACAGGCAACTGCTCTCCGAAGACTTTTTTAGCTCGTCCGTGTTACTAGAAAGATGATGCAGCAGGAGAACCAAACCATTTTAAATTTTTTGGAGTTTGTGCCTGATTCTCCAATTCTCCTGTATGCATTACTTGCTAAAGAAGTTAAATTTCCCAGATTCTTTCCGGCCTTGTATCCCCATCATCCTGAACCAGTGGACCGGCTCACTTACTTTGGTATCAATAATGACCTTCATGATTGATATGAGCAGGCCATTGTGGAATGGAAAACTTGGCAAACACTTATCAATGATGCCCTTAAATAGGATGATGTCATGGAGTTGTAGGGCGAAATGCAGAGGGTCAAGCTATGTATGGCAGTGGAAGATCCAGCTCCAAGGTTTAACAAAGATCACAAATCAGTTGCTGCAACTGACTGTGGAGTCTTCCAAAATCCCTGAAAATGGTATCACGGCTAAACCAGGACTAGGACCAAAATGACTGAGCTTCTCTTTGAAGCTAGAATCAAGATGAATCAGCTCCACAGGGATGGATCCACACTGCCTCACATCATCACAAATGGGCCAGAACACGTCTAACAAAGGGAAAACGCACTATTTATGATCCCGACACCAAAACTTACAACCCTCTCACACCTTATGAATTTGAGATGTCCACTGAAAGGCGGGATCAGCTTGAGCAGGAGGCCATTTATAGACTTATTCAAAAGGGCAATGCTGGCACAGGGACTTTTGAGGCACCAGCACAGAAGAAGGGCAAGAGGAAGCATGTTCAGTGGAAGGATACTGGGTAGTTCCATCTTAGAATCAGACATTGGATTTTTCCAGCAAGGCACTGGGATCTCCTTGGCGGGGCACCCTTGGAATTACAATTATAGGGGTGTCAAGCACTCAACAAGCATGAAATATGGCATAAAGCCATACCGAAAGAGTACTATCATGAGGAACATTGGCTAAACTCATGAGGAACATAGGCCAACTCAGCAACGCCAAATCAAAATCAGGCGGTGGATCTTTTTCAAAATTTTTGGAATCATAACAAAATTCAAGAAAGGAAAGAAAGATGTAGAAGGCGAAGATAGTCCTGGCAGGCGGAAACTGTTCCTTAGAAGATCGGCCAGCGGGAGGCAATCAGACTGGCAGTAATTACCATAGGCAATTACTGTAGTAACTCAGGAGAGCTATAAAGAGGACCACTACATTGCAATCGGGTCCCCGAACTGTTTGTATTTGACTTTAGCTTTCTTAGCACTTTCGAGCTCTTCGCCTCTAGCTTCACTTTCTAATCATCAATTCTGTAATCATCTGAGCTTGAACCGTTACACACTGTACTGGTTGATCTTGAGCTATTAATCTGAATTGGCAAATACTCTTCCTAGTTTTCCAGCTATGTCTCTCATTCTAGTATCATATTCTAGTTCAGTTATCTAGTTGAGTTCAGTCAATGCTCTATTCCAGTCTCACTATCTGAATTGACGGCATACCCAGTAGCTTTAAATTCTAACACCGGAATTAGCTGTCTAAAGAGATAAGCTCCAATTCCACCCCCTCTTCACCATATCTCGCCTCTCTCTCTCTCTCTCTCTCTCTCTCTCTCTCTCTCTCTCTCTCTCTCTCTCTCTCTCTCTCTCTCTCTCTTCCGCACATGCACACTCTCACAGTGCAACAATTGGGCAATGCTACACAAATGATATTTCGTTGGGTGGTTCCCCTACTTGTTGTCTTTCTGAAGGCAAAGGCCGGGCTCCAAGCTTACAGATCAAATCAATTGAGAAACTGTGAAAGGGGATGTTGTGAAGGGGGGAGCCAAAAGCATGCGGGGCAGGGCTAGAAAAATACATTTTTCCTAATCGGTGAAAATAAGGGAAAACTCGAAATATTCTCTCGATTTTTAGGTTAAAATTTGAAGCTTTTGTCGATAATTACACTAAAACTTGTGTAAATTTTCCGGTTTTCTTAAAGGAAAGCTGAAAATCTAACCGGGATTTTACAATTTCAGCAGGTTAAAATACACTGGACCGCGGGTTTTTTCTAACACTGAGCAGAGGATCCATTACAAAGGAAATTTAAAGGTGCTGCTACAATTGGCCAGTGCTACATCACAAACAAAACTTTACTGGGTGCTTTTCTTGCATGTTGTGTGTCTAAAAGCAAAGCCCTAGCTTACAACTATCTATTGACGCTAGTGAACGGGGATGTTGTGCAAAGGGGGGTCCAAAGACAAGCGAGCCTACTGCAAAGGAAACCTGATGATGGTGCCAAAACTGGCCAATGTTGCACAAACAATACTCATTTGGGCAGTCTCTCTCTCTCTCTCTCTCTCTCTCTCTCTCTCTCTCTCTCTCTCTCTCTCTCTCTTTCAGGTCGTGTGACAATGGAGATGGGGAGAAGTGCGAGGCAATCCTACATGCCACGTGGTAGTCCTACTAGTCAGGCCTAGTGTTTTGACGGGCTCCCCACCATTGTTATAGTCTTGTTGCGTTTTGAAACACTTCATTGGCGTGCAACTTGAGAGAGAGAGAGAGAGAGAGCAAGAGAGAGAGAGAACACGAACTACAGAAGGATCCTTCGCATCCCTTTTCAAGCGATGATAGAAGGCTCCACAACTCTTATTATATATATATATATATATATAGAGAGAGAGAGAGAGAGAGAGAGAGAGAGAGAGAGACCTCTTTTTCGTCCCTCTTTCCTCCACTCCGATATATATATATATATATATATATATATATATATATATATATATATATATATATATATATATATATATATATATATATATATATATATAGAGAGAGAGAGAGAGAGAGAGAGAGAGAGAGAGAGAGAGAGAGACCTCTTTTTCGTCCCTCTTTCCTCCACTCCGATATGTGCCATGCCTTGCAGCCCTCGGAAGGTAAGGGAGCGTGGAAGTGGCAGTACATGGCAATGGCATGGTAGCAAATCACGAGGCGAGAGCATCGCAATGGACACGGCCTCTGAATGGCATTGTAAGGGGCAACGACAAAGCAAGAGCACAAGAGCTCTCTCTCTCTCTCTCTCTCTCTCTCTCTCTCTCTCTCTCTCTCTCCACACGTGCCACAGTGCCACCTCTTCCCTTTTTGGCCAAGAAGGCCATAGGGGGGTGGTAGAGAAAACATGCAATTCTTCTTTGCACCTCTCACCATCCCCATTGGTCACTATCACATTAACTTTGAATGAGGAAGATGTTCAAATGAGTATAATAAAGCTTGAAATGACTTGAAAGTGAGTGTGTGTGCACGTGCACATGCATCTCTCTCTCTCTCTCTCTCTCTCTCTCTCTCTCTCTCTCCCACCCATTAAAGTTTTCAGAAAAAATCATTTTTCTAGACATACAAAATTCCTATTCTTGAATTTTCCAAGAGGAAATTTTAGAAAAGTAGATTTATTTTTCAAGTTCTTACACTATTTTTCTCTATTTTGGAATGGAATTTCTCATTTTCCCCTTGCTCTTAGCCGGTATTTTTGAAATTGAAATCAGCACAATATTAAGCTAGGAGACATTTTTCCCAAACAGAAACTATTAACCTATCAAATGTGTTCTAATAATCACTCAATTTATTCCAAAAAAAAATGTTGCCTTCTTGAGGCCATCGTGAAGTCTTCACCTTATTCATCTACAAGACAAACATCATCTCTTAAGGTACCAGGCCCCGGCTAATCAAAAGCAAGAGTATTCCCATCCGCCCCTATTTTTAAGCCTAAAATCTCTTCGTCCTTCGTCGCATTGATCTTAGAGAAATACACAGTGGAATCTTCCACATGCAAATCATGGGCATGTTGTTGTGCAACACAACTCCGTCGTAGCCGTTACAACTCTGTGCATGGCAAGTGGCCATGTCTCTAAGGCTGGGTGTAGCCCTGTGTACTGCGCCTACTTGAGAGGTAGCCGACAGGTGGCGACCGCCATAAGTCCATGGAGAGAGAGAGTCCAACTCATTAGCCAACGTCTCATTAATTTATCATGGCCAGCTCATATTCCCAATTTCCCACCCGTTCATCTTTCCTTGGAGTTTAGCCTTCATCTCTCTCCCCTAGGCTCAAGCTCGGGTATCCTTGGAAGTTGGAGTTTAGCGTTCATCTCTCTCTCCCTCTCTCTACCTCAACACCCCCCCCCCCCCCCCCCCCCCCCCAAAAAAAAAACACACACACACACACAAGCTCAAGCTAGATATGTCTACATCGAGACTGCAAGACCCATCACTCTTTCTTTAATTAAAGAATCTTAAAAAGGATCTTGCACAAATCCCAAAGAGTGTTTTATTTATTGAGAGTATCACCCATTTCCACCCGCCAAAGAATCTTGTGTGTGCAGAAGTCTTCGTAATGAGGATCTTCTATTTCTTTTATCCAATAGAAAAACTGTGCAATTTTTTAAAAACAATCTTCCCTTTTTCATTAGCAAAAAGAGAAGGCATCATTAGGGCCTTACCCTTTTGGGGTAGGCCAAAAAGGACCCATATCAGGCTCTTAAATGAAGGAACCCATTTTCAAACTACAATATATACCTAGATGAATCTAGGGCGAGTCCAAATTCACCTATGAAGGAAAGTGCAGCTATAGACTCATGGTAGTCACCCATAAGACACTACAACATCAACTTCATCATGCATAGTATTGACTAAATATTGCAGCATCCCAACTAACGTCGTCAGTGCCCAACAGTGAGTGTAGAACTAGGTACTAACATATGCTCCCGACACAACACACACCACACGCACACAAACATGGGCAAACATCAACAGCATACTAAGTTCAAGGGCAGACTCAGCCACGATGAAGCCTAGCACTAGAAAAAAACTAAGAAAGCATCAATACAAACTCCCCTGCCATGACTTCACATGCAAAAGTCAAATGTGTGCCTAGCTCCCCTTCTCACTATGGCTTGTTTTAGAAAGCCCAAAATACCAAGATGACAGAAACTTCTATTCTAAAAGGAAAAATTGGAGAGATGCAACATCTGAATAGCATGTACATACAATTCACTGATGCACACAATAAATAGTGCAAGTCATGGAGGACAGGATCTCGGCATCCTCTGTTTATAAAATGATGCTCCAACTTTCTCTTCCCATCTTGGGAGCTTGCAATATCTCACAAGCAGACAACATCACACAAAGCCTTTTATTGACTGACATTGTCACACAATCTTTCTTCTCTGTGTTTCATCGACGTTGATGAACACTCTCCATGAACTACAATGGTACTTGTATCTTATCAATGAGATACAGCCTCATATATCTTCTATACGAGAAAGATTCCTTCAAGCTGCCGATATCCACCTGTCTTGAAAGAGTTGCCATAATAGCCCTCAGCTGCCGAATGTCACTCTTGACTCACACCCATGCTCATCTCCTACCGTGTTGTAGTTCACATCTGATCACTCACAGCCTTAATAAACTCATTTAAGAAAGAGAAATTTGCCCCATGCTAATCGCAATGCCATCTTCAAAAGGCTGCGCATAGCCGCATTGCACAATGATAGCAGAGATTTCTCCATCTGCCAAGTAAAACTTCAAACAAAACCTCATAAGCGAGGCCTGTCTTCTACATGAACCGCACAAAGAAAATAGCAAATAGTCACATTTGCTTGCATGAAACATTGTCACCATGAACTCAAACTGCTCGCTCCTTCAGAATCTTTATTTTTCTTTGGAGTTCATGCTCATAATCGTTTGACGGGAGCTCATGTCTGCATACGGGACAATTATTCCTCTGTTTCAACCAAGATAAGATGCAGTCCCAATGATAAACATGCATGCAAGGTAACTGACTAGCGACACTTGAAGGTTCCAACTTCTCTTTACATATGATGCATATCTTATCCGTATCTTCTGAAGATAAACCTATAACAGTTGTGGGCAAGGAATGCAACGTCGTTGCCGAAGCCGCCGGCAACTTTTGTTCGCTGCCCTCTTCTACATCCATGCTCTCCAAAATCCTCTGAAACTTGCCAATTGTATCAATGTAGGCAGTCATGCTCGCCGGCAAGTTCGGTGATGCCATCATTCCAGGGAAGCCATAGCCTACTTGCAAGACATTTTGCCGCAAGTACTCCTGAAGGCGTTCTCTCCACCTTGGAGCTTTGATGCAGCGAGCCTTCTTTTCATCTTTAAGCAAACCAGACATATCTTGCACAATCAAGAGATGATAGACGAAGGGGTCTATGCACCATCTCTGCATTGCCTCTTGGCACTCTTGCTCTTGAGTTTCCCACAAAAAGAGGAACAAAAATGCAGCATCTGTTTCACCCCATGGCACGGATAGGTTATCCATCTCATCCTCACAACTGGTGCTGGCCATGTCCGAGCGCAAGTCCAGACCTGAACAGATGGCATTTGGAGAGGTTTCCAAAGGGCGCATATGTGCAACTAGAGGACTCACACTGTCCACACTTGCATTCCTTGCATTACAAGATTGCACAAACGCGCCATTTCGTCTGTCGCAGTTTGTGTTGTTTGTGCATGCTAAGCTATTATTCACAGGGTCCAAAGATGTAAGTGTAGGGTCTCGAGAGCTCGAATTTGCAAGGGAAGGGACAAACATTACTTCTGGCTTTTCAAGAGACTCCACGCCTCTCAAATGCCTTGATGCAGACTTCTCAGCCTTGCCAGAACATCGGCATACATCCGCAACACATGCACCGGCAGGCCTCTGGCTCTTCGTAAATAGATTTTCCTGCAACCTGTTTCCAGAGCTCGAGAAGGACTCAGAGTGGATAATGTGTGCGTGTTTGGCTTTCACATTTTCGCCATTTAGGCAGTCCTCTTCTTTCCCTTGTGGGGTGCTGCCGTCACCAGGGATAGTGGTGGTATTTTCCACTCTGGAAAGCACATCTTCCTCACTCAAATGAGTACTTGGAAACTCCAAACAGCTCGAACTTGCAGCTTGATCCATGTCTGTAAGCACAGAATTGGCTATGGAGCTATCACAGGAGGGGGCAAAGGATGCAGGGTCTTCAAGAAAATCGGTGATCCTGCAAACAAGGCGAAGGGTGACCCGAGCAACGAGAAGGCGGCGATGGTGTTGAGAGAGAGAGTCGAGGAATGAGATGATAGAGAGGCAGCGAGAGGGAGAACCCACGAGGAGCCATAGCCGTTCGAGCTGCAGGGAAGACTCTGATGCAAGTACCTCCGACAATATGCAAAGCTCGCTTGCTGAGGCAGTTCCTAACGATGACAAGATAAGCCCCACCAAGTCCTCGGATTCCGCCATAGCTCGGCCTCGAGTCTTCCACTGAAGATCGTCTAGCCTCAGGACTAAGAAACACGGGACGGGGTCTTAAATGAAGCCCCCGTCATGGGATCGGCGGCGAGCAACGACGCACACAAAAGCAGAGGCACGGAGTGCCATCCGATTTTAAACGGCTTGTCCATGTTCACTTTTTGTGTCCCATGTTTACTTTTTAGCATTTTTGCTTACTTTATATGTTTATGTTTTTCTTTCTTAAACAACCAAATGTCTGTGTGCATGTGGTTAGGACGTGTACTTCTCTCCACGCCCATCTGGTTTCAAATTCCTGACCAGGTTTTAATCTCGCTCATGTTGACTTTTTGTTCGCTGTCCGTCGTCCTCGAGATCCCCTCCACTTACCCTCAATCGTTGATCCCATCGCTTGGGGTCATTTAAGACCCTGTGCCACTTAGTCATATGGATCGTCTAGAGTCCACACTATCTCTCACGGGCATGCTCAAATGGGATCGACGGCTGAGGTGATCTGAGCTGTCGGATGCGCATTTGGTAAATTAGGGACATTTGGTAAATTCTGGAAGAAAAGTAAATTCGGACAGGCTTGTAAATTCGGGTCGATCCGCACCTCATGTGTCGAACCCCCGGCTTCCCCACCACGAGCCATGTGCTACACCTCATGCGTACGTTGAAATATAAGTGATTTGAATATATCATATTGTAAATGTGGGCCGATTAGTAAATTCGGAGCAACCTCAGATATGACGGTCCATAATTGACGCACGTCGCTTTTTCCTCCTCCACCATTGATCCCATTTGACCATGCCCGTGTGATATAGTGATGAGGATTGAAGATCATACTTCAGGGCATATCTCTATGGAAACTGAATGGAATCTTCATGAGATTTTCTCTCCCCAAGGAGCTTCTAGAAGCGCTTATCTTCTGCTACTACCGCGTTAAAAAAAATCATTAGTTGGAAGATGCCTCGACATCTCCAAAGTCCAAACTAATGTCTTTCCTATGATGACGACTCAACAATGATGCACTCAAACGTAGAGCATCCATGGACTCAGGCAAGCCTCAATGAGTGCAATCCTAAGAGCAAAGTAGACTCTTGCATGCACCACTCTCGCAAGCAGGAGGCAAAGAGCATCTGCAAAAGCACTCTCGGACTGAGAGAGAGAGAGAGAGAGAGAGAGAGAGAGAGAAAGAGACCATACGAGATCTTGCAAGCAAAACGAAGAGACAACACGTGTGCACGCTCGGCCCCGCCCTTTGCTTCCCCCTCGTTCTCTCCCTCCACACCCTCATCGAAACTCTACCCTGGTGTTGGAGAGATGATCCAAGATACGACATGGCAACCACATGTGTGATAGTCCAAAACTTCACAATCCCTTCTACTAACCGCGATAATTTCCCCCTTCCCTTTTACTTAAAAACTTAATCATCCCATTTTTTGATTTTCTACAATTGGGTACCCCCTAACCCCATACACACGAATATCCCCCCCTCACCCCCCACCCCACGTCACCTCGCGAGTCTAGAGAGAGAGAGTTGCGCAGGAGGTCTACGCCCCCCCCCCCCCCCCCTCTCTCTTTTCGCTAGCCGCCTTGTCTATAAGTTGTCACAGACTCTGCTGCTTTTCCCACCTTTCACTCACTCTCCCCGTTTTCCTTCACCTTGAGAAAGATAGTCGCACCATCATCTACCGGGCTTTAACGACAACACCCTGTACTGAGGAGCTCAGGCAGAGAGAGAGAGAGAGAGAGAGAGAGAGAGAGACTACGAATACCACCCCCCGGGGCTTTCCTCATGCGACTCCTGATCCCATCCCCTCTCTCTGCGCATCTTGAAGAGGCACACGTTTCTTTTGTGTCGCGCGAGCATGAGGGCAGACAGGTAGCCATGCCCTGCATGAGAGAGAGAGAGAGAGAGAGAGAGGAGAGAGAGGTCCTGGCAAGTTGGCGGAGAGAGACATACGCGCTAGATAGGAAGCTCCATGATTGGAAACCTCTGTGCGCCTGCCTCCCCCGCCACCTCCATTGCCGCATCCATTCGTGCTTCCTACTTACTCAACCCTCTGCACAGGCCGCTTTACTGAGAGAGAGAGAGAGCTCTCATCTTCCTGTGGCTGCTCACATACAATAGCCTACTTGTCAAAGGTCTCCCAGAGCTTCCAATAGGTACAGCCGCCCGAACAGGGTTTTATAGAGAGAGAGAGAGAGAGAGAGAGAGAGAGAGAGAGACCAGCCGTCAACTGGTGCGCACTCTCATTGTGGATTCTTCCGCCCAAATGGCACCCAGAGTCCAGGCGAGAGAGAGAGAGAGAGAGCTTGTTCAGCAACCACTAAAAAGTCGAATCTGGCCAAGATGCTACCTTTCAGTGATTTTTTCAAAATGGGCCACACATACAAGTGCTCATTATTATTCAAAAGGCTTATCATTATTTAAGGGCGCGTCCACCACAGGCTGGAGTGCACCTCCGCCAGCTAACCTCTACTTCGACTCCAGCTCTGGATGTTGCCTACACATTGGATGGCATTCGCACGCCCTCCACTGGAGGCATGTGACCGCTTGCAGCCAATGCTTATGAAGCAAACGTAAAAAAAAAAGACGGATTAATGCTCCTGGCTATGCGCGTTTATCAACTCCAGGGCCAACACGCTTCATTCAACGTGCCAATTAACGAGACCATAGAATTCCAACTCTACCGTTTTTGGTAGAGTGGAGGGAAGGCAGCCTTCGTTCAACGCAGCCCAGTGACTTCACTTTGTGTGAATGCCTCTCAGCACCGCATGATTGGAGTCAGGGCGCGGGTAGCACCTCGATGTGCAAATCCGCTCTAAAAGGGATAGGAGAGAGGATCGAACTAAAACCATTTCACAACGTACTCTTTTGGTCTATACCCTTGATTCAGCATAAATTAAAAAACAATTTCAGAGATTCACTCACTTCTCTTGCAGTACTCCCAACACCTTCAACTCTTGCTCTTGCATTGTGCAATATTTCGTGCCTTGAAGAGAAGACGGCTAGTTGTTTGCATTGGGGGGGGCGGGCTGAATGCCATGCAACTCTTAGTTTCATGTAGGAATTAAAAAAAAAAATTCTATAAATCGTGGTCAGTTCTCCGATTCCCACCGGTAAAACATTAACAAGGTGAAAGATCACAGAGGCCTACAACATGATGAATGAATGGGGAGTGGCAATGTCAAAGGTGGTCCGAAGGCAGCATAATGTATGTCGCGGAGTGATCGGACCAGTGTATGAAGTTGGATCCTGATTTGTATTCGTTGAGCTCGCCCAAATATGGCCTAAAGAGGATCTGTAGATAGTTGTAACATCTTTTATCAATTGTCTGATGTTATATTTGTTTAGGAAAGAGGAAAGTTGGTTGTAGGAAGTATTAGGAACTTTAATGTCAATGTTGAAGTCACCCAAGATAATGATTGGAATTTCCATAGTGTGTTGTTCAAGCAATGTTATTAATGCATCTATTAAATTTGTTAGTCATGTTGAAGGTGAATTATAAAGGGAAACTATTTTGATGATTTTGTTGTTTGTGAACTTGATCTTTGTATAACAACATCTCAATTCCTAGACGAGAAATATTCCCATGGTCAAAGTGGATTAGTGTTTCTTGGTGGAGAATTGAAACACCTAGTTTTGCATTAAATTGGTGTTGTAGAAAGCCTGGTATTGGATGTGGTATTGTTTTTGTCAGTCTTGTCTCTTGCAAACAAAGGACATGTGATGTCATTCGGATGGAATTTCTTGCACTCTTTATTATGTGTTTATTGAAGGACACAATGTTAAGAGATTGAATTATGATATGTGTGTTTGAGTAAGGTTGTAATGACTTTTGGGTGGAGATCCATTTAGCTCGTACTTTTAGGCAATCTAGTTCTTCTAGTACAGCTTGGTCGACCTTGATATGGGAAGGTTGTATTCTTTTGAGCAGGTAAGGATTAGTTGGGTTTTGAACTCGTGACAATGTTGTGTATGTGAGACCATGTGTTCTTGTGTATTCAGGATTGAAGGCTAGTGTTTGCAATGTAAGACTCTAGGACCGATGAATTGTTCGAGCACTAGTTGGTTTGTTGCAATGGGAATTGGTATCTAGAGATGATGTTCAAGTGGTTTTTCCTGACTTAGAATTCACAAACGACATGTTCTATTGAGATCTATTCTTTGTTAATGGTTAATGAATACAATGCTTGATTTTCATAGCGTTTTTTCTTTCCAATGATAGGGTTGGAGAAATGAACCCAGATTATTGTTTTTTTGCTTGTTTTTGTACTCCCCTTCTGCTCCATTAAACAATCCATCAAGAATATCCAAGTTGCCTGCGCATAGCTCGACAACAATGCCTACTTTTAGGCTCAGTGTGGAATGCAATCCTCCAGTGAATTTGGGATCAGCAGGAATGTTAATTGTTTTGTTGCATGAGTTATTTCTTTTGTCAATAGCGATGAAAGTTTGGGGTGTTCCCTCCATTTGATTGAAAAAAGCAAGATTATGAGTGTTCTTTTCTTTGTTGGAGGAAAACAGATGAGAAACTTGATGGCTGGTTGGAATAGGTCTATAGTAGTTGTTGTTAAGATATTTCAAATCCTCAAAAGTATGTCGTGCAACTCAAAGTCTATTAAGAATATATAAGAACGTTGGATCGTTTTATCGCATTGTTAGTGTAAGTTCGTAGCATTGTGGATGAGTGTACCAATATGATGGGAAAATTGCTTCTAAAAGCGTATGTTTTTGTGCGAAGATCCAGGTATCCCTAACAGGGCTTGCCTGACATAGATCACCACAAAGAATGACATCCAACCCACCGAATGGTTTATCGTGAACACATTTAATTGCTCGCAAATGAGAGTCAGCCATGGAGAAGACGCTTGAACCTATCAAGGACACCTCATCGAAAATTAAAATTCTCAAGTCTTTATAAAGGAGAGAAAGCGCATCCAACTTCTCGGCACTCAATCTTGTTTGTGTAGAAGTAATTAGAGGCTAGTGAAGTGCTGAGTGGATTGTGGTGCCACCAATACTAAAATTTGTCTTTCCTGTGTATGCCATTAGCAATGTTGTTGGAGATTCTGGATTTGGTGTGCTTCTATGGTTGTAACATCGTTGTAATCCTTCTACTAGCAATAGTAATGTGAATGTTTTTCCTGTTCCTGCACCTCCTGTGAAAAAGAGGTGTATTTGTTTGTTGATGTGAATTCGTTTTTTCAACATTATGTCGTCAAATATGTGTTGTTGTTGGTCATTTAATTTGTCAATGCCTGCATGGAAGTCGTCATTTTTCATGGAGGTGTACTTGAAATATTGCAAGTGGAAAGGGTTTTTAGAGCGCATATTAATGTGTGGGTCATTAAGAATACATTGTTCTCTATAGTGGTCTTCTGGGTTTTTAAGAATGTTATATTTCACGAATCTTATGATATTAACTTTGGGCAATTATTTGTATGTTGTTCCCTCTTGTTTAATTGTTGATGCATATTCAACCAAATATAGCTGATGGAGACTTTGTGGCCTTTCATCATATTTATCAATAATGTTTTGGAAGAATATGTTTGTGTCAGATGAGTGTAGTTTCTATAGAGATGTTTTTCTTTTGAGAACTAATGCATGTTGATCAGGAGGGTTAGTACTTATGTATACAAAGTCACGAGTTGTAGTATGGAGTGGTAATGATAGCGCTATGTAAGATGCTTGTTGTGTACTAATTTGTTGTGTGTTGAGAATAGTGTTGCCGACCTTACGTAGCCGCTTAATTGTTGTTGCGTTGTTGGCCACAGAAATATCAAATTGAGATTTTATTGCTTCTATCAATATATTGTCGTCTATTGTCATGTATGATATGCAATAACTTGATGCACCATGTGCATTCACGACAAACTAAATACCAGTGTTTGTGTCCCATAGTGTTGCAATTGTGGGATTGAAATCGTTTGTATAAGCATCCTTCATATTTCGTTTCAAGAAGATTGTTGTTGTGGATAGTAAGTTTGTTATTGCCAAAGTATATTCTTCGAACGTCAAATGCAAGCTTTGTTGCCATTCCTCAAAGGAAACGCTAGTTTCAGTGGGAGGTGTATCAAGGCTATTCTTAATGCATTTAAAAGTTTTCTTGCTTCTCATTTGGTTTTCACAGTCATTGGTAGTGGATAAGAGAATGATTGTGAATGGCATGGGAACCTTGGGAAAGCAAAGCAACAACATTTGACTTTCTTGAGGCAAGTTTTTCTATGACGATGTGTTTGTATTTCACAAAGATCTGATGGAAGCTTGGAGCTGTCTGTACTTATGTACCTGTCCACAAATGCTACAATAGTATCGTTTGTGTCATGTTCAAATACAGGAGCTTCTTCAACCCATAAAAGACCATGATCATGCTGACTGCCATGGCTTTGGAACTCTATCACGAAGAAATAATCGAGAATTTTCCCGCATAATTTGCTATTGTTGAGTAGTATATTTTTTCATGGTTGTGAAGCGGTTAAGCTGTTGTTATTGGATCTGCTTGCACCAAACGTCTACGGAAGGAGCTATCGCTTTCATTGCTATCTTGTTTAAGCGGGACTTTTTGTTCCAAGACATCAACAAGTTTTTTTCCAACGCTTTTCAGTTGAACAGAATGTCACAAAGAAAGTTGGTGGCCCTAGTTGTCGAATCGTGCCAAAAACCTTTTTTAAAATTTTTCTTTGTAATCCGGCAAGGTACAAAGCGCTTCAAAGTCATAGCCTAGTTGTGACGAGACTACTTTTTCTATGTTTGTGTCCTGACAAACAAGTCCAGCAGACAAGGTTGCTCCCTCAAGTTTTGCTTTGCGTAGCCGTATCCAAATGGAGGATAGTATTTTTTGTGTCATGATTTTCACTTATTTGAAAAATAAGTTTTCGATGTTGAGGGAAAAACGTCTATCTTTGTGCATGAGCTCCCATTTGGCTATTGTTTGGTAATTTTTAGATACGTGCTGGTGGTATTTTCTAGGCTCTCCAAAGAAGATTGTAGGAAAACTAAGCTCCTCACAGAACTCATCAGCGAATAAACCAAGTGGATTTTTCCCCTCTCATGGTGCGACATGCAAAATTTTATCGTTGCAATCAACAACTTGCTCAGCAATAGTGATGTTGTGCAGGAGCACATTAGTGTCAATAGTTTCCTTGTCCTTCATCTCATATGTGCTTGTGTCTAGGGGAAGTGATGAGTATGAGATTTCTTGAAAGTGTGCAAGCCATTTATCATTTATGGTTATGTTTTCCTTTTTATACAAAGAGGTATCAAGAAGAGCGTGTGTGGCCTTTAGTGTTAGCAATGGTCTAACAAGGCCAGATAAGCAGCAA
The DNA here is from genome assembly GCF_014529385.1 of Adiantum capillus-veneris. Taxonomy (NCBI): domain Eukaryota; kingdom Viridiplantae; phylum Streptophyta; class Polypodiopsida; order Polypodiales; family Pteridaceae; genus Adiantum; species Adiantum capillus-veneris. Next base: position 44,351,008 of record NC_140936.1, on the reverse strand, counting down.
TGTGTGTACTCGAGCTTGCGTTTGAGGCCTATCAAGACTGAAGCCTCATATTGGATAAATCAAGGAAGAACTTGCTGTGTTTTTTTTATATTTGTAAGAACATTGATGACACTCCCTCGCAAACCATATTGGCCATCATAAGTTAGTTCTCGAATCTTTGCAAACGGTATGAGAATGGAGACCATGTGTGCTTCGACATTGTAGGGTTGGCAGTAGAGGGTCGTTAAAGCCCAATGCATGCAAGCTCTTAAACAGCAGCTTAAATCTGTTTGATTTGCGTTTGCATGCACGACAATAGAATAGAGAGTAGCATCTTTTTCGTTTTCCACATCCAGCATGTAAGCAGAGTGGAGGAGTGAATTGCGTGACTTGCGAGCGGAAAAACAACCGGCCATATTTTTTGCATGGATATATAGGTGTGTCATTAAGCCTCTTGAGGAATTTGTTTACAATCTTTGTTTTTTATTGTGGATGAATGGAATGATGTTGCTTCAATGAGGCAGTCTCTGTCAGCTTTATATGCCTTAGTCACTTTAGTTTTGTTGTAATTGCAGAGTGTGTATGGATACAAAGTGGTTCCTTTTCAATAAATAGATTTGCGATTTGAGTAGCTGGTATGCGTGTTCTCTTTCCACAAGTGGTTTAATGCATCACACTCTCTAACTGTCCAATGGACAAGCTTACGACATGATTGTGAAGTCATGAAAGCATAATAGATTAAGCCCATAGTAGATCCATCTATAATTAGAAGTCCTTTTTTGAACTGTTCAATTGATTTTCCAACTACTTGTTGTTTGTTGTGTCCACTTGTAGCATTGTGAAGGATTACGGTAAGTGTTTTTTTGAATTTGTGAGCGAAAATATTGATGACTTCCATTGTGAGACTCATCGATGTTTTACAAGTTTCGTATAGAGCATGCAATTGTGTACCTCTTTCACTTAATGACTCCAGTTGTGATCCAAAGAAGAATGAAGCTGAAGAGTGTGTGATAAAATTTGTTAAGTGGTTCTCAAACAAGCATTGTTGCATCATAAGCCTAAATGATTCAAAGCTTAAGTTTGTTTGCAATACACTATGGAGTGCTAGAAACAATCGTTGATTAAAAGGATGTATCTGCGTAAATATCATGTCAATGTCTATCTCTTTTGGAATACTGAAACCAATAGGATTTTCCATTATAGAGAACTTGTGTGTTGCTTTACAACCAATGGAGAGAGAGAGAGAGAGAGAGAGAGAGAGAGAGAGAGAGAGAGAGAGAGAGAGAGAACTTGTGTGTTGCTTTACAAACAATGGACACACACACACACACACACACACACACAGAGAGAGAGAGAGAGAGAATGTTTTGTGTATCTGTGTGTGCCTATTTGTATTTGATTGTAGATCGATATATATATATAGAGAGAGAGAGAAGAGAAATAGAGAAATGTTTTGAGTTTTCAATGCGAGGAAGAAGCAAACAATACTTAGAAGCATAACCACAATACTTAGGAGCACAACCAAAAGTGTGCAAAAGCACGTTACAAAGAAGTAGAGGACGGAACCTGTAAGGGCGGTGGTAATGCGTGTGCTAGTCTCCACCCAACCGTGTTATCTTATAGCCTCCACCTAGCGTACACACTGTCCGGCCGTGCCGGTGGCCTTGCCCATAGGACCCATGTCCTTACATTACCCAACCCCCCCCCCCCCTTCCCCCCTTGGAGAATTGTTTTCGTCCTCGAAAACGAACGTAGGAAAATGTTTCTTAAGTGTGGAGACATTCTCCCATATAGAACCTTCTTCAAGTCTATCTAGCCATTTTACCAACACCTGTCGTCTGACATGATGTCTAGTGCGAAGCTCATGAGAATCCAAAATCTTTTTGGGCTCATGAGAAATGCTTGGCAGTTCGATAAGGTCAACTAACACACTTGTGTCAATGACATTATCATTTTGTCCTAGCTGTTTTCGTAAACGGCTAACATGAAAAACAGGATGAACTCGTGAGTGCTCTGGAAGAGCTAACTTATAGGCCACTTGACCTATACATTTGAGAATGGTAAACGATCCACAATAGCGTGGTGAAAGTTTAGCAACTTTTCCCGTCTTCAGAATTTTTGAATGCTCCGAAACTTTGAGGAAAACCTTGTCTCCTTCTTCGAAAGTAGCAAGACGACAATTCTCATCTGCGTACTTCTTATATCGATCTTGAGCTTGCTTAACATTTTGTTGAGCAACTCGAAGCATGTCAAATGATCTTGGAGAAAATCATTCGCTTGATGTATCTTCTCCTTAGCGAACCCCACCGTAACGGGTGATCTAGGTTGAAATCCATACAAAAGCATAAATGGACTAAAACTTGTAGTCACATGCTTTGAACTATTATAAGCAAATTCCAATATAGGTAAGTAGTCTTCCCAATTGGTTTGCTTCTTGCTAACATACGCTCGTAGCATATCCTCTAGCACTTGATTAACTCTTTTTGTTTGACCATCCGTTTCTGGATGATCAGCCGTACTTAGATTAAGTTTAGTTTCCAACTTTTGGAACACAGCTCTCCATAAGTGATTATCGAACTTTCGATCTCTGTCACTAATGATACTAGCTAGAAGACCGTAGAGTTTATATATATGCTCTACAAATAGCCGTGCTAATTCCGGTGTCTTAACCATAGTCTTAGTGGAAATGAATCGACCCATCTTTGTGAGACGGTCTACAATTACCCAATGGCATCATGGCCACGATTTGTAGTAGGTAGTCCTACTACAAAATCCATAGAGATACTCTCCCACTTACCTTGTGGAATCTCTAAAGGATGTAAAAGGCCACCTACCTTGAGGCGCTCTGCCTTATTAACTTGGCACTGTTGGCAGCTTAGTACGTACTCTTGAACATCATGATGTAAGCCCGACCAATAAAATTGCCGTCGAACTAAGGCATACGTCTTACGAATACCTGGATGACTAGCACTTGGACTATCGTGACACTCAAATAAGATTTGGCACCTAGTGTCTGATTCCTTTGGCGCACATACTCTACCTTTGTGGAGTAAGTAACCATCATCAATGGAAATATTCTTCCATTGCTTAAGCTCTTTCTGAGTAGGGGTGGAGCTCTGTGTGTTGGAGTTTCTATCTACGCGTGCAGAGACATGTTGATCTGGCTGTTCAGAGACATGTGAGTGTGAGGGATCCCTTTTTAAAACTGCACTCCATACTTTAGCATATGATTGATCTTGTGCACACTTGCCACGTAATGACTCCAAAAATCCACTCTTTAGTTCCGTAAATGCAAGTGAATTAATCTGAGGCATCTGACTTAGTGCATCCGCTACTACATTATATCACCCCTTGCAACATCGTAGCTTACGATCATAATCTTGAAGGATTTCAGCTCATCTAGCTTTATGGCCCTTCAAGTCAGTTTGAGGAGTAAACCATTTGATACTCTCATGGTCAAAAACTACTTCAAACTCGGCACCATATAAATAATGTCACCACTTTCGTAAAGCGTGAATTATGGCATAGAGCTCTCTCATATTAACAAAATAATTTTGTTGAGCTCTATCTAACTTTTTACTTTCAAAGGCTATAGGTCTTCCCTCTTGGAGAAGTACCGCACCAATGGATTTATCACTAGCATCAGTCTCTACCACAAACGGCTTAAGTGGGTCGACGATTGCTAGGATGGGAGCAGTGGCTATAACTACCTTGAGCTGTTCGAAACTGCGTTTTTGGGCTTCTTCCCAAGAAAAGGTCTTACCTTTCGCTTTAAGTTGATCCGTCATAGGAACAATGATTTTGGCATAGTCACTGATATACTGTCGATAAAATCCAACAATGCTTAAAAATATTTGAAGCTCCTCAACTATGTTGGGATGTGGCCATCGAAGAATGGCAGCGACCTTATCCGTGTCCATCTTGATGCCAGAATAAGAGATCACATGACCAAGTAATGTATATCTGTTTTAAAGAAATCACACTTGCTTTGCTTAGCATACAGTGCATGAGCTCGTAGCTGTTCAAACACTAATCGTAAGTGTTCTATGTGTTCATCTATAGTCTTACTATAAACGAGTATGGCATCAACGAAAACCACAACAAATTTTCCAAGATAGGGACGTAAGACACTATCCATGAGTGTCATAAATGTAGCTGGAGCATTGGTTAGACCAAAAGGCATAACCAAAAATTCAAAAAGCCCGAACCGTGTTCTAAAGGCAGTTTTGGAGATATCTTGCAGTAGGATACACACCTGGTGGTATCCTAAACGAAGATCTATCTTTGTATAGTATCTTGCCTTGTGGAGTTGATCAAACATCTCATCCACTCGAGGTAGAGGATACTTGTTCTTGATGGTTATCGCATTTAATCCGCGATAATCTACGCACATGCGCATAGTACCATCTTTCTTTTTTACCAATAGAATTGGTGATTCCCAAGGCGAAGTGCTAGGTCTAATGAAACCACGAGCGAGGTAGTCAACCAATTGAATCTCAACCTCCTTGGCTTCTTTAGCACTCATACGATAAGGTGGTTTACTCACCGGTTTAGTGCCTGGCAAGACATCTATGCCATGCTACACATCATGTGTAGGGGGTAAACCTGGTGGTAAATCACTTGAGAACACATCACTATACTCCGTGAGTAAGTGAGTTAGCTTTTTCCGTGCAAAAGGAGAAAGTAAACTAGAGTTATGCTGGGATGGAGAATCTTGTAACTCCTGTAACGTTTGTTTTACAACAGTTGCACGTTGCTCTATAGAATTAAAATTGAGAGCACTTTGCTTGTTAGATTTGTTAACACTTTGTTTATCAGTAGAATTTATTGCACTTTGCATGCCATTAGAATTCATTGCACTTTGCATACCATTACTAGAATTCACCACACTTTGCTCTTGAGAATTCACAATACTTGGAGACAAGCAGTAACACAAAAAGACTTCATCTATTAAATCTACTTTCTGCAAAACAGAAAGCTTGGATGTACATATAACAAGTGCAGATGGTACATTTTTCTCACCAAGCAAAAGAACATGTTTACCATTGGCCATAAAATATAATGAGTTGTGTTCATCACTAGTGTGCAATGTGTTTCCTAAACCATGTGGCCACTCCCGTCCTAAAACTACATCAGCACATCTAAAACACAAATTGTTTTTCTTTGGACGCTCAAAATCAATAGTGCTGAGAGACCCACATGGAGGATCTTGTGATTGCTTAGGCTTCTTAGCCTCTTGTGGGCGTGGAGGGGTAGATTGTCTCTTATTCCTCTTGGAACGTGTGGGAGATCTACCTCGCCATTGGCTCTTAGCCACATTTTTCTTAGCAAAAGTATTCTTAGAGTAGAAAACATTTTCTTTCCTCTCTTGGTCATCATCATATCTTTGGGCATGACTGATGGCTTCTTCCAAAGTTTTTGGATGTGGGTCTTGACATGAAGACAATAGTCTTTGTCAAGACCCCTATTAAAACCCCATATGTTTTGGAATTCATCTAGACCTTCTAGTTTTAATATGATTTCCCAATACTTTGAAAGGTACTGTGTGAGAGAGAGGCCAGACATGCGGCATGCATCCCATGCTAACCAGTTCTTATCTTCTTCAGTGGAGTCCAAAAACTCTTTGGAGAAAGACGTTTGAAACGTAGCCCAAGACAGAGGACGAGCATCTATTGGAAATGTCATCCACCACTTATGGGCCTTGCCTTTAAGAGATAGAATTGTTTCCACAGTCGTCTTTATATCCAAGGTGTGTCTCAATCTATGAATATCACTCCATTTGTGTAAGAACGTATTGACCGCATCCTTGCTGTGATCACACTCTTTCCCGTGAAACTCAGGAATGGTGATATTCTTAAGTAATGCATTGCTACCTTCTGCATTTTCTGCAGCACTTCTCTCTTGGACTCCTTGAGTCATGCGAGCTTGGTTCCCTTGAATCGTGCCACTTGTGGCTCCTTGAGTCGTCTGTGAATTCATAAAATTTCACAAGTAACTCCGTAAGATTGGTAACATTTGCATTGAGTGCAGAGAGGTTGCTTTCAAGTACGCTTTGACGATGTTCCAAAGTCTTGAAAGAAGCCATATCTACAAGCCCATGATCTCCTAGATCATCATCATCATGCATATTAGTGCCGGAAGCACCAATGGTGCCCTGATTTTGATCTACGTGCTCAAAATCAAACGTGTGTGTAGGTGGGATATCCTCACTGGCCATGGTAAACACACACTAATGCAAAGAGAGAAAAAAAAAGACAACTTGTACCTTGAGAAATTGAAGTCTTTGTGTTTTGTATGCTCCGCAATTTGTGTTGCATGCGAACCTTGCAAAAATTTGAGCGCTTCACTTGGCGTTCGTTGTAAGAACACCTTTGATGATTCTTCACAAAAACCCGTCGTTTTTGTGAAGGCTTTTGTTCACTTTGAAGCTACCTCCTTGAGGAAAAATGTTTTTTGGAGGAAAACTTGCCTTCCTCCAAGAAGTGAAAAGAAAGGGTGAAGCTACTTCCTTGAGGTTTGAAGCTTTTCCTTTCCTTCTAGTTTTCCTTTCAACACAAGTATGGTATCTTTCCTTGTTATACACAACAAGGGTCAATAGCTTGATGGTAAAGTGTTGGCCTCTTATCCTCATGGGGTGGGTTCAACCGTCCTTCGTGAAAGGGTTAAGCGGGAATTTCTACGCGTGCAGCTAACGGAAGCCTTATGAGCCTCAATGCCGTCTAGTTGCTGGTCGAGTTTGCCTTGGTCGCCCGTTGTGGAGGGCGTAGATGGGGCAGCACGGTCGGCTGTCATTATCTGCGAAACGTGGGAGAGAAGCAGAACGTCGCACGCACATGCAACCCGCTTTTCGCCTCTTCCCAAAAATAGCTCGGATACCAGTGAAAGGGGGGTGGTAATGCATGTGCTAGTCTCCACCCAGTCATGCTATCTTATAGCCTCCCCCTAGCGTACACACTATTCGGCCTTGCCGGTGGCCTTGCCGGTGGCCTTGCCCATAGGACTCATGTCCTTACAGAAGCATTGGTTTCATTTGAGGTTATAGTTGGAACAAGTAGGCAAAGTAAAGGGAAACTAATAACAAAAGGCAAAACATTCACAACACTAAGATTCAGTTTTTATATGCCACCACGTGGTCACTCGCATTGATTTTGAAACGACCAAAGTGTGAGGTTGTTCCCAAGGAAATGGACTCAATGTAAATTTGGTTGAAGGTTCTATCCAATGCAAGGACTAAATCGACTGCTGCATCAATGACTTGCACATCAAGAAGCTTTTTGTCTTTTGTTGCAATACGTGCTTCCAACTTCGGTGTTGTGATTATTGTGGTGTTGTTATTGCAAGATCCACAATAAGGTGCTTGCCTAAGTCTATACACTTTTGTGGATTTACAATTCAAACAATGCTTGTCCAGTAGCACACTGTTGAAGTTGACGAATCGGAGGGTGCCAACAACATGGGCAAGGTAACTATGTAAGAAAATGAGAGAAGTCACTTCTAATAAATCACTGTATGCTATATGAGCACACTTCACGATTGTAGCCCAAATTTTTGGTTTGATCCTGAAAGACAGTAGCAAGCTCCTCTCTGAGGTGCGCACTACAAACAAGCACTAGAATTGTAACATCCAGTATCAACAAGGTATTGGCCTTGCCAAGGAATGCACCAATATTTCTTGCAACGCACATTACAGGGCCATCAACAACCTTTTCTTGAAGCAATTGTTGGCAATCATCTTTGCGAGAGTTCACAAAACTCAGCTACAAGAAAAGATTAAATATGGAAACCAAATCAAAAAGAGCATGAATATATCATGGAAGATTTCAAATGTATAATAAAAGACTAGAAAACAATAAGCAAGATAGGTCAATTCTTACAAATGCTGTATCTGACCATCTGCAACCAGAAGGTCACCAATAGACACACCAAATCTTGACTGCAAGGTGTGCTTTTGTAAAATAACGGAAGCAAGTGTGCTCAACTGAGAACGTCCACTCGAAGATTGTTGTGCAGCTATGTCATCAAGAAATGCACGTATCAATCAGGGGTGAATTTAAGAGACATTGGGAAAGGTTCTCATGCGCTTACAGTAGTAGTAGCATCGATGTACAATGAATACAGTGCTGACCCCCCATCTACCCTATTTTTGCGCCTGACAACTGGGACGTCGATGTGAACAAAGTCACCGAGGTGGAGCTTGTTGATTTAGAGCTCTATGTGTGGATCATTGACCACCACCGTAATAGTGTCGGTGCATTCTTCATCAACCAAGTCGAGCTTCAAGTAATGATTGTATTTCAGTTGGTCAAGGCCAACTTTATAGGTCCCATACAGATTCAATATTTGGCCCTCAATACAGAATCGTGGGCTTGTGTCAGAGATATCAGTAATCAAGACTTGTGGGAGAAGGCTTTGAGGAAATGGAACAATGCTAAGATCAATAGCCTTGCTATATAGTTGAGATGATTCACCCACTCCATACAGGCCAGAAGGTTGAACAGAAAGCTCAATTTCAATCGGACTCGAATCATTAGCATTGTTAAGGGGTATGTCCTCAATAGGGTTTGGGACAATTGTTGCTTGGAGTGGCAAGGGAGGCTCAATAGACAAAGGCTCAATATCAAGAGGTCTTGCCTTGTTTAGTGCATGGGATGGAACAACTGTTTCAACATATGCTTCCTTCTTGAGATTAATGGGCTCCACCACGGCTTGCTTACCTACATAATCCAAAACATAGCAACATAAGCAAACACCTCTATGAGTTGATGAAATCTCTCTCAAACAAACATGCTTTTGCAATAATGAATGCTAAACGTGCAGAGTTCACCGAGTCGTTCAAATGAAACAATGCGCGTGCAATAGGCTTGTGAGGCCTATGAAGCTCCTGCTTTGATCTTTTGTGAGGCGACGATGATGTGCATGCACTTGGGGGCGCGTCGATACGTTTACCACTCGAGATAGGAGCACCTTCTGTCAACCTTTGAAGCTCTGTAGATAAATTATGAGGACCTAATGCCTTCCATATATAATGAAAAATTTGATAATGATAGCTAGAAACACAAGTAGTCATTTGTCATACAAATTGTTCTAGATGACAACCTTGTCGTATAACTACTCCTTGCATATCAAAGCACCTAGAAGGCAAAGAGGTGCTTGCAATTATAGGAAGGTGGTAATCATATGAGAGTGGAAAATGTTCTTATGATACGGGTCTATGTATGTTTGTGTGTGTTAGAGAGAGAGAGAGAGAGAGAGAGAGAGAGAGAGATTCAATGATTATGTGGCAAGAATGACGACATATTAAGCACCGTAGATGACATGACACAACACAAGATAATAAATCTTATCTTCATATATTACGTATCTTGGTTATGATGCAAGGAAGTTCCACACAAAATATGATGTCTACAACTTCTTCATAGATGGCCTATCGAAAGGAGTGGATGCCGACCAAGTACGATTGCTTAAGAGTGGCCTACCAATTGGCTTGTTAAAAGCTAACAAACTTAAGAAACGCCTGTATGTATTCACAAACAAGGAGAAGAGGGCATCCACCTAGAATATTGGTCTTTGAACTACATAGTAGAAGCATTTAGGTGTGCAATCCTATGATCATGGAGAGAAGGCACAATGCGGGGATGCAAAATAAAGCCTAGGCGTGTCGCAAAACGTACATGCATATGAAATGGTCAAGCCATTTTGACTTTGTTTGGTTGATGTGAGTCGAAACTCGAGGTGCTTTTGCTTTTCTGCTGACGTCACGATGGGTCAAGATACAACACAAAAAGTGCAAACGAGAGAGAAATCAAATCGACAATACTAAAATGGATTTGAGCCTAGATAGACATTGTGGCACTAATGAGCTTCCAAACTTCTGCTTTGCTGGCTGTGGCGATAAAATGGTCATCACGTAGAAAGAGCTCTATCCAATCTCACAATCTATACGTGCTGCAAGACTTCTAGCACATATTTCTATTTTCTCCACTTGGAACGCTCCTCGAGATGTTTAAGAGATGAGCACAACAATTGAAATTGCTACTTTGAGCACTATGAAAGCTAGATATAAAAAAACCAACAACGACTCGCCACATCACAAGAAAAAATCCAAGACTACGCAAGGACTCAATAGCAAGACAAGACGACAACAAGACAATGCGCGAAGCAACCATCAGATTTCCAAAATAGTAAACGAAAATAAGCATGGTCAGACAATAATATTCAACAATTTTGCTGTGAGTAACACATTCATAATGCTGCTCAGCTATAGATTCCGTGATACAAATTCTTAAAGAGTTTGGCCAAGCAAAAATAGAAAGTAGAACAACACAAAAGTCTTCAATAGCTCTCACCGCCTTCAAAATCCATGCTATCAGCACCATCAGGATCTCCACTGCTTATGTACCATTCTCGGCCTTTAGGAGCAAAAGAAATCCCACTGTTTTGTTTGGAAGCCATTGGCAAGCAAAGTAATTTTACTACAATATATTTTCTCAGAGTCTTTGAGATACACAAACGCAAAACAATCGCTGCTTTTATACAATTTCATAACAACTCTTGTACTGTGGCGTTCAGCAAATGCTAAGTCTTTACTGTCTTGCTTGCCAGAAACCCAAAATGTCACGTTTCTCCATTGCAATGAGCTTGCATCACATGAAATGTATTGCAGCGCGGAAAAGATAGTCTTGCCATCACGCATTCAATGCCCTGCAATGCGCAACACGCAGATACGTTGCCTTAGCATACGGGGGGAGAGCATTGTACAACGCGCGTGCAAAAACACCGGCTATCTTCAACTGCAGACTAGCGCTGCATTTCGACACGCGTTCCAGATGGGGCATGCGTTGCAGACCTCCCCATCCCCTCAGCTCGAAAAGACCTTCTACACCCAAAAAACCTAAACTTTATGCCTCCTATCCACGTGGCACTGATCTTCACCGTAAAAAACAAACGGCTCCAGAAATGGACCCCTCCTCCCCCCCAAATTCATTTTCAAATTTAATAAATATTTAGAGGCAAGCAATGTTGCAAAGGGTACCTCCTTTTTGGCATGCACCAAAGGTGTGAGGTCCTTTTTTTTTTGGTGCAAAACTCACAATTGTGAGTGAATTATATTGAGCAACCGAAAAAATTACAAGGTTTTGTCATGCTCATGTTAAACCATGACAACATTCAGGAATCATTATTACAACAGCTATAAGGGCAACCACTCCTACCGATGGCCAAGGTTTGCCCCCGGTATTCCGTCTGTTACAACAAGGCAAAGGTAGTCCTAGACCAGTCCTCCGAGTGATACTTGTGCCCGAGTGCCCATATTAGCACTTTGCTTTCCTGTATACTTTCTGCGAAGCTTGCCACCTCAAATCCTCCTTCAAACACACGGCGGTTCCTTGTTTACCATACATTATGAAAGAAGAAGTATCTGACAATCTGAGTGCTGACGAGGAGTGCAGGACTACCTGAGTTTTTACCTCCAAAGCATAGGTCAGTCTTGAAAAAACTAATTTTCCATGTTCTCTGGACCCACTTGCATACTTTCCCTGCGAGGCCTTTTATAGCTGGGCAGTCCATGAAAAGGTGGGCCAGATCTTCACTAGTCAACTTGCACCCCAAGCATCGATCTGACCCAATCCCTCTCTCTTGAATATTCAACCCCGGTAGAGCACCCCAAATAACCTTCCATAAGAAAACCTTCATGTATTGTGGAACCTTTGGCTTCCATATGTTCTCCATTACACGCTCCCACCTTTCTTCCGGCCATTGATTTTTCCATAGATTATTAAGGGGTTCTCTGATAAATGATTTTAGTATGGGGTTTCCACAAGAGACTGCTTCCGGGCCATTTCCAGGCTTTCCAGTCCAACTCCGAGTCACAGATTGGCATCACTAGATTGTCAAGTTCTTTCATCACTTTGTGGACAAGCAAGACCTCCAAGCTATTGAGTTGGTACTGGGCAATCATAAGGTCAATGGTTTTCCAACTCTTGTTGACACTATCCCAGAAGTGCTCAAGTCGGATCAAACCCTTATTATTCAGCTTCCTTGCTGTCTCAATCCAATAGGGATTTTGTGGCGGATCTACAACTTTGGAGAGCCAGGGGGACCAATGTAAGATGGAGTTCTTGAAGTATCTGGCTTCCTCCCCCCACTTTAAGACTCATGCTACTCTATTGCATTTTCTTACCAATTCTCCTGAGCTATCCGCCAGTCTTAAGGTAGACCACGCTGGGGCAAGCAGCTTGTCGTGAACCTCCACCCCTCTCCACTTTCCTCCCTTCGAGCCAAGTTTAGCTGCTTCTATCATATCTGAGATCATAACTGCCCAAACTTGATCCTGTTTAGCCAAGGAAACCACAAATTTGGTGCAACAAGCTTCTGCATGGGTCACAGGGTTAAGAATCCCGAGGCCTCCTTGATTCCCCGGCCGAGCAACCGACTCCCAACTGGCCCATTGCCATGGCCTGGAAGATTTCAAGTTATTTTTCCATAAAAATGTTTTTACTGGTTTTAAGAACTCTTTCAAGTGACACTTAGCCATCTTGAGAAGCGGGCTAGTGAAGGCAATATAAGGCATCATGAAGGCATTCATCACTTTTATCCGACTTGGGAATGGGAGAAGAGTATACTCCCACCTACTCATTTTTGTTTTGATTTTTTCAAGCACCCACTCGAATCTTTGCTTGTGAGTTACATCCACCCCCAAGGGGGCTCCCAGATGTCTAAAGATCTTTCCTTTTGTGACAATCTCCCCTGACCAGACAGAAGGATCAAATGAGTCATTTTCTGATAGGGAAATCATCCTTGACTTCTCTATATTACACTGGGAGCCCGAAGCTACCAAGAACATTTGTACAATCTCCAGAGCTTTTCTGATGACTTGGAGAATCATTTGCAAAAAGTTTTGCCAGGAGTTGTCTATTTCCTCGTAAAACAAGGCCTTGCACCTCCCCGCGCTCAGCACTAGCTTCGAGTGTCGTGATTAGAGGATGTGATCTTATGGTGAAAAGTAGGGGGGCAAGAGGGAATCCCTGTTTAATAGACCTTTTAACCTCAAAAGAGCCCACAATTCTACCGTTAAATAGGAGCTTTGACTGGCTTCCAGCCCCCATTACACGAACCATCCGACAGAGGCGGGGCTCAAAGCCTAGAGCTTCCATGATGGCTTCTATATATGTCCATGTTATTCTGTCATAGGCCTTGTCCAGGTCCAACTGTAGTAGAATGCACTCCTGCTTTGTGATAGTTGAGTATTCTACCACCATTGCTGCCAATATGTTATCGTATATGGACCTTCCTTTAATGAAACCATGTTGATGGGGGGGATGATCTTGGTTAGTAAGGGGGCTAGTATGAGGGCCACTGCTTTAGCTATAGTTTTGCAGGCCACCGACATCATCGTTATAGGGTGCCAATGTTGTAGTTTAGAGTAGTAGATCTGTTTTGGGATGGGCTTGATAAGCCCTCTCCTCACACTTGTCTCCAACAACCCTTCGACCATGGCTTTATTGGCCAAACTTGTGATAGGGGCCTTGAGATCATCCCAAAATTCTGCATAGAATTCCACCGTCATCCCATCCCAACCAGGGGACTTTTCCTTACCAAGGGCTTGCAATGCTAGTGAACATTCGTCTTCAGAAAATGCCCGTTCCAAGTTATTAGCTTCTGAGTGGGGAATTTCCTTTTTAACACTCTGTAGTAAGGTCCCTCTGGCTTCCTCCACTTCTTGGGAATGGGTCTCCGGCCATCCAATGATTTGACTGAGATAGCTCAGCATCATACCATCCATTTCATCTTGGTTATGAAATGTTGTCCCTTTCTCATCATCGAGCGAGCGGATGTGGCCCCGGATCTTCTTGATTTTTTGAGCCCTAAAAAAATGAGCTTGATTGGAGGCTTCCGGTTGCAAATAAATCTCCCTAGAGAGAAGTCTAGCCTTTTTGATATCTTCTACTTGCTCATTAGCGAGGTTCGATTTGGCTTCAAGCCATCGTTTGTGTTCGCCCTCAGTAGCCTGCCCATTGGCTTTTATAGTGGTAAGCAATTGAACCTCTGTTGAAAGATGCAACAGATGCTCCTCCCTCGCTTTCTTGATTTGGGGGCCCGAGGTCTTGACTGCTTTCTAGATGCTCCAAGCAAAGAGGTCCCACACATTGTGGTTGTTGAGGTCGACATCTTTTTTTAGCTTACCCAGTGCTTTCTTGGATAGATTCCTGAAAAAAGTCTTTGAAGAGGTGTGCCCCTGTTACCAACAGTTTTTTTTAACCTCTTGGGGCCTGCTCCTCCTCTTTATTCTTCTTAAATTGAATGTGTAGAGGAATGTGATCCGAGAGGATTGTTGTTGGGACTACCCTCATTTCCATCAGCATTGGTATCCAGTCAGCTTGGTGCGAGCAATAGCATATGTCCAGTCTGGGGGCAGTGCGGGTGTACTGAAGGCTTGTGTAGGTGAACCCAAGCATGTTGTTCCATGGTCCAACATCCGATAAGTCGATCGTTTCCCACTTTTCACACAAACTTTTCATTTTAGACCTTTCTGAGCTAGCCAACACACTGGAGGATCCTGTTCTATCCCTGCTCTTTCCTACCATGTTAAAGTCACCAACCAACAACCACCTTTCTGAGCCAGCCAACACACTGGAGGATTCTGTTCTATCCCTGCTCTTTTCTACCATGTTAAAGTCACCAACCAACAACCACTGCCCTTCAATAGGGGTATCTCTCAGATGCATCCATAGTTTGGCTCTATCTTTTGCATTGCAAGGGCCATACACATTCACAATGGTGAGGGGATGCCCTTCCCATCTGATTCTAGTCCCTAGGATCCTGCGGGATGGGTGGTTAAGAACCAACTTCGGCTCCAATTCTCTGTCCACAATGCTGAGGAGGCCACTGAAGGCGTTATTTCCTTCTTCATAGAATACCAGTTTCTTTCCTAGCATCTGCATTCTCTTGCTATGGGCGTCTAGATGGTGTTCCTGAATGGCCCAAAAGTTGACTGTCTTCTCCTTTTTTATTTCCTCCCAGAAAAGGGTACTCTTCTTCTGGGTTTTCAACCCGTTTACATTCCAAGATTGGATAGTGAGAGACTCCATCATTAATATGGGGTTCATTGGGATAGAGGAACAAATTCTTCAGCATCTGAATCATCCCCCCCCCCCCCCCCCCCCCCCCCCCCCTTCTCGTCCTTGGTCTCATGAGAATCCGGGGGTTCCAAGTCAGAGGATTTCTTTTCTTGTAATGTTGAAAATGGATTGTGCAGAGGGATAATGAACCCCCGTTCTTTCGAAGGGGTGGAGGATGCATTAGATCCTTTCACCTCCAACGTTCTGACGACTTGCAGCACTTTGGAGTCTCTTGCTACTGCCTTCACTCTTTTGGCTCTTTTCAGACCCGAGACTTGGACAGCCATCGCCATTGTTACTGTCATAAATTTGGGGGTAGAAGCGGGAGTAATGATCCTATTAATATTGCCTATACCTTCAGAAGCACGTTGTATGGTAGGCAGCTAGGATGTATTGACTGTGAGTTAGACAGTTGGGATTGCATCTTTGCTTTACTGCCGTTGAGGCATTGTCGCAGTCTATGCTTATAGGACAGTGACGGGACAGTGAGAGACAGTACAGGTGCAGGACAGGTTTACCCGCAGCTTACAGTGTCAGAGAGACAGTGGTTTTTTGAGTTGTTTTTTGGTCTGTTTTTAGTACACCAGAGCCATTTTACAAAGGAGACTCTGCCAAAATTTATGCAGAATCTGAAGCTTTCTTGGTTCATTTGACAGGTTGATATTGGTTCAGAGGTCAGTTTACAGGGGAAACTCTGCCGAATTTTTCCCAGAAAAGTAAACTAATGTGAAGCGTAGCTATGGCTGGATCACAGGACACTGCTCTTTACAATATCAAGAAGCTGGATGGAACCAATTTCCCATTGTGGAAGAAGCAGATTTGGCACGTGTTGGTACAAAAGAAGCAGATAAAACCTATAAAGCTCAAGGGGATAAAACCAGAAGATATGGACGAAGATGAATGGAGCGAAATGGATGAATTGGCACTTTCTACCATTATGCTGACTTTGGCAGAAAGCGTTTACTTCAATGTAGCAGACGAGATGTCGGCTTATCAAGCATGGTTAAAGCTGAGTGATCTTTATGAGAAGCAGAGTGCAGCTTCCCAGGTATACTGGCTTAAGAAGCTTGTTGACTTGAAGATGAAAGAAGGGACACCTATGTCCAATCATCTGAATGAATTCAACACAATCTATAGTCAGTTGTCAGCTCAAGGTGTCAAGTTTGATGAACCTGTTAGAGCTATGTTCCTGTTGATCACATTGCCGGAAAGTTGGGACACTTTTCACACAACTTTGAGTAATTCTGCACCTCCAGATGGTTTGAACATAGCAGGTGTAGAAGGAAGTCTGCTTACTGAAGAAACCAATAGAAAGACAATGGACAAAGTCAAAGGAACAGCCTTAGTTGTCAGGGGAAGGACCAAAGAAAAGTACAAAGGTGGAAAGAGGAATCAGTCTCGTAGCAAGTCTCGCAGTGCTAAAGGCAAGAGTGACATAGAATGCTACCATTGTGGCAAGAAGGGTCACATGAAAAGAGACTGCAGAGAATGGAAAGCAGAAAAAGGCAAAGAGAAAGCTGAAGACCATGGTGAGAAGAACAAGTCCTTAGTAAAGATTCAAGAAATCAATGTGACAAACACTGTTGCAGAGGATGACAGTCTAGTGTCAGGAGACATCTACTTCTTGAAGAATACAATGGACTCAGCTCTTCTTACAGCATCTGATGGAAATGCACTGAGTGACTGGATTATAGACTAAGGGGCATCACTTCATGTGTCTCCAAACAAGGAGTGGTTTACTCTCTTATGTGACCACTAAAGATCATGTTCGGCTAGGCAATGGGCAGACATGTGAGATCTTAGGTGTTGGAGATGTTCAATTGAAGTTTCAGAATGGCTCTTCTTTCACGCTGAAGAATGTGAGACATGTTCCCGCAATTACAAAGAGCTTGATCAGCACAGGTTTACTTGATGATGCTGGCTACGTCACCACTTTTGGACAGAACATGTGGAAGATATCCAAGGGTTCTATGACAGTAGCACATGGAGTAAAGTCTGGAGGACTTTACATGATTTATGTATCAAATGTCTCTAAAAATGTAATCAATGTAACCGAGCAGGCGAACGTTTCTTTGTGGCATAGCCGGTTAGGACATATGTCCAAGAAGGGAATGGAAATCTTGTCTCGTTCTGGTTATTTGCCTGGCTTTTCATTTAATGATTTTGAATTCTGTGAACATTGTCTGTATGGTAAGCAAACACACCAGCCACATAAGCATAGAAGCAGTAGAAGAGATACACAGTTGGCACTTGTTCATAGTGATTTGTGTGGACCTATGCCTAACCTATCTCTAGGGGGAGCTTCTTACTTTATGACATTTATAGATGATTACTCGAGGAAAGTATGGGTTTACTTTCTCAAGCACAAGGATGAAGAGTTTAGTGTTTTCAAAACATTTGTGACACTTGTGGAGAATCAGAGTGGCAAGAAGCTTAAATGCTTATGCACTGACAATGGTGGAGAGTATGTTTCAAAGGCCTTTCAGGACTTTTGTGAGTCAAAAGGTATAAAACGTGAAATTACTACTCCTTACAATCCTCCTCAAAATGGTGCTGCTGAGAGGATAAATAGGAACATACAAGAGAAGGTCAGAAGTATGTTGTCTAATGCACAACTGCCAAATGGGTTTTGGGCTGAAGCTGTATCAACAGTTGTTCATCTTGTAAATAGATCTCCTAGCAAGGTTTTGC
This sequence comes from Adiantum capillus-veneris, assembly GCF_014529385.1. Taxonomy (NCBI): domain Eukaryota; kingdom Viridiplantae; phylum Streptophyta; class Polypodiopsida; order Polypodiales; family Pteridaceae; genus Adiantum; species Adiantum capillus-veneris. The sequence goes on along the minus strand of NC_140936.1, from coordinate 44,333,222 downwards.
AGAAGGATTCAGTGCAAGAGATGGTATGGTCAGGCAAAATGCCCTCATACAAGCATCTCAGAGTCTTTGGATGTGAGGCATATACTCACGTTCCAAAGGAATTTAGGAACAAACTTGAGCCAAAGAGTAGAAAGTGCATCTTTCTAGGCTATGGTAATTCTGGTGAGATGGGGTACAGACTTTGGGATCCCGAATCCAGAAAGGTTGTCCGCAGCAATGATGTTCACTTTAATGAATCCAAATATCATTCTAAACTAGAGAGGGTTGAGGAGATTAGAAGAGTTGTCTTCCAAGAAGATGGACCTGCACGTGCAAGACAAAATGTCAGGGCTCAAGAGGAGCAAGGACAGGATAGAGTGGAACCACAGGTTGTGGATGAGCCTGAGCCACCTATTGTGCGTAGATCTGGATGTGTCACACGACCTCCTGATAGGTTTGTTCCATCTATGAACTATATCATGTTGACTGATTGCAATGAGCCTTCATGTTACAAGGAAGCAGTACAAATGAAGGACTTCGAGAATTGGCAATTGGCCACGCAGTCAGAGATGACAGCTTTGCATAAAAACAAGACATGGAAGCTAGTTAAATTACCACAAGGTAAAAAGGCTCTACCTTGTAAATGGGTTTACAGGTATAAGATCACCGCTCATGATAGTCAACCAAAGTACAAAGCAAGGCTTGTTGCCAAGGGCTTTAAGCAAGAACAAGGCATTGACTTTGATGAAGTCTTCTCTCCGGTGGTCAAGATGACTACATTGAGATGCTTTCTTGCATTGGTTGCCATATTAGATTTGGTGTTGCACCAAATGGATGTCAAGACAGCGTTCTTGCATGGTGATTTAGATGTGGAAATTTACATGCAGCAGCCAGAAGGGTTTGTTGAGAAAGGCAAGGAAGATTGGGTATGCTAGTTGTTAAAGAGTCTTTATGGCTTAAAACAATCACCGAGGGCATGGTACCATAAATTCCACAAGTTTATGCTTTCTCAAGGCTACAAACGTAGTGAGTTCGATCACTGTCTATATACAAAGAAGGCTAAGGATGGCAGTTGGATGATCCTTATTTTGTATGTGGATGACATGTTGATTTCTTGCAAGCACTTGGAAGAAATTTCAGCTTTGAAGTCAAAGATGGCAAAATCGTTTGACATGAAAGACATGGGTGAGGCAAGTCATATACTTGGTATGCGCATTGAGAGAGACAGATCAAAGAAGTTGATTTGGTTATCTCAAACAGAGTATATTGACAAGGTTTTGCAACGTTTCAATATGGAGAAGGGAAAGGCATTGAGTGTTCCATTGCCATCATATGTGAAACTTAGCAAACAAGATTGTCCTGTGTCTGAGGAAGAACAGGCTGAAATGGATAAGATTCCATATGCGTCTGCAGTGGGTAGTTTGATGTATGCAATGATTTCTACTCGCCCAGACATTGCATTTGCAGTGGGAGTAGTAAGTCGATACATGTCAAACCCAGGCAAGAAACATTGGGAGGGAGTGAAAGAAATATTGAGATACCTGAAAGCTACAAAGAGTATGCGTATATGCTATGGGAGTTAGGAGCTAAGTGTAAAGGGTTTTACAAACTCAGATTATGCAGGTGACTTAGACAACCAAAGGTCTACGTCAGGGTATGTCTTTACATTGGCTGGTGGAGCAGTATCATGGCGTTCTAGATTACAAGATTGTGTTACTCAGTCTACTACAGAGGCTGAATATGTTGCAGCATCAGAGGCATGCAAAGAATCAATTTGGCTTAATCGACTAGTAACAGATTTGGGAATCAAAGAAGAGATGCCTGTGTTATATTGTGATAGTCAAAGTGCTATACAATTGGCTCGCAATCCAGTTTATCACTCAAAGACAAAGCATGTGGATGTGAAGTATCATTTCATTAGGGAAATTCTCGAGGATAAGCAACTTCAACTTGTCAAAGTTCACACCACAGAAAATCTTGCTGATCTACTTACAAAAGGACTTTCCTCAGAGATCTTTGCGCATTTTCGCAAGCAGTTAGGTGTAGGGTAGTACATCACTTCTCTACATCTCTTGTATATTAGCTTGTATAGTAGCTTCTCTCACACTTAAAGTACCACATTGGACTTTAAGTGGGAGGTTGTTGGGGTATAAAGCCCAATGTGGTCGCCCAGGTAAGTGGGCGGGCTGCCAGGTATGTACACATATTCTTTTGTAAAAACCTAATAAGAACTCACTATGCTCTACACATTACAGTAGAGCGAGTTCACCATATCGTCGTGCTCTTCTTTTCGCACTCTCTCTCGCGTCGCACTTCCGCTCGTACTCCTTCAGCAAGCCTTCCTGTGATTGCAGTTCATCACCAACTGCAGTGGTATCACTTCTCTCATACCCATTTGCATACAACTGCCTTGCTTGCCCTTGTGGACCTCGTCCGCTGCTTGAGTGCAAGAAATCCCTCCATCTTGTCATCGCTGCTTGGTCTGCAACCCCTCACTTTGATATGCCACTACATGATGCCGTGTTGCTCTGTCATGCTCGTTGTGCCCGCTCACCCTCCATCAACCTTCACTACCCGTTGGCCTTAAGCCCCCCACTCTATCCTCGTTGTATGTATTCATAGCTTATTGATGGACGTCATCCTTATGTGATGAGCACTCCCATTCGTTTAAGTGCCTAGGGCGTCCACTTCTACCACTAGCAGTGCTCGGACACGCAAGACCCTACCATGCTGTCCTTCCAGGCCTGTCGACTATCACGCTTACGCTGGCCTTATCCTAGGTACCCCCATATTTTTAAACGCAGGTTATACATGTTCAAGGTTTTGTTGCGCCCTTTGCTGCCACATTATCACTGTCGATACCACTGATTTTTGCACCTTCACCGCCATTACCCGATGATGCCCACCTTCTAGCCTCTCTGTTGTATCTAAGCCACCTTTCACTGCTGTCAGAAGCACCGACGGCGGGTGCAATTTGGCCTCCCATCCTTGCACGCTGTCCTTCCACAACCTCTACTACTTTGGCTTGATGCGCCAACTCCTCATTGTTCACACCTTTGGTTGATCGGTCGCCCACATAAAAAATATACAATACAAAACATCAATTTGAAAAGAACCACAACCTAGTACACTTAACTAGCAACTTCATAATACAAGCCTTGGTAATTAATTTAATTAGCGGTGAGTCGCAATATAGTTTCTTTTGGATGTGCATTGAGCACCTGCCATTGCTTATTATAGTTTAATTTTTGCTTCCAGCTACTCTCCATTGATGCTAGTATGTGGCTAGGATTCTGGGAATGGAGGCTTTGCTTTATCTCCCATGAGAATCCGCTATCAACATGTGTGGGTTCTTTGTGATTGATTTTTCACTAGTGATTTCGAAATCCACCTTGTTTTTGGTCTGTGTTTGACAGTCTTTTGTATTTTATCATTTTGCTCGATGACTTGATTGACACTAGGCTTTGGTATCCATACCTAGGTATTTCCATTGTAGAAGCCTTGCTTTTGTAGCTAAAGACGAGGTATCCATCTAGAGGTCGTAGCACCCTCAGACACTATAAGAGGAAAATTCCAAAACCGCTAGCGTTGGCACAAATTAACAAAGGAAATTAAAAAGAGAAAGTGTGTCTGCGACAATAACAGCAGCGATAATATGGCCGCGATTATTATCATGAATATTACCACACAATATTACCTCACAAATTACCGCGTACATTACTACCATAGGGGTTTTCAAAGTTGAAGATGCTCATGTGGTCCATTCAATTTGGATGGCCCATATGAGCATCTTTATTGTTGACCTACATAAAGTCGTATGGTATATGACTATCTTCTTCAAGTACATAGTTCACATCAACAAATATTGATCGCTTCTTCTTAATACTCTTCTCTCACAATAGAGATCTATTTACTTTAGGGGGTTTGTATACTCATCTTTGACATTGAAGAGTGAGTCAAATCCCCGGGGGATTCACCATGAGAAACTTATCGTACCACGTTAGTGCAAAAGGGAAGGGGGTTCTTTGGGATTTACATAAGTGTTATGGGTAGGCCCCTAATCATTTCTTCTTCATTATCAAAACATAAGCGAGGGGGGTTGTGATATGTACTTCAAGGGGGAAATAAGAAGTGTTGTGATATGTACTTCAAGGGGAAAATAAGGGTGGTTGGGGTAGTCTAAGAGATTGATAAGATACATATATACATACAAATTGTGAATAATTATATTTCATGCATGTTTTTAAACCCTTAAGAATCTATTAGGTCATGCTCTCATGCAAGGAGGGGCTCACTCTTGGAAACTTATGAAAATTCAAAAAAAAGGAGGGCCATTGGAAGACTTTTACGGTGAAGAAAAAAACATATTTTGGTGAAATTTTTGGCGTCCACTTCCACTCTGATTTGAAGAAGTGGTAAAAAAACAAGTATGGCCCACAAATTGCGTGATCTTTTCAAAAATTTTCATAATTTTTACGGCTATCACCGGTGAAATATGATTTTTTTGGTGGACCCCCGTCAGCTCACTTTTCTCACAAGTTACCCCTAGTCTCCTCTCATCTCTATCCACACTTCTACACACACTCACACTCATTCCTCTCCATCTCTCACTCAAAAATACACCTTCCATGGCTTCTCTCAGCATTACTCTCCCCTCTCACTTCCATATCTCTGATATGAATACTACATACATACACCATCTCTATGTCTCTCTATCACTTCTAAGTTACAATTCTATCTTATTCCTTCTTAAAATACATAAAAATTCAGCCACGTAAACCATGATTAACCTCTAGAAATTATGGAATATCATCAACCAAATCATAGTATTCGTTGTTGGTGATCAATCTTGGTGGTGGCGTAAGAAGAGAAGAAGAAGAAGAGGACCATCGATCATTTTTTATGAACTACACAAGGGTGAGTCCAACTTTTTCAAAGCTTCACCATCATAAGGATTCTCTGACTTAATTTAGCCATCTTTCTTCAACCATTCAATGCATATCACTAACCTCTTTTAGTAATTACTAACACTAACTTCTATCCTACTAACACAAATATTCATTGACCTAATCTTAAAAGGCACCTGATGGCTGGCTGCTAAGCCTCACTATATCGATGCTAGCAAAGGAATAATCACAAACATAGAATGTCAATCCATGGGACCTAGCTGACCTGAATAGTTCATGGACGCTACAAGGGATAGCTAATCTCTCGGAAAACCCAAGTCCTGTGTGCTCTTACCTAAATCGGTTAAAGATGTGTATCAAATATCAAAAGAAACTTTCCTTACCACAAGATTTACCCAATGATTTTGTATAGCTATGATGCCTCAAATGCAATGAAACTTACTACCTAGAATGTGTAGAGTATCCTTTAGTATCCCCATATGCTCAAATGTCATTTTTGACACTGAGAAAAAATCATACCTAAGATAAACAACCTATTTTGGGTAGGTCAATTCAGCTTTTGAAGCACTCTATGGCTTCCTTAGGACGTGCTCTATCTATCCCTATGGTCAAAAATCAGTTTAGATGTTGAGGTGGTCCGGGGCGGGCAACAAGAGAGGCGACCTCTAAACACCCCTCAAGGCTCCCGTGCTGCTCAATTGGGGCTGGGGCAACCACAAGCACAACACAACAACAAACCCACAGCCAAACCCAAACAAGATAGGGGCACCACCTAGTTATGGTATGCGAACTAGGACGCAAGAAAGATTTTGGCACAACCAAGAAGATGCACCACACAACGCACACAAACAACCTCACACCAAGACACACATAAACTGGACCAGAGAGATCTAGAGCAAAGGGAAGAGAGAGAGAAAAGGATCTTGCATAATACCGTATTTGTGACTTGCAAATGGAGATGGTTCATTATGATGCTATCGTAGAACTTGTATAAACTCACTCAATGCTTAGTGATTGCTAAACATTGCCAAAACACACACACACTGTCTTAGGGTGTGGGAGACCTCTCACCACAATACCCTCTTACAATGGACACAAAACTGGCAATGAAAAACACACTAAAACACTTTTTAAAATCAAGATCAACCAATAAAAACTCAAATACACAAGTCACCTTGAATTCTCCAAACCGTATTGCACAAATGGAAGGACGAAGATTTGAACGTCGAATCACGCCTTTGATGCACCAAACCTCAATTTATTGATGATGAAGGAGCATATACAATAGTGGTTTTGAGGTTTGTGGAACTCACGCTCTCTCACTTGCAATGTGTAGCTTGAAGGCTTCTCTCACACCAAGAGTGAAGCTCACAAGTGGTTGCTACACCTAAGTCTCTCCTCACGCATAGAGTGTTGGGGTGCTATGTGAGATGTTGGAGGTTGTTTTACAAGAAGGAGACGGGCCTATTTATAGGTTGGAGACCCCTCATTAAGATTATTGGAAATCCTAATTTACAAGCTAACAAATCAGGATTATGATTTTTTTGAATATCAAAACATTGCGGGCCTTCTTTGTCTGCTTGAGTCATGGGTGTGGGCTCAAAAGAGAGCATTATTGATGGTAGATAAGGTGAAAGTAAGTTTTAAGGAAGGTAGAGAGAGAGAGAGAGAGAGTTACTATACATGTCTTGAGGTGAGGTGTCTTTTATGGTTAGGTCAATGCTATTTTGTGTTAGTATGTTAGTCGTTAGTAATCACTAGAAAGTTAATGTTACATTTACAATGGGTAGAGTGAGTTGATTTGATGAAGGAAGAGGGGTGAATTAAAAGAGAATCATTGAGATGGTGAAGCTTTGAAGAAGCTTGAACTCACCCTTGTGTAGATTGTGGAAAAAATGACCGCTGGTCTTCTTCTTCTTCTTTGCTTCTTTACGCCGCCGCCACGGTTGACCACCACGATGAAAAGAGGATTTGTTGATGAAAAATCCTCAATTTGCAGAAGTTATCATGGTTAAGATGCTGAATTTTAGATATTTTAGGAGAGGTAAATGAAATTGTAACATAGAAGCAATAGAGAGAGACATGGAGAGGGTGTATGTATGTAGAGGTTCATAAAAGAACTATAGGGATGAGAGAGAAGGGTAATGGTGAAGAGGGTGGGAGAAGCCATGGAAATTGCAGGTTTGAGTGAGGGAAGGAGAGGGAGGGATGTGTAAGAGTGAGTAGGTGTGTGGAAGGGTGAGAGAAGACTAAGGGCTACTTGTGAGAAAAGTGGGCAGACTGGGGTCCACTCAAAAAATCATAGCTCACCGCTGGTAGCTCCAAAAATCATGAAAAAATTTGAGGTGATTATTTAGAGTGTGGGCTACATTTTCTCTTTTGACCACCGCTCCAAATTCGGAGTGGAGATAGGTGCCAAAATTCTCACCAAAAAGCCTGTTTTTTATGCCTGCAAAAGTCTTTTAGTGGCCCCCTCCTTTGTTGAATTTGTACAATGCATCCAAGAGTGAGCCCCTCCTTTGTCATATTATAATACAAAGCATTCAAGTTGCCCTTGACCCATGCATGGAGGAGGATTATTGGTGAAATAAGAAATATATACATGGTGGGACTGGTGTATGGACTATTCATGGACTTTAGCTCAATGAGCACATGGTGTTAGAATAATGAGTAAAAATAATAATAAAAATATGGAGGAGTTATGGATATGGAAAGATATTGGAATCATATGATATGGTCCCTCCTTGAATTATTTTGGGTGAAAGAGGAAAAGGTATGCAAGTAAATAATATAATAAAAGTAACCAATGAGTAGAAATCAATTTTTTGTTTTCACGAGGGTGAGGGTGAAAATGTGGGAGTGATTTGTATAAAAGAAAAATATGAGGTTAGAGTATGTACATATTGGCAAAAAATATAATTATGGTGTAAGAGGATGAAAGAAGGTGTACATAGGTTTAATAAAACACACACCTAAGTAGAAATATTTAAATAAAATATCAAAATAATTATAAAAAATCCCTATATTTAGGCCATATATACAATGAAATATTTACACACAAAGAGGCCATAATATACTTTTTTTATGATTTTTTTAATTTTTTTTGGCTAACCTAGCCCAGTGACTAGCTAGCTGAGGGTTTTTAAGAAGATATGGGAAAAGTCCCGTGACTCACGCACGCCTATGTACAGTGAAATGGTAGGGATAGCCACAGTGTTTGGGTGATTTTTTTAGGGTGAGGTAACTCACTGTGGCAATTACAAAGAGCCGAAAAAACGGCTATGAATGTGTGTGTTGTGCATAGGGAATGAAAATAGCTCGTAGACGTGAATGCCTAAAAACATAACTTCATCGCAAGAAACTTACATTAAAAAAAAGAGCTTTCACTTGCGAGAGCGTTGGTATGCTTGGATTCACAATGCAACACCGCACGAGGGAGACACGAGCAATCAAAAGAAACACAAAACTCACAGTACGTAGCTACGGCGTATGCTCACTTGCATTATCCAAAAGGAAGGTTCAAAATTACCAAAGTTGGCTTTGATACCTTATCCAAGGTTTAAAGAATGGATTCCTAGCTATTTGGGCTCAATAACAAGGCTTAGGAACTAAATTTAGTTACAAATTGGGAAGCCCTTGGCCCCCTTACACTCTTTAACAGTCAATGATAATACAACGGCTTTGGAATTTTACGTGATTTCTCATTAATACATGAAGTTGTGATACAATCAATGAGGGTAAAAATAAGAAGGATGTCCATTTGTTATTGAGAAGCTAACATTCCCCCCCTTCTTGATAGTGTCGTCCATGACACAACTACTTAGGGTGCTAACTAGTGATCAGGCTTTCTGGATTCAGTCCTCTTTGCATGATGTTCCAAGCCTTGCTGATACTTAAGATGAAGCTGTTTATCTTTAGTGGACAAGAATTGCATAGTAATTTTGTTCCTCTGTTACATTGTTGAATAGCTTACAAATCTTGCTCAGAGATTGCTTCAATCCTCTTTGCATGATGTTCGAGGCCTTGCTGCTACTTAGATGAAGATTTTTAGCTTCAGTGGACATGAGTTGCATAGTGACTTTGTTCCTCTGTTCCACTATTGAATAGCTTACAAATCTTGCTCGGAGATTAGTGTTGGAGTTTGTTTTTGACCGAGACCATGGGGGTTTTGACCAAGAAAATAGAGCATCTACATAAGAGCTTGTGAACTTTAACCAAGCTTGAAATGCCATTTTATTAAGAATTATCATTATGATGATCTCACTTGATCTGCCTTCAGGAGCTATTTTACAGGTAATGAAGACGATGAAGCCATAGCGATTATTCCAAAAGAGAAGACAATTTGGGATCGTGTAACATGAAGAAGTTTATATGATAATGGTGTCCTCGAGCGGCAAAAAATTTGAAAGAAGCCAACACTGCCAAGCGAGATTGCGAGCAAGCAAATTGTCATGGGCTCGGGCGACATGGCCGACACCAAAATGTTTTTTTCTTCACATTTTGATCAATTTCTGGATGCTCACTCAATTTGCATAAGTCTAGGGTTGATATTTTAGGGAGCATTACTTTTTAAAAAATAAATGAAAAGGGGTGCTCTTTTGTTGGTGATTGCTTGTGGTCGAGAAGACAAAGAGAGAGCCCCTTTTGTCGGCTCTTGGGAGGGAAGCTATGAGCGTCGGTCAACATTGTGTGGGTGTGCGTGCTCTCTATTTATTAGAGAGAGAAAAGCCTCCCCGGAGAATCAGAGAGACAGAGAGGGAATATCCCTCTGCAGGGATCGAGATTGAGAGAGAGAATTATCTCTCTGCAAGAGGCCGAGGGGGCTGCATGCATGAAGAGGATGCATTGCACACCATGCATGAGGAGTACAAAAGTGGGGCTCACTAGCAAGAATGAGAGAGAAGATGAGAGGGATGACTTTTATTTAATGCTTGCAGAGGAGGCATCGACTTTGCAGGCCATGAGAGAGAGAATGGGAGAAGATGGTAGTGCCCTCCCTAGCTCCCATGCATTATGGGTGTGTGTATGTACGAGGGTGCTAAGAGAGAAGTCAACGGCGAGGCCCATATTATGTGTGTGAACGAGAGTTTGAAGAGGCATCTGTCAAATTTAAAAGAAAATTGTTTTAATATTTTTTTGACGAGCTGTGGAGGAGCAAGCGTAAAATGGCATGAGGGTAGCCGCCACCCTTTGGGGAGATGGGGAGCGAGAGTAAGAGAGGGGGGTGGCCATGAACATACAGGCGAGACAACTAAATGAAGGGAATGGTAACAAATGAGAAAAGAGACGAAGGGGGGGTGCTTCAAGGGCACTTGAGGAGACGAGGGAGAGGTGTGTGCTCCCCATGAATATGGGAGTGCTTCTAGTGTGCAATAGGGATGTGATAAAGGGGGTTCCAACCGAGAGAGACGGGGTCAGGATGAGAAGAACTCAGGGGGAGAGAGAATCGCCATGGCGAGCAAGATCTGGGATATATCCGAGAGCGAGGGCTAGGTTTTTCTTGGTCTGGGTCTACTTCATGGCCCATGCCTAGAAAAATATATATCAATTAGTATGACTGGGCCAAAAATCTTTGATCTAAGTGAAGAATCCCGTATAAAATGCTTCCTCAAAGGTTTTCATATAATAGGATGACAAGAACATCACTCAAGCATAGAAGCCATGGAGAACTTCCTCTGAAGGTTGGCCTAATAGATCATAGAACAATCCTTTGTTACCTTTGAGGAATGACATCCATGTTGCATCAATTTTCTTTGCACGGTGAAAAGTCTGTACACAGGTAAGGAGCATCGTGGAGATATTTACCAGCATAGAATCCATGGAGAACTTCCTCTGAAGGTTGGCATAATAGATCATAGAACAATCCTTTGTTACCTTTGAGGAATGACATCCATGCTGCATCAATTTTCTTCGCACGGTGAAAAGTCTGTACACAGGTAAGGAGCATCGTGGATATCTTTACCAGCATGATGTATGTCAAATCTGATATTCCTTTGAAAATTTGAATAGTCGATGAAATACTATCCACCATATAATCTTCAGTAGGGATGCCATCGATGGTGGTGGAAATCTGGGATAATTCAGCCAAGTTGGCCGCTTTTGCTGGATGATGAAGTGCTACTACCAACTGTGGACTCCTAGTACCGGACACTGCACATGATCTTGCTTTATACTTGGTGATGCGTTTGCATATAGGTTGAGATACGTGGGGTGTCATTGCAATTCTTGAGTGGTCTCTGCTGAGCCAAACTGCCTTCTTGAGTGGTCTCTGCTTCAAAATCCATGAATTGCAAGGAATCTTTATCTCCCATTGCCATGTCTGTTTGTTCTTCCCCCAAAGTGGATGCATGTGCCTTAGCTACCTCTTGAGCTTTATTGAGTTCTTCTTTGAGTTGTGCAATTTCCTTATGATATTCTTCTATCCGTTGCATAAAGCCAATGGAGAGCTCTCGCCCACTGAATTTGTTCCAACTTTATTTCCATCTCCATGTCTCTAACCTTTAGCTCTAGGTCTTTGTAGGCATCATCCGTGCCTTGTAGTGTGGCCACGGTGGGGTTATCTTTGAGCTGATTGAGTAGCACATTCTACTCTTGGCAGCAAGCTTTTGATTGTGCAAGTTAAGTATTGGAAATATTTAACTGGATCTCCAGACTTTGAATTGTTGAGGTTGAGTCTTGTAAAGTGGTAGCTGCCTCTTGAAACTACTGCTCTTGCTATTGGTTCTTTGCTTTTAGAGCTTCCAAGTTCGCTTCGAACTTTGTAGTTAGTTCTTCTAGTTCCTTGTTTTTTATTTCCATGGCTTCTTTGTATGCTTCATTAAAAGATTTTGCAACGTCGAGCCTTTCATTTGAGTACTCCAATCGCTCATACAAATTGTGAAGCTGTTGATGACGAACATAAATCTCTTCTTTCATTTGATCCACAACTTCATGTGAGTACTAGGCGTACTCATCAATGTCGTCTAAAATTTCCAACTTTCTTGAATGGCTCGCTTTAAGACGATCCATTTGTGTATCCAAAGACTTTGTTTTTGGGAGTGCTTCATCTAGCTTATCAACCAGTTCCTCCTCAAGCTTCTCAAGAGGTTCTATTTGTGCTTCTACATTTTCAACATTTTGGGGTTGCTCTCTTGGAGGAGTAGAGTGTGGGGATTCTTCAATGTTTAGTGGTTCCTGTTCTAGCGGTTTCTCTTTGGGAGGTGTTTGCTCTTTTTCTTGTGCCTTTGCATGTTCTCTTTGATGCTCCTCTTGTCGATAAAGATGTTCCAGTCCTACCATAGGATCATCATGCAAATTATGCACGGGTTTTTTTAATCAAACTTTGAATTTCTTTGGTGATGGTTTCCATTTTTTTCTTCAAAGTCACCCTTGAGCCCTCTTTCGAGCTCAAATCTAGCTACCTCTCGCTCGACCCTTGCCTCTTTTTGAATAGGCTTCTCGATTGGTGTTGTAGGGCATGGTCTCTTCTTGGAAGCCTCTTCCTCCATTTTTGCTTTGCCTTTTCCTCTAGTTTTTCTTTTTAAAGGAGTTTCCTCCTCCTCCTCATCTTCTTTGTTGCTTTCTGTTGCCTTTGCTATGGCCGCAACTGCTGTGGTTGCTTCTTGTTCCAATGAATTGACTAGTCTAGTCCACAACCTTGTGGCTACTAGTGGTGCTCTGGTATGCACTTCTTCTTCTTCATCTCTTTTGCTTGCTAGTCATAAATTCCGTTCTAATGCTGGCGGTAAATGCTCTACCTGGTCGATAGCATGATAAGCTATCCTTGTTATCACTCAGGAGCTCCCAAAAAGGTGATGTTCTTTGGATTTTTTACATGTCTGAGGGTGGTATGGATGTAGTGGGCGTGGTCAACTGCGGTGACTCCCTCTTTCTTAGATGCTTGTGTAAGTGTAGATTCCACTGCATGATTTGGAATAGTGTATCTTGGTGACCGCTTTGCAGTGAAGTGTAAGTGTTAGTGATAGAGTCGAAGTGCGTGTTCTATCTCCTTCTTCTTGAGATCCAAGAAATAAGTGGATCTGCTACTAAATATTCATGTGGTGGGCAGCTAGTGGTCTATCATCGGCTTTCCTCCCTCTAGAAATCTTAGAGCATCTTCCACCTAATCTTCTGTGATGTTGACCTCGATCGGGGTGTCATTGAAGTTTGAGATGGTTTCTCGACCTTCTTCAATGATACTGTGTAGCAATTCATAGGCCTTTTGTAATCCACACCACATGGTTCTAGTTCAAGATTGTCTTTTAAACCAAAATTTTCCCATAATGACCTAACTGCATCCTCCCTCTCCACCTAATCTACCTAAATTCTACACCCTCTCTATCTACCCTATTCCACACCTCTCTCTACACCCTAATCTCTTTCTAAAGCCTAATATTATCTATCTACTTTCTACTAATCTCTATATCTACCTCTCTCTACCCTTTAAACATAGAGAGAGTGCTAAATAGAGGTAAATCTCTACACTCTCTATAGTCCCTCTATCTATCTCTACACTCCATGCAGCCTCCATCTCTGTATCTACACCCTCTATCTACTCTATCCACACCTCTCTCTAAACCCTAATCTCTTCTTAAATCCTAACTTTATCTGTCTACCCTCTACTTAATCCCTATCTACACTCTCTACCTATCCTCCCTCTCTACCTAATACCTAATGTTTAATTTTTTTCTTTTTGTCTCTTATTTTTCTTTCTCTAATTTAACAACATCTTTCACACATCAAATCACTCTCAGTTGACACTAATTTAACATTAAACATACAAGAAGTTTAATGTGTATGTGTGATGTTTAATTTGACTTTTTCTCTCTCTATTTAAACATCTATTCAACAATAATCAGGAAATCTATGGTAATATCTACTTTAACATTAATTTAACATTAACCATTAAATCTATGGTAATCTCTCTTTCTCCCTTTCTTTTCCGCTCTCCCTAATCACACCAAGCAAGCAAGCAAGTATCTACAAACTAATCACAAACCTACAAAAACAAACAACCAAACAAGCAAAGTGAGGTCAACTAAGCAAGCAAGAAGCACCTACATCAAACATGAAAGAGGTACAAAATCTTTGAATCTAACTTTTTTAATGTGTGTGTGTGTGTGTTTTTAAGACAATGGGGAAGGGGGGGGATTGTGTAGAATTTTACCTCTTGCGTTCCTCTAGCATTCCTCTTGCCATCCTCTTGTGTAGAGCCCTCTTGTGGTGTCCTCTCCTCTCCAACGATGGTCGAGTGATGGAGTGCTCCACCAATTTGTAAAGGAATGGATCGTAGTGTGCGTGTGTGCAACGAAGATGCAGAGAGAAGAGAGGGAGAGAGAGCATGACACAGGGATGTGGGGTGGAGCTCCCAAATATTACTGTATGACTTTACCTAACATTATCCCACTAAAGGTGTGTGTCAATAAGTGGCAAGAAGACTAGCCTACAACTAGTATATACAAGAGGTGAGACAAGACGGCTCTCAACCTATGCGCACTGGCTCTCACTCCAAACACGTGAATGCATCTATAATTTCTCTAGTGGAAATGCAACATGCATACCACTAGGGCTAGAGCCACAATGACACTACTCCTGATGCAGGTATCGAGTGACGACTTGCATGGCTGCACAATGTACAATGCCAGTGTCAGTCATCGCACAACTGACAACTTCCACTACAAATGCACTAGCCGCATAAGCAAGATCAAGTCTTGAGCCCAAAAGGTTAGACATGAGAGACACAAAAGCTGACAAAACATGCACTATGTGTGCCAAACTATCCCTGTCAGCAACCTCAGTGCCATATGCATCCTCATCAGGAACCACTTGACTATGCATCACCATGTCAGCATCGTCTGGCAAAGGCATATCTACTGAGAATGATTGCAAAATAAAAAAATTAGCACCACTGCAATCACACACAGCTGTCTAAAGGACACTATTGTCCACAAACATATCAGATGCATCATAGAACAATGCATCGGTCTCTAGCTCAATTGGTGTCACCTCAATTGATGACTGACCAAGTTGTGCATCCTTAGAGACACCATCGTCTGCATGAACGTCACCACAAGACAAACGTACAACCTGCTCTCCATGCAGTACATCCTCAAAAGAGACACACCTCCTCTCTCGCTCCAAACATGATCACAAATACACAGAGACTACACCACCTCGTGTGTCAAAAATATGCAAAGGGTCTACAAGACACTCCTAGCACCTCTAGCTATCACCAATGATCCCCTATGCATATGAAATGACCACTCTCCAAGCAGTACACAATGTCCACTACTTTTCAACTGATGCACTAAAATGAGACTCTGACTGAGTCCTGATACATAACATACATCTTATAGTGTAAGCAATGCACCACTAGGTAAAGACATGCACACATCTCCAACACCCTCTATGTCATATGCTGAACCATCAGCAAAATGCACACAATTAAGTCTCTCACTAAAGAAAAAGAAAAACAAATCACGACGCGACATCACGTGAAAAACTACATGCTCGTCTAGTAGAAAACACGTAGACAATGTGCTATCCCAAGACATAAAGTAGTATGAAGGCAAACTAGACTCAAAAGTGACATGCCTGTCACATGCGTCTCTAGCATCTGTCCTCATAGTAGCACCATGCATCTGCCTCTTCCACTGCCTCATACACTCAAAGAAATGGCACCTAATATGCCCATTGTGCGTGTCTGTCGCACGTGTCAAATCAAGGGACTTGCCGTACACTGTTGTTACCATATACATGTGGTAGTGATGTGTGTGAACACACTAGGACCGCCGGGGCATTTTTTACCTCTTTAGGAGGTTTTTTCCCCCGAGCATTGTATATACGCCCATCACTCTAGGGCTATCTATCTTTCCATTGCACACTAAGTAACACACTCTCTATTGTGTGCCTTGAGCTTCCTTCGTTTTCTCCAAGCTATGTGTGTTTCTCTGCAACCCTAATTCCAACAATTGGTATCAGAGCAGGTCACGTCCTCCTGGGCTTAGTTGCCAGCTGCTCCAGCACACGCCTGCTCACTTTCTTCGATTTCAGTAAGCTTTGGCGAGCGTTCGCAGGTCGACAAATATTTTGGGACAGCTCGAAGAGCTAGGTCTGCTCAGAATTTTGATTTGGGCTCATTTCGGCCTCCGTTTCCACTACAGGTAGTACTGCACAGGCTATTTTGTCATTTTGTGCAGAATTTTTGTCGGTGCCGTTTTCTGCATAATAGGTGCCTTATAGTCTTCTACGGTTTGTGCTATATAGCACAGGTTGTTCCCGCTCCGTTTCTCCTATTTTCGGGCAGTTTTCACATCAGGTGCAGCATTTACCATGGCTGACAACAACAACACAGATGTGTTCAAGATGTTTGCTGCTGAGGATAGGTTGGATGGGGACAACTACCCTATGTGGGCTTATATGATGCAACATGTTCTTGTGTCAAAGGGTGTCTGGAACATTGTGCAGGGCATTGATGTATGTCCTGGATTGCAGCTGTTAGAGTTGTTTTGCCTACGACAGAACAAGCTCGTTGGGATGTTAAGGATGCGCAGGCTCATGCATTGATTGCGTTGTCTGTGAAGCGCACCATTGTTCCTCACATCCGTTCAACAAAATCTGCAAAACAGGCTTGGGATATTTTAGCAGGTCTTTATGCAAGCCGCAATGAGGCTAAAATTTCTTTGCTGCGTAAAGAGCTGGAGTCGAAGATTATGCATGAGGAAGATGATATGGACACTTTCCTTGCTAGTGTCAAGGATATCAATGAGCATCTTATTTCTGCAGGTGAAGTCATTTCAGATAGTTCCCTTGTGCAGACTGTTCTTGATGCCTTACCAGATTCCTACCAGACTTTTGCTAGTACTTGGAGACTGATGACCCAAGGAAATCCTGAAGTTGTCAAGTTTGATGCATTATGCACATTGCTATTGCAAGAGTCACTTTCCAGAAAAAACAGGACTAGGCAGCGTGTAGTTGAACAGGCTTTTATTGCTTCTCAAATAAAGGGTGGTAACAGCAATGCAGCCACTTCTTATGGTTGTGCTGCGAGTGGCAAAAATTATGTTCCTAATGCTTCTGCTGGCAGTACTTCATCTGGCAATTCGGGTGATAAGGGAAAAAAGAAGATGCGTTGCCATTATTGTAAAGCCAATGATCACTTGATCAAGTCGTGTCCTAAGTTGAAGGCCAACGAGGCTAAGAAGAAAGAGGGTGGTTCCACTGCAAATGCTGGTTCCACTACAAATGCAGCCATTGTTGAGTCTTCTGTGAAAGGAGACTGTGTTGCTGATGTTGATGCAGAATGGGCTTTTAGCGTGGAGTGCACTTACAATCTTGTTGTCCATGATGCATACTTGTCAATCGTTGCTGCAGATTCACATGTGTGGTATTTCGACAGTGGTGCTACAAAGCACATTACCTCACATCGTGAATTGTTTACCTCTCTTGAGTCTGTCCCTCATGGGAATTCAGTCACTTGTGCCAACAACGCCTCTTATCCAGTTCAGGGAGTTGGAAAGATTGTGCTCACTGCTACTAATGGAAGTTCCTTCACACTTGTTGATGCACTTTATGTTGGCAGTACTTCAGTTCGGGCCACATGCAGGTTGCAGCTTGTGCATAGTGATGTTTGTGGGCCCATGCAAACTCCGTCCTTGGGCAATTACCTATACTTTGTGACTTTCATTAATGATTACTCCAAGCATGCATGGGTATTTCCGCTTAAAGCGAAGTCCGAAGTTTTTATGTGCTTCAAACAATTCTGGCTATGGCTGAAAATGTCTCGAAATGTACTATGGGAACCCTCCGTTCCAATCGAGGGGGGGAGTACATGTCTCATGAATATAATGCATTTCTGGCTAGTCGTGGGATAAAACACCAATGTACAGTGCCTTATACACCTCAGCAAAATGGTGTTGCTGAGAGGAAAAACAGGTCACTGACGGAAATGGCACGATGTATGGTCAAAAGTCAAGCTTTGCCGCATTCTTTTTGGCTTGAGGCCATTATGTGTGCCACTTATGTACTTAACAGGTTTCCTATGAAAGCTTTGCAGTCTATTACTCCATATGAAGCATGGCATGATAGAAAACCTTCTATTGAGCACATGCGTGTTTTTGGCTGTTTGGCATATGCTTTGGTGCCACAAGTGCAACGCAGAAAATTGGATGACAAGGCTGTCAAATGTATTTTTGTTGGTTATAGTGCTGAAAGAAAAGGTTACAGGTTGTATCATCCGCAAACAAAACGTATTCTGGTTTCTCGGGATCTAGTGTTTGTGGAAGATTCTGTTCAACCCTTGCTGTCATGTACTAGAGACAGTAATGTAAGCTCACATGACATTTATGACACTTTGTTGCCTCTTTTCAGTGGTGGAAATACGAATGTAAGTTCCAATGAGGAAAATGTACAGCCTATGGGGGTTTCTGAAAATGTTTTAGATCAGCCTATTACTGATGCAGATGTACATGATGTACTTGATGAGGAAAGGGCTGAAAATGAGCAGGCTAGAGGTATGCCAAAATGGCTGGTGCACACTTTGCGTGACAGTAAATTGGATGCACCTTTGTCTAGTCGTACTCGTTCAGGCTCTCGCCATGCATCTGATGCATCAGATTGTTATGCTTTGGCTGTGTCTAGTTTACATGATGTTGAGGAGCCTCTGTCTTTTGATGAAGCACAGAATTCAAAAAATTGGATGGCTACCATGCAATCAGAATATGATGCACTTATAGAAAATGACACATGGACTTTATGTGATTTGCCTCCTGGCAAAAAGGCCATTGGTACGAAGTGGGTTTACAAGTTGAAACGCAAGCCGGATGGTGAGATTGATCGCCATAAGGCTCGACTTGTTGCAAAGGGTTATGCACAGCAAAAAGGCATAGATTATGAAGAGACTTTTTCTCCCACTTGTCGTATGACTACTGTGCGTTTTCTATGTGCATTGGCAGCTCATTTTGGTTGGGATGTACATCAATCAGACATTGTTACTGGTTTCTTGAATGGTGACATATTTGAGGAAGTTTATGTAACCCAGCCTCGCGGTTTTGTCATAAAAGGACAAGAGGACAAAGTGTGCAAATGTAACAAGGCTTTGTATGGGTTGAAGCAATCTCCTCGTGCTTGGTATGAGAAAGCTGACACTCATTTGGTCAAACAAGGCTTTCGTAACAGTCCAACAGAAAGCACATTGTATGTAAAGCGTGAGGGTGATGTATTTCTCATAGTGGTTATTTATGTTGATGATTTGCTGATCACTGGACCAAATGAGAGACATATTGCTGAATTTAAGGCTGATTTGAATGCTACTGTCAAGATGAAAGATTTGGGGCTGTTGCATCATTATTTGGGCATACAGTTTAAGCAGTGTGATGGGGTATTGCCTTGTGTCAGAAAAGTTACATAGAGACATTGCTATGTAGGTTTGGACTTGAGGATTGCAAACCTATTGCCACTCCCATGGAAACAGGTTTGAAGTTGAGTCTACATGATGCTGGCGATCCTGCTGATGTCACTCTTTACCAAACTGCTATTGGCTGCCTCATTTATGTATGCAACACGAGGCCGGATATTCAGTTTGCAGTCTCACAAGTCAGCAGATTTATGCATAGCCCAGGGTCTAAGCATTGGCAGGCTGTCAAGAGAATTTTCCGCTACCTTAGTGGCACTTTACATCTTGGCTTGTTTTATCCCAAGGGGGGATCATTGCCGCCAGACTTACATGCTTTTTCGGACTCAGATTGGGCTGGTTGTTTTGACACGCGAGTGTCCACAAGTGGTTTTTGTTTCATGCTTGGCAGTTCATGTATATCATGGTTGAGCAAGAAGCAACCTACTGTGGCCACTTCGAGTTGTGAGGCTGAGTACAGGGCAGTCTTCACAGCTACGGTTGAGTGTGTATGGCTCAGACGCCTTATGGCTGATTTGGGTGTTGGACAGGACACTGCCAACACTATCTACACTGGCAGTCAGAGCGCATTGGCAGTTGCGAGGAACCCAGTTTTTCATGCTCGCACAAAGCACATTGAGGTGCATTACCACTATGTCAGGGAGAGGCTCTCAGCGGGAGAGATCAGCTTGGCTTATGTGCCAACACAGGACAACCTTGCAAATCTTTTCACAAAGGCATTGTCTCGTGAGAAGCTTGAAGCTTTCCGCAAAGCTTTGGGCTTACTCCCCTTTGTGGACTGATCATGTCCTCAGTGCATGGCACTTCCCTTTACTCATGTGCCAGCTCTCGTTCACCGCATCACTCCAGGGGGGATTTGTTACCATATACATGTGGTAGTGATGTGTGTGAACACACTAGGACCGCCAGGGCATTTTTTCCCTCTTTAGGAGGTTTTTTCCCCCGAGCATTGTATATACGCCCATCACTCTAGGGCTATCTATCTTTCCATTTCACACTAAGTAACACACTCTCTATTGTGTGCCTTGAGCTTCCTTTGTCTTCTCCAAGCTGTGTGTGTTTCTCTGCAACCCTAATTCCAACAACTGTGTGCAAGCCACAACTGGCTGCAAACACACAACTAGACTAATCTAGAAAGCTCAAGAGAGCAAGGGTGTGTCACTCACCGCCCTACACTTGCCTTCGTGGAGGATTCCTCGCCGCGAAGAAGAGGGAGCTACCACCGTGCCACACTCAACCGCCTTGCCGCCGTCGTGCCGTGGCAATGCTCAATCACACTCACTCTCTCTCTCTCTCTCTCTCTCTCTCGCTCACGCGCACACACACAAACACACACACACACACACACACACACACACACACACACACACACACACACACACACACACACACACAAGGAGATGAAGAAGAAGATGGAGATGGAGCAAGAGCACTCTTCAATTGCATAAATGAGAGAATGATTTATTTTTAGGTTTAGGTGACTTTTAGATGAGCTCACCCATTCACACTTGGGCACCCATGCTTAGCCAACTAACCCGTGAATGTTCTAGTTAGAGTGCACCGCTCATTGGCGATCACTCTTACCCTTTTCCTATTGGATCGACAAGCCCGACCCATGACTACTAGAAGTGGACGTGGGTGGTTAACATGCCCCCCTTCCTGATGTAGATTCCGCCCTCGAAATATAACAGTGCAACATTAGGATCCACGATAGGAGTACCTGTAGCAGAAGAAAAACAACATTGTGAAAGCTCAAAGGCAGCATGTGCAAGCATGCAATAAATGACATGCATACATGATATTTTAGGAAATGCAAAACAAAATCATGAATTGTAACATTTCCAACTAGAACAAGCGTAGTACCTAAATAAAATGCAATTGAGTTAAGGTCTATTAGGTTGACTCTAAGAGAGGTACACAAGAGCTAGGGCTAAAGTAAGTACTAGATTGTCCAACGTTAATTAAAAAATGTCGACTAAAGAGTAGTTAACCCTAGGAATGCGTGTTGGGGTCTAAAGACTAGTGATCTTGTCACTTATACCACTTAAGTGTGATCAACATAAAATACAAGGAAGTTTGTTCTATTTTCTTTCTCTTTTCTCCTTTTTTTTGTTGTTGTTGTTGTCATAGTTGCTACAAGTAGCTAGGGGACTTGAGGTCTTGAATACTAGTAGCAGGGAGACTCGAGGTCTCAAATACCAGCTTAACACATGGACTTCCACAACACAAGTCACACTTAGGTGGAATAAGCTAGAGATAACTACATCCTCATAGCTTAAAACATTACTAAAGTTGCTATAATTAGTAGACTATTTAGGAATTAAAGTCAGTGATTAAGTGGCCTAGTTTAGCCTAAGGTATTGATACCTACTTAAAGCCAACTAATAGACCAAACTTAAAGAGAAGAACAAGGTACTAGAAGTTTGAAAAAATTATAGCATCTAAATTGGCAATGTCACAACTTCATAGATTATATGCATTGCTAGAAACTCAAATGACAAGATGCAAACATGTAACTGTGGAAAGCATAGATAAAAGGAAGTAGTACACCTGATATAATGGAGAACATCTATTGTAACATGTAAACATCCACTGTCGTTGTCCTTCGAAGGCATCCTTATGTAGTCACAAACTGCACAATAGTCACCACCAAACATACACCTTCCAGAGGCACACCATTGGGAAAAAAGAACTTTGCTAATCACTAAACTCTAAAACAAAAACACTCCTGTCTACTAATCCTACCTACCTTCCATCACTCGAGTGATCAGGATCAAAGTAAGTGGAGGGTGGAGAGCTCGGTCGGTAGCTCTAAGGCTAAACCACCAACCTCATCATCAAGATAGGTGTAATCCTCTTTGGTAAGGCCGTGTGCTCATCTATCAAATCACCATTATCATCCTCGTCCTCTTCCATGCAAAATAGTATTAGGAATGTCACGAGGCATGCATATTCAGCCTAGGCAAAAGGGTAAACTTGGGCAATTGGGAAAACTTCCTGGATAGAATAGAGATCCATCATAGTCAAGAGGCAGACCAACCACTCTAACTGCTCAACATTTCTCTCATAAAGCGAGTGTTTCAACCGAATCCCATTCAGAGAAAAAATGAGGATAACATAAATGTATTACTTGGGACATGTAAAAAGAATATTTGTAAGAATCAACCATATCTGTGAACACAAATAAAGGATGGTTAGGTGCTTGATGACATAGGTTTTTGTTTCAGTGTACCGGATGTGACATGTGTAAATCTGGGTCAATGATTTTGACTAGTATTGTGCACACTCGTTTGCTAATTGCTCTTGCTCTTTACTAATTTTTTTTAAAACCAGGGTGGTTAGTTACTATATATCTATATATATGAAATCCCTAAAATCGGAAAGCTCAAGGGTCGGGGAAAGAAGGGTAAGAGGGAATAATTCAATAGACTAACGTGAATGAAGACTCCCCCCTTCCTTGGGTAGATCATACTTTAAAAGGATGTCATCACCTTTTGGAACCAATTATTCCAATTGGTAATAGGTGAGGATTTTAACCAATAGTTCTGTATTACCTTGGGTTCCTCATCAAGTTGCAAGGGTGGTAAGGTACTCTCCAATGAACGAACTTGAAGTAGTGCATCAGGTAATAATTGAACAATGGGAGGTGTCGAATCTTTTCTAGATTCATGGAGGCTGCCTATGGTAGGTGGAGGTTGTGTAGAAGCTTTTATCTCTATGGATGCATTACATAAGGAGCTAGAAGCTTCATGGAACTCCCCCTTTCCTGAGCTAAGCCGAATAGCTTGATTTTGCCTTGGAACCCAAACTAGCTCTGCAATAGGTGTGTAGCATTCTGTGATCTTTCCCTTCCCACGGTCTTCCATCGGCTTCGGAATCACAAGGTTTGACTCACATGGTTTCATAGTGGATAGGGAAGGATACGATTTACGTTTAGGTACCCAAATTCAATCATTTCATCATAGTAGCCTTGGGCTTCTAATAGTTTTTTGGGAATCCAACATGATTTTGTTTTCACCTTCTTAACCTGAGTGGATGCCTTTCTTTGAGGTTTCCTTTGTGAATTAACTTGAACCATAGGGGGGGTCTGATAACGATACCTTGGGGTTCCATATGTACCCTTGGTTAGATCACATGAAGCCTTTGATGTAGCACTGTCTGTCGTAGCCATGGAAGTTGAAGCTTTAGAGGGTTGTGTACTGGCAAGGATGTTGTGACTTTTTGGATTGGCAATATTTTGTTGTTTTTTGTGTTATGAAGAGGTGAGATTTCAAATGTTATTCCTTGAGCCGTAGGGCTATGAGTTGGTTTTTACATCGTGATACTACCGGTCTCCCAATCGATATTACATTTGACTGCAGACATCTATTTGCACCCCAGGTTTATATTACCCTCCATAGTACCAACATGCATGACCAAAAAGCTTTGAACCACGGTTCCATTTTCATAAATAACAGGAATGTGTAGGATTCCCAAAACAATGGTCTTCTTCTTATTGACACCCTTGACGTGGATGGTGCTTGTGGATAGGGATGGTTTTCCTAGCTGACACCAAACTCCATAGGATAACAAATTATTTTGAGCTCTTGTATCCAATAATACGTTATATAGTACTCTCCCATAGGGGGTATTGAGTTCAATTGGATATCATAGAGGTGGCTTAGATTCCAATGAATCATCATCAGTGTCTTCCAAAAATGCTTTCGTGATTCCCAGATTAGCCTCTTGTTGGCGTCTAAGACGTTGTTGTCTTTCTCGAGCCTCAACTCTTGCTTGGATTTTTTAAAGCTCTGCCTGTTCTTTGGCTGCTTTCTTTTGATGGATGGCTTGTAACTCTTCCTGGATTAGAGGATCATAGTGCCTTTTGAATTTACTCCATTGAGGAATCCAATGGTTTCAACTCCATCTAGACTCTCCACATGAATTGTACCTTGTGGGGTAATTTCACACACTCAATATGGTCCGTTTCCCACATATTTCAACTTTTTCTTTTCGTTATGCACTCCATACATAAGGAATTTATCACATGCCCCTATATAATTAAGCCATTTTGTTTATTTTCATTTATTCTAGCACGCATATTTACTCGATATCTTTGCCTCTTATATCTTTTACTCTTCTTGTCTAATTTTTGATTATGGCCGATCTCTAGTGAAGAATCACTAGATGAATCGCTACTTGTGTCTTTTGTTCCCTTGGATAGATTGTCATCTAGGGTACCACTGGGTCCTGAATGGTTTGTCCCCATATTTGCACTAATATTTAACTCAGATTTTTTGTCCTCAAAGTCAATTTCAATTGATGATTCTGACCCCCAATCGTGTGGTCTATAGTCTTGTGAGACGCTATTGGTTCCAATGGCAGTCAAATCTAAAGGTGCCGCGGGAAGCGTGTGCGAGAGCACACACACACACACACACACACACACACACACACACACACACAGAGAGAGAGAGAGAGAGAGAGAGAGAGAGAGAGAGAGAGAGAGAGAGAGAGAGAGAGAGAGAGAGAGAGAGAGAGAGAGAGAGAGAGAGAGAGAGAGAGAGAGAGCTGCTTTGGGTGGAGCGCACAGCAACGTTATCCTGTTGCAGTTCCTTATTCTGTTGTATACAAAGAATAAGTGTAAACATAGTTAAGTTAGTAGATGGGTTAGTAGTAAGTGGGATGTCCGGCCAGTTGACCTGAATCCCAACAAACTCCCACTTGAAGGCCAACGCAGCCCAAGTGACTTGGTATGTACAACCATGAAGCAATCTAGTGGCTTCAACCTATACCCATCAACTCACTACAATGTGTAAACCACTCCAAAGCTAAGCCTTTCGTCAAAGCATCTGCTAGGTTGTCATCAGTGTGTACCTTGAACAAATCAATGAGCTTTTTGGCCAAGAAATCTCTCACGAGATGATACCTGACTTCAATGTGTTTCGATTTAGAGTGAAACACGGGATTCCTTGCCAATGCAAGAGCGCTCTGACTATCACAATATATCACTGGAGTCTCATCAATGCCAAGATTTTTGACCAAGCGAGATAACCATACAACCTCTTTACTTGCATCCGACAATGCAATGTACTCTGCTTCCGTAGTGGAAGACGACGTGCAATCTTGAAGACATGACCTCCAAGATACTGCTACTCCAACAAATATGAAGATATAGCCAGATGTCGATCTCCTATTGTCGACACAACCCGCATAGTCTGCATCCGCATAACCCACGATGGATGCATCACTGTTCCCAAAGCGTAAACACCTACCGACCGTATCTTTGAGGTACCTAAGAATGTGCTTCACTGCTTCCTAATGCTTGCTACTGGGATTTTCCATATATCGGCTCACCACTCCCACTGCAAAAGGAATGTCTGGTCTTGTGGCCACCATAGCATACATGAGACTGCCCACTACCAAAGAATATGGTACCTTAGCCATTTCAGCTTGCTCAGCATCAGATTTGGGTGCATCTTTCTTGCTGAGTCTCAAGAATGCCTGCATTGGGGTACTCAATGCTTTCCCCCCCTGCATATTGAAACGCTGCAAAACTTTCTAAACGTATGTTTCCTGACATAACTCAAGAATACGACGTTTGTGATCTCTTTTGATTCGCATGCCAAGAAAGTGTGTAGCATCTCCCAAATCTTTCATTGCAAAATTATTGCTAAGTGTTTTCTTCAAGTTGACAATTTCCGCAATGGATTTCCCAGCTATAAGCATGTCATCAACATACAAAACTAGAATGATCATCGAGCCATCATCTAGCTTTCTTGTTTACAAGCAGTGATCCTCTTCGCTCCTTTTATATCCTTGAGACCTCAGACATGCATCAAATTTATGATATCACTGCCTTGGACCCTGCTTTAAGCCATAAAGTACCTTTTTGAGCTTACATACTATCTCCTCACGAGATGCGTTCTCCTGAACAAACCCTTCAGGCTTCTCCATGTAAACATCCTCATCGAGATCCCTGTGAAGAAATGTTGTCTTCACATCCATTTGGACAAGTTCCATGTCCTCAATTGCTACAAGACCAAGTACGGTTCTAAGCATTGTCATCTTGACCACAAGCGAGAAGATTTCATCAAAATCGACTCTCTTTTGTTGTTTGAACCCTTTGGCTACAAGTCTAGCCTTGTACTTTGAATTTGGATCACCCGAGGTAAATTTCTTCTTGTAAACCCATTTGCAAGGCAAAGCTTTTGCATCATTTGGCAGTTCTACCAAGTCCCAAGTGTCTTTAGCCAGAATCGACTTATACTCAGATTCCATAGCCTGCTCCCACTTCACCACATCATCCATCATCATGGATTCTTGGTAGTAGCTTGGCTCACTGCAATTGTTCCACATGATGTAATGAAGACCTTGCTCGAAATGCGCAGGTGGACGAGAGACTCCAGTAGACCGTCTCACTCCTTGACCATTGCTATCCGCTCCCTTTGGAGCATTGCTAGTGGAAGGTACATCACTAGCCCGCTGAGTTGATTTCACTGTCTCTGAGGCAACATCCTCAAAAGTGACTCTCCAAATTTATAATTCCTTGACAGGTTGTTTATGCATCTTAGACTCATTGAAGATCACATCTGAACTACGGATGACTCAACGAGATTCCGGGTGCCAGAGATGATATCCTATCTCTCCATCGACACCATATCCAATGAAAATACATTTGTGTGACTTTGGCTCTAACTTCTGTCGAAGTTGTTTAGGCACATGAGCATAAACTTCACAACCAAAAACACGTAGATGGTCATAGTGGGGCTTACGTTTAGACCATAATTCTTCTGGAATCTCATAATTCAATGGCGTACTAGGAAAACAATTTATAATGTGCATTGCGGTCAAGACAGCTTCTGCCCAAAAGCCTTGTGTGAGATTTGCCCTTGAAAGCATGGCTGTGACTCTTTCCTGAATTGCACGATTCATGCACTCAACAACTCCATTATGAGCTGGTGTGTATGGTGCAATAAACTGCCTTTTAATCCTCCTTTTAGCACAAAAATTGTCAAACTCCTTGGAGACATATTCTCTACCGTTGTCAATCCGCAACCTCTTGAGTTTCTTGCCAGACTGATCCTCAATGAGTGCTACAAATTTCTGGAACACAGGAAGAACTTGATCCTTATGTTCTAAAGGATATGCCCACACCTTTTGAGTAGAGTCATCTGTCACAAAATAGCTGGCTCCCCCTAGATATTTGGTTGACATAGGACCACAAACATCACTATGTACTAAATCTAGAGGTTCGGGTCGCTTTTGCCCTAATGGTAAGTGCACGGACCTAGTCTGTTTGCCATAGATACAATGCTCACAAAAACAGGAAAGTCAACATAAGACAAGATAGGTAAGTAGCCAAAATGAGTCAGAGTTCTCATTCCTTTTTGGCTAATATGACCTAGCAGGCAATGCCACAACTCAGTAGATGGTAGCTCAGCTATAGATATGTAATCATGACCAACATCTAACACATGCATGGAATACAAGGTACCATGCTTCTGACCTCTGAGTACAACAAGATTACCTTTGTGTACTATCCATGAACCATTGCCAAATGTGGTGTTGTAGCCCAAATCATCAAGCTGACCAACAGAAATCAAGCTTTTAGTCAACTTGGGGGCACATGTCTGACATTACATAAAGTAAAGTGCGTGCCATTCCTTAGATGCAATTTGACATTTCCGACACCCTCAATGCCTAGTTGATAAGCATCACCAAGTCTCACTTTGCCACAAGAGTGAGAATAAGTAGAGAACCACTCTCTATGTGGTGTCACATGGAAACTTGCACCAGAATCTACTATCCAATTCTGTGCATACTGCGCATCTTTTGTAACAAGAGCCTCGACAGGTAGATCTACTGTGAATACCAATACGTCAGAGGTAAGTGGCATAACAACCACTGGAAGAGTCTCTACAATAGGAGCATTTGAGGACTCTAGCACATTGATCTCCTCTAACTTTGATTTGCCCTTGTTTGAATCATCAGACTTAGAAGTTTCACCGAATTGTTTATCCTTCTTGCTTTGCTGCTGTTTCCTGCAATCCTTCTTCACATGCCCTTTTTTATGGCAGTGATAGCACTTGACATTACGCATAGAACCCCGAGACTTACTGCATGAGCCCCCACGTTCCTTGCTTTTGGCACGACTTTGAGTGCGATCCCTTTGTCTATCACTAGCAACATACACATCACCATCCTTCTTGCCTTCGAGAGATTTCCTGCGAATCTCCTCAGTAAACAGACTCCCAAGGACTTCATTGTACACTAGACCGGTACCAGGTGCTGAGTTGCTAATCACAATACAAAACGTATCCCAAGACAAGGGTAAACTGCATATTAGCAAGAAGATACATTTGATTTTCTCATCGAAGACCAAACCCTGAGTGGTCAATTGAGTGAAAATGATATTAAACTCATTAATGTGAGTAGAAATAGTGCCCTTTTCCTTCATACAAAGGTCAAACAGCTTCTTCATCAAGAAAACCTTATTAGTGGAACTTTTGTTCTCATAACTGGAACACAACTTGTCCCATACATCTCTAGCAGTTCTTTCTCCAACTATAGTAAAGTACACAGATTCAGCCAAATGCAAACGGACGGTAGATTTGGCCTTAGCATCAATTTTCTCCCACTCAACATCTGTATACTCGCCCTCTGGGTGCTCCATGATAAGATCTAGCTAGCCTTTTTGTATAAGAACATCTTGAATCGTCTCTTTCCAGATAGCAAAATTCATCCCATCAAACTTCTGGATATTGTAAATATCCTTTTCACCACTAAATGACATGGCTACAGACTAAGATAATATGGCGATAAACACTGGTAATTTTGGGAAAAATTTGGCAAATTTTCCCCAGAAAAAATGTCAAAATCTCAATCCAAAACTGTCACAAGAGATCAATAACGCATCAAAAGTAATGCTCTCAGAGCATAAGACAGGCGCATCAACCACTAACTGTGAATAAAAAGTCAAAAAACTGACCCAAAACTGCCAACACAATGTCAAATGCACCTAGCCCTCTCTATACATTTCCTATGGCGAGGCCACGTGTGCGCGTAGGTCGCACATGTGAATGCAAGGATCTTGGCGATAAACTGTGTGAGAGCCACAAATGGCTCTAAGCACACAACAAGTCTAAACTAGTAAGCTCAAAGATGATATTGGTGTGTCACTCACCGCTCTACGCTTCCTGTCGTGGAGGATTCCTCGCCGCAAAGAAGGGAAAGATGCCGCTACGCCACGCTCAATCGTCTCACTGCCGTCGTGCCGCCGCAATGCTCGATCGCACACTCTCTCTCTCTCTCTCTCATGCATACACACACACACACAAGGAGATGAAGAAGAAGAAGATGGAGATGGAGCAAGAGCACTCTTCAATTACACAAATGAGAGAATGAGTGAATTTTAGGTTTAGTTGACTTTTATATGAGCTCACCCCATTCACACTTGGGCGCCCATGCTTAGCCAACTAATCCCTTGAATGTTCTAGTTAGAGTGCGCCTCTCATCGGCGATCACTCTTACCCTTTCACTATTGGACCGACAAACATGGTACCTGACTCTACCAAGTAAATAATATAATGTCCGTTGTAGGTGATAGGGTGTCCGTGAGCCGTGAGGGTTAACATGCCCCCCTTCCTGATGTAGATTCCGTCCTCAGAAGCTATTGAGTTGCAGCGTGTTCGTCGAGGTGGAAGAGCATTTGAGATGAATGTACTTATCTTTCTTCAGTCACTGCAAAATCAAACAACATTGGCACAGTAATTGAATTCTCATATACAATTAAAAAGCATAAGCAATTTTAGGCAGACAAATTGATTGGTAACAGAATTTTAAACCATTTGTCAGCAACAATAAACATTAAATTGCATTATAATCAAATGCATAAACAGATGTAAAGGTAAAAATTAAACAAGTTTGGGGTTGCTAATTTAACGATCGAAAGGTGCTAGAGATCGACTATTTATACCATGGGTAAGCTTCTCAATTTTCTCTGGTCAATTAAGTTGTTTAATCGCGAGAGCTAAGTATTTCATGTTCGAGGGCTGACTAGAGGCTATACCTAGAAGACCTTGTAGTTAAGCTACGATAAAAGGAATTTCTCATGAAATCATCGCATGACTGATTACTTTTTCTTTGACCCCCCAAAGTCTTTTCACAGTGATTCAATTTTGATGTGTGTGCTTATTTTGTATGCCTTGGATTTTTGCTTTTCAAGGAAAAGCGCCCACACTGGGAACCTCTAGGGCTCTAGTACCATAGGAGATACATGTGAGTGAAGTACCCAATCAAGCTGAGATTTCTCTTCTAGCTTAAAATTTTACATTGTGGCACTTTGACTTTTTTTTTTTTGGTTCGTTCTTAGCATTTTAATTTTGTAACTTTGGGGGGTCATATAACACTGCTACCCTCCCCAGGCTCATCACACTAGTAAACTCCATTTATAATACTTAAGCTAAAGGCTAATAGGGACTAAGCCCACTAGAAATCCCTAGTACATTTCACACAATGCTGCCTAAATCGGATTAAGAACCTAAGTAACCATTGAGTATTAGGAAGGCATTCCCCATGGTATTAAGAGAAGATCTCTAACACCTAGCTTGGTCAAACTAGCTTAGTCGTACTGCTTGATTTTTAAACCTAGACAAGTGATTATGACAAAAATTACATTGAATTTAATGTTTGATACTAAACAAAGGCACTGAATATTATGCTACCAATCACAATTAAAGCAGACAAACATGGATGCAAAAAGATAAGGGGCAATGCTAATGGACAAGAAACACCTGTTTGTGTTGATGGTCACGCTTGATTTGAAGCGTGAACGAGAGAAAGATTCCATGAAGGTCCAAATCCTAACAACAGTAACACGTTCTTGTACACATGAGGAAACACAAAGAATACCTCTAGGAGGCACATCAGTGAGAAGAAAGAACTTTGCTAATCACTAAACTCTAAAATAGAAACACTTCTATCGTACTAATCTTACCTACCCTCCATCACTCGAGTGATGAGGATCAAAGGTGTTTTATGACATAGGTTTCTGTTTCAGTGTACCGGATGTGAATGTGTAGGTCTGGGTCAATGCTTTGACTTTTATTGTGCATACTCGTTTCTAATTGCTCTTGCTCTTTATTTTTATTTTTTTTTGTGAGTATAAGGCTTTATATATACATTCCCTAAGATTGGGAGATTGAGAGGTTAGGGAGGAAGGTTGAGAGGGAAGCAAGTGAATGATGGATGTCAGCAAACACTCCCCCCTTCCTTGGGTAGATCATGTCGTTTGAAATGGGCTCGTCACCCTTTGAAACTAATTGTTCCAGTTGTTAATAGGTGAGGATTTTTTCCAGTAGTTTTCTATTACCTTAGGTGCCTCGTCGAGTTGCAAGGGTGGTAAGGTACTCTCCCAGGATCGAACTTGAAGTGGTTCATCAGGTGATTCTTGAACACTAGGAGGTGTGGATTATTTTGTAGCTTCATGGAGGTCCACTATTGTAGGTGGAGGCTGTGGAGAAGCTTTTACCTCTATAGATGCATTATATGAGGAGCTAGAAGCTTCATGGGACTCCCCCCTTCCTAAGCTAGGTGGAACAAATTGTTCCTTCTTCGGTACCCAAACTAGCTCTCGAGCGGGTGTATAGCATTCTATGATTTTTTTCTTTCCATGATCATCAATTTGTTTTGGAGCTACAGGATTGGGCGCACATGGGTGAGGTGACAGGTAAGAACACAATCTACGTTTTGGCACCCAGATTTGATCATTTCCTTGATAGTAGCCTTGGGCTTCCAATAGTCATTTAGGAATCCAACGCCATGTTTTCTTACTTTTTTTGGAGCAAGTGGGACGTTTCTTACGAGGATTCTGTTTTTTAGCATTATCCATGGTCACTAAAGAAGCTTTAGGGACCCACTTGTATGTTTTCTTCGTTATATTAGGATGAGTCTTGTCAGCTATATGCATTGCTTGTAGCATATTTAAGGGTACCGGCATTTCATCCCCCTCAGGTGTTACCTAGGTCGTCCCCCTATTTCTCCAAGTGTCTATGGTTGCGGTGGGCTCAATCCACATTGTCCGACTCAGTCATCCCAGGTAGTACATCCATATAAGGAGAATCTTCCCCAACATCAGTGTCAGCTTTACACGTGTAACAATACTGCAATGAGGTCGAGTGAACTGTGGTGTTAGATCTATGATCAATTATAAACCTGTTTCCTAGAGGATGTGCTTGACTAGTCACAAGATCCACTCGAATGACAGAATCTTGGAGCTGCAAGTAGACATGGTTTTTAGACCAGTCATGTACCATTTTTGCTTCCCTCATGAAAGGACGTCCTAAGATTATCTCCGATGCCATAGTGTGTTTGGTGAAATCCATAACAATAAAGGTAACTCTTATTTATGTCCAAAGACCTTGATCTTGAGATCTTCTAGCATCCCAATAGGTTTAACAATAGACCCATTGGCCATCTTCACTACTATGGTTGTGGTCGCAAGGTGAGGTCTTCCCATAGTTTCCCAGCATTTTTTAGTCACAATGCCAACCCCAACGCCACCATCAAGGATTCCCTTCACAATTAATCCCTTAGTAGTGATTGGTATGGTCGCATTGGATTCATCACCCTCAAAGTATTGTCCCAACTTCTTAACAGGTATTTCTATAACAATGTTCTCATCTAGGTTGGGTTGTGGATCTAAGTGTTCCTTCTCTATTGGCATCTCCCCAATTCCATCCATCTGTGCAAATTGTGGTAGCCCAAACTTTAGTTCTCCATTCAGGAAGGCTCGAAGAGTTGAGACTAGCTCATGGTCTTTATATAGTTTGGACATGATGGTGGTTCTAACTTCTGAAGACATGAAATCCATCAATTTGGCAATGCTTAACGACACCTTTTGGCCTTGAGTCCCTTGATGTGGGGAAGATGGAATCTCCATTTCTTTGATAGGATCAAGTAGTCCCTATGTAAACATTCTTTCCATCAAGAAGTGAGTACGCCCACTTTCCCATGACTTTAAGTCACTTTCTTCTTGGATGACACTAGGTATGGCTAAGAGTCTATGGACTTGGTGAGGTTGTTGCTGCGTAGGGAACACAGTGTCTGTAATCTGGATCTGCCTAGGGGCTGGTTCTAGACCCCTTTGGGTATCTTCTACCAAAATACTTAATTGCTTGACTCACTCAATCTCCTCTGTAGGGTTTCGGTAAGTTCCTATCTTCTTTTTGGATCCTGGCCATTGTGGCTCATGAAGATCTTCCTTGTTGGTTTCTATCTTAGTGTTCGTTTTGGTCTCCATGGTTTCACCTGAATCAAAATCCTCTTCAGTATCATTCATATATACGGGGTCGTCACCAATCCCTATTTTGGTTTTGAACTGGGTTCTGACTTCGCTCCTTTTTGTGATCTCTTCCTTCGTGTTTTCTTCTTCTTCTGAGATTGGGCAGTTGATGCCGTGTCTCTTTTCTCAAGAATATAATTTTGTTTTTGGAGCATCGATCGTGTGAGTAATTTTACTGGTACCACAGGTGTACTTTGTGATGGCTCCTTGGTAACTTCAATCAAGTTTAATGGCGTGATCTTCGGTGCATTTGGATTATTTGGACATTGGGCAATCAAATGATCTATGCCACATCGATTACACATGAGTATCGACATTGTAGACGTGCTCACTTGATTGGTTTGCATTAGTGTGGCATTGTTTTGTAGCCTAATAGGACACTCGGCTACACGATGTGGACCTCCACACTCATAGCATTGAAGAGGTGGTCTCTTAGTGGTGTAATTGATATTTTGGCCTCTTGCCGCAAGAACAACTACTTGATATACAGGTTTGACTTGTCCCCAATAGTCTTCCATGTAGTATTGTGGACTTTCTTCAAGCACATCCATCTCAGACAATCCACTTGATTCACAGAAGTGATTCTCGGATGTGGTGGTTGTGGTCCTAGCACTGGAGGTGGTAAGGGTGTTGTTTGAACAACATTTTGGGCCCTAGGGACCATGTGTTGTGGTGTTTTTTCAAGAGGTGGGGATGACATCAATGCAGGCACTCGAGGTGTGACTGTCCATGCTAAGGTTGGTCTATTGGCCATCGCGCGTTTAAATACTATGCAATTCTTAGCTTGATGACCATACCTCCCTCAGGTATTGCAGTTCCCATTGAATTTTACTCTAAAAGTAAGGCATTCACTGGTACTATGCGGTCCATAGCATACTGAGCACCATTGTTGCTCCCTTCTTGGATACATATGATTGTTTTGCGGAGCACGATTGTCTCTAAGACTCTCTTGAATAGCCTTGGTGAGATTTGCTAAAGTCATCTTAGATATCTTTGGCTCCTTAGCAATAGGTTTTAGGGTCATTGGCTGATGCCCCGATGCTTGTGAGCTAATAGATTTAGACCCAACAGACACTCTTTCTCCTTGAATCATTAAATTATCCTCCAATTGGATTGCATTGGTGGTGACTGATTCCCAAGTGGTGATAACTCTAATGACTAAGCCATTGTAGATATCCTCATGTCATAAACCCCTAATGAATCTATCAAGCAATTGGTTATTGTTGAAGCGCTCATTTGGATTACAACGACAATTCAAATGCTGCAAGCGACTAATAAAGTATCTCACCGACTCTCCTTCCTCCCGTTGGGCTTTCTAGAGCTGAGAGGCTACACCCCAAAGTATTCCCTCTCGTATGTATTCTTTCAAGAACAGTCTCCTAAGATTAGGGTAAATTGTTTTTTCTTCCACCCTTAGGGTTCTATACCAATCCCCTTCCTTTCCACTTAAGGTTAGGCTTAAAGCATTACTCTTATGTAGATCATCGTGTTCTCCTAGAGAATCTCATATTTGTTCAAACACTTCGATATGCTTTCTCACATCTTCATCTCCACTAAATTTTTGGGTGAGCTTGGCTATTTGTACTGCCTTACTTCTAGGCTCTCTATCAGGCGTGTTACACATATTCCTAACAATAGATCGACCAATAGCTTGAGCAAATGTTGCCAAGTCACCTAAGTGAGCAGGCACCGTGGGTAAAGGCGCTCTAGAGACTACATGTGGAGTAGGTATTGGCCTTGCGCTTGGCACATAGGAAGCCCTTGGGTTCCACGTTGGGTACGATGTTGTGCCATGTGGTGGTCCAAAATTCATATGTGTGCAGACGTCGGATGTGACATGCTAATGCTAGCCGGTATAGTCCCATGGAAATAAGAACTTGGATGTTGTGGTTGTGGAGCATAGGTAGTTGAAACAATGGGAGGGGTAGGGACTACATGAGTACGAGGACCCATGGGTGTATACGATTGGTACACACTTGTAGGTATTGTTGCATGCATTGAGCTACCATGTAGCGGTGCTTTACTAACAAATGAGGTCCATGGTGTGTTTCTTGACATACCCATCATTGGGGTAGGCATGGTAGCCGTGGTGTTATCAAGGGAAAGATGAGCTAGACTTGGAAGGTGAAGCTATCACTTGTGGGCTCAGATTGCACTAAGACCCCTTGAGAAACAACATGGAGGATCCATTGGACTTACCGAGGGAGTCTCCATTTGCGATAAGGTCGGTTGTTTAGCCTTTCCTGTATCTAAGAATCTCATGAGACCCGTTGAAGGCATGTTGATCCCCTTGTTCTGTCTCTCTAACTCAATGACCCTATGGATGACCTCACAAACACTTTGTTGTTGATCCTCCACACTAGTAGCACCCATTGTGGATTGTAGGACATCTAACCAACCCACGTGATAGGTGTGACCTATGTATAGGTCGGTTAGAGTTTCCGATTGTAGTTCGTACTCCGAGTTCTCATTTAGGAACGCTCCATCTAGGATTGAGGTGCTAGGGGTATCCTTTGAACTAGATGCAATGTTGCTTTCTAGAGGTTGGCCCTTAGCGGTTGCTAAGTCAGGAGCACTCGATTGCTCTCCTAGCAAAGATATTGACATAGGAGCTTTTGATTTTAACTCTCTTCGTTGCTCCGCCTTGCGTAAGCTCTCGACTTCCTTTCCTCGCTATAAGGATATACCGCTCAACCTCTTGCACTTTAGCAAGGCTTCTATCATCGGGTAGTATGACGTCGGAGGGAAATAACTCTGAAGAGTCAAGAGGTGCAGTGAATGAAGTATTCACATGCACATTTTCTAAGGGCATAGGGTCTACGTTGGTCACGAATGGAGAATTTACTTCCCCACCTCCCTCATTTACATCATTAGCTCCATCTTCGGAGCGAGTGGCTCTACTAAAGGTTTCCTTCAAGCGGCTAAGCACGCTCGGCCCAGTCCGCGGGCCCATGGCATGCATGTCTTGGCTTGAGCTATCGGGATTAGGCATTGGGAAACCCTCCATGACGTTGTAGTCAGAGGAAGAGTCACTAGCCGCTATGTTCGGGTCTTGGTTTGTACTACCTTGGGTCCTCGCCGAGGGCCCAGAACCTAAAGTAGGTGGATATTGAGAACTTGCGTAAGTCAAAATTCTCTCTAGTTGATCCCTCTCTAGCACACGACCAGAGCGCAGATGCATGTGCCTTTGACACCCTACAAGCATCGGCGAATAACCTCGAAGGTGAACCGCTTACTTTTTTAAGCGTCCGTTTTCACTCGTCTTTTTTATGTTCTTAATGTTTTTTAATGTTTGATTTGTTTTTATTAAAGTGTGTGATAGCTCAAAATGAGCATATCATTCAGAGGGTCGTGGTGTGCTTTACAACACAACGTTCAGTCACCTGAAGCTCCATTGGTCATCAAAAAAGTCGATTTTTAGCTACGTGTGAAGCTAAAATTCGTAATTTTAGAGGGCGATAGATGTCTAAGCCTGAGCGTGAGCTTGGGCTTGGGTCTGGGAGATATTCCCGATCTCGGTCCTATGTTTATTTTTTTTTAAATTTTTTAATTTTTTTAAAAATAAAAAAATAAGGTCGCCGTGGCTTGTGTGAGAGCACACACACACTACCTACCTACTTCTAACTAATACACCTACTGTTACACACTAACACACTCTATTAGCTCTCACAGATCTACTTCCTACTTATTGTACATTACACTACACATAACTAACCACCTTAATACTAACACCTTACACAGAGAAAAAAAAACAGTACCTTTGAAAACTCCATTACCAAAAAAAATACACAGTAGTAACACAATTCCTTCTTCTCAACACACACACCCTCCTTCCTTACCTTTCCTACAATTGAAATTGCACCACAAAAGAAGCACATAGTGCCATTCAAGCTTAGTGTATGGCATTCCCCGACAACGGCGCCAAAAATGTGCGCGTATGTCGCATGTGTCAATGCAAGGAACTTGCCGATACACTGTGTGCGATCCACAAATGGCTCCAAGCACGCAACAAGCCTAAACTAGTAAGCTCAAAGATGGCATTGGTGTGTCACTCACTACTCTACACTTCCTGTCGTGGAGGATTCCTCGCTGCGAAGAAGAGGGAGATGCCGCTACGCCGCGCTCAACCGCCTCACCGCCGTCGTGCCACCGCAATGCTCGATCGCACTCTCTCTCTCTCTCTCTCTCACACACATACACACACACACAAGGAGATGAAGAAGAAGAAGATGGAGATGGAGCAAGAGCACTCGTCAATTGCACAAATGAGAGAATGAGTGAATTTTAGGTTTAGTTGACTTTTGTATGAGCGCACCCCATTCACACTTGGGCGCCCATGCTTAGCCAACTAATCCCTTGAATGTTCCAGTTAGAGTGTGCCTCTCATCGGCGATCACTCTTACCCTTTCCCTATTGGACCGACAAGCCCGGTACCCGACTCTACCAAGTAAATAATACAACGTCCGTTGTAGGTGATAGGGTGTCCGTGAGCCGTGAGGGTTAACACCACGAAAAAGGGGTACTCCAGCAACTTGTATCACCGAAAGGATCTCAACATTCGAGAATCCCCCAGCCCAAGAAAACCTCACACTATCGACCCTCACAAAAGGTTATGCAGACAGGAAACCAGCCCAGTCTTAGGAAGAGCCTTTGAATCGAGTCTCAGAAATGGTCGGGACTGCCAGAAACAAGCCAAATCTGCTCCACAAAAGGTACATATGGTAGTTTCTGCAACTCAACGTACATCCACTATCAACAATACTGCAAGGTGCAATATACGTGCTCAAACAGGTGCCAAACAAAATATGCAAGCAATAAACAAATCCCTGTGCGCTCTCACAAGAGCTCAAGCAGAATCAAAAGTGCCAAAACAATGCATGTGTGCATCAAATATTCCCACTCAAATCTGTGCTAATGCTAAACACTGCAACCTGTAAGAAACCTAGATGTCCTGTATGTATGCAAGAACTTATGAGGAGATGGATGCCTAAAAAACCCAAGACAACGTCGATGCTAAAAAGTGCTCATAATCAGCCGATAAAGACCGTCTCAATAGCACATAATAGCCATAAAATGGCTATATACAATCCCAAAATAGTCTCTGAACAACCTGCACTTGTGTCCTGTACCTGTACCTATAGCTATAGCAAAAGTGGAGTTGAAAAATACAACTCCTGAAGCGTAGCTCGGATGAAGCTTTCACTGCACGAATAGATTCAATAGGGGGGTAAAACCCTAGGATGCCAGGTGGAAACGCTCTTGGAACGTTGAATTTATTGATGCCAAAATCAAAAAACTATTTTCACTTTTGAAAGTGCGCGCGGGTGGACGCGAAAACGGCAAGCACAAACAGTGCTCTGATACCAGTTGAAGGTGCCGCAGGAAGCGTGTATGAGTGCAACTGCGAGAGCAGAGAGAGAGAGAGAGAGAGAGAGAGAGAGAGAGAGAGAGAGAGAGAGAGAGAGAGAGAGAGAGAGAGAGAGAGAGAGAGAGAGAGAGAGAGAGAGAGAGAGAGAGAGAGAGAGAGAGAGAGACTTGCTTTGGGTGGAGTGCACAACAACATTATCCTGTTTGCAGCTCCTTATCTGTTGTATATAAAGAATAAGTGTATACCTAGTTAAGTTAGTAGATGGGTTACTAGTAAGTGGGATGTCCGGCCAGTTGGCCTGAATCCCAACAAAACCTTGATCTTGTAGGTCATTAGAAGCTATATGCATTGCTTATAGCATATTTAAGGGTATGAGCGGTGGCATTCCATCCCCCTCAGGTGTTACCCAGACCATTCCATGTTTGAGGACAAACCGAAGGGGAACCCACATGGTCGGACACGCAGTCAGACACCGCATTTTGTACTCTACTAGTTTTTTGAGCTAGTGTAGTACTCTGTGTAATCCTGATTGCAGAGTAGTGGATCAATCCCCTGAGTTGTAATGCTGTAATGATATTTGTAAAGGTCCATGTGAGTTGGCCACTAGCCATTTAGAATGCCCTAGGTATAAAGGTCAATAACCTTAATGTGAAAGGAGGCTTATCTTTAGAGAAGAAGAAGGGAGCTCTAAACACGTACGCTCAAGCTACGAGTTGCTCCAACTTGTGATCATCGCAGTTAATGAATGGGTAATCAGTTTTCAATTATGAAACTTGCATTGTGTTCCTCTCTCTTTGCTCTTTCAATTAAGTGTAAGCATTGTCAGTTTTGGTGTGGTTCGCGACTACGTGTCTGTGAGCTATAATTGTAGATTTGAGTGCTTAAACCATTGTTTATAATCGTTTTGACCATAGGAGAGTGTTCTTAGACCATAGGGCAACCTTTCTGGATAGTTCTATTGCAGTTTTCAAGACCTTTTTCATGATGGATTGTGATTTTGGTACCTTGTTGGATTGCGACCAGACTTGGTAGGATAGTGTCCCTTGGTGTCCTAGACCTCCTCCTAAAGTTTCGTTCCATTTCGAGTCCACTCGAGTGCCGAAATGGCGTGATGACCTAGAGTTGTGAGAAAGGACATAGGCAGATTTCCTTGATTGTTAAGTGTTGATTTGCTTGTAGAGTTATTGTGTTTGCTTGTGTTAAGGTTCACTTTGTGAGATTGACGATCTCAAAGAGTCTCCGTGCCCCATTCAAGTCACTTCCCCTAAGTATTGACATGATGTTAGTACCAAAAAGCTATGTTGCAGATCTCCGTCGCGGCGACCCGCTAACATTGTCAATGTTATGGCCCTTTATACCTAGGGCCTTCTAAATGGCTAGTGGCCAACTCACATGGAACTTTACAAATACCATTACAGCATTATAACTCAAGGGATTGATCCACTACTATGGAATCAGGATTACACAGAGTATTACTACACTAGCTCAAAAAACTAGTAGAGTACAAAATGTGGTGTCCGCCAACGTGTCTGGCCAGGTGGGTGCCCATTCGTTTTGTCCTCAAACATTCCCCTATTTCCCCAAGTGTCTATGGTTGCTGCTAAATGGACCCAATCCACATTGTCCGACTCAGTCTCCCAGGTAGTACATCCATATAAGAAGAATCTTCCCCAACATCAATGTCCACTTTACATGTATAAACATACTGCAATGGGGTCGAGTGAACCTTGGTGTCAGATCTATGATCAATTATAAACTTGTTTCCTAGAGAATGTGCTTGAACGGTTATAAGATCTACTCGAATGACAAAATATTGGAACTGCAAGTAGACATGGTTTTTAGACCAGTCATGCACCCTCATGAAAGGATGTCCTAAGATCATCTCAGATGC
The DNA here is from genome assembly GCF_014529385.1 of Adiantum capillus-veneris. Classification (NCBI taxonomy): domain Eukaryota; kingdom Viridiplantae; phylum Streptophyta; class Polypodiopsida; order Polypodiales; family Pteridaceae; genus Adiantum; species Adiantum capillus-veneris. The sequence continues at coordinate 44,292,365 of NC_140936.1, read as the reverse complement.
CATAGTGTGCTTGGAGAAATCCATAACAATGCAGGTATTTCTTATTTTATGTCCAAAGACCTTGATCTTGAGATCTTCTAGCATCCTCAATAGACCCATTGGCCATATTTATTACTATGGTTGTGGTCCCAAGGTGAGGTCTTCCCATAGTTTCCCATCAATTTTTAGTCACAATGCTAACCCTTGCACCACCATCAACGATTCCCTTTACAATTAATCCCTTGGTAGTGATTGGTATGGTTGCATTGGATTCATGGCCCTCAAAGTATTGTCCCAACTTGTTGATCTCATCTAGGTTGGGTTGTGGATCTAAGTGTTCCTCCTCTATTGGCATCTCCCTAGCTCCATCCATCGGTGAAAATTGTGCAAATAGCCCAACCTTCAGTTCTCCATTGAGGAAAGCTCAAAGAGCTAAGAATAGCTGAGGGTCTACATATAGTTTGGACACGATGGTGGTTCTAACTTTTGAAGCCAATAAATCCATAAATTTGGTAATATTTAACGACACCATTTAGGTTTTTGTCCCTTGACGTGGGGAAGATGGGATCTCCATTTCTTCGATAGGATCAGGTAGTCCCTCTATAAACATTCTTTCCAACAAGAAGTGAGTATGCCCACTTTCCCATGAATTTAAGTTACTTTCTTCTTGGATGACACTAGGTATGGCTAGGGGTCTATGGACTTTGTGAGGTTGTTGTTGCATAGGGAACAATGTGTCTGTAATCTGGATCTACCTAGGTGCTGGCTCTAGATCCCTTTCGGTCTCTTCTACCAAACTCCTTAATTGCTTAACTTGCTCGATGGGTCCTGGCCATTGTGGCTCATGAATTGGTTTCTTTCTTAGTGGTTTTTATGGTCTCCATGGTTTCACACGAATCAGAATCCTCTTTAGCATCATTCATATATACGGGGTCGTCACCATTCTCTATATTGGTCTTTGAACTGGGGTCTGACTTTGCTGCTTTTTGCGATCTCTTTATTCGTGTTTTCTTCTTCTTCTGAGATTGGGCAATTGATGCCGTGTCTCTTTCCTCAAGAATATATATTTTTTTTCAAGCATCAATCGTCGTGTGAGTACGTTTACTGGTACCCCATGCATACTTTGTGATGGCTCCTTGTTGGTAACCTCAATCAAGTTTAATGGCATGATGTTAGGCACATTTGGATTATTAGGACATTGGGCAATCAAATGATCTATGCCACATTGATTACACATGAGTATTGGCAATGTAGACGTGCTCGTTGATTGGTTTGCATTAGTGTGGCATTCTTTTGTAGCCTAATAGGACACTCGGCCACATGATGTGGACCTCCACACTCATAGCATTGAAGAGGTGGTCTCTTGGCAGTGTAATTGATATTTTGGACTCTTGCAGTAAGAGTAGCTACTTGATAGACAAGTTTGACTTGTCTCCAATAGTCCTCCATGTAGTATTGTGGACTTTCTTCAAGCACATCCATCCCATAGGCAATATTAGGGTCTATATCTTCCTCACAGCCTTCCAAAAAAGCAATAGATGACTCACAACCCACTTGATTCAGAGAAGTGATTCTCGAATGTGGTGGTTGTGGTCCTAGCATTGGAGGTGGTAAGGGTGTTGTTTGAATAACATTTTGGGCCCTACGGACCATGTGTTGTGACGTTTGCTCAAGAGGTAGGACCGGTCTCAATGCAGGCACTCGAGGTTTGTCTGTCCATGCTAAGGTTGGTCTATTGGCCATCGCGCACTTAAATAATATGCAATCCTTAGCTTGATGACCATACCTCCCACAGGCATTGCAATTCCCATCGTATTTTACTCTAAAAGTAGGGCATTCACTGGTACTATGCAGACCATAGCATATTGAGCACCATTGTTGCTCCCTTCTTGGATACATATGATTGTTTTATGGAGCACGATTGTCTCTAAGAATCTCTTGAATGTCCTTGCTGAGATCTTCTAAAGTCATCTCAGATATCTTTGGCTCCTTAGCAATAGGCTTTAGGGTCATTGGCTAATGCCTTGACGCTTGCAAGCTAGTAAATTTAGGCTCAACAAACACTCTTTCTCCTTGATCATTAAATTATCCTCCAATTGGATCGCACTAGTGGTGACTGCTTCCCAAGTGGTGATATCTCTAATGACTAGGCCATTGTAGATATCCTCATACTGTAATCCCCTAATGAATGTATCAAGAAATTGATTATTATTGAAGTGCTCATTTGGATTACAATGAGAATTCAAATGCTTCAAGCGACTAATAAAGTCTCTCACCGACTCTCCTTCCTCTCGTTGGGCTTTCTAGAGCTGAGAGGCTACACCCCAAAGCACTCCCTCTTATATGTATTCTTTTAAGAATAGTCTCCTAAGAGTAGGGTGAATCAGTTTTTCTTCCACCCTTAGGGTTCTATACCATTCCTTAGCCTTTCCACTTAAGGTTAGGCTTAAAGCATTACTCTTATGCAGGTTATTGTGTTCTCCTAGAGAATCGCATATTTGTTCAAATACTTTGATATACTTTCTCACATCACTATCTCCACTAATTTTTTGTGTGAGCTTGGCTATTTGTACTACCTTACTTCTAGGATCTCTATCCGGCGTGTTATGCATATTCTCAGCAATAGATCTTCGACCGATATCTTGAGCAAATGTTGCCAAGTCACCTAAGTGAGCAGGCACCGTGGGTGAAGGTGCTCCAGAGACTACATGTGGAGTAGGTATTGGCATTGGGCTTGGAGCATAGGAAGCCCTTGGGTACCAAGTTTGGTATGGCGTGGTGCCATGTGGTGGCCCAACGTTCATATGTGTGGCCCTAGGCATAGCAGACATTGGATGTGACATGCTAATGCTAGCCGGTATGGTCCCATTGAAATAAGAGCTTGGGTGTTGTGGTTGTGGAGCATAGGTTGTTGAAACAATGGGAGGGTTAGGGGCTACATGAGTACAAGGACCCATAGATGTATATGATTGGTACACACTTGTAGGTACTGTTGCAAGCATTGAGCTACCATGTAGCGGTCCTTTACTAACAAATGAGGTCCATGGCCTGTTTCTTGGCATGCCCATCATTGGGGTAGGCATGATGGCTGTGGTGTCATCAAGGGAAAGATGAGCTAGATTTGGAAATGTAAAACTACTACTTGTGGGTTCAAACTATGTGGAAACTCCAGGCGACAATATATGAAGGGTCCATTGGACTCACTGAAGGATTTTCTATCTGTGATAGTGTCAGTTGTTTGGCCTTGCCCGTATCCAAGAATATCACAAGGCCCGTTGAAGGAATTATAATCCCTCGGTTTTGCCTCTCTAATTGGATGATGCTATGGATGACATTGCAGACCATCTGTTGCCGCTCCTCTAGACTTATGGCGCTAGAAGTAGATTGTACAACTTCTAACCAACCTACATGGTATATGTAACCCGTGTACATGTCAATCAAGGTTTCAATTTGTAGGTCATATTCCCAATTTTCATTGAGAAATAACCCTTCTAGGCTCGGTGTAGTAGAGGTTTCCCTTTAGGTGGAAGCATTGTTGTTCCCCACAGGTTGACCCACATTGCCTACTAACTCAGGAGCACTCGATTGCTTGATTGCTATGTATGTTGTCCCAGGGGTCTTTCCCTTCATGGCCCGGCGTTGTTCTAGAAAACTCTCCATTTCCCTCTCCCTAGCCGCTTGCATATAGTGCTCAACTTCTTGCACCCCCGCAAGACTCCTACCATCGGGTAGTAGAACTTCGGGTGGTGATTGCTTTGCAAGGTCTTCCATGAAAGCAAGGGGCAAGATATCGACATGGAAACTCTTGGGGAGTATAGGCTCCCCCTGAGATACCAAAGGTGAATCTATCTCTCCCTCACCTTCGTTAACTTCACTAGCCACAGGCTCAGAGCGAGTAGCTCTACTAAAGGTTTCTATAAAGCGACTAAACACATTAGATCCAGGCTGTGGGGCCCAGACAAATACGCTTTTGTTTACTTGCTCGGGGTTTGGTGTAGGATGCCCTTCCATAATATCGTAGTCAGATGAAGAGTCACTAGCCGCTATGTTTGGGTCTTGGGTTGTACTACCTTGGGTCCCCGTCGAGGGCTCGGAACCTAAGGTAGGTGGGTATTGAGAACCCGCGTAAGTCAAAGTGCCCGCTAGTTTCTCAGTCTCTAGCACATAGCCAGAGTGCTGATGCATGTGCCTTTGGCACCCTACAAGCGTCGACAAATACCCTCGAAGATTAACCGCTTGATTTTTTAGGCATTTTGCACCCCGTTTTCACTCGTTTTTTAATGTCTTTTTACGATGGGTTTTTGGATTAGTGCGTGTGATAGCTCAAAACAAGCATATCGCTTCGGGAGTTGTGGTATGCTTTACAGCACAGCGTTCGGTTGCTCGAAGCTCCGATGGTCCTCAAAAGGGTTGAATTTTACTTAGGTGTGAGGCTAAAATAAGTAAGTACAAAGGGTGACTAAGGCTTGAGCCTGGGCTTAGGCATGGGGATTGTTCTCGATCTATGTCCTTCTTTTTAAATTATTTTTTTAAATTTTTTTTGTATTTTTTTAATTTTTGGGATAAGGTTGCCATGGTCGCGCCGCGCACACGTACACACACACCTAACCTACCTACTTACAACAAAGAGAGCTACTATTACACACTGTTTAACACAGTACTACAGCAACTAATCAACTAAAATATCTACTTACTGCACCTTACAAATCTAACATTCTAGATCTAATACCTTAATTCTAACACCTTATCAATAGGAAACAATAGAAAGCAAAGTTCACAAATCCTTCTCAACAGCCACCCACCTTCTTTCTCTACCTTTCCTACATCTCATATTGCACCACAAAGAAACATAGAGTTCTATTTGAGCTTAGTGCAGGGCGTTTCCTTGGCAGCAGCGCCAAAAATGTGCGTGTTTGTCGCATGTGTCAAAGCAAGGGACTTGCTGTACATTGTGTGTGAGCCACAAATTGCTGCAAGCACACAACCGGACTAATCTAGAAAGCTCAAGAGAGCAAGGGTGTGTCACTCACTGCTCTACGCTCACCTTTGTGGAGGATTACTTGCCGCGAAGAAGAGGGAGCTACTGTCGTGCCGCGCTCAATCGCCTTGCCGCCGCCATGCCGTCAAAATGCTCGATCACTCTCTCTCTCTCTCTCTCTCTCTCTCTCTCACGCATGCACACACAAGGAGATGAAGAAGAAGATGGAGATGGAGCAAGAGCACTCTTCAATTGCACAAATAAGAGAATGAGTGACTTTAGGTTTAGGTGACTTTTATATGAGCTTGCCCATTCACACTTGGACACCCATGCTTAGCCAACAACTAGCCCCCCTTGAATGTTCCAGTTAGAGTGCGCCTCTCATCCACGATCACTCTTACCCTTTTCCTATTGGATCGACAAGCCCCCGACCCAGGACTACTAGAAGTGGACACCGGTGGTTAACACCCATCATGGCCACAATGCCAACATGTCAATTGAAATCATGAGTGAGAACCGCCTCTAACCTGAAGCGTCTCCATATCCATGTCAAAAATATGGCAAACAATGCTCGAGATCACAAGACTAGGCAAAAAACAATGAGGGACACGGCCTTTACCTAACATACATCCACCTACAGAATGTACCCATGTTTGTTGGCCAGTGTTCGGCCGCCCACAATTATCTCCTTATTCTTTATGCATACAAAGAATAAGGAGCTCTCACTCATTCTCAAAGTGTGCTCATACAGTGAGATTTGGGAGCTCCATTCCACATCCATGTGCCGTGCTCTCTCTCTCTCTCTCTCTCTCTCTCTCTCTCTCTCTCTCTCTCTCTCTCCCCGCCCCGCACCCCTTCTCTCTCCATCTTTGCTACACACACACACACACACACACACACACACACACACACATTCCTATGATTTGTGCAATAATATGTGCGGTAATATACGTGGTAGTATTTAAGTTACAAAAAAAATCCTTCTCGCTCCCCTCTCTCACCTTTGGCCACCCCATTTCTCTCTCTCTCTCTCTCTCTCTCTCTCTCTCTCTCTCTACAAAACACGGTAAAGGGCTGATTGATAGTGGGTTGCAATTGGCTTCTGTTGTTCTTGGTTGTCATTGATTTCCTTGGGGTGGAGCCATGTGCTACATGACTGATCTTTGTTGCTCCAGGTTATGCTACTACTTTGGATAACCATAGTTGAGTGTTACCTTCATAAAATCTTGTGCTTTGAGTAGCTTCACTGGAATAATTCATTGATGTACCCGTTTGTGTTAGGTAACTTTGGTTGAGGTCTGACTTTGGCATCCATATTTGTCACATTGTTTGTTTCTTCAATCTTTTCTTTTGCATATTGTGGTTGTTCTTTCTCCGGATTGAGTTGTTTGTGTTTTGTTGATAGCTAGGATTGCTCTTTGTAGAACTTGTTTCTCGAGGTGAGTAGATCCAAGCTATCACTTTAGGATTTTTGGCCCAAACATAAGCGTTTTCTTGGAAGTAGCAGTGAGCAATAATTGATTCATTTGATTCTACCCACCCTATTATCTTTGGTTGTTGAGGTTAGCTTTGTGCTTGGGGTATCCATATTGGATCTTTAACTTTGATGTGCTCTTTGGATACCAACACTTGGTTGAATCTCTTCGGCTTCTTCTGGATTCTTTTTTGTGATGGAACTTTGGTTGAGAAACTGTTTGCTTGGGTTTCCATTTCATTGCCGTTGGTATGGCTCTTAATGTAGAGGCTATGTTGGAAGTTGAGTGGAGGCTCGTTAAAGGGAAAGTTGTCTTGCAATATTGAAAATATTATTTTGTGTTTACCTTAGCTTTACCTTTTTCCGTGATGCTTGGTTGCTTCTTTTTTTCATGGACTTGAGGTGATTTTGGGGATTTTGATACTATTGATAAATATTTTCCTTGTGGTTGAAAGAAAATGTCCCTCCATATTTCTGTCAGGATGAGACTTGCTTTGATGTGATGGGAGTCAATTATGTGGAATGTATCCTTGTCCTCTCCATTACTCAGCTTGAGTACCACTTCTGCCACTCCAAAGCTAGAATTTGCCGTTGTAGAGCTTGTGTACATTGTTTCTTCTAACTCAATATTGGTGGCCTTCCCATCATTATCCGTGTTCCATAACACATTACATCTTTGCTGCTTTTGGATCTATCACAGCTGAACATGTGATTTTGTGTCATGTTCTTTGCATATGATAAACTTGATCATCATAGGAGACAATCGATCTTCTTCCTTATCCTTGTTCTTCTCTTGTTTTTGTGTTTGTTGAACATTTGACATTGAACTTGGAAATTTTGCTGCTTCATCTGCTTTCATTTGCGATTTCTTTGGAGTCGCCTTCTTTGAACAACTTTGGTCGATTCTTCAAGTATGTCAATGATGACATATTCTTGTGGTTGCTCTGCTTCCTTTGTCTGCACTTGGGTATCATGCTCCATGACGTACTATCTGCCTCACCTTTTTTGCTTTCACACTAACAAACCTCATTAGGTTCCTTCAACACCTTTATCGTAAAAAAGGAAGTTATCTCATAGCCACTTGAAAGTTCTTCTTCGGCATCATTCCCTAAATTGTCACTCAAATCATGGTATTTGTCCTCATCATCGTGTGGAAGATCTCATACATAAGCTTGATCCACTTTTTGTTGTCAATCATTTGTTTGTTCAATCTCAGCTGTTTCATAAATTTTTTTTGTTTCATAAAAAATGGATAACATTAGAAAGGGTCTGATGTTGTAACCATATTTGTCACAAAACGTAGTATTGGTTACCTAATTTATACACACGTCAAGAGTCGCCAGTATTTGATCCCATCCAAAGGGTTCAAATAAATCCTCTAGGAATGGTTCCTTCATAGAGTAGTCATCTTCTATTTCACGCTCAAGATTACAATCCTCGTTTCTAAGACTCTCACATTCTAATGCTCCACACATCCAAACATGAGCATCCTTCACTAGCTAAGCAGATAACTGCGTTCCATCATTCGTAGTGACAACAAAGTCTTCTATTCGAGTTCGGATTATGTCCCTATAACTGTGATCCTTGGTGTTTACCTTGGTTATGACTTCTTTATGCTGGAAGTAGAGGTGGTCATAGCCCCAATCTTGAACCATTCTGAATTGACACATAAACGATCGTCCCAAAATAACCTCAAAGTTGTTGCCTTTTCCAAATTCAACTACATCAAAAGTACGTTCCTACTCTATTCCACAGGAGGATACTATTACTTGCTCCAACATTTCCAAGGGTCTTTCCACATACCCCTCGGCTAATTGTAGTTTCATGTACGATTTTTTGAGAGATGGTCTTTCCCATTTCTCCCAGATTCCCTTTGTAGGTATGGCTATTCCAGCCCCGTTATCAAGTATGACTATCTTTGACTCCCTTGCACTCAAGTGGTAAGGTGGTGTTTCCTTCTTCTCCTTTGCAATAGTCACCCACCTTATTCACTGGTACCGGCTTTGCCTGGCATTTCTCTAGTTGGTTTATTTCCATGATTTCATCTACAAATTTATCCCGTGAATGGATTTTCAACCCCATTTTTTCTAGGTATTTTCTCATTTGTCCCCATAGATGTGGTTTGATCTTAGAAGTTTTGTAAGAGTAAGAGAAGACATCAATTCATGTAAACTCTTGGTATCCATCACCTTTGGTGTGGCTTTCCACTGAGAAGGTAGCACTCTAACCTCAAAGTTCATTTTGAGTTCTCCTATAAAAGATGGCAACATTTGTAGAGTGTGTGTTTTATTCTCTTCAGATGCTACTGACCTGGAATCTCCGTATAGAGATCATATATGATTATATCCCCTAGGAAAAATTCATGATCCATTTTTATTTTTGGGATAGGTGCTGACTATAAGGTAGCACTACTATCATTTTGGTTTCTGATCGTTTTTTATCGTTTCTCATAAGGATTGCTCATCTACTTCTAAAATTGGTTGCATCTCTAGAGATCTACCCTCATCTATTGTGTTTTTTACAATTCCAGTAGTACGAGGCTCCTCCGTGTTTGTTTTTGCCAGTTTGATATTGTTGCCTAGATTTTGGGAGCAATCTATGGGCAGATGATTCCTTCCACAACAATCATAGAATCTTTGTATTTGAAGTTGTTTGCCTACATTGTCTTCCTCCCGCATTCCTATGTTTTCATTTCCAAGCTCATGAATTACAGGCCCAGGAGTTTTTTGAACCTCTAGGCTCGATTAGGGCTTGAGCTGTTTCTACAAGTCTTCTGTACACTCTCATTCTTTTGGTTTCGTCTTCTGGATGGGATAGGTCATAAGTCTTGTTCTAACATTTGGTTGTTATTGAGGTTTGCCGCATAGGGTTGCAATATTGTGTCTAGTTGCTCGTTCACTTTTTCTACCAAGATTGAATCTCCCGATGACATTTTGGATGATTTTTCTTTCTTCATTTGTTCCTTGTTTTTCTTTTCTTGTTTTAGCTATTCTTTAGCTTGTTGCAACTTGATTTCTAGAGCGGTTTTCTCCTTCAACATTTTTGCTTTCATCTTGTCTCATTTGAATTTCCACAATTTTCTTCCGGTTCTCACAGATATTTTCTCAATTTCTGTTTGAGGTGGCAATATGCGGGTGCGTTTTTGGCAGCTTCTCAAGCTTGATCTCAAGTCATCAACTTTAAAAGAATTGTGGGTTCTACATTGGATCTGCTTGAAGAAGGAATCACTCCTACAATGTTCATTGTTGCCTTCCCCTTGTTGTATGGGTGTTTTGGATAGTCATGAACCCAGGGAGATCACCTAATAAAAATGTAACCTATCATGTGAGTTCAACAGAAGGGTATTTAAAGTTCTTGAAACTTACAAAAATATATATACAAATTTGAAAAAAACTTATAGATTTTAAAAGAAAAGGGTACATTATATTCTTAAAAAAATTCATAGATAAGGGGTTTTACAAACATGTCTTGAACGCACGTGATATGGTAGTTTTACACATAGTGAACCCCCCGAGGTCATGAACAAGGTGTGAAACAATGCATTCTAAACAATATTCACTACAAAAGGTCGCTTAAATTTTGATGTCAGATTACCGAGGTCAATGGCGGGCGTCGGTATATCTGTAGGTAAATCTGGAAAGAGATCAAGTTTTTTTAACAAAAAAAATCAAATTTTTTGATGCATATACCAGTGCACTTTTCGACGCGTATATAGATGTGTAAACCGGCAAGCATACCGACGTCTATACCAGCGCACATATTAGCATTGGTACCGACAGATTCTGCAAAAGCAAAGCAACTGGTTTTCCTTGCACATTTTGCTCCTTTCTTCTCTTCCTCTCTTGCCCTCCTACTCCTCACTTGCTGCAAATCTGCTGCCTCACGACTTTTCGGAGTTGAGATTTTTACTCGTAGGCTGCTCCCCATCATAAGGTAAGCTTATTTTCAAGTTTCCTTGTAGATTTGTGCCCTTTTGTGTGTGTGTGTGTGTGTGTGTGTGTGTGTGTGTAACATAGTGCTCTAACATTCTTTTTTGTTGCATACACAAATACACATGCACATTCACATAAACATGCAAGTAAATAAAAATGCACACTAAACAATATAAACACACTATACACCATGCACATACATATTTTTCAAATTAAAAAAATATTATTTTATAAATAATATTAATTAAAAATCATCATTAACTAAGAAAGATAACGATATTTTATCATTAAAAGAAAGATTTACTTTGATTAATGTTAATTTATAATTAGTTTTGTTGTTTTTGTGTAAATAAATTTAGAAATTAAAAAATTTATATTGTTATTTTGATAATTGTGACTTTTAATAGGCTATTCGCTTAATTAGGTTTAGTCGTTTAACACAAAGCGTTTAAGTAATAAGTGGTTTCATCGCTTAGCACTGGTTCGCATTTAGATCGATGAAGGTTAGCTGCTTAATTAGAGCGCCTAGCTGCTTATGTCGAGCCCGCTTAGTCCTACACACGGCTCTACTAGTTTTGTTATTAAGTCACTTAGTGACTTAGGGCTAGTCATGTAGGTTTAATTGGTATTCAAATAATTTATTAGGGCTTGTCACATAAAGGTAACTGCTTAGGTATTTAGTCTCTTATTGGTCAGGAAGGACTACTCCGTATTTAGGCCGTTGCAGGCTAGCCGCTTAGTTCTAGACACTTAGTGTTAGCCGCTCAGTTTTAGCCGCAAAAGGACTTCAACAACGAAGTAAAATAATGCAAGCAGACTTCAATAGTGCACACAGACTTAAAAAATGCAAACGGATTTCTAAAATAGACTTATGTCAAACCCTAATATGTAAACATTGACCAATAAAGACGAGATTATTATCCAGTTGTCTTGATCTCCGTGCACCTCTAGACGGAGGTGTGCAGAGTTTGGGCATGGCTAGAGAATGTGAGGTTGTTGGAGCTAGCGACAAATGGTAGAAAAACCGCAAACGGACTTGAGAAATGCAACACTCTTCAAAAGTGACTTGTGTACTTCAAAAATGCAAACAGACTTTGACAAAAAAAGTAAAATAACGCAATAAAACCCTAATATATAGTCATTGACCAATAAAGACGAGATTATTTCCTGTGGTCCTGATCTCCGTGCACCTCTAGACCCAGGTGTGCGGGGATTGGGCATGGCTAGAGAATGTGAGGTTGTCATGTAGTTAGTGGTGTGCATGTACTTATATAAAAAAGTGATTTATTTTTGTTGCATCATTGGTAGATAAAGTATGGATGATATGATGTTGTGTCCTTCTACACATTGCAAGCATCAAATCTTTCAAAAACAAGAAATCTGCGATCAACACATACATAATAACGGTCTCTTTTCCATAGAGAAACAACAAGACTTGCGTTATTGATCTCATGGTAGATCAACCTCTGCAAGTAGATATTGCTCCAACTTCATCCCAGAGAAGACGATTTTCAAACGAACAACCATCGACTAAGTCCACCCCACCAATGCCTGATTCTACATTTCAAGAAGTAGAGATGGAGCAAATGTTAGACACGTTCGTTGACATGGATCCCATAATTGAAAACCTAGAAGGCGACAACATTCAAGGCAACACTGCGAACCAATCTCAGTCATCCTATCCGTATCGAAGGCATGATAGCAACAATAAAGAGGGCAAGATGATGCAAACATTTGCATGTATGCCACTTTACAATGGTGCAAAAATCTCAGTTCTTCGTACCGCTTTGGACTTGGTTTAAAAGGTAAAATTGCCAATACTAGGTCTGCACTGTGGCTTTCAGTTTGTCACCTATTTTGCTCCCTTTTGACCCAAATTTTATGATTCGTTTTTCCAAAGTTGGACTTGGGGATATGTTTCCTTATATATGCACTATTGATTTGGAAAATTTTAGGTCAAGCTATCACTATGGGGTCATGGATTGCAATCCATGTTTGGAGCCCAAATCAACTTTTCTTTTTGGTACCATCAGAATCAACATGACTACTAGGTCCTATGGCATAAATGTTTTTTGAAAACGGACCTCTGGATTAGAAATTTGGTCAAATCTTGCATTTTGTCAGAATGCTTGATAATTTTGGGCTTTTGGCTTGGTTTTTGATATCCAAATTTTGTTTTGAGAAGACCACTAGACTCCCTGTGATGTGCTCTAGCTAGGGTACAAGTTTGGTCTCACTCTGTGATACGGGTACATGGATTGTGATCCATGTACCCTTGTGTTATATGGTAATCAAACTTAACACACAACTTGCTCTTGGTCCACTGATCCCTGCTATATGGTTTTGTATGATTTGGACTTGATTAGGTCAAGCAAAAGTTAATCCACAGATCTGTTTTATGTTTTTAACCTTGAGCTATTTTTTGCCTTGTTGATCCACCTTTTAAACTTATTTGGCAATCTTAAATTGAGGAATGTTTCTCACGATGGTTACTGCTACAGGCTAGTATAGTTTCTGTCCAAAAATTCCGTAGGGAGTCACAGATTGCGATCCATGTTTCACCACTTTTGGATATAAAATTTTGTGTATTGATAGCTTATGATGTTTGTAGCTTTCTCTCCAATTGTTTTTTGAATTTGGATCAGTTTCTCTTAACCGAAGGTAAAATTTTCTATCTGTTGTAACAATTTTGACAATGTTCTGTTTTTCACTCTTTTGACCACATTTTGCAACTTTTTTGCGAGTGGTTCTTTTGGGAAAAGTATTTTGTCTATGTCTCAGCTACCTACTACTCAAATCTCAGCCAAAATCCTTGATGAGGTCATGGATCACGATCCATTTTCCATCAAACATGGACACCAAATTTGGTCTGTTGATTACTTGCAGTATCAGTAATCTACTCCACCACTTTCTTTTTGGATTTGGAGAACTTTTTCTCAGTCAAACGCAAGTTTTTCTGTGTGTCCTACGGTTTTTGACTAGTTTCTGTGTTTGGCTATTTTGACCTACTTTTTTTTCAGTTTTTTGCTATTGTGCCTTTTGGGAAAGTTCTTCCAAATGGTATCAGCTACCTACTGGTCAAGTCTCAGCTCAAAATGATCAAGGGGGACATGGATTGTGATCCATGTTTCACCACATCTGAACACAAAATTTGGTTAGTAGTATGCATGCACTCTGTGGATATCAAATTTTCACTTCTTTCTTTATTTGGATCCCAAAAAGTTGAAAACCCCCAAATTTTGTGTCGAAAAGGCATGTTTTGTGGTTTTTGCCCTATCAACCAATTTTGATGTGATTTTTGAGTTTTTCTTTCAAGAAACTTGATCAGAGCAACATCCCACTGATGCACAGTGTCACTGATCACGTTTTTGCAAAAAAGGTCTCTAGGGATCATGGATCGCGATCCATGTTCCTGTATAGAATCTGCTCAAATTTTCAAATCACTTCTAGAGAGTATGCCAATGCCCTTGATCCACAAATTTTTGAATTTGGATTACTTTTGAGGTCTCTACCATCAAATTAACACAATTCATGTTTTGGAATTGAAATCGGATTATCCAATCATTAGAAAAGTTGATTACAAGTTGGAGAAGCTTATTTAGTAGCTTGAGCGTATGTTTTGTAGAGCTCATTCTTCGCCAAAAGATAAGCCTCCTTTCACATTGAAGTTATTGACCTTTATACTAGGAATTTCTAAATGGCCAGTGACCTGTTCACATGAACCTTTACAGATATCATGACAACATTACAACTCAAGGAATCAAAACCTACTACTCTGGAATCCGGATTTACACAGAGTATCACTACATTAGCTCAAAAAAATAAAAGAGTACAAATGTGGTGTCCGGCTACATGCCCGGCCAGGTGGGTGCTCGTTCGGTCAATCTGCTAACAAAATCTCATAAAGATTCCATATAATGAATGTATGTAGAGCAAATAAGTGTCCTACATTGTGGGCACGTTCCAACTGCGCCGTTCTATTTGTTGCTTTAAGCTAGTTTCTCATCACAATTACTTTACAAAGTGGTAGCGCATTCACAAGCTTAAACTAAATCCGCGAGTTGACCGTCCAATTCCCTTGATCAAAGTGTTGCAACAAGTGGTGAGAAAGTTGAGAAAAATGGCTAGAAACTTGAAGCAATTTTGCTCTATTCTATTCTTACCTCACCAAATTCCAAGCTCCCACTAACTTTTCATAAGTGTGGCCGATGCACCATCGCTAGGGGGAGAGAAAAAAGGCCTATCTTGGCTCGTTCTCACCCTCTCTTTCTCTCTGTATTTCTCTCTCTTCCTTTGATTTTTTGACCCTAAGATTCTTTAAGCTTATCTCTCGCTCTCTCTCTCTCTCTCTCTCTCTCTCTCTCTCTCTCTCTCTCTCTCTCTCTGTCTCTCTCTCTCTCTCTCTCTCTCTCTCTCTCTCTCTTTGATTGTTCGACCCTAAGCTTAAAGAAGCTTAGGAGGGAAGGCTTCATGATTTTATCACTTTTTTAGTTTGCTCAAGAAAGATGTTTGTTATAATTTAGGAAAAATTACCGAAATACCCCTCTAATTTGTGAGGATTTCCAAAATACCCCTCAGATTTCAAAAATTCCCAAAATACCGGTCTATCTATATTTTTGGAGTGTTCATAATTTTCTAATCTTTATTCCTTTTTGGCAATTGAGTGCTTAGCATAAACTTTTTTCCATATTACCTTGAAAGAAAAGGTAATTATGTCTAAAAATATTGAAGCAATTCATCTCCAAAGCCTAAATAACCAACTCAAATTCTAGTTTTAGCATCTTGTATTGATAGCCGATCAATCTTCTTTTAAAAATGTACAAAATTTTTATGTCTGGAGAAATTTAATCTCACAACCAAGGGTATTTTGGAAAATTTGAAAGGCAGTTTGGGAATTTTTGAAAGTTGAGGGGTATTTTGGGAATTTTCATGACAAATTAGAGGGGTATTTGATATTTTTCCCTTTACTTTATACTATCATGTGATGCATCAAAGCAAATAACATAGCCAATGGTCTTCATGAAAGTTCTCATAGCCACTTTGAAAACAACCACACTGCATGTCTAATATGAGATGATGGAAGAACATGTGGCAAAAAGTGTACATAGCTACAAACCTTGTGCCCATTTGTAAGGTATGTGTATACCATTTGAAGGGATGAGAGACCATTATTGAACCCTTCAAGGAAGCTTTCGAGGTGGAAGGGAACATTGAAGAAAAATTTACAATCACTTGGTAGAGTAGGGCCATCAATATGTCATCACCCAAGTCTCAACCGCCTCAATGTCCATGCCTTCCAGACTCCTAGTACTAGAAGGATTCCTGGAAAAGAGGAAACTCTAGTTGAGTATAATCCCCCTTAGTTATGCAATCATTGTCTTTAGTTATCTCATCATCCTTCATAGTCATCTCACCATCTTCCATAGTTGTAGCACATAAGAAAAACCATTCGATAAAGGGTTCACTCATTACATGATTTTAGCATGAAAACAGGGTCATCCATTAATGCTAAAATTGTGTAGTGAGAATACCCTCCTAGTGTTAGACATTCACTAAAATCTTAACTCATTTTGTTAAGGGTTGACTCCTTACGTGATTCAAGAGTGCAAAGTGAGCCATCTGTTAACGCTAAAAGTGCATGGATAGGAGGACACCCCTATTGTTGGAGGAGATTCAAGAAACACTGCTTCAATTTAATGAAGGGTACACCCCTTATGCGATCTTAACATTCACAAAGGTCCATTTCTTGAATCTAAAATCCTATAATAAGGAAACCCCGGGGAGGTCACCTAATAAAAATGTAACCTATCACGTGAGATCAACAGAAGGTATTTAAAGTTCTTGAAACTTACAAAAATATATATACAGAAGGGCATTATTTTTTCAAATTTTAAAAAAAAACTCACAAATTTTAAAAGAAAAGAGTATATTATATTCCTAAAACAATTCACAGATAAGGGGTTTTACAAACATGTCTTGAACGCACGTGATATGGTAGTTTTACACATAGTGAACCCCCCGAGAAGGACACCTTCCTATGTTTGGAAAAGTTTTATGAAATGTCACGCCTAGGGTAAGACGGGATAGGGCCAAGGGCAAGGACACACATGCTATATAGGGGGCCTATATTTAGTACGCAAAGGGCATGTATTAGGCATGGTTGGGTGGAGATGTACATGTGCTAGTCCCCAATCTCTTACACCGGCATTAGATCTTAGGGGAGAAGGGTGATGGAGGAAGGGGAAAAGCATGGAGGGTCATGGAAATACGAATTCTCTCCTCATTGATCTCTCATGGACTCTCTCTTCACAGACCTCTCTCATGCTTTCTCCACGTGTGGCTATGATGATTCTGGCCGCCGTGAGAACAACTATTTTCTCAATTTGTAGCTATGGCGGTTTTGGTCGTGAGAGCAACCACCTGCACACAAGGAGTGGTGAAGTTTCTCAGCACAAAAGGGAGCATGCGTGGGCTCTATGGGTGCACAATAGCGAGAGGAGGAATTTTCATTTCTGATGTGTCTTGATTTGGAGACAACAAACGAGACTCCATCTCCCCTACTCTCTCTTGTCACGTCTGCACACTGCCGCCATGGACTTTCCCTCAAAATTGTAATGGTGGGCACACTAATTTGGGCACCCTCCCATGATAAGGGTTTTTCCCATGGCAGTGAGTTGTGCTCCCTTTACTAGCTCAGGCCATGTGTGAGTCATTTATGACCTCGACATCATGCAGTTGATCACAAGACTGAAGCATGGGAATTTCGCTACAGAGTTGATACAAGTAACTTGCTGACAAATCTAGAAAGATTCTATGATATGGGACGTACGATTGTACAAATGCTTTAAATGAGATGGGCCATGAAATCATTTAAGGAGCTTGTGTGCACATTGACTAAGCTTACATGCATTTAACAAGATCATCCATGCATAGATTGGTTTCTACACCATGTTCTATTATGGAAAAAAAACTTGGCATCAAATTTAACTTATACAAGGGTTGGAGTTTGGTAAAGTGAAACTTCTTGGAAGATTTGTGATGGCGTTGTGGGAGCGTGTGTGTACACTCTCTTCCTCCCTAACCCGTCTCTCTCTCTCTCTCTCTCTCTCTCTCTCTCTCTCTCTCTCTCTCTCTCTCTCCTATCTTACAAAGAAAAATCTTGAAGAGAAGGATGAGGAAACTGAGGTAAAAAAATATTAACTTAGTAGATTGTCTATTATTCCTTACTACAAGTGTTAAAGTCATTTAAAATGCTTTGCAGATGGCAAACCATGTTGATAAGTTTGTAATGCGTACTGGAGGTTCATGCAACGTACCCATGGGTAGGGATAGCTTGCTTTGGCACTACCTAAACCACCTAGGGCCATCGATTCTTAGAGTTTCTCACACATAGTTCTCCAAGAATGGTTCTACGGAGCTTCTAAAGTCTAAAGCATTAAGTGCCATACTCGCTAAAGATTCCCTCACCCTAAATTCTCACAAATGTATATTGGTGGACCGAGAGGCAACATTGTATGCCTTTACAGGCAAGCACCCAAGCTCAGTCCTTTCCCATTGCAGCTTGAGCCTAGGTCAAGTGGTGACAAACCCAGAGGAAATTGTAAAATCCCTTGGCTTCAAGTCAATCATTCGCCCCGTACCCATAGATGTAATTTGTAGTAAAACTAATTGACCATGATGTAATATCCAAATCAATATAGAATAATTTTTTTTGTCAACGATTTTTGTCAACATTCGGTACTTGTTTTTTTCTAATTCATATTGTGCAATAAATTTTATTTCAGCAACACATACACAAAACCTCAAACATACAGCCACCTGTTGCCAGGAGGGGCACATCTCGATGATTCTTTTGTAGAACGGAGTTGAGGGGGGCGTACGGGGTCAATCGGACCACATATGAGCACGACGGTGCCCGACGGGGTCGAAAAGGGCAAAAAAAGTCGCTGTGCACCACGGCACGCAGGGAGAAGATCCAAAAATGATAGGTCTTCTCCTTGCGCACCGTGGCGCACATGGGATTTTTTTGCCCCGTCCGACCCCACCGGTCGCCGCCATGCTCATATGTGGTCTGGTTGACCCCGTGCCCCCCCAAGCCTGTTTTGCAAAAGAATCACAGAGATGCGTCTCCCGATCAACGGATGGCTGCATGTTCAAGGATCTGTGCATGTCGACACTGTCAGACGAGCCGTGTGTCGTGGTGGTCAACTTAAATTTAAGATACCCAACAATTCAAATACTTATAAAAAAACAATGTACAGAATCAAGTTGAACAATTGCACAGAATGATAGAAATTTGACATTTGATATTATATGAAAAGATTACAAATCTGATCAAGAGAGAGTACATGGGATAAACTATTTCTGAGGAAAGCATCCTTCTTTTTGTAAATTGATTGCTAAAGCTAAATCCGTTTTTTTCAATGTTACACAACATGCACCATACAAGAAATGCCATCCTAAAATAGCTGCACCAAAATTTCTTCGACGACATCCTGTAGGGCCAGTAAATCTGCACGTTGTATATGTGTAACATAATCGCTATATTCATCCATTTTCTCTCTCGCCACCTGAGAGAATTCCGCTTTGAGTATGATTGGCTTAGTGCTCTTTTGATAATTTCTAATCTCCTGCAAAGCAAATATGCCTGGCTTCCATCTCCACTTTTTCTGTGTTGTTGTTGGTGGTGGAGAAGGCGCTTGCCTGGCCCATTGAAGAGGATCATCTTTATACTTTTCCCTCCTCTCCTCTTGGGCAAGTTGTTCTTTAGGCGTCACCTTGTACTTTTTTCTCTTTGCACATTGCTTGGCTCTTTGAGGTATCTTTGAAGGCCTTGAGCTCCTAGCCTTTGCTTGTTGGGTGGCTTGAGCTCTATCCTCTGCCGCCTTTCTCCCTGCCCTGCTCGTGCTTGTAAGTTTCCCAAATGAGCTCTCTCGGCCTCAGCTCTCTGCCATTCCTCTTGCTCTCTCTGTCTTCTTTGCTCTTCTTGCACTCTTTGTGCTTCCTTCTCAGCTGTCTCTTTCTTTTCCATCTCCCTCATTATTTTCCTCCTCTTGGCCTCTCGTGCTTTAAAAACTGGGTCGCATGATATTACCTTGATTACTCTTTGTTTGATTTGCAGTGAAATTTTTTGTGATATGGTTTTTGCAGTGGCTTGAGTACCAATTGTTGTGACAGCATGCGAGGGCTCTGGATTTTGAAGTAGACCTCGGTATTATTCTTCTGTCACTCTTGTTTCTTGTGTGGTTCTGTGTAGAGATAAAATTGGTGGGGGATCTGGCAGAGGTGTGCGGTTGGCATGGTTTAATGGTCCGAGATCTCCAAAAATATGTCGCATGGTGGTTAAATCATATGGATTCGATGGTTGGGGAGGCTATTGGGTGTCTTGAGCGGGTTCGGGCACTGGGTTATCCACTTGTGTTGGGGATGTGGATTTGAAGCCGAAGATTTTGCATGGGGTTTTGGCTGCGAATTTTCTGTGATGTGAGTGGCTGTGGCGGTACTGATGTGCATAGTGCCAGTCTACTCGTGAGAATTGTCCATGTGGTGTAAGATATGAGTGCGTGCACGTTTGTGCTTGAGAGGATCTTATAGAATGTGCAAACAAGAAATGAACTTTAAGTTGTGACTTTTGACTTATATAGTACTATTTTTTACAAAAGAGAAACTTAAAACCCCAATAATACTAAATAAAAATAAAAAAACTCCAAAATAAATTAAATTTGACCCATGAAACCATTGATTGGGGTGTCAACAAATCACGTGGCATTACAATGCATGTTTACAATAGAAGTGGTTAGTGTCATAAATTTATTGGTTTTCCACCCAATGCT
This sequence comes from Adiantum capillus-veneris, assembly GCF_014529385.1. NCBI lineage: Eukaryota > Viridiplantae > Streptophyta > Polypodiopsida > Polypodiales > Pteridaceae > Adiantum > Adiantum capillus-veneris. The sequence goes on along the minus strand of NC_140936.1, from coordinate 44,272,169 downwards.
TGCCATTTTGTCACCTTGTCTCCAACCATCATCAGAATCGATCTTTTGCACTAGAAGCATGATATGATTGTGATTGCCTCAGGCTAACCGCTTTCTCTATTCTGCATTTCAAACTTCTTTGCACTCTAGTATTCTTCCTTTCTCTCTCTGCTAAAACTCAGTAGAACCAATTGAACATTTAGTGTAGGGCATTGCTCTTTTTCCTCCCACCTCCATGCCGTGTATTTTCAAAATACAATCCTTTTTCTTGATAGTGTGAGCGCTCCATTCCTTGGCTACTCCAGATGCCTAATGAACCAAACGTGTCGAGAAAAAATGAACTATGAGCAAAAAGAATGTGCTAAAAAAATAATAAAACTTTAATTCAAACACTGATGTTTTTTGACTGCAAAGACAAAGTGTTCAACCCACCATGTAATGTGTTATGTGCGTCTCCCCCTAGGCATCCTCCATTTGCATTGTAAATCTATTGATTACAAACTTTAAGGTGGATATCTCAACATAGTTTAGCTTTGACTTTTCAAAAAAACTAAAAATATCATCTACATGCTTCCACACACGAGCATGCTTAATTCCTAGGGCTGCTTCGTTACCTTTGTAGGTGGTAATGTCACACATATTTTTCCACAATTAAAACTCATTGGGACTTTGGGAGTCAGAATAGTCTGAAAGAATATGCCTAGCTTTACTACCACCCATAAATATTTTATTAGGACAATCCTGTGTACTTCCAAATGCCTTCTTGTTCTTTGATAACTCTACTGCACCCCCATGTAGGCCAACACTTGACATAATAGATTTGAGCTCTCTGATACACTCTTCTCTTATTTTTGCAGGCTCCATATTCCAAGCATAATTAATATGGAGCATAAGCAACTTGTCAATAATTCGTAGACGAACATGAAGAGTGCAAGAGTGCACACATGCACATTTATAAAAGGAATAGATAGAATAGGATCTCAATTTGGATCGTCCATGTATCAATTAGGGGGTACACTCTGGTTACAATTGAGGATAACTTGAAACCATTGTTGTAGTGATTTACCCACTGTTTGTGTAGTGGGAACACCTTTTGTAGAATTGAATGTAGCTTTGCCACCCTTATGTTTACTGCCCTTTGACTTACTAGACTTTGAACCCTTGTCCTCAGTTCCTAATGAGACTTTATTGTGGAAGCAATAAATGCATGGAAAGAGGGTCATTGCACCTTGCTTGCACTCTAACATACACTTGAGAGCTTTCAAGTCTCCTACCAAATTCCACTCCACTTGGAACGTACCCAGACCTGAAACCTACAATCGTTGTCCTTCTTGTTGTTGCCAAATGACATCAACGATTGGGGTGTGATTAAAATACCATTTGAGGGACTCATGTGTCTCGTGTGGGAGATGAAAAGCTACCAACCACCAAATATTCTTCTTGGATTGAACACCTAAACATGTGTTTCCCTTTCTCGTTGGCATTTAGCTCAACATCGATGCCCACCCAGGCTTTGTTCATAAGCGTAACAGTTACCCTTTCGAGTCATTGCTCTTTGATAATCTGACACTCATCAAGATTCATAGAAAACATAACTTTGTCATCACACTCTTCCTGTGTCAGTCCATAAAATCTAATCATTGACTCATGGAACTTCAGTAAGTCAACATAGACACTAAACTCGTTGTAACAGAAGGATTTTCTCTCTTCTAATGGCAGGGCATCCTCCACATATTGAAATCCACCCAACAAGCTTGCAACATCATTATTGGTGCATCTTTTTGCAACACTGACACTATAAGGTGCTGGTAGAAACCTAAACAAATGTTTTTCTCTGTGACCTAGTGTGAGAAGTCTATACAAAGCTTCATAGGCCTTGAAACTTATTCCTACACTGTCACACACCTCCATCATCTCTTGAGGTGACACAATGCTCTTTAACTCACTGAAATACTTATGGCGCAAAACATTAGCAATGCCAACATTGGATGGATCTTCCAATAGCTCCATCAACTCCGTTAGTTTAATGATGTGTTGTTGCAGAATGTCCAGTCGTTTGAGCATTGGAATCGATTCCCATCATCATCTGAGCCAAGTTCTTGCGAATTGAAATAATATTACAGAAATCTATAAAAAATATACGAAATTAGAAGCTTGCATTTGTATTCCTATTGAGTTTGATGGATACATTTCTTTTGAGCTCCACTGCTTGAAGATAGCATAGACATCGCATGTCTCTTGCGCTTGCAACTGTGGTAGCCCAATGGAATGTGTGTGAGATGATCGATTCACTGGTGCATATTACACGCAGTGTGTTGTGGATGAACATAATTGTCTAGACGACGCTCTTGCTCCATTTTTTGATGCTCTACTTTTTTGATAAGCTTTGACATCTTGTCATTCGGCTGCTTCATCTTCTTGTTGGTTTTCTCTCTGACTTGCTAAGTGTCTTTCACTTACTTCTCTTGCAATGATGAATAGGTAGAACATAGATGTTTTCTTGCTTCCCTTTTATTGACAAAAGTTGAATATAATCTCCAACAACATCCAAACAATCCGTCTCTCCCATCTTCAAAAAAACGCAGTAGCTTAGTGACATTACGAAAGGGCGATGATGAATTGGTCATTGGATCGCCAGGGTAAATATGGACATCAAACCATAAGTTGATTGCCTTGCACCCAAGGTTCCGTAAGCTGATCTCCAGCATTGGGATTAGATGTGTCAAGTCGCATAATAGTGTACTCCTGCTCTAAATCAACGTTTAATTGATATTGTTTTGCCTTGTTAGTAATGTCTTACAATGATAGGGGATTGAATGAAATTTGTGTCAGTTAATCAAGAAAATTAGAGACAATGTGTAATGGTAACTACTACAAGCAGGTGAAGGTGTCTATGGAGGAAAGAAGTGAGGAGTAATCATAGATAGGAGAAAAGGATCATGTTGTGGAGGGAAGAAAGAGAGGGAGTGCAGCTCAATCTCCTTCGAATTTGAATTGTTGATCATGAGTGTAGAGAGAGAAACGTTGTTGCACACAGAGGTAATGGAGTTTTCCATTGCTCTTAGCTGGAGCTGGAGTGGGAGAAGCATGCCGGGAGAGAGAGAGAGAGAGAGAGAGAGAGAGAGAGAGAGAGAGAGAGAGAGAGAGAGAGTGGGAGATAGAAAGACAATAAAGGAAGAGAGGGCAGATCTGCAACCTTGGAGAATCTGCACTCTGTCAGAAAGAGGTAGCAAAGAATGTTTCCTTAATGATTGGGAGGGAAAGTGACAAGAGAGAAAAGGGGGGAAAAGAAAGAGAGAGAGAGTTGGCTCACATTTTAGAGAGAGAATGTGGAAAATCTGTTTTTTTGGAAGGGGGATGAAAAGTGCCTCCTTTAATGAGTTCTAAGTGAGAGGGAGTATTTTACATGTTAGAGAGAGAAGAATGGTGGGAAAAGGAGATTTTAAAATTCATTTACCCATCTCTCTTTTGGGTTACTAATAAATAGACTATTTTAAATACAAAATATGGAAATGGATTTTAAAAAAATCTCAACATAGGCCTTTTTCCCATCTCTTTTAGGCTTAGTCAAACTTGGCTTAAGCTTTAAGCATTCCCTTAAACTGCCAAATAAAGAGTCCCTCCTATACCCATTCCTTTAATAGGCCACGCAACACATGGGCAATGGGACCGCTGTCCACGTGGACTATTACGTGGATACCCCCTTGATTTGTTGCCTCTTGACCCCCTGCCCCATCCACTCCGCCCCTTGTCCTCCTGCCCGTGCCACCCCTTGACCGTTCACACCGCCCCTTTCTCCTTGACCCCCTACTCGCGTTTGGGCCCCCCTTTACCTCCTGTCCCAACCCGTGTCCCCCCTTGATCCCCCACGCGTGATGCCTCACTCCCCCTTGGATAGCATTGCCCCCTTGACCCCCCTTCGCCCCCACCACACTGCGCCACCCCCCCTTGACCCCCCTGCGCTCCCACCACGCCGCGCCGCCCCCCTTGACCCCTATTAGCTGCTTAGCTAACTATTGTTGGAGGAAGAGCATCAAAAGCGGTCCCACTCAGTTTTTAAAAGCCAATCAAATGTATTAAAACCCTTTGTATCACTGAAAAATCCTGCAAACTCCAGGCCACTGTAATAATATTGATTGCCAAATGAGTCTAAATGGGTTGAGAGCCTCTAAGTTTTTAATCATATGGAGTTTCTAAGCTTTGTATTGAGCCCAAATAGCTAGAAATGCATTCTTTGAAGCTTGGCTAAGGTATAAAATCCAAGTTTTGTCATTAAAAACCTAAGGTTTTGGATAATGGAAGTAAGCATTTGCTACAAAAGCTCAAAGTGAGTCTACTGTTTTTTTATATTCTTTGTGTCTCTCTTGTACCGTGTTGCATTGCTATTCCGAGTATACCAACACATTTTCACGTGAAAGCTCTTCCATTTTTAACATAAGTTTCTCGCGATGAAACTGTGCTTTTTGTCATGGTGTCTTAGATGCTTTTGTTCCCTATGCACCATACATGCACCAAAAATGGTTTTTGACCATAGGAATAGATAGAGCACGTATAGACGAAGCTATAGAGTGTTTCAGAGTCCGAAACTGTCTGACCTAAAATAGACTATTTATCTTAGGCGCCCCGTGATGTTTTTTGAGTGTCAAAAATGACATCTAAGTACACGGGAGCATTAAGGATACTCTTCTCATGCTAGGCATAAAGTTTTGTTGAATTCAAAGACTCGTAGCTATACCAAATGATCGGAACAAGCTTGTGCAACAAGGAAAGTAGCTTTTGATGTCTGACACACATTTGAGACTGAGATAGGTAGGAATGGCTTAGACTTGGGTTTTTTGAAAGATTAGCTATCTCTTGTAGCCTCCATGCACTAGTGGGATACTAGTGGTCGGTAAGGGCATCACCTAAGTAGGAAGTAGAGATTTCAGACTTAAGGTTAAAATTTTAACCTTTTGTACTTTTTTTTTCATGTTCAATTTGAGTAGGGTAAGTAGAAAACCATCAGGTCCATTGCATCTGATTTGAGGGGCATTGAGAAAATCACAAAAATAGTCAGATCTATAGTAAGCGCATCGAAGATAGATAGAGGGTTTCTGAGACTGACATGGTACAATTGAACTCGCAAGATGGTAGAACAACTTGATTAGACCACCCCCCTTGATTTTGGAACCATTTGGATCACTAAAATGCTTGGTCAAGCCCAAAATTGGGAAAAAAAGGTAGACTTCAAAAAAAAATCACAATAAAAACCCAAATCATGCTAAAACTTGAAATCGGGGTGTGGATAAATCTTAAAACCTGTGGGAAACGTAATTTGTGAAGAAAAAGATGAAAAATGTATAAATCTAGAAGAGTTGTATCTTATGCACGTCGAAGACAAAAAACTTTCCAGATAGGACATTTAAGAAATTTTCAACTCATAAAGTCTATTTAGACCATAACACAACTCTTGAGCAAATTTCATCTAATTTGGAGTTGTGTAACGATACAAACACCAAGAAAACTAGAAAACCAAGTCATGGGATAAAAAACAGTAATAAAAACATTGGTGAATTGTCCAAACTTTGTGAAATTCATTATACAAGCTTGAAATCACATGTAGAATCCACTCCCAGTCACACTAGCCAAAAATATGTTGAAAATACTTCTTCTTCCTCTTTCCTACCCTTATTCCCTACTAGCTCTCTCCAGCTTTGAAGGTGTTTGAGGTATTTGGACTGAGGCTGGGGACAAGTTAATGCTTTCATTTAGGTAAGTTACAGGCATAATTGTGGTACATGAAGCTCTCTATACTCATTGCACCATCAAGGTCTCAAGGAGCAAAAAGCTTGTATTGTACCAAGTATGTCTTTATGGGAGAAACTATAATACAAAAGCCTTTTGGAGGGGGGATCAACACCACATAAATTCAGTCCTCAACTGTTGTTAGGTTCTCTAATTCTCTCTCTTGAAAAGTATTTTTCATGCCAAGTTAATTAAGTATAATGGCTATGTTGCTACCGCTAATCAAGCTCACCCTCTATTTTCTCAAAGTATTCTCATTAAAATACTCACTATGTTCATATTCCATTCCCATTACATTGGTATCAGAGGTATTGGTTTCTCCTTTTTTGCTTAAGAAGAGAGGTCCTTAAGTTGTCCATGAAAGGTTGGACATGTTCATTGCAAGAGGGTAAGTCGGACATGGATCTACTATCGTGGTTGAAAAGGAATTAGTTCTAGGTACACCGTTGAGAACTATAGACTTAATAATGGAGTCTCTCGGGGCTTGCCTTTGGCTTAACCATTATTGAGCTACTAGCAAGTTCAATAGGAACCATAATCAACAGAGCAATGTTAGACCCTCTCCACTACTTTTTGAAATCAAAAGCCTCTAAACCACGGGTGTGGCCGCTTGAGAGCTAATTTTCAAAGGTAAACAAGAGTAGAAACTAAGGTTTTTCAGGGTACCAAATCACAAAGTAGCATATACATAAGTTTAATTAGCATGGATAACAATAATCAAGAGAGTAAGGTGCTACTGATGATGCCCCAATGTTTGTGAACTATCTTGCTACTAGGTTGCAACAAGCTATGGGCAACCTTGCCTTGCAAACCGAAGTTACCCGACAACTTCTTGCTTATGGGATTTCCCTACCTCTCAAGGTGGTGAGATGCCGGATACAGAGAGGAATACCACGGGAAGAGGGCTGCAGGCTATTGCAACCATGTTCAAGAGTGTGAGGAGGAGCTGTGGGCAAGTGACAGGCTTAAACAATATAATGACGGTGGCTACAAAATTAGAAGGGAGAGAGTTCATAAGGTGGTGAGCAACTGTAAGCAACGCACAGTAAAGGTTCCAGGTGAGCCGCAGGTGATAGGGGCGGATTGTTTTTAGCTAGAGTAGGTGTGCCATCTAAAGCGATGTTACACACGCTAGCTGAAGAGCACTTGAGGGGGGGAAGCTACTACAAAAGGAGGAGCTTCAAGAGCTTAGAGGGGGAAAAAGGGCTGTGATCATCTATTGAGGGGCCCGAGAGCTACATGCCATGGAGGGCCAAAACCAAGAGGCGTTGTTGCCCAAGCCACATAGGGATGAATTGAGGGGTCAACAGAGCAGGGCCTTGGTGAGCAGCTAAGGACTGAGGAGTATTGATTTAAAAGTGGATGGTGTCATGTGTTTTCCAAGCTACACAAAAGCAAGTACAAAAGAGAAAGACCGAGGGGCTACATTAAGAGGAGAGGTCACTAATCCATAGAATAAGGACTGCTTCATCACCTATAATCTATTGTATGAGCTCAAATCAAAGCCGATCAACACCGTAATTCATTAGAGTGACTAACAATCATATCTCTATAGATCTCTTTCGAGAAGAAAAAAGCTCTTGAACACAGGGTTTTGTAAACGATTTGACATAACTAGTGTTGGGTTTGTGTCTCTTGTGTATTGGTCTTTCTACTCGCAACTCTCCTCTATATACGAGATAATCACCTCTTGGCTACATTTATGACATCTCTACAATATACTCTCTCACAACCAAGCACCCCAAGTGTTCCCGGCTACACGAATTACACTTTGACATTTTTGGTGAACCCGACTCGAATCAGCTGGGGTGAGAGATCGGAGGGATGTCAAAGGTAGTGCAACGAATCTATGTAGATAGAATGACAAAAAACTTTTGGATATTTTGGATGATGCACTCGAGGGATTTCAAGCCCCTTATTTCTTGAGAAGCCGACAAATTGATCCAAAATATGATGCAGATGAAGAAAAGTTGATGAAAATTCTCGATGAGGATCTAGAGGGTTTTGTGCCTATTGCAGATGGCATTTAGGTAGTTTTCCTTGAAGATCAAAACAAGGTTATGAATGTCAGAACACCAGATGTGCTATTTTTTAATGCTCGGACCTCTTCAACTAGAGGGGGTGATGCTAAATCGTTGATATGCACATCATTGATAGAGATGCTTAGCTCTACGATGTGGTTTTTTAACCTAAGAGAGAAGCCTATTACCTATGAATGTATGAAGTATTGTGGGTATCTGATACAGATGTTATATGGATGGTTGTTACCGTTTGATCCAGGAGGTTATCATGGTGCACTTGCTTTAAGATGCTTGATGTACATGCCTTGGTATCCTAGAGGATATTGAAGTGCAGATCAGGGTTGAAGGGAATGCAGTCGTTGTTTTTTTTATAGCAGATTTTATGGCAGTGGTTTTTTTTTTATTAGCTTTATGCTATGCGGGCAAGTTCTTCTTCTGGGGTTTGTGGTTTTTATGGTCAGCAGGAGCTAGCTTACAGGGCTAGATTTCATTCAATTGCTTTGGGTAATTGAGATATCTTCACTTCTTTTGGATTGATATCAGAAGAGAGGACTTGATGGCCATTCCATGTGCAAGAGAGGCTAGAGAATACTTGAGATTGACAAAGCTTCCTGAATCAAGCTTGATGGTCAAGACGTGTGCACGATTAGCTAGAGCATACTTGAGTTTGACGGGGTTCCAAACACAGGGTTTCAATCTATTGGATGTGTTGGATATGTGATGACTATGAAATGAAAATTTGATTAAGAGCCATTGGCACATACCGGAGGTTGTGCAGGTTCAGAGGGGGTGGATGTCATGTTGTTGCGCTTCCACAGTGGAAAACAAGGCCAAAGGATACAAAGCATGTTTATTTGCAGGATATGCTTAGAAGATCATCGAGATGTTAAAAAGTGCTTGAGGAGCTTTTTGGAATGTGTCTTTTGCAGTGATTTTGTAGAAGGATATGCCAATTATAGTGAATTGGAAAGCATATTTAGGTAGAAGGATAATGATGGTGCACCCAAATCGAGCTGACCCAAGGACATGCTAGAAGCCGAAACATGGAGGTTCCCAAGAGGATTGCAAAGTACTTGATGCAATGTAAAGCAGATGCTATTCCAATATGTATGCCAAATGAGGTACTTAGCAAGCCAAGGGTGTCTTCAATCTTTGCTAGTTGGAGCTTAAGACTCCTAAAGGCTGGCGGGTTTCACCCGTCAGAAAGTGGCATGATGTGTACAAAATGGTTGCTCACCACTTTTTGGACTTTGCATCTAGCTTCGACCTTAGGCTTCTATCTATGTTCATGAAAGCCTCACAGCCAAACACTTTGAGAAATGAATAGTTCATCGGTTTGCCTGTCCACACCTCCTCTGGAACTCCCCCATCCAATGCCGTTGAAGGTGACCGGTTGATTAAGTACATAGACGTACTTACTACTTCTGCCCAAAGCTCAAGTGGTAAGCCTGCATGTAGCCACATGCTTCGTGCTCGCTCCATGATTGTTCTGTTCATCTTTTCAAAAATGCCATCTTGTTGAGGTGTCATTGGGTTTGTCCTTTGCCTTCGAATGGCATGGCTAGCACAAAAGCTTTCAAAATCTTGGCTGCAATATTCGCCTCCATTGTTGGATCTGAGGCATTTAACCTTGGTACCTACTTCATTCTCCACAAAGGCTTTCCACCTTTGAAATATAGAACACATTGGATTTATTCTTCATGACATAAACCAATGTTTTTCTAGGTGCATCGTCTATGAATGTTACATAGTATAATGAGCCACCATGGGATGGTGTACTTGCAGGACCCCAAAAATCAGAATGAACCAACTCACATTTTTTATTTTTTCTTTCATTTCTTGATTTTTGAAATTTTACCCTCTTTTGTTTACCACAAACACAAGCTTCACAGAACTCTAAGTCCACTTCTTTCAAACATGGTAAAAGTTTTTTTGTTTGAAGGATTTGTATTCCTTTGGCACTCATATGCCCAAGCTGGTAGTGCCACACCACAATGTCGACTTCTGTAGTTGCTGCACACGCTGAAGATTGTGAGCTGACAATACGAATGCAATGTTGTGACCTTCATTGTCCAATTGTCCTGGAGAGATCAAATTCTTGCAAAGAGAAGGAACATGCCTAACATCTTTAAGCTTCCATATTTTCCGTTAGCAGTTTTGACAGAAACTGTACCTTTGCTGACAATTTCACAAGCTTCATCTTCTTCCAAGTATAAATACCCAAAATTACCTTTGGTGTAATCTTGGAAATGTTGCTTGTGTGGTGTCGCATGGAATGAAGCCCTGTATTCTACTATTCAGGAATTAGACACATTGTCTAATGAGAGAATTAGAGCATCTTGCTCTAATTTACCTGCCGCATTGGCCTCCGATGTTGGCTTGTTGTCTTCAAACTCCGACTTATTCTTCTTCTTGGACCAACAATCCTTCTTGACAAGGCCCTTCTTGCCGCAGTTCCAACATTCAAGAACTGACTTTGTGGGTGACTTGCTCCGTCTTGAGAGATTACGACCCTTTTGGTTTTTGAACCTCTCCTTAGGCCTTCCTCTTGTTTCCACTGACAGTGCATCACTTGATGATTATCCTGTGCTTCTCCTTTGCATTTCCTTATTTAGGAGAACACCCACAACATCATCAAACTTAAGAGTATTTGTGCCAGTGATAGAATTACTTATAGCCCTTACAAGGCTATCCCAACTATCCGGTAGAGACGATAGCATAAGGAGAGCTCACACTTCATCAAAATTTATTTTCACCGATTGAAGTTGACTTATGTTGGTATTAAAGTCATTTAGGTGTTCTGCAGCAGCTGAACCATTCTCTGTCATCTTTAGATTGAACAAGTGCTTCATTAGAAATACCTTATTGGATGGCGATGGATTCTTGTAGAGGTCGTCAAGTGACATCATCAAGTCCTCCATGGTCTTCATCTCCAAAACATTGAAGGCCACTATTGAAGCCAATCTTAACTGTATTTATTTCAGTGCATTTTGGTCAAGGACAATCCATGCTTCATCTGCCATCCGTAGCGGGCTTCTTTGCAAGACCACCCATTGGAAAATAAAGGTCCTTCTGGTAGAGATAGTCTTCAATCTACATCTTCCAATGTTGAAAGTTTTTTCCATTGAACTTCTCGATCTTGATCTTCCCTTCCTCTTCCATTACACCCACTTAATTCAAGGAATCCTTTCCTTGAGATACTTTAGCTACAGGAAAACCTTGATCCGATACCAGTTTATTAGAAAATAGGACATAGCTAAGTAGATGAATGAGTAGTTTACTTAATGGAGAGAGATAATTTTCACACAGGAGAGATTATAGAGTAGAGAGAGAGAGAGAGAGAGAGAGAGAGAGAGAGAGAGAGAGAGAGAGAGAGAGAGAGAGAGAGAGATCACACACGATATACATGGTTCACTCCATGTGGGCTACGTCCACGTGAAAGAACACAGTACTCAATGGCTTTAGTACTTCAAACAAGAAGTAAGCTACAAAGGTATTATACCACTAATAGAGCTCCCACCTTGCTTCACTCTCACCACCTCACATCAACTTCACAATGCACCACAATGCTTCACAATCAGTTTTTGTGTGTAGAAGAGGCCTCCTTTTACAGGCCAAAATGCTTGCCCTCTCTCATGAGAGGCAACCATGTGTAGCCTCCCTTGTGTTGACAAGTCCAAATTGGACCCTCCAATCCACCCATGTGTGGCCGCTCTTGAGAAGACAAGCCTGCCTTTGAAATCGGCCACCGGCCACCGGCCATTGACTTTCGACCACCGGTCATCGGCCAACCGGTCAAATGATTGATCGTTTTTCAACCACTTTCCGGCCGTTTTCCGGCCATAATATTCCGGGGAGTGATTTTTCTTCACACATGTGGCTTCTCCTCATAAAGGGGGCCTTACAAATGTGCGTTTTTAATACAAAAAATTACAAGGGGTAAATCAAGCTCCATACTCAACATGTGCAACCTGGAAGACTATTTATTGAATGTTGTCTTTTTCACCTCTTCAAAAACCCATGGTGTTGTGTCCATTGGAACATGGATAAAAGCAAAGATCCACCACATGCTCCATCCATGCTCCATTGAAACGTGGAGAGAAGCAAGCTTCACCACTTGTCCAAACTAGGCTCCATTGAAGCATGGAGAGTAGCTAACATCCACCGCTTGACCAAGCTATGCTCCCGTGAAACCTAGAAGGAAGAATGTTGCATCATTTCTTCAAGCTAAGCTTGAGGTAAACATGGAAAACCCAAATATATGTTGTACATGAGGAGTTTTGTTTCAATGTTGACCACTTGTACAAACTAGGATTTATTAAAACATGGTATGTGTACCAAAGCTCCACCACTTGTCCAACCTAGGCATCATGGATAGTAGTTTTTTTATTTCAATCACCATCTCTGTTGGAATATCAACCTCTACCTCCATCTCCAACTCCATTTCCATTGGAATCTCTAGCTGCAGCTACACCTGCACCTCCATCTCCATCTCCATTTACATCTTCATCTCCATCTCCATCTGTAGCAAGTGAAGCTACTCTTGAGCACACTCTTGTAGAAATCTTTCTCCTCATCAATGGTTTTTAGAGTTGTTGCCATGAGCGAATCCATGGAATTATGTCCCTTTGGCAAGTTGTTAACATGCACGGACACCTTCTCACCTTCATGACGGACGCATATTACTTATTTGATTGAGTTATGCACCGGGCTTATCGGTCCAATATGTGTGTAGGTGATCGCCGATGAGAGGTGCACCACTTATCTTATTTTTATAGCACTTTTGCAATGATCGGCCACTGTGGACGCCCATGTGTGAACGGGGCCAAACTCTTATAAAAGGTCCATTTGACATAAAATCCTCATTCTCTGAGGTGTAAGCTAAAAAGTGCTCTTGATCCATCTCTGTCTCCTTCTCCTTCATGTATGTGTATATATATGCTAGAGAGAGAGAGAGAGAGAGAGAGAGAGAGAGAGAGAGAGAGAGAGAGAGAGAGAGAGAGAGAGAGAGAGAGAGAGAGAGAGAGAGCATTGCGGCAATATCAACGGTGGTGAGGTGGTCGAGCGTAGCATTGGCGGCAGTTCTTTCTTCTTTGCAGCATAGGATCCTTCACGACGGAAGCATTGAGAGGTGAGTGACACACCATTGTTCTTTGAGCTTGCTAGGATTCTCTAGCTGTGTGTTTGCAGCCTTTTGAGGCTTGCACAAAGTGCACAGGCAAGTTCCCAGCCTTTGATATGACAAAGAGTACATTTTTGGCACCGTTGTCGAGAACAGCCTTGCATTAATCTTGAGGACCACTTAGTGGTACTACCTCTGGAAGCATTTCTTCTATCTGTTTTTTTGTTTTATGTTGAGTTCTGTGAGAACTGTTAAGTGGCTGCAATGGGCAGATGAGCAGGTTTTTTGTTAACTACTATTAAGTGACTGTAATGTGCAGTTTAAGAAGTTTTTTGTCAGATTCTGTTAGTGGCTGTAAGCTTTGTTAGTGCTGCATTATACTTGTTTTGTTAGTTTTGCAAGATCCGTATTGTGCGGGTATTAGTAGAGCTGTTAGCGAGTGTAGACACAGTGAGAAGTAGAGTAGACAGTGAGCTGCAAAGTTGACTGTGAGTGTGTGTAGTTCTATGTTAAACAGTTAATTAGCTATTAATTAGGTGCAAAGAGGTTAGACAGAGCTCCTAGGAGCTGTTGTGTGGGTGTGGGAGGTCGACATCCACGAGACCACATTATCCTCAAAAAAAATCTTTTTTTAAAATATATATATTTTTAAAAACACTCGAGAATGTTAAGACCAAAAAGAATTTCAAAAATTAAATTTAAAAACTTTATCCTAAAAGGAAGGGATCGGGATCATTCCCCGAGCCCGAGCCCGAGCCTAGGCCCAAGCCTCAGTCCTCAGTCTTATGATATACTACTCACACTACCTTATATATAAAGACTAGGATCTCAAGTGAAGGGAGGGCATGTGGAACAAGTTCCTCAAGTCCTCCACCATCCCCTTCACACTCACCCTTTGGACTTACCAATTCTCCCCCTCTTCCCACCTAGGAAAAGACTAATTTTACGATTTTGAGGGTTGTACACAACCGAATCGGGGGTTGTAAAGCACGGAACGTCCCCCTAGCCAAGATGCTCATTTTGAGCTATCATACATCATATTTTGTGGCTTGGTTAAGAAAAGGGACCAAAAATACAAAAACATTTGGGTTATAAACACCTAAAAAACAAGGTGAGCGGCCTTCACAGACACTCACCAACACTTCTAGAGTGTTGAGATCACATGCACCTACGCTTTGGTCATGTGCTAGAGGACAAGCACATCGAGAGTGTCTCCATTTACGCGGGCACTATTTATTCCTCTACCTTGGGCTCTAGGCCCTCAGCGGGAACCCAACGCAGTACCACTCAAGACATGCATATTGCGTTTAGTGACTCTTTCTTTGACTAGGATGTCATGGAGGGTTACCCATTGCCTAATCTTGATAGCTCAAGCTAGGACATGCATTCCATTGGCCCACTCTCCAAGCCGAGCGTGCTTAGCTGCTTGAAGAAAACCTTTAGTAGAGCCACTCACTCCGAACATGGGGCTAATGATGTAAATGAGGGGGGTGGGGAAGTAAATTATCCATTCATGACCAACGTAGACCCCATGATCCTGGAGAGTGTGCACGTGAATAATCCATTTACTGCACGCCTTGACTCTTCAGAGCTATTCTCCTCCAAGGTTATATTACCTGATGGTAGAAGCCTTGCCAAAGTGCAAGAGGTTGAGCGATATATAGTGCGGCTAGGGAAAAGGAAATCAAGAGATTACGCAAGGTAGAGCAATGAAGAGAGTTAAAAGCGAAAGCCCCTATGTAAATATCCTTGCTAGGAGAGAGATCGAGTGCTCTTGAATTATTGACCACTAAGGGTCAGCCCATAGAGAGCCACATTGCATCTAGTTCAAAGGACACCCCTAGCACCTCAATCCTAGATGGAGCATTCTTAAATGAGAACAGGGAGTACGAACTACAAACGAAAACTCTAACTAACCTATACACATGTCACACCTATCACATGGATTAGTTAGATGTCCTACAATCCATAATGGGTGCTACTACTGTAGAGGATCAACAACAAAGAGTTTGTGAGGTCATCCATAGGGTTATTGAGCTATAGAGACAAAATAAGGGGATCCACATACCTTCAACAGGTCTCATGAGATTCTTGGATACAAAGGAAGGCTAAACAACCAACCTTATTGCAAATAGAGACTCCCCCCCGGTATGTCACATGTAACATTCGATGTCTTCTATGCCTAGGGACACACATATGAACTTTGGGCCATCACAAGGCACGACACCGTACCAAACTTGGAACGCAAAGGGCTTCCTATGCGTCAAGCCCAATGCCAATACCTACTCCACATGTAGTCTCTAGAGCACCTTCACCCACGATGCCTACTCACTTAGGTGACTTGGCAACATTTGCTCAAGCTATCGATCGATCTATTGTTGAGAATATGCGTAACACGCCTGATACAGAGCGTAGAAGTAAGACAATACAAATAGTCAATCTCACACAAAAATTTAGTGGAGATAGGGATGTGAGAAAGCATATTGAAGTGTTTGAACAAATTGTAATTCTCTAGGAGAACACAATGACCTACATAAGAGTAATGCTTTAAGCCTAACCTTAAGTGGGAGGGTTGGGGATTGGTATAGAATCCTAAGGGTGGAAAAAATACGATTTACCCTACTCTTAGGCGACTGTTCTTGAAAGAATACATACGAGAGGGAGTACTTTGGTGTGTAGCATCTCAGCTCCAAAAACCGCAACAAGAGGAAGGAGAGTCGGTGAGGGACTTTATTAGTCGCTTGAAGCATTTGAATTCTCGTTGTAATCCAAATGAGCGCTTCAATAATAACCAATTGCTTGATAGATTCATTAGGAGATTACAACATGAGGATATCTACAATGGCCTAGTCATTAGAGGTATCACCACTTGGGAAGTAGTCATCACCAATGTGATCCAATTGGAGGATAATTTAATGATTCAAGGAGAAAGAATGTCTGTTGAGCCTACTAGCTCAATAGACACAAGCATCGGGGCATCAACAAATGACCCTAAACCCTATTTCTAAGGAGCCAAAGATGTTTGAGATGACTTTAGCAGAGTTCACCAAGGACATTCAATAGAGTCTTAGGACAATCATGCTCCCCAAAACAATCATATGTATCCAAGAAGGGAGCAACAATGGTACTCAGTATGCTATGGTTTGCATAGTACCAGTGAATTCTCTACTTTTAAAGTAAAATTCAATGGGAATTGCAATCCCTGTGGGAGGTATGGTCATCAAGCTAAGGATTGCATAGTATTTAAGCGCGCGATGGCCAATAGACCAACCTTAGCATGGACAGACACACCTCAAGTGCCTGCATTGATGCCGGCCCCACCTCTTGAACAAACGTCACAACACGTGGTCCCTAGGGACCAAAATATTTTTCGAACAACACCCTTACCACCTTCAGTGCTAGGACCGCAACCACCATATCCAAGAATCACTTATGTGAATCAAGTGGGTTCTGAGTCATCTATTGCTTGTTTGGAAGGTTGTGAGGAAGATATAGACCCTAATATTGCCTATGGGATTGATGCACTTGAAGAAAGTTTACAATACTACATGGAGGACTATTGGAGGCAGGTCAAACCTGTCTATCAAGTAGCTACTCTTGCTGCAAGAGGTCAAAATATCAATTACATTGCCAAGAGACCACCTCTTCAATGCTATGAGTGTGGAGGTCCACATCGTGTAGCCGAATGTCCTATTAGGCTAAAAAATAATGCTACACTAATGCAAACCAATCAAGCGAGCATGTCTATGATGGTGATACTCATGTGTAACCAATGTGGCATAGATCATCTGATTGCCCAATGTCCGAATAATCCAATTGCACCAAATATCATGCCATTAAAATTTATTGAGGTTACCGAGGAGCCATCACAAGGTACACCTGTGGCACCAGTAAATGTACTCACACGATCGATGCTTCAAAAATATATATATATTCTTGAGAAAAGAGATATGGCATCAATTGCCCAATCCAAAAGAAGAAGAAAACACGAAGGAAGAGATCGCAAAAAGCAACAAAGTGAGACCCCAATTCAAAGACCAACATAGGGACTAGTGATGACCCCGTATATATGAACAACATTGAAGAGGATTTTGAATCAGGCGAAACCATGGAGATCAAAACGACCACTAGGAAAGAAACCAACAAGAAAGATCGTCATGAGCCACAATGGCCAGGACCCAAGAAGAGGATAGGAAGTTACCCAAACCCTACAGAGGAGATCGAGCGGGTCAAGCAATTAAGGAGTTTGGTAGAAGATACCCAAAGGGATCTAGAGCCAGCACCTAGGCAGATCTATATTATCAACACAGTGTTCCCTATGAAACAACAACCTCACAAAGACCATAGACCCCTAGCCATACCTAGTGTCATGCAAGAAGAAAGTGACTTAAAGTCATGGGAAAGTGGGTGTACTCACTTCTTGTTGGAAAGAAGGTTCACAGAGGGACTACCTGACCCTATCAAAGAAATGGAGATCCCATCTTCCCCACGTGAAGGTACTTAAGCCCAAAAGGTGTCGTTAAATTTACCAAATTGATGGATTCCATGGTGCCAAAATTTACAACCACCATCATGTCCAAACTATATGGAGACCCCGAGCTATTCTTCACTTTTTGAGCTTTCCTCAATGGAGAAATGAAAGTCCGGGCTACCACAATTTTCACAGATGGATGGAGCTAGGGAGATTCCAATAAAGGAGGAACACTTAGATCCACAACCCAACCTAGATGAGAACCCTGCTGTAGAAATACCTGTTAACAAGTTGGGACAATACTTTGAGGGTGATGAATCCAATGCAACCATACCAATCACTACCAAGGGATTAACTGCGAAGGGAATACTTGATGGTGGCACTGGGTTAGCATTGTGACTAAAAATTGATGGGAAACTATGCGAAGACCTCACCTTGGGACCACAACCATAGTAGTAAAGATGGCCAATGGGTCTATTGTTAAACCTATTGGGATGCTAGAAGATTTGAAGATCAAGGTCTTTGGATATAAAAATAAGAAACACCTTCATTGTTATGGATTACTCCAAGAACACTATGACACTTGAGATGATCTTAGGACGTCCTTTCATGAGGGAAGAAAAAATGGTGCATGACTAGTCTAAAAACCATGTCTACTTGCAGTTCCAAGATTCTGTCATTTGAGTGGATCTTGTAACTGGTCGAGCACATTTTCTAGGAAATAGATTTTTAATTGATCATAAATCTGACACCACAGTTCACTCGGCCCCATTGCAGTATTGTTACACGTGTAAAATGGACACTAATGTTGGAAAGATTCTCCTTATATGGATGTTCTACCTGGGATGACTGAGTCTGACAATGTGGATTGGGTCCACTTAGCAGCAACCATAGACACTTGGGGAAATAGGGGGACAACCTGGGTAACACCTGAGGGGGATGAAATGCCACCACTCGTACCTTTAAATAAAATAGAAGCAATGCATATAGCTTCTGTTGACCAACAAGATGAAGGCTTGGAACCAATAGCGTCTCCCACGACTATAGCCCACACGATTTGGAGTCAAAATCATCAATTGAAATTGACTCTAAGGACAAAGAATCTGAGTTAAATCTTAGTGTAAATGTATGGACAAACCGTTCAGGCCCCATTGGTACCCTAGATGACAATCTATCCAAGGGAGCAGAAGACACAAGTGGCGATTCATCTAGTGACTCTTCACTAGCGATCGACCATAATTAAAAATTAGATAAGAAGAGTAAGAGATATAAGAGGTGATGATATCAAGCAAATGTGCGTGATAGAATAAACGAAAAGAAATCTATCACACAATGGCTTAATTATATAGGGGCATGTGATGCTCATCGGAAGTTGGTAGATAAGTGGAGTGAATACCTTCAAAGCGTTATGTGGTGTAGTCCACAACCCATTGAAATTGCACAACTAGAGGCTATAGAGAAACCAAAGTTGATTCGTACCATAAGGAGATGACAATAGAGAGTTAGCTCAATAAGAAAAGGAAGCGGAAGTGAAATCACGGTCCACAGAACAATAAGACCCTATAGACTTACACCCTGCACCCGATCATTTCAAATTCTACACCACGGAGGAGCGTAAGGAGTGTGTATACAACGGCTCAAAGAAAACCAATCGATGAAAGCAATGGAGTCTATGATGGTCCAACAATAGTTAAGAAAATAGAGTTAGCAGACCCAGGTGAGGAGTCCAAACCTATCTTCATTGCCCAAGACCTGACAGAGACTGAGAATTATGTACCTAAAGAACTTCTCAAGGAATTCAAGGATATATTTGCTTTAACATATCATGATATTAAAGGTGTTCCACCTTCCGTGGTGCAACACATAATTCCCATGAATAGCATGGCTAAACCAGTTCATCAAACGACTCTACCCAATGAATCCTAAGTATGCAAAGATCGTTCAAGAAGAGATTGAAAAGCTTGTGAAATGCGGATTCATATAACCTATTGAGCACTCAGAATGGGTGTCTCCAATAGTGATTGTGCCAAAAAAGAATGGGAAACTCAGAGTGTGCATGGATCTCAAGAAGGTCAATGCCACCACTAGGAGGGACCATTACCCCTTGCCATATTTAGAACATGTGCTTGAAAGAGTTGTAGGAAAGGAATCTTATAGCTTTTTAGATGGGTACTCTGGCTACAATCAAATCACTATTGCACTAGAGGACCAAGCTAAAACGACTTTTATAACCAAATTTAGAGTGTTCGCATTTCGTGTTATGGCTTTTGGCTTAACCAATTCCCCTATACCTTTCAAAGATTAATAAACACTACTTTTGGAGAATATTTGAGGGAGTTTTGTGAATCTTTCTTAGACGACCTTTGTGTTTATTCCTCTTGGAAGGAACATCTATCATGCTTATGAAAAGTGTTTGAGAAGTGCAAATTGTATCGCATCTCCTTAAACCCTTTCAAATGCCAATTTTGGGTTAAACATGGAGTCATTTTAGGGCATATAGTGTCCAAAAATGGGATTTCCACAGATAAGAGAAAAATTAAATCCATTGTTGATTTGCCACCACCTAAGAACTATAAAGGAGTTGAAAGATTCATGGGGCATGTTGGTTATTACCGGCGGTTTATTTTAAACTTTGCCGAGATAGCTCGTTCTTTGTACAAGATTCTTATTGAGTTCCACTGGACCGCGGAGTGTGACCACGCTTATGAGTCATTAAAAAAGACCTTGACAAGCGCTCCCATTTTACAAGTGCCTGATTGGAATATAATTTTCCATGTGCATATTGATGCATCAAACTTTGCTATTGGGTGTGTTCTAGCTCAACCAAGAGAACATAAATTGGACTATCCCATTAGCTTTGCAAGTCATCAATTGAATGATGCCAAGAGTTTTAGGAAATAAGACGTAGCTAAATAGATAATTGAGTAGATTACTTAATGGAGAGAGACAAATTTATATACACGAGATTATAGAGTAGAGAGAGAGAGAGAGAGAGAGAGAGAGAGAGAGAGAGAGAGAGAGTACACACGATATACGTGGTTCACCCAATGTGGGCTACGTCCACGGGAAAGCAGCCACTCAATGTCTTTAGTACTTCAAAACAAGAAGTAGTTTACAAAGGGATTATACTCTTAATGGAGCTCCCGCCTTGCTTCACTCTCACCACCTCACACTCACCTTGTTGCATCAACTTCACACTATGAAATGCGTGTAGAAATGGCCTCCTTTTATAGGCCAAAAGGGCTGCCCTCTCTTATGAGAGACAGCCATGTGTAGCCGCCCTTGTGCGAATAAGTCCAAATCGGACCCTCCAATCCGCCCATGTGTGGCCGCCCTTGAGAAGACAAGTCTGCTTTTGAATTCGGCCACCGGCCATTGACTTCCGACCACCGGCCATTGACTACCGGCCACCGGCCAACCGACCGGTTGTTTTCCGACCACTTTCCGGCCGCCGTCCGGCCATAATATTCCAGCGAAAAAAAGTCTCAAGGGGCCTCCGCCCCCGAGGCCTTTAAAGTTGCCCCTAATTCTTGTCCGTGAAAATTTTGGTTTCCGGTGAGTGATTTTCCTTCACGCACGATGGCTTCTCCTCATAATGGGGGCCTTACAAATGTGCGCTTTTACCACAGAAAATTGCAAGGGTAAAGCAGGCTCCATACTTAACAATCTCCCACTTGGAGACTGATCTCCAAACCAAACCTGTGACTGCTTTCCATTCTGGCTTCTTATCCTTGAATGCCGATTGAAGATGAGCAAAAGCTCAACTTCTCCTTGTTGACCACCTTTGTAAACATGTCTACAGGATTTTCACTTATATGCACCTTTCCTAGCTTTAGTTGTCCCTCTTCCAAAAGAGTGCGTATGAAGTGATATCTCACCTCAATGTGCTTTGTCCTTGAATGAAAGGCTGAGTTCTTCGCAAGATGGAGAGCGCTTTGGCTATCACTGTACAAGACACAATTGTCTTGTTTGAATCCAAGCTCTTCTAAGAGTCTGTGAAGCCACAGAATTTCTTTGCTTGCCTCCGTCATTGCTACATACTCTGCTTCCGTGGTAGAAAGTGAAACAATTTCTACAGCTTTGAAGCCCAGCTTACTGCTGTGCCTCCAACCGTGAACACATAGCCAGTAGTGCTCCTTCGAGTATCTTTGTCACCTGCCATATCTGCATCAGCATACCCTTCTAGAAAAATATCAGTTTCTCCAAAATACAAATCATTTGTTGTTGTCCCTTTTAGATACCTAAGTATCCACTTCACAGCTTGCCAATGCTCTTTACCTGGGTTGTCCATGAACCTACTCACAACTCCCACTGCATGTGCAATGTCTGGCCTTGTCCAGACCATAGCATACATTAGAGAACCTACCGTTGCAGCATATGGAACTTTAGACATATAGGCTATCTCCTCTTGTGTCTTTGGACACATATCCTTCGTTAGTTTAAAATGACCAGCCAAAGGTGTAGAAATTGGTTTTGCATTTTGCATTGCAAACCTTTCTAGTATCTTCTTGATGTAATGTTCTTGAGATAGCTTTATTTTCTTCTTCGTCCTGTCCCTTGATATTTTCATACCAAGTATCCTCTTTGCAGCACCTAAATCTTTCATTGAAAAAGATTTGGACAGCTCCTCTTTTAGGTCTTTGATGTCCTGCATGTTAGCACTTGCAATCAACATGTCATCAACATACAACATTAGGATGATGAATTTCCCATCTCCCAAATTCTCCGTGTAGACGCAGTGATCTGAGTTGCATCTTGTGAATCCATGATCCAACATCCATCGATCAAACTTCAAGTACCATTGTCTTGATGCTTGCTTTAAACCATACAAGCTCTTCTTTAATCTGCAAACCATTTTCTCCTTACCTTTTACTTCATACCCCTTTGGGAAGCATGTAGATTTCCTCCTCTAAGTCACCGTGAGGGAATGCCGTATTTACATCCATTTGCTCGAGATTTAGATCATGAGCAGACACAAGGCTTAAGACAAGCCTAATTGAGTTCATTTTTACAACAGGAGAAAATATTTCATTGAAGTCAATACCTTTCTTTTGAGAAAAACCTTTTACCACAAGCCTAGACTTGTACCTTTTCTTCCCACCTTCTTCTTCCTTTAGCTTGTACACCCATTTGTTTTGAAGTGCCCGCTTACCTTTAGGAAACTCAACCAACTCCCATGTTTGGTTGCGATGTAGTGAGTCCATCTCCACTTGCATGCTCTTCGTCGATTCTTCTTTGGATTCATGTTGCATAGCTTCTTCATATGATTCCGGCTCTCCAGAATCTGAGATCAAGAGATGGTTGAAGAAAGGAACAAACCTTTCTGGAGGTCTACTTGCTCTTGTAGATCTTCGGGGAATAGGTTGAGGCTCCTCATTTGGTTGACGTTGTTGCACATTGTCACCGTTTGCAGTCCTTGAGTCTTCACCGTCCTCAAGCTCCATGTACTCATCACCTATTTCTTTTGTTTGTTTTCTTTCCAAGTAATCTTTGTACATATTTTGTTCGTTAAAAATTACATCCCTACTCCTTAAGATTTTACCATCTTCAGGATTCCATAGGCGATACCCAAAGTCTCCTTCTCCATAGCCAATGAAGAAACACTTTTTGGACTTTGCATCTAACTTGATCTTAGGCTTCTATCTATGTGCATGAAAGCCTCACACCCAAACACTTTGAGAAATGCATAATTCACCAGTTTACCTGTCCATGCCTATTCTGGAACTCCCCCATCCAATGCCATTGAGGGTGACCGATTGATTAAGTACACAGACGTACTTATAGCTTCTGCCCAAAGCTCAAGTGGTAGGCCTGCATGTAGCCGCATGCTTCGTGCTCGTTCCATGATTGTCCTGTTCATCCTTTCCGAAATCCCATTTTGTTGAGGTGTCCTTGGGGTTGTCCTTTGCCTCCGAATGCCATTGCTAGCACAAAAGCTTTCAAAAGCTTGGCTGCAATATTCGCCTACATTGTCGGATCTGAGGCATTTAACCTTGGTACCTGTTTCATTCTCCACAAAGGCTTTCCACCTTTGAAATATGGAAAATACATCGGATTTATTCTTCATGACATAAACCCATGTTTTTCTAGACGCATCGTCTATGAATGCTACATAGTACAATGAGCCACCAAGTGATGGTGTACTTGCAGGACCCCAAACATCAGAATGAACCAACTCAAGTTTTTTATTTTTTCTTTCATTTCCTGATTTTTGAAATTTTACCCTCTTTTGTTTACCATAAACACAATCTTCACAGAACTCTAAGTCCACTTCTTTCAAACCTGGTAGAAGCTTCTTTGTTTGAAGGATTTTCATTCCTTTGGCACTCATATGCCCAAGTCGGTAGTGCCACACCGCACTGTCAACTTCTGTAGTTGCTGCACAAGATGAAGGTTGCGTGCTAACAGTACACAAGTAAAGTGTACCGACTTTTTCACCCTTGGCAACCACCAAAGATCCCTTTGAGATCTTCCCCCGTTTGTTTCCGAATGCAATGTTGTGACCTTCATCGTCCAATTGTCCTGTAGAGATCAAATTTTTGCGAAGAGAAAGAACATTCCTAACATCTTTAAGCTTCCATTCATTTCTGTTAGCAGTTTTGACAGAAATTGTACCTTTGCCGACAATCTCACAAGCTTCATCATCTCCCAAGTATACATACCCAAAATTACCTTTGGTGTAGTCTTGGAAATGTTGCTTGTGTGGTGTCGCATGGAATGAAGCCCCGGAATCTACTATCCAGGAATTAGACACATTGTCTAATGAGAGAATTAGAGCATCTTGCTCTACTTTACCTGCCACATTGGCCTCCGATGTTGGCTTGTTGTCTTGAGACTCTGTCTCCTTCTTCTTCTTGGACCAGCAATCCTTCTTGACGTGGCCCTTCTTGCCGCAGTTCCAACATTCAAGAACTGACTTTGTGCGTGACTTGCTCCGCCTTGAGCGATCACGACCCTTTTGGTTTTTGAACCTCTCCTTAAGCCTTCCTCTTGTTTCCACTGATAGTGCAGCACTTGATGATTCTCATGTGCTTCTCCTTCGCATTTCCTCGCTTAGGAGAACACCCACAACATCATCAAACTTAAGAGTATTTGTGCCAGAGATAGAATTACTTACAGCCATCACAAGGCTGTCCCAACTATCCGGTAGAGATGATAGTATAAGGAGAGCTCGCACTTAGTCATCGAAATTGATTTTCACTGATCGAAGTTGACTTATGTTTGTGTTAAAGTCATTTAAGTGTTCTGCAACTGAACCATTCTCTGCCATCTTTAGATTGAACAAGCGCTTCATAAGAAATACCTTATTGGATGTGGATGGTTTCTCGTAGAAGTCGTCAAGTGACTTCATCAAGTCCTCCGTGGTCTTCATCTCCGAAACATTGAAGGCCACCGTTGACGCCAAGCTTAACCGGATTGTTCCCAGTGCCTTTCCATCAAGGAAAATCCATGCTTCATCTGCCATTGTTGCGGGCTTCTTCGCAAGACCGCCTAGTGGCAAATAAAGGTCCTTCTGGTAGAGATAGTATTCAATCTGCATCTTCCAATGTTGGTAGTTTTTGCCGTTGAACTTCTCAATCTTGAGCTTCCCTTCCTCCGCAATAACTCCCACTCAATTCAAGGAATCCTTTCCTTGAGATAATTTAGCTACGAGCAAACCTTGCTCTGATACCAGTTTTTAGGAAATAATACGTAGCTAAATAGATAATTGAGTATATTACTTAATGGAGAGAGACAGATTTATATACACGAGATTATAGAGTAGAGAGAGAGAGAGAGTACACACGATATACGTGGTTCACCCAATGTGGGCTACGTCCACGGGAAAGCAGCCACTCAATGGCTTTAGTACTTCAAAACAAGAAGTAGCTTACAAAGGGATTATACTCTTAATGGAGCTCCCGCCTTGCTTCACTCTCACCACCTCACACTCACCTTGTTGCATCAACTTCACACTATGAAATGTGTGTAGAAATGGCCTCCTTTTATAGGCCAAAAGGGCTGCCCTCTCTTATGAGAGACAGCCATGTGTAGCCGCCCTTGTGCGAATAAGTCCAAATCGGACCCTCCAATCCGCCCATGTGTGGCCGCCCTTGAGAAGACAAGTCCGCTTTTGAATTCGGCCACCGGCCACCGGCCATTGACTTCCGACCACCGGCCACCGGCCATTGACTTCCGACCACCGGCCATCGGCCATTGACTACCGACCACCGGCCAACCGACCGGTTGTTTTCCGACCACTTTTCGGCCGCCGTCCGGCCATAATATTCCGGCGAAATAAAAAGTCTCGGGGGCCTCCGCCCCCGAGGCCTTTAAAGTTGCCCCTGATTCTTGTCCGTGAAAATTTTGGTTTTCGGTGAGTGATTTTCCTTCACGCACGATGGCTTCTCCTCATAATGGGGGCCTTACAAATGTGCACTTTTACCACAGAAAATTGCAAGGGTAAATCAGGCTCCATACGTAACAAAGAGAAACTACACCACTATAGAGTGGGAAGATTTAGCTATGACTTACGCAGTGAAGAAATTTTGCTGCTACCGTCTTGCCAACAAGTTTGTTTTCTATGTGGATCATCAAGCCTTGTTGTATCTAGTAAATAAACCTTGTTCCACGGGAAGAATTACACGATGGTTGTTAATTCTCCTTGAGTTTGATTTGACCATTGTGGTGAGACCTAGTAAAAGACATGTCATGGCAGATCATCTATCTCGCATACCCAATGGTGAAGCCCCTAATGGAGTCGATGATGAATTGACCAATTCTTCCTTATTTCTAGTCAAGACCATGCCTAAATGGAGTGAGAAGATTGTGAAATTTCTAGTTAATGGTTTTCCACCCAAAGAGCTTCGTAAGGATATAACTCAAAAGCTGTAAAAAAAATGTGAACCTTATTCTCTCATTGCTGGAACTCTCTACAAGCTAGGAAAGGACGATATTCTTAGACGTTGTGCCTGTTAGGATAAATATTTATACATCTACAAGAAACCCACATGGGTATAGCCGGAGGACATTTTTCAGGGAAACTAATTGCTAGAAAGGTGTTGCAATCAGGCTATTGGTGTCCTACCTTATTTACGGATGCATCACTTTTTGCAAAAGGGTGTGATAAATGCCAACGTTACAAGATCACACAACAAAAGGATAAGATGCCCTTAAATCCTGTTAAAGCGACTCAACCATTTGAAAAAATGGGCTTTAGAGTTTGTAGACCCAATTAGTCCGGTAGCTCGTAGCACTCAATCTCGATATATAATCGTTGCCACTGACTATTGACAAAGTGAGAAAAAGCCAGGGCGACACGTAAGGCTGATGCAAGGTCAACTGCCAAGTTTCTCTTTGAGAATATTATTACAAGATTTGGTTGTCCTTTTGAGATTGTGAGTGACAATGGCACTCATTTTTAAATGGAGTGATAGAAGAACTCACTACTAACTTCATGATAGCTCACCATAAGTCCACACCTTATTATCCACAAGTAAATGGCCAAGCTGAGAGTACCAACAAGACCATAATTTCTATCTTGAACAAAATTATGAAATCTCATCGCACAGATTGGGATTTGAAGTTGACTTTAGCTCTATGAGCTTATCGTACTTCTGACAAAGTGGCTATTATTTGTACACTATTCAAAATTGTATATGGTCAAGAAGTAGTTATTCCATGGGAGTTTGTAATTCCTAGTCTACTTGTAGCTTCACAAGAAGGCTGGGATGGTAACCCTTTAGTTGAGCGTTTATATATCCTTGAGAGGTTAGATGAAGAAAGACAATTGGCTGTGCAAAATGCACTTGTGGAGAAAGATAGGAGGAAGAAATGGTTTGATCGTCATCTAAAGGACAAAGATATCAATGTTGGTGATAAAGTCTTTATGTATGGAGTGCGTAACGAGAAGAAAAAGTTGAAATATGCGGGAAAAGGACCATATAAAGTATGCAAAATCACCCCACAAGGTACCATTCGGGTCGAAACTCTTGATGGAGTAGAAACCATTGGATTTCTCAGTGGGAGTAAATTTAAAATATATTATGATCCTTTAAGCCAAGAGGAACTACGTGCCATCCATCAAAAAAAGGCATCCAAGGCACAAGCCAAGTTGAAGAAGATACAAGCTCAAGCTGAGGCTAAGGAGCAACAACAACATATAAGACGCCAACCAGAGGCCAACCTGGGAGTTACACATGCATTTCACATTGAAACAGAGGATGATTGGTTGGACTCTATCACACCTTCACGATACCGTATTGAGCTAAATAGCATCTATAGAAAAGTGCTATATAACGCCTTATTGGACACGGGTGCTAAGTATAATATGCTATCCTATGGGGTGTGGTGTCAATTAAGAAAGCCATCTCTATCTGAGAGTATTATCCAAGTCAAGGGTGTCAACAAGAAAAATACCACAGTTTTTGGAATCTAGCACACTTCTGTCAGTTATAACAACGGCGTTGTAGCTCAAGACTTTTTGGTCATGCCTGCTAGAACTATGGAGGGTAATATAAGCCTAGGATGCACGTGGATGATAGCCACCAAATGCAATATAGATTGAGGAACTGGGGGTGTCACAATGCAGAAACCAAATTTTAGCCCTACCACTCAAGCCACAGTCCCTGACATATTGCCTCTTAAGAAAATAAAACCCAAAACATTGCATGTCCAAGAGGTTGAACCATATGTCCCCATATCCCAACTCTCTAGAGCTTCAACTTCTATAGTTGAAATAAAGCTTGATACACACAAGACCCATCCTAATATAACAAAGAAAACATACAAGTGGGTCCCTAAAGCTTCTTTAGCGACCATTGCTAGTGCTAAAAAACAGGAGCCTGGTAAGAGACGTCTCACTCTCCCCAAGAAATGTAAAGAAATGTTGCGTTGGATTCCTAAAAAACTATTGGAAGCCCAAGGCTACTATGAAGGAAATGATCAAATCTGGGTGCCAGAACATAAATTGTGCCCTTACCTATCACGTGACCCATGTGAGACCAATCCTGTAGCTCCAAAACAAATTGAAGATTGCGGGAAGGAAAAAATCACGGAATGCTACACACCCGCTATAGAGCTAGTTTGGGTACCGAAGAAAGAACAATTTGTTCCACCTAGCTCAGGAACAAAGATGTCAAATGAAGCTTCTTTCTGTTCATGTAGTTCTTATACAAAATAGAAGCTTTGACACAACCTCCACCTACCATTGTACATATCCATACAAACAAAAAAGAAATTTTACCTCCCGTTGTAAGTTCACCACCTACAACAATGTGCAAATAAAATCATGGGAGAGTATCTTACCACCCTTGCAAATAAATGAAACGCATAGGGCATTCAAAAACTATTGGTTAAAGCCTTTACCCATAACAACTTGGAACAATTGGTTTCAAAAGGTGACGACATCATTCCAAAAGGTATGATCTACCCAAGGAAGGAAGGGAGGAGTGTTTGCTGATAATCACATCATTCACTCACTCCCCTCTCAACCTTTCTCCCCGACCTCTCAATCTCCTAATCTTAGGGAATGTACATACAAATCCTTATACTCACAAAAAAAGAAGAAGTAAAAGAGCAAGAGTCACCAAACAAAAATCTGGAAATCTACGAGTACTATACATTACAAAAAATCATAAAAAACACATTATGCACAAAGACACGACCTTTTGACACGATCCTTATAATATTTGCACTCTAACCATCATCTATTTGTGTGTACAGATATGGCTAGTACGATAGAGTTATCCACTTCTACCTTTACTTTGCACAAGTGTTTCACATAGTCTACCCAGTGCTTGCATGTGAATGGGATTTGGTAGATATGCTAGCATGTGAGAGAAATTTTGAGGAGTTAGAATGGCTGATATGTCTCTTGACCACGGCTAATCCATACTTAGTAGAGGACGTCTCTCCGATTGCACAAACTTACCCTCTTGACCAAGATGACTATAGACGTCTAGTGATGTTCTTAGTGAACATTTGTGCCTCTAATGATGAGGAAGAGTTACATGATTACATGGATGGCACATATGTTGATGACTTTGTTTTTCTCGACGATGATGAGGATAGGGGTGTAGCCTTAGGGTTTCCCCCCAATCTCTACAATATCCTATTCCCTTGACTCTCTTGGGGGAGTGAAAATAAATAGGTTAGGGTTCCTTATGTTTTTTGATTGTGTTCAATAAGAGTTGGTGCCTCTTCCCACTGATGTGCCTCCAAGAGGTATTCTATTTCCTAGTGTGTACAAGAACGTGTTGCTGTCGTTAGGATTTGGACATTCATGGAATCTTTCTCTCATTCACTCTTCAAATCAAGCACAATCATCAACACAAACAATTGTTTCTTGACCATTAGCATTGCCCCTTGTCTTTGTCTTTGCATCCATGATTGTCTGCTTTAAATATGATTGGCAGTACTATATATTTTGCACATTTGCTTAGATTGAATGTTAGATTCTATATAATTTTTTGTCATAATCCCTTGTCTAGGTTTCAAAATCAAGCAGTCTTTGACTAAGCTAGTTTAACCAAGTTAGGAGTTAGAGATCTTCTATTAATACCATGGGGAATCCTTCCTAATAATCAATGGTTACATTAGGTTCTTAATCCGATTTAGGCGCCATGTGTGCAATGTACTAGGGATTTCTAGTGGGCTTAGTCCGTATTGATCTTTAGCTTACGTATTATTAAGGGAGTTTACTAGTGTGATGAGCCTAGTGAGGGTAACAATGTTATATGACCCCCCAAAGTTACAAAATTAAAATTCTAAAAACGAGCAAACAAAAAAAATATCAAAAGTACCACAATGTAAAATCTTAAGCTGGAAGAGAAATCCCACCTTGATTTGATACTTTACTCACATGTATCACCTATGGTACTAGAACCCTAGAGGTTCCCAGTGTGGACACTTTTCCTTGAAAAACAAAAAACCCAAGGCACACAATATAAGCACACACATCAAAATTGAATCAATGTGAAAAGACTTTGGGGGGTCAAAGAAAAGGAAATAAGTGAGGCGATGATTTCATGAGTAATTATTTTTATCGTAGCTTAACTACAAGGTCTTCTAGGTATAGCCTCTAGTCAGCCCTCGGACATGAAATACTTGGCTCTAGCAATTAAATAGCTTAATTGACGAGAAAAAATTGAGAAGCTTGCCCATGGTATTAATAGTTGACCTCTAATGCCTTTCGACTGTTAAATTAACAACCCCATACTTGTTTAGTCTTTTGACCTTTATAAGTGTTTATGCGTTTGATTATATGACAATATAATGTTTATTGCTGACAAATTGTTTAATATTTTGTTACCAATCAATTTGTCTGCTTACAACTACATATTCTTTTTAATTGTATATGAGAATGCAGTTACTGTGCCAATTTTGGTTGCTTTTGTAGTGATTGGAAAAGGCTAAGGACATTCAATCTCGGATGTTCTTCCACCGCGACAAATATACTTCATCTCAATGGCTTTCGAGGACGGAATCTACATGAGGAAGGGGGGCATGTTAACCCTCACGGACACCCTATCACCTTCGATGGATGCATATTATTTATTTGATTGAGTCATGGACCGGGCTTGTTGGGCCAATAGGTGTGTAGGTGATCGCCGATGAGAGGCGCACCACTTATCTTATTATTACAGTAGTTTTGCAACAATCAGCCACTGTGGGCACCCATGTGTGAATGGACCAAACTCTTATAAAAGGTCCATTTGACCTAAAAATCCTCATTCTTTGAGGTGTAAGATAAGAAGTTCTCTTGCTCCATCTCTGTCTCCTTCTCCTTCGTGTATGTGTGTGTATGCTAGAGAGAGAGAGAGAGAGAGAGAGAGAGAGAGAGAGAGAGAGAGAGCATTGCAGCAACATCGATGACGATGAGGTGGTAGAGCACAGCATTAGTGGCATCTCCTTCTTCTTTGTAGAGCACAGGGATCCTTCATGACAGAAGCATTGAGAGGTGAGTGACACACATCGTTCTTTGAGCTTGCTAGGATTCTCTAACTGTGTGTTTGCAGCCTTTCGAGGCTTGCACATAGTGCACAAGCAAGTTCCCAGCCTTTGATATGTTTGGCAAAGTGTACACAAGGTGAGCGTGTTGATGAGGGGAGAAGATGAGTAATCCACGTGGAGCTCGGTCTTTTGACTGGGGTTCTTTGTATCACAAACCCAATCATATATTGCAAGAATAGAGAGGGATTTTTCTTGATGCATTTCAAGGGAGTGGGTAATGTCGTCAAGGAAGATAAATTCTTGATTGTCCATTATTACTGGATGTAGGGTGCACAAGAGTAGCTCTGGGATCTCATCTTCGACATCCTCCCCTTCTAGGTCTTGATCAACATGTTCCAAGGGAGGCTCGCCTTGGAGACAAAGGAGGGCCAATGAAGCCCCTTTCTGGTTAGACATCTTCTCCTCTTTGGGCTCCACCTCCTTTACAAGAGTCCTCGGTGATTTCTTCTTACGGTCACTTGCTTTACCTTTCCTCTTGCTGTTTTCAATTGCCTCCATTATCATCACAGCGAGCACCATGTCCTACCTCAAAAATCCCATGCATATATTCCCCATGCCTAGGTCTAGGAGGTTTTCCTCCTCTTCCTCTTTGTAGTGTTCCTTGGTGAACCCTTTAATCACCCTACCCAATCCGAAGCAGAACCTACTATCTTCTTTAAGGTTTGCTTGAGGAGATCAATTGGTACCCACAAACATTCTTCATCTTCAAACTTGATGGAGTACTTTTCTATGTGTGTCTCCATGTAGGATGTAAGTCCTTCAAATGCATCAACATGCAGTTTAATGGTAGACTCCATGTCGATGGATACCTGGAACATGATGCTAAGCTTCTCCATCATGTATCCTAGGTCATGCCTTGGGGGTTCACCTCTTAGACATGTAAGTTACCACGTGAGTTCAAATGAATGGGTTACTTAATTGCCAAAATTTTAAAACTTTTACAGGATTATAATAATAGAAGGTCCTTTTTAATTGATTTTATAAAAAACCTGCAAGTTTTTGAAGAAAAAGGGGTCATTTTATTACTTTAAGCATGTAAGTAAAGCGATTTTATTAAAACCCTTTGAATGCAAGTTATATGGATAGTTTCTTAAAGGTACATCCCCCAAGGATCATGGGCAAGGAGTTGGTCAACAAGGACTTCATGAGCAACAACCATTTTTACTGGCGGAGTGCAAGGAACAATGGCACGTGCTTGGGGATGGATAAAGCAAGGAATGGCCTTTTCATGTTCCAGGGAGGCTTGTTTTTACAAAAAACCACTTTACAAAAAGTTTACAGACTAGTAATTTCTCGGTCTCCCTCATGCAGAGGTGTGAAGTCTCTCTTTTTTCCACTGACCACATGTCTTCCTCTATCCAAATGGCCTTGCATGTTCTAAGAGCCTTTTCCAAATCCGCCACCTGGTTAATACAATAGACACACTGTCACAAGTTTTTCCATCAGAGTTGGTGGAATAAGTTATTTCAACGTCCTGTAGTTGTTCTTGGTCATTGGGACTACATACTCTACATCAAAGAAGAAGACGGACCATCTACAAGCTCCGGCGTACTGCATCCAAAACATAGCAATGAGCCCAACTCAAAGTGATGAGCCTCAAAAGTTTTGGAAAGCACCTCCAGAGGCTCCCATTCCATAAATGTTGATGGAAAAATACCTGCACAAGCCAAACACCATACCCACAGGGTTTCTTAGCCCCAATTGAGCAGCACGAGAGCCTTGAGTACTGTTTAGAGGTCGCTTTTCTTGTTGCCTGCCCTAGACTTCCTCACTATGAATCATCTTCGGATTCCTTCATGTGATGAGTAATAGTCAATCTACATTTTGTTGTTTTGTATAGACCTAGGTTATAGGTTATCAGCTCATAGAAGTGCTACCACGTGGAATTTCTTGATGAAACATTCCACTTGAACACTTTGTAAATTTGTTAAGCCATGTTGAAACCTCACTTTAGATCATTATTATCATGTCTAGAGTGTTTGTTGTATGTAACACTAGGTACAAGATTGTCTACTACATAGAGGTGCTACCAAGGGGAGATACCATGTGGACTTGTTGGGTTGCTATGAGTTCTAACTATGTTTTATATCTTGTTTTGATGCAATGATTTCACTTAATTGGTCTCTAACATGTTATTTGTTAATATATGATCACCTAATCTAAAGAGTATGGTCATCTTTGTATAAAATAGATTTCTTTTGGCATCATAAAAGGTGGTGTATATCTTGTATGGGGAAACTGATATGATAGGCTTATACGAGGGTTTATAGCCTACTACATAGGTTTGAGCTTAATACATTGGTATGAAGTCATAATCTCCTTCTTGCATGTTATGATGCATACCCCCAAGATATTGAGAAAAAGGTTTTAGATAAAGTTTGGATGTGTGGAGCATATACCAAGTGGTGGGGCTGATTCATACCATGTTTATGTTCATTTAGTAGATTTTTTTTACATATAAGGATCCAAGGGATATATGTAAGGCCTTGTATATATGTGTATCTAGTTCTAGAGCTTCTGAGTCAAAAAATAGTCCCATGTGAAGAGGGGGATAGAAAAAGTGTGATCATAGAACATCATTTTCATAGGTTGAGGATGCCTTCATTGGTGGTTTATAACAATGTTTAATCACTAGTCATAAACTTTGTATGCATATGATTCTACTAATAGTGGGCACAAGTCATGGTTGTGTTAGCCAATATCGTACTTGGTTTATTTTTGTGGGCTGGATTATGTTGCCAATTTTTTTGCAACCATAAATCATGCTAAGAGGTTTTGTAGGATGGTTGAGCATCACCCAAAGAGGTGTGGAATGTGCATGCATGTAATATGAGTGAGGGTTTATGGATGATGGTATTTAATTGAAGACATGGTTGATGATTGTGGTGTCTTGAAAAAGTGATGATGTGTCTAATTTAATGCACTGTGAGAGCCATTTATATGGTGTAATATTTGTGGATAAGACTAGAGACTTGCCATGATTGAATGTTCTAAAAGATTTGTTTAATGCATAAGATTGTTTCATAAAGAGGACTCATGTTTAGATTGATATGCATCATCATTAGCTAGCACCTGGTGCACTGCACAACAATAAAGGAGAGGTCTTGAGGGTTAGCTCCATTGTGTCTATCTTGGAGGGATTGACTATGGTAGGCTATGTACATATTGTTGGTACCACTATTTCACTACACAAAAATAAAGGAGAGTTCTTGAGGGTTAGCTCCATTGTGTCTATCTTGGAGGGATTGCTATGGTAGGGTATAAGTATGTATTTGTGGTACCACTATTTCACTTTTTGGGTTACCACCGAGAGACTACTTTGGAAAGGAATTTGTGATATACTCAAAAAAGAAAAGGGGAATTTTGAAATGTTAATGGCCTTAGTAGTTGGAAGGGGCCACTGATTGTAGGGAGGGGTAGCTCAGTCATCATTTCAAGATATGTGTGCAATTCATAGGACGACGTCCGCTTTTGACAGATTCTTCCCACATGCCAGGTGATCTCCCTGATTCTTTGAAACTCAAACGCTTGTCTCATTCACTCTCGTCTTTGTTCTGCCAAACTAAGAAGGTAAAACCTACTGAATTGTTGAGGTTTCCATGTTTGCATGTGCCATTTTTCTTGCTGCTTCTTTTGAAGTGAAACTTTGCATGCATCATGAATAATGTAGCACTTGGGGTATGCATGCATTAGTCTTTCTCCTCGTTCTCATAAGCCATGCATCCTTTCCACAAATAGATGTTGCCATCGTGCTCATAAACAATTTTGAATTACTGAGGCTTACATGTCTGCATGTCCCATTTTGCATGTCTACTTTACCAAAGTCAAGCTTTGCATGCATCATACTGTAGCACTTGGATTTGTATGCATTAGTCTTTCTCTGCATGCTCATAAGCTCATCCTCTTTACTGTACATCCAAGCTGTAGGATGCAAGATGAAGTCACCTGCACACGATTTACCAAGGCATAAGATCGAGAAGGGAAAAATGTATGAACTTGAACTTCAAGATCAAAACCCTCCAACCAATGAGCAAGCGACGTGAAGCAATCCATAAAAAGTGGAGGTAAAAGATGTGCCTCGCACTCTGGAATGTGTTGCATCCAACTCATAGTTGTTAACAAAGTCATCAAAAGGTATGCATGTGTATGTTTTGCATTGTTTTTTTCCATTCCTTCAGTGTTTGCAAAGTTGGGCTTTCAACAAGCTTTGTTTTATGGTACTCCAATGCTTGAACCATTGGAGTAACCACGGCTATCAATATTTTTATTCTTGGTCGAGGAATTGCATTCGGAGGAGGACAGGCTCAGCCTAGAGGGGACTCTGCCTAAAGAGCTCACAAATAAAGATATCCCCAATGAGGAGTGGATGAGCGTCTCAAGTGCTTGCACAAGAAAAGCACAAAGCTATTTCTCAACCATGTGAGGGATGAGTTCCTTGACGAGTGCCGGATTTTGTACTAGAAGGTATATCAAGAAACCCCATCCAATGGTGAGCTGCTAGCAAAATTTACACATGGTTTTGTGTATGAGATGTGTCGAGCAACAGCAAGTGACCCGATTGGACATTGGATTGCATGGGCAAGGTTTGGTGACAGCGTCCTTGAAAACTGCAAGATGCAAAAAGGGGGTTTAATTTGGAGCGGAAGATCAACAAGCTCCACACCAATTATGGCTTGGCAAGTGTCATTCAAATAGAAGCATCTATCTGTGATGGTGCCTTGTCAACAATACCAACAATGTCGGCAAGCAATATGCAGCCATTTCAGACAGTAGAGATTCCAATGTATATCCAGCTGGTGCTTAGCATGGCGGAGGGACTTAGTGGCCAGGAGAATGAGAAAAAAAGGTTGTTGGGCAAGGTGAAAGTGCAGTTGTAGGAAAAGAGGGACATGTGGCTTAGAAATGAAGGGCATTTTTTTGCTTACAGTAACTTCTAAAGGGAATTGGACCAACTAAACAAGGAGCTAATGTGCTTAAGACCTCATCCGATTCAAATTCATGGGAGGTAGACCGCAAGTGGTAGAGGTCATAGCTATCACCAAGGTAGGTGCCACTACTGATTTGGGGTAGCTTAAAGAAGATTTGAACTCCATGCAGGTAAGCTTTTTGCTAAAAGTGCCTAGAAGTGCCTCATGTTGTGAAGTGCTTTGAGATAGGTCTAAACTGCTTACTTGGAGTAGGAAGTGCTGACCAAGTGGTTAGAAAAAGCTTCATAGTGCTTCCAAATTCCTTAAAAGCACCTAAAAGTGCTTTGAAGTGCTCAAGGGTGCCTACAATATGCTTGAAAATGCTTGATAGGTGTTAAGAAAGTGTTTCAAAGTGTTGAAAGGGTCCTTCAAAGTACTTTGAAGTGCTTTGATATAGCTCTATACTGCTTACTAGGTGGTTATGAAGTTTTGACCAAGTGGTAAGGATTGAGTGCAGAGACTGCTTTGAAGTGCTCCACAATGTTGAATGGTGCTTAGAAAGTACTTCAAAGTGCTTTCAAGGAAGCAATTAGCACTCTGAAGCACTTAAACTCCTCACAAGGAGCACATAGTGGTGACTAGGTGGTAAGAAAGTACTTTGAAGTGTTGCTTAATAGGTGGTCAAAAAGTGATTTGAAATGCTTTATGGTGCAAAGAAAGTGGTAACCAGGTGGTTAGAAAGTGCTCTGAAATACTCAATGGTGCCTATAATATGCTTGAAAATGCTTAACATGTGGTAAGAAAGTGGTAAGAAAGTGTTGAAAGGGTCCTTGAATGTACTTTGAAGTGTTTTGACGTAGCTCTTTATAAATTTTTGACCAAGTGGAAAGGATTGAGTCAAGAGACTTCTTTGAAGTGCTCCACAATACTAAATGGTGCTTAGAAAGTGCTTCAAAGTTCTTTCAAGGAACCAATCTGCAATTTGAAGCACTTTAATTGCTCACAAGGAGTAAAAGTGGTGACTAGGTGGTTGCTTTGAAGTGCTCACTATTGCTCAGTAGGTGGTTAAAAAGTGATTTTAAATGCCTTATGGTGCCAAGAAAGTGGTAACCAAGTGCTTTGAAAGTGCTATGAAGTGCTCAATGGTGCCTACAATATTCTTGAAAGGGCTTAATAGGTGGTCAAAAAGTGGCAAGAAAGTGTTGAAAGGGTCCTTGAAAGTACTTTGAAGTACTTTGACATAGCTCTTAATTGCTTACTAGGTGGTTATGAAATTTAGACCAAGTGGTAAGGATTGAGTGAAGAGAGTGCTTTGAAGTGCTCCACAATGCTGAATGTTGCTTAAAAAGTACTTCAAAGTGCTTTCAAGAAACCAATCTACACTCTGAAGCACTTTCTCTACTCACAAGGAGTACAAAGTGGTGACTTGGTGTGGTAAGAAAGTTCTTTAAAGTGCTCAATGTTTCTAAATAGCTTATTAGAAACTGATTGGAGATGATTTATGTTTTCAACAAAGTGGTAACTAGGTGCTTAGAAAGTGGTGACTAGGTGGTTAGAAAGTCTCTGAAATGCTCAATAGGTGGTTAAAAAGTTTTAAACAAGTGGTTAGAAAGCGCTTAGAAATGACTAGAAAGCTTTTGATAAGATTTTTCAAGCATTTTTTTAATTTGCTTTGAATTCTTCAAAATAAGTTGAATAGAAGCATTCAAGCTTGTCACTTAGCTCCATCCAAGCATAAAATGATCTTACTCTCCACTGTTGTTTATGCTATGGTTGGCAGCAAAGGAATATGGCTTTGGAATTTGAATTAGAAGCCTTGACATATCGAAGAGAATTTATGGATACAACCATCCAATATATCTAGGAAAAGGGTAGAGGCATCATTGTCCCTTCACCACCGACTAAAGCTTTTGTTTTGAAACCATTTGTGTGTATTGGGGGTGACTGTGTTGCATATGGGAAACCCCTCTTAGCTAACCACATGGCAGGGGTCTTTTCGTTGGAATGTCAACACAAATATCACCCATTTTTCTTTGCAGTTCTATGTGGCACTATGGCAGAGTGCACTCATCCATTGTGCACAGTAAAGATTCCAAAAATTTCCAAGTGTTGAGAACTTGGAATTGAGTACACAGAGCCAAAAGGTGGGTTCATTACTCAGCTTAAATCCACTCATCATGAGATAAGTCCCTTAACATGATTTTTTTCCTCGCAAAAACCAATGATGACAAAAGTTCTCGTCTACTGCAACTTGAGAAGAACAATACAGAACTGTTTGAGCTTGACAAGGACAACATAGAGCTATCCGAGGGTGTTTAGCATGGCAAGGCTATTGTAAAAAGTGGGGATAGAGTGGAGGACTCCAAAGATAAACCGTTCATGTTTGAGAACCATGGCAAGGAAACCATTGGACATGACTCCAGCAAGCTCTCAACTGACAACCAGGAAGGTAATGAAGTGCATATATGTAATGTTTCATTTTTGTTCGAACAAATTTTGTTTTTTTTTCCTAAACCTTATTGTGATCCCAAAATTGGAAACCGTGGATAAAGTGGAGGACGTAGAGGATGTGGAGACATTACTAGTAATTGCAGATACCCCGAGGAAGAAATGCAAGTGATAGCAAGAGGAATGAGTGCATCATCCAAATCCAAAGAAAAGTACTAATCAAGACCCCCCCTAAACCCGCGCATATCGGAAACTTTAAGTTCCCTGTGCTTTTTGTGCTATTTACTTATTTTAAATATAAGATATATTTTTTGTCTCATGGTGTCAATCTTCACTACAATTTAATGGGTGTGGTTTTTTAGACGCTGTAGTAAAAATACAAGTGATTGGTAATGTTGGGCACCAGCATTGTGCTCAAGAAGACCTGGGGCACTTTGATCGGGAGACACCCCTAGTAACTCAGTTTCTTGTCCCTCACCTTTTGGAGGATAATAGGCATGCCTTGATCATTAATATTAATGATCTCCTTATTATCACTCACGACAAGAGAGAGGGACCAAGCCCGCCTAACGTGGACATACTGCACTTTTAGAAGGTAAAAATACAAGTGATTGGTAATGTTGGGCACCAGCATTGTGCTCAAGAAGACCTGGGGCACTTTGATCGGGAGACACCCCTAGTAACTCAGTTTCTTGTCCCTCACCTTTTGGATGATAATAGGCATGCCTTGATCATTAATATTAATGATCTCCTTATTATCACTCACGACAAGAGAGAGGGACCAAGCCCGCCTAACGTGGACATACTGCACTTTTAGAAGGTGAAGCAAGACAATAATCTGAACCACTATGTGCACCATTTTGCAGAGTGGTTTGTTCTTGGGGCTAGCCAAGATTGTTGAGGTGTACTTTTGGAACACAAGCCCCTACCAAGACCTAGAACAGAGGTTAGAATTGTGCTTGCCTCAAGATCGCAGGTGGTTGAATGGGTGGATTGCAAAGGAGGCATGTAGTCGAATCTCATGGCTTGACAAGCAAGGGGAACATGTAAACTTTTCGGAAAGAGCTTCCACAATTCAACAAAGATAACACCCTCCTGCTAGATGAAAAATATCCCATGTGTTGCGTGAATGACGAAGACTGGACTATGTTATCTTGCCTTTTCTGGAGGACCAAATGAAGGACCAATAGGATAAATTTATGCATCATGAAGTTTTGCCATTTGTCTATGAGTGGAAGAAAACATAAAATCAATCAAGGCTAATCACTGCTTGTAAACTGAATGCTAAAAGAAGAAGGTGGTAGCAACTTCAAAACGTTGAATCTGTGTGGGAAAAATTATCAAGCGGCAAAGGCAAAGTGCTCCCTCCACCGCCTCCACAACCACGTTATAAAAAGTTTCCTTCTGATCTTCGGTCTCAACAAAAATCTTAAGAGTCGTGTACCTGTGATCATGTATGTAGATATCCATGATGAGTTTGATAGTGTAACTCATGATGAGGACTTCTTTTGTTTTGTAAGATGGGAAAAAAACCGACATTGTATTGTGGAATTCTATATCGATTCTAATGTACAAACATTATTTTCTATTCAATCGACCATTTTGTTGTGTGCCTTGCAAGATGTCTTATTATAAGTTGATATTAAATTGTTTTAGCAATTTTTCTTAGGGATTTTATAAAAGATAAAAAACAGCGGTTAGTGGGCAGAAGTGCAAGATATACCACTTGTGAAATGTGGACCACATGCAAGTGGTTGAAAACCATTTGCATTATGTAAACTGGTAGCCACTAGCAAGTGGTTAAGAACCACTTGAAAGAGGTTCTGAACCACTTGCGAAGGCCTTCTGAACCACTTGCTAGGTCTTCTATTCTACTTGCAAGCACTTTGAAAGTGGTTCTGAACCACTTGCTAGTGGTTAAGATAGTACTTGCTAGTGTTTCTAAATCACTTGCGGTGGTTCTGAACCTTTTGCTAGTGGTTAAGATAGCACTTTCTATTGGCTTTGAACCACTTGCCAATGGTTAAGAACCTATTGCCAGTGGTTTAGAACCACTTGTAGTGGTTAAGATAGCATTTTTCCAGTGGTTAAGATAGCACTTGATAGTGTTTTAGAACCACTTGCTAGTGGTTTAGATAGCACTTGCAAGTGGTTAAGAGCCACTTGTGAGTGGTTAAGATAGAACTTGGTAGTGGTTAAGATAGCACTTGCTAGTGGTTCAAAGCTGCTGCTAGTGGTTCAAAACCAGCTGTTAGTGGTTAAGATAGCACTTGATAGTGGTTCAGAACCTTTAACACTTGCAGAGGTGGTCTATGATATCAAAACTACATATACAAGCAAGTGGTCCTAAAGCACTTGCAAAGTCCTTCTAGATCACTTGCTAGGTCTTCTCCTTCATTTGCAAGTGCTTTGAAAGTGGTCTGGAAAAGGTTTTGAACCACTTGCTAGTGGTTTAGATAGCACTTGTAGGTGGTCAATGGTAACAAAACTACGTATATAAGGGTGTCTTGACAAATTTTGGGTGGCTTAAAGGGCCATATATTTTTGTAAAATCTGGTTGAAGGTAGTTTAAAGCACTTGGATGGCATGTTGTCAGCTACATGTACTTGAAAGAATAAAAAAGTGACAGAAACAGAGTCAGATTTTGAATGAGGAACATAATTTTTTGTGAGAAACAGATATAAGAAAGTGGTAGTGAGGTCAATCTGTTTTAAAGAGGATTGGTATCAAAGGGCATGCTATTGTAGATGTGCTCATACACGATATCACTCAAAGTGTAGACATTAGGCTCATTTCTCTTAGGATACAAGGGGAGCTTAAGGCATTGATTGAACTAGGTGCGAGTACATGGAAGCATGAGGCCTATCATCTAATAACACATATTGATCGGAGTGTCCCTTGACTTTATCGTAAAAGTGCCCCTAAACATAGTAGGAGTTCTTCTTTATTTGATTGTGCCACACATCCTTCTAAGTCACGGTGGATAGCCTCTTCTCGGTGCACTATATATATATATAAATATTCCTCCTCAGCGTTGACTGCAAAGTTATCTCCAACTCGTAATGCATCACTCAAATCATTGTGATGGCCAGCATACAAAGGTGCATCAATCTAGTCGTCACTTGAAACATCTTCATCTATGTCATCCTTTGTTGGTACGATCCTCAAGTACTACCATGATTCTACATGAGATTTGTTTGCACATCTTATCCATTGACCATGCACACAAGCATGATAGATTTCTACAACTCAGTGCAGTCGTATCTGCTGAAGAGAAACCATTCACACAATGCATCGAACGTGATCCACTAATTTTCTTGCATTCCCATTCTATATCTCTCAGCACATCGCCCACCTAGATTTCCCAGAAGACCCTATCAAACTTGTTCGCGGATGACCAACAATCTTTCCTATTGTCCATTAGGGTGAGGTAGTTGACTATTGTTGCTGCATTATACATGGGGTGTCCATCTACCTTTAATTGCTCATGGGTTAATGCCCTCTTTATAGCTGGCTAGCACCGTCATGTTCACCTTTTCCATGATTTGACCCAAAATAGTTGTGCATCATCTCAAGCCCAGTAAGCTGAGAAAACCTTGCAACAAAGAAGAAAGGCCTTCGTGCTTTGAATTGTGATGCTATACCATTAGACCATACCCAATGATGCTTTAAACAAAAACCCATGTCCTTCAATCACTGATCATGCAAAAGAAAGCAGTGTTCAACGAACAATGTGTCATGCACATTGTCATCGGATATATAAAAATGGAGAATTTCTATGATGTCGCCCATTGTCGAGCGCACATAGCAGATGTAGACCAAAATGCTCACTTGACTAGAATACCAGTGCATGTATTGGATCTCATTCTGAATTTTAAAACTGTAATTTTTTGCAAAGTCCACAACAGAGACAACGACATCATTTGGAAATCTCAGTAGACACTCTTTGAATTGGTTGACCTACCATCTGTAGATGTAGTTATGTTTGATAAATTTGGTCAGCTTGTCTTTCATGAATGAAATGAAAGTGGAGCACCCAATCTGTTAGATAACAACATATTTCCTTTTGTGGTGTTGGCCATCTTCATCTATAGATTGTGTCTCCACACCAATAAAAACCTTTGCAGCCACTTGAAAGTTGTCCTTGTGTACTTCAAGAGGACAACATCTGAGTTGTTTGGCACCGCATTGATTGCATTTTTCCATCAAGTAGATGTGAAAATGGAACATGGAATGTTTTTGTTTGAGACACAAAAAGGACTCCCATAGTGTTGTGAGGCTCTCAAATGTTAACTTTGCAGCCACACATATACTGCCACTTATTCCAAGTTCACAAACATCACAAGCACAGTGACAAAAGCCTCCATGTACACCAAACCTACCTTGACGCATTTGGTTGAAAGCATCTTTTAGGTAGAGAGCTTGCACATGATATTCGCAGTAGCAAGTATTGCGGTCCCCCAATTTTTAAACAAAAAAGGGCTTCAAATCCTCAAAGCATCTCAGCAAAATGTGCACCGTTGGATGCATTTCCTTAAACAGCCAGTAAAATTCTACCTACCCAAAAAAGTAGGCAATAAAGAGATAATGTGAGAACAAATAACCAAAATAGTTACCATCACCCACAAGTTATATCACCCACTCGCGTGTTTGTGAAAGCACATAAGAGGAACATTTACCAGTTAGAAGTTGTTTTGCATGTTTGCAAGGGGCTTTAAACTTCTTGAAACCACCTGAAGCACTTTAAACCACCTATAGGTGATTGAAAAAGGTTATCAAACCACTTTCAATCACCTTTAGGTGGTTTGAAATCTTCCAAGTGCTTACATATGTTCTCACCTAAGCACTTTAAACCTCGTATAGGTGATTGAAAGTGGTGATTAACCACTTTCAAGTCGTTTGTTTACCACTTTCAATCACCTTAAGTTGGATAACACCCAAATCTTGGGTTTGTAAAAGCACTCAAGAGAAACATTTACCACTTAGAAGTGGTTTTGCATGTTTGAAAGTGGCTTTGAACTACTTGAAGCACTTTAAACCACCTTAGGGTGATTGAAAAAGTTCATCAAACCACTTTCAATCACCTTCAGGTGGTTTGAAATCTTCCAAGATTTTACATAGATTCTCACCTAAGCACTTAGCAGATTTCAAACCACCTGAAGCACTTAAAACCACCTAAAGGTGATAAAAAATGGTCATCAAACCACTTTCAGTCATCTTCAAGTGATTTGAAATATTCAAGGTTCTCACCCAAGCACTTGGCAGATTTTAAACCACATGAAAAACACCTAAAAAAGATTGAAATTGGTTGTTATACCCCTTTCAAGTGGTTTGTTTTTTACTTTCAATCACCGTCAGGTGGTTTGAAAACTTCCAAGTGCTTACATAGGTGCTCACCTAAAAACTTTGCAGATTGCAAGTGGTTATTAAAATACTTTAAAGTGGTGACAAACTATTTTAGCACTTTACAAAGTACAAGCTTCCACTTGAAGGGGGTTGAAAGCCGTATTTTAGGTACTTTAGATCACTATCAATACTTTAACAGTTGACTGCTTTGCAAAGTACTTGAAGGGAAACCACTTTTCCATTGTTTTCTCAATTCTCAGATGTTTTTTATAGTTTGACAGTGGTCCTGACAGCTTGAAAGTGGTGAACGGTGGTCACTATACTACTTGACAATGGTTTTTTACAGTTTGATTGTGGTTGTGATAGCTTGACAATCGTGAACATTGGTCATAGACTACTTTGAAGTGGTTTTTTTATAGTTTGACAGTGGTGAATAGGGATCAATATACTACTTCAAAGTGGTTTGTTATAGTTTGACAAAGTGTTAGTGCATAGTTCATAATACCTGAGGTTGATCTAGCAAATGCAATGGATGCATACGAACATCCTTTTTGCTGATACGCCTTTGGAATATGTCCTTCTTGTTCGGAGAGACTCGGGTCTCTGTTGTCCAGAAACAAAACACAAGCTCCTTAATGTCCTTTGTGATGTTTGTAGATTGGAAAAGGAGTTTTCTCATGCTAAGATGTTTGTTGACATGCTGAGATTGGAAAAGGAGTTTTATCATCCTCTAAATGGATTCGTGCATTTGCAAAACCGATGTTTCTTCTATGTATGCCCAATGAATTTGCAAGTGCTCTATCCGTAAAGGGATGTGCATCTACTTCTTCCCTAAATCAATGCATGCCATCATTGTTGCCCTCTTGAAAAGCATTTCCGTGGCTGAGTGTGGGACCTTGACTTCTAGCAAGGTGTTGCGA
Source organism: Adiantum capillus-veneris (assembly GCF_014529385.1). Classification (NCBI taxonomy): domain Eukaryota; kingdom Viridiplantae; phylum Streptophyta; class Polypodiopsida; order Polypodiales; family Pteridaceae; genus Adiantum; species Adiantum capillus-veneris. The sequence continues at coordinate 44,227,179 of NC_140936.1, read as the reverse complement.
ATGTTGGAAATCACTACTCTCTGTTTAGAATGTGTCGAGTTCTGCAGGTTGCAAAATACTAGTTGCTGGTGTGATTGATCAAAAATCTCTCATTGGAGTTGTCAATCCTTCCATCTGCTCTTGCCAGCAATTTCACATGGCACGAAGAATCTTCCTTTTATGCTTCTCATCGATTCCTCATCGAGCTGGAAATTCTTCCTCTTTTCAGCACAGAGAGTTTGTTGCCTTTTCCTCTCTCTTTGTTCTCCTTCTTTTCCACTCAGTAATCGTTTACTAACAGCCTATGAACTGCTCGGGAAACTCTACTCAACTCTGTACTTGTGAGCACGGAGCCAAACCAAGAAAACCTGAAGAAAAAGAGCTCAACGCATGAACATACATTATGAAGAGCCCATGCATCAACAAGACCAAACATGTCACATACACTCACACACACCTAACTGGCGAGAAGGCTCCATCCTATTTGTAGAGAGAGAGAGAGAGAGAGAGAGAGAGAGAGAGAGAGAGAGAGAACTAAGCACACATAGCAGAGAACCGCGCATAGAGGAAAGAAAGGAAATGCACTGCAAAAACACCGCACCTAAAGAAGGAGAGAAAGGCGCTCTGCTCTACACAAAAACCACGCACAGAGAATAGCCTAAATCTGTAGCTTTGTGCAGAATCCGCACACAGAGAAGGAGACAAAGGGGGTGCTCATACGTCCAACACGTCCAAGAACTACTGGGGGTGGTAAAGAATGCATACCCCTCTTTTTCTAAAAATTCCCCCATCATTACTCATCATTGAGTTTCCTCCCCCAAAAATCAAATATAGAGTCAAACGTTCCCAAAAACTGCTTAGAAAAGGAGTGTCCAAGACATCCCTTTTTTTTGGACCACGCACAACAATAAAGAGGACTCATGTTTAGGTTGATATGGATCATCATTAGCTAGCCACCTAGTGCATTGCAAAACAATAAAGGAGAGGTCTTGAGGGTTAGCTCCATTGTGTCCATCTTGGAGGGATTGGCTATGGTAGTAATTAGATGGACCTGCACTACTAAATAAGCCTAAAAGATTTGTGGAAGATACTATAGTTTGTTCATGTTTGAGGGCTATGAGTTAGCAATGGGTGCATTCACAAAAGAGGCATGGCACATGAAATTTTCTAGTTGGTGTTGATTTCATATCACCAATAGGTATTTTGAGATCCTTTTAGATCTCTAGCTCACGGAGGAAGGCAAAGGGGCTTTGTTGATAGTGTAGCATAGTACAGAGGTTTTGTGGCTTGCTCCCAATGAAGTGAGATTCTCTCTATCTATGGTGAGAGTGGGTGGACTGGTTCCACATAGGATTGGATGCTCTCATGATATTGATTTTTTAAAAAGTCATGAGGTATTTAATTTTTTGGCATAAATCATGGTTCATGCTGACAAGTGCAAGTGAAAAACAGAGCCCAACGGCCTCTACGCCAGGCCCGTGCACGCAGAATTCGTCACGGGGAGTGAACAAGGGCACCACCTAGCTTTGAGCGGCTAGGACGTGGACAACATTGATTCAAATAACACTATCACAACATACCACACACTGAGAGAGAGAGAGAGAGAGAGAGAGAGAGAGAGAGAGAGAGAGAGAGAGAGAGAGAGAGAGAGAGAGAGAGAGAGAGAGAGAGAGAGAGAGATGAAGAGATGGAGACATAGATGGAGGGGATTAAAATCCTTCGGAATGTGAGGGCAAACTTGATTCAAGATGGTATTTACAACCCTTCATTTCGGCAAGATGGAGACTGGAGAGAGAGAGAGAGAGAGAGAGAGAGAGAGAGAGAGAGAGAATAAAGTGCATTCTCTAAATAATTTTCACGTGTGCGGAGATCCTACTCCTATGCATAGTGACCCTTGGAGTCAGTGTTTGTGCATAACTTCTCTTTCAAGTGCTGACCCCCCGATAGTGACCTCTCAGTGCTCTTTTAGTATAAAATGATTAGGTTAAGGACCCTAACCTGGAGAGACAAAACAAGCAATTGGGTCCAGATGGTTGACTGGTGCTTTGTTTTGGGAGAAATAAATAAATGACATTCTCCTAGGTGGCCCTTTGTGACCATCACCTAGAGAGAGGTGGAATATACAAATGAGTTTTTTACAAAGTGTGGCTTGGAAAACAAAAAATGAATTACCCTACGGATGTTACTGAGGAAGTGCATCGTGGATGAGATGCCAATGAATTGCAAGCTTTACTAGTGTGCTGGTGTAGCGCGCTCGTCAATTTTGGTATCGGCTAGGGCATCATCCTTTGATTTGTTGTTGCCATCGTGTGTTTTGGTGTCCTTTGTCGATGCATTGATATCCATTTTCTTTGCTTTTTTCTTCCTGTGTGTGTTGTGTGTGTGCGCTGTTGGTGCATATGTGATTATGTGTGTGTGCTTATGCCTGTAGTGTATGTATGTGTGTGTACATGTATGTGCCTGTGAGAGAGAGTGTGTGTGTGTTTGTATGTGTGTGTATGGAGAGAGAGAGAGAGAGAGAGAGAGAGAGAGAGAGAGAGAGAGAGAGAGAGAGAGAGAGAGAGAGAGAGAATACACTATCATCCTCGGAGGTCAAATATGACCTATGGGACCAAGAGAACATACATTGCCGGGTTCTTGCTAAAAGAGTACATGGAGAACATAACTAAATGTGGATACAACAAAATTGTAACATATGTCACTTAGGAGGGGAAGGGGAAGTGGGTAAGGGAAATGTCTTGGGTGTTTTTGGGACCCAAAACTCCTCAATAATGGCCATGCGGCCTTGTTACATGGACCATTTACCTGCTGCTTGTGCATCTCGTACTTTTTGAAGCTCTTGCTTCTTGACTTTAAGTTGAGTGGGTGTTAAGGCCTCACTGATCCAGATTTTAGTGCCCTTGAGGAGTCATGCTTGTTGTAGAAGAGCGATGCACGCCTCTTTATTTTTGAAGACAATAATACCTTGGTTGGTGCATCTGTCATGGTGAACCTTCTCGATTGCGTCAGGGTCGACCCGGTTGGATGAATTTTCTTGGTTGAGATTGGCTAGAGTCAAAGTGTAGGTATCGTCCTCCCCCACCAAGTAGAGGGCAAACCACCGATGCGAATAGAGAGTGCTAGTCCCTCCCATCGACAGCATTCTTGCATGCACTCCTCTAGCTTGGAGGGGACGGTGATAGTTGCTTCATGGACTTGGGTGGCAAGATTGGCCATGCTTGTAGTGAGAGTGTGCTCGACTTATTTTGCCTTGGCGAGGAAGTGGTTATTATCCGCTTGTTTTTGTGCCTCCAAGGAAGAGAGATGCATCTCCAAGGCGGCAAGACGCGCCTTAATCTCCGTGTTCTCATCCTTGAGCTCTCAAATTTCTACTTGAAGACGGTCCATTGGATCCACTCGTGGAGTGGGCACGAAAAGACACCTCGGCTTGATGGGAGTGAAGGAGCTTCCGGGTTGCATCATGACTGGGGAGCTTGCTTGCTGCCTTGTGGGAACTAAGGCTTGTGCTTGAAGGGGTTTTATTCACTATTGTGAAGTTGAAGAAATCGAAACTCAGTGAGAGTCGAGGAGACAATCAAAAAGCTCTTTCTATGCGTAGCTTCTCCACCGGACAGTCAAAGCAAACACTAGCTCTCTCTGCACGTCGCTTCTCCACCACCCAATGACTGCAAGTGAAACCTTGGAGTCATTGTCGAGAAGCTCAGTGCTCTTCTATGCTAGATTGGGGGAGGGGGAGAGAGAGAGAGAGAGAGAGAGAGAGAGAGAGAGAGAGAGAGAGAGAGAGAGAGAGAGAGAGAGAGAGAGAGAGAGAGAGAGAGAGAGAGAGAGAGAGAGAGAGAGAGAGAGAGAGAGAGGAGGGTTGTGCCAAGGGTGGCGGCCCCCTCTGTGATCACAAGGACAAGGAGGGGCAGGTGGCGGCAACCGACAGCAAAAACCTTTTTTTTAATTTTTTACTTATTTTATAATGCTCCCCCCCTTTGGGGTTAGTTCACACGGCCAAGGCTTTCCAAAGACGGCCATCATTAGCCCTCCCCTTCTGGCCTAGAGGCATTCATGCCTCTAACTCTGCTTCTCATTCTCTAGCAGCGGAGTTGGAGGGTTCTCCCTCCTCTGGAATATCTATCATGAACTTCGGATCAAACCTTAAGAAGTACCTTTTAAGCCTCCATCCATTGACTCTGGTCTTGTGAATTCAACCATTTGCCTCCATCAATTTGTAGCTACCATTGGTGTATCGCCTTTTGACGATAAATGGCCCTTCTCATCTGGGCTAAAACTTCTTATCTTTCGTAGTGTCAAATCTATTGTTGTATCTTAATACTAACATGCCTTTCTTCAGACCCTTTTCCCTAAGCCCTTGATTGAATGTGAGTTGGCGTTGTTCTGCTTGCATCGTATAGTAGTTGATCGCATCTTCCCTTTCTAGATAAAGCCTTTCTAGATCCAAGGTGTGGTTGCAGAGATGGGCAATTGGGCGATGTAATGGGCTGACCATGACTCCCACACTGGCTATTTCTACCTTGATGGGTAGGATGGCCTCTTTTTTGTATACTAGATGGAAAGGGGTGAAACCTAGTGATGTTCCAAATTTCATAAGGTAGGCCCAAAGAGCGGCCATGAGATGCTTATCACAATCACTTATGTGGTTATTCACCTGCTTTGTGATTATTTTATAGATCATGTCATTTACCTTATCCACTAGACCATTTCGCTATGGATAGTATGGAGGTGGAGTGTCGGCATGTGATGCCTAGCTTTTTCATTAGGTCTCCCACCAAGTTGCCTCTGAAGCCTGGCCCTCTATCAGATATTATCTCTAGAGGTGTGCCAGAACGGCAACAGATGTGCTCAAATATGAACTTCTCCACTTCTTGGGCTGTAATGCGTGTGGTGGCTGCTGCTTCCGCCCATCGGGTCATGTAGTCTACACCAACAAGAATGTATAGTTTACCCAATTGAGCCCTTGGTAAAGGCCCAATTGCATCTATTACTCACTTCCCATATGGGCCATATGAGATGATAGGAGTTTGTGGTTCATAGGTTAGTGTTCGATCATTGGATACTTGACAAGCTCTCCATGTTTTACACCAATGATGCACATCCCTGTTCAGACTAGGCCAAGAGAATCATGGCTGTAGAATCTTTCTACTAATAATATCTAGAGAAAAGTTTCCACCTCAAACACCATCATGGCAACTTGAGATCACCTCTGTGATTTCACTAGAGATTGGCACTCGCCTGAGGATTTGGTCTTTGCCCTTGCAGTACAAGGTGTTGTTTATAAGGTGGTATCTTGTTGCCTTTTGGACAAGCCATTGTTTCTAGCCCTTTGTATACCCTTCAGGACATTCTCCTGTATCTAAGAAGCTAATGATATCTGGCATAGCATCGCTACCCTGAAAGAGGGGCAGCTTCAGTTTGATTTCTCCTACATCTCGTATTCTTTCTTTGGCTAGAGCATCTGCTTCTTGATTTTCTGTTCTAGGGACATGAAATAGCTGCAGCGGTTCAAAATTTCTTAAAAGATCCTTAACTTGGCACAAATAGGCAAGCAAAACCTAATTTTTACAAACCCAAGTGCCATTTATTTGCTTTATTAAGAGCATGGTACTGACAAACACATTTAGGCGTTGAACCCCTTGTAAAACACATTGTTATAATCCAAGAATTAGGGCCGCGTACTTTGCTTTGTTGTTGGAGTGAGAGTGTATTAGCTTCCCAATAGAGAAGACCTTTTCCTTTTGCTCATTGAAAATGACGAAGCTAGCTGTAGCGTGGTCCACTATCCTTTTGTAAGCTTCATCAAAGAAAAGAGAGTGAGCTCCTTCTAGCTTAGGAGCTTCTACCATTGGTATCACTCCTTTGCCTTCTGTTTTGACCTTTAGCTTCTTCTCATAGTGACGATGATTAAGAATACCTACTAGAATAGCTCTAGTGGAGTTCTCCACTTGCATAGTGTAGTCAAACTCTTGTAATCTAACGAGCCACTTAGATATTCTAGATGAGACATCCATGTGTTGCATCACATACGAAAAGAATTCTTCCATTGTTAGAATTACAAAGGGTCTAGGCAATAGATAAGAGCGGAACTTTGTAGTGGCAAACCATAATGCAAGCACCATGTGCTCTATCGTGATGAATCCTTTTTTTGATGGGGTCATGACACAACTAGAGAAGTAGATAGGACGCATGAAAGAGGTTTGGGGGTCCTTCTACATTAGTACGGCCCCAAGTTTCACTTCCTACACTGGGGTTAACATAAAATGGCTCGTCCCATCTAGGGGGTGCAATTGTGGGAAGTGAAGCCAGGATCCGTTTCACTTTGCTAGACTGTTGCTCATTTTCTTCACTCCATAGAAAGACATCTCTATGGGTGACTTTTTGTAAAGGGAGAACCACTTGAGAGAGAAAGTGAATGAACCTGCTCAAATACCTTACCTTCTGAAGGAAAGAGACCAATTGCTTAGTTGTTGTGGGTGATGACAAAGATACTAAAGGTTGAACCTTGCTTGGGTCAGCCTCAATTCCTTTGGCTGAAATTACATGGCCGAGAAGAGTGACCTTGCTTTCACCAATGTGACACTTATTTGCGTTAAGCTGGCCACCCAAGGTTATTAGCCTAGCCAGGCCATCATAGACCTTGCTCAGATGGAGGGAGTGAGAGCTGTAGATACAGAAATCATCTATGAAAACCCGTATTGACTTACCAAATTAAGGCTGGAAGACAAAAGTACATAGTGTTGGAATGTGGCTGGAGCATTGGTGAGGCCAAAAAGCATCACTCTATAAGCAAAACATCCCCATGGTGTTATGAAGGTTGTCTTTTTTGGTCTTCTTCTACAATGCTAATCTGGAAGTAGCCTGAGTAGCCATCACATACTGTGTAGCACTCATGACCTGCTACCTCGTTCAGAATCTCGTTTTGGAATGGGAGGTGAAAATGATCCCTCTTTGTTGCGACATTAAGAGGTTTGTAGTCTACACAAACCCTCCAATTACCGTTTTTCTTTGGCGTGACAACCACTGGAGAGACCCACTCTGAGTCTTCAATGGGGTAAATGAAAACTGCCTATAGAAAATCCCCTACCTCTTTGAGCAATGCTTCTTGCTGAACTACCCCAAGCCTTTTGAGCTTTTGCACTACAGGATTACTTCTTTCCTTGAGTCTTATGTGGTGTTGGACCACTGTGATGTGTGTGATCTTGTCATAACCATCAATGAAAAGTGTTGTGAAGGTACCTAGCATAGAGATGTATTATTCTCTCTCTTCACTAGCTAACTCATTAAAGAGCATTCGATGTAACTTACTTGTATCCACCAAGGGTTGCGTACTTGATGGTCCCTCTTGGTCCTCCAATGGTGCTTCAGGCTCTGTCAATCTCTTTGGATTTCTGAGGATGACTCCCATCACTTCGATGCTATTGTCGCTCTCTTCAGTTGTTGTCGTCTCTTCTCCCAAGGTGATCAAAGAGTCACTTGTGAATTCATTTTCCGATGCCTCCAAGATCATGTTGCGTTGTTTACCAGTCTTCATGTCGTAGAATTTGGGCTCTCCCCTAGCATCCTTCATCTAAATCATTCCGGTACTCCAGTCCTGCTTAGCCTCCATAGCCATAGCCATGGCCTTCCGAGAATGATAGGGTAGCCCTCCCCTTTGTGTGGCATGACAAAAATTTCTACCTCCACTTATGTGTTGAATGCCTTCACGTTGACTACATTCACAATGCCTACGCACTTCACTTTGAAGTTATTTTCCATTTTAGCTCGCGTGTTGGCCTACTTACGTCTAGGCCTAGATGGTGCATCATTTTCTCACTCATGACGTATATTTTTGTGCCACCATCTATGTAGATGTTTGAGATGTGTTGCCCGTTTATGTGGGTATCCATGATAGGTAGGATGTCATCTAGATTCCTCCTAGAGATAGCCCCAGCTATCCTTGGTCCTGAGTTTCTAGTACTTACCATCTTTGTCCATTATCTCCTCGTCCTTTGTGCAAGATGGAGCAATTGGGGCCATGTTATTTTCGGACCCTACATCAAAACATCTTGAACTAGGTCATATGGTTTAGCATACTCACCCAAACAAAACATCCACAATTTCAATCTTCTGACGAGGCTTAGATGCATGCTTGCTAGGCTCTCCTTTTCCTTTCATCTTTTCCTCCCTTTGAGAGACCTCTTCATGCCTAGCACACTTCAATCCATGGAATCTACTTCTTCTACTTTTCCTTTTCCTTTGTCGTTCTCTTTGACACGCTCTTCTACCTTCTCCTTTTCTTTAGCTTCAAGACTGATGGCACTCACTGCTTGGTTTCTAACAGGTGGTGGAGGTAGCGGTGGAATGAGAGTTGCGGGGGTGTTGGTGGTTGTACAGGCAATCAAAGGATTTGGATTTGTGGAATCATCTCTGGTTGCCTAGGCGGTGCTGGCCTCGCCCTTGGTGGAGAAATCTAATTCTACCTTACGCCTCCATTGAATTTCTACCTTCTTGGATGAGGACAGTAGTACATGCCATAGCCGTCCTCTCCACAATTGTAACAATGGTAGTCCTGATTTTGTCTTTGCTACCCTCTTCCTTTCTCTAGATTTCTGGCAAGTGCATGCACTTGCTGCACCAAATGCACTGAAAGATTATCTAACTGGTTGGTGATTCGGTTGAGCAGGTCTTGTTGATCTTCAACCGGTTCCTGTGACTGATTCCTCTGGACGGCTGCTGCCTGCAGGTGCGACTAGGTGTAGTCGGGCCCTACCCAGTTCCTCTTCTTCGATAGCTCTATCTTATAGACGCAATTTATTATTTTTAAGGCAGGCCACTTCAACTGCTACCTCATACGTAGCATGAAACCTTCCCTTCACCTTCTCTTTAAGAATTGGACATAAACCAGTCACAAACTGGTCTTTCTTTAGGAAATCGGGTACCCCTTCGCCCTCCCTCAGTGATGCAATCCATCGTCCCCATAGATCCACGAACTTTGATTCGGATGTTGCATATTCAACCATACTTCCTTGCTTCAACTCCATCAGCAATTTCCACAATGTTTCAGATTTCGTGCCTTCTCCAAAGCGCCTTAGAAATGCTTCTCTTAGCAGGTCTCACCTTTCCTTGGTGGCTTGCACCAAGGTCTTGTACCATGATCTTGCTTCCACTTTCATTAACAGTGGAAAAATACGCAGACACGATGCATTGTCATCCCTTCTAGAGACGACATATGCTATTTCAAGATTATCTAGGAAATCTGAAGCATCTTTCCCCCCCTTAATCGTGAAGGTTGGGAATAAAACGTTTGCCATTGCAAAACACGAATTTCAAACTTTTTTTTTTTCTTAAACACAAGTAGCTTAGCGGCTTATAGTGGGTTCTTACAAGGTTGGGTGGATAGATCAAAACAAGATGAAAATTGAAACACTAAAGGAGTGATGGTAATGCAACACAGGGAGGTTAATGATATTTGGGGAGCTAAGGATCTCTATTAGCAACGCAGCACCAAACAAAAACACAATCTTTTACTGATAGAAGATCTTCCTATCTACATATATATGTACGTGCATGTGTTGCAAAAACCTAAACGGAAAAGCCGTTGGTCAATTATCCATGATGCACAGAGTGTAGAGTACTCACTTATACCCTTACCATGAGGCGTTGAGAAGTGGGCACATCCACAGGAGGTCATCGCCCTTCATAGGCTCCACCTTCCCTTCATAGGCTCCACAAGAGGTCATCGCCCTTCATTGCTCAGCATGTATGGAGTGATGGTGACACTCCTAGCCTTTTAGCTAGCATTAGTTGCAACTAGTTACCGTGATCGGCTTGTTGCATAAATTCCACATCGTTTAATTGTAGATCATCTTAGGCCCACTGGGTTTCACCTGTGGTAGACAGTTTCTCGAGGATGAGTTGTATGAGGAGAGGAGGAAGGCCCTCTACCTACCTTCCAAAACAATGAGGACAATAGCCAAACCACTCCTCTCTAGGGCATGGGAACCTCCTTATCACCTTCGCTTTGGGGTTGTCGAAGTGAACTGGCGGCACTCGCATGCGAGACCCGCAAATCGATAGGAGATCTTCTGCCACTTTACTTTGGATGACCTTCTTTCTGGCAGCCTAGACACGATTCTGCTTTTCCGAGCCGAACTCGAACACTTGCATGGCCAGGTGTTTCTTGTTTCTTTGGAGTCATTGTGATTTAGGATTGGCTTAGTCCTCCTTTTCCCTTTGGCACGAGCAACCCCTTTGGGCCAAGATAGGAGCCGAGGATTCACTTTTATCTTCACGTTCCTTGGGGAAGAGAGGCTTTACTACCCTCTTTCCTTCCTTAATATGGATGATTTCTTTGCGGTGGACGTTGATGTAGAGGATTTTTGCTTCTCGTTTACTTCCATTGATGGTACTCATTGGTAGAGTGCAGTGGGGTGATGGCAATGAGAGCAACATGTTGACCTCTCTCAGGTGGCTCTTGATTCACGGTTAGAATAAGAGATGCGAGATGGAGAACTTACTTCCTGGATGTTGACGATGGTGTATTTTGGTAGCAGCACTTCGATGAAGGCTCTTAGTGCTTCTTCAATTTCTTCCTCCTCCGTTCTCCAATTGGAGAATTCCCACAGCCACTCATCCATGGTCACTGATGTGCATCATTTTCAATGTTGTAAACTGAAGGATTTTGAGAAGGCCTCCTCCATGGGAGCAACAAATAACAAGCACAAGTGCAAAACGGGGGCCCAGTGACCCCTACTCCAGGCCCGTGCACTCAAAACTCGTCACGGGGAGTGCATAGGGGGTTCCACCTAGCTTTGAGCGGCTAGGACTGAAGGAATATGAGCGGGAGTGCAACGTGAGAGAGAGTGCGAGAAGAAGAGCACGACGATATGGTGAACTCGCTCTACTGTAATGCGTAGAGCATAGCGAGTTCTTATTAGGTTTTAACAAAAGAATATGTGTACATACCTGGCGGCCCGCCCACTTACCTGGGCGACCACATTGGGATTTATACCCCAACAACCTCCCACTTAAAGTCCAATGTGGTACTTTAAGTGTGAGAGAATCTACTATACAAGCTAATATACAAGAGATGTAGAGAAGTGATGTACTACCCTACACCTAACTGCTTGCGAAAATGGGGAAAGCTCTCTGAGGGAAGTCCTTTTGTAAGTAGATCAACAGGATTTTCTGTGGTGTGAACTTTGACAAGCTGAAGTTGCTTATCCTCGAGCATTTCCCTGATGAAATGATACTTCACATCCACATGCTTTGTCTTTGAGTGATAAACTGTATTGCGAGCCAATTGTATAGCACTTTGACTATCACAATATAACACAGGCATCTCTTCTTTGATTCCCAAATTTGTTACTAGTCGATTAAGCCAAATTGATTCTTTGCATGCCTCTGATGCTGCAACATATTCAGCCTCTGTAGTAGACTGAGTAACACAATCTTGTAATCTAGAACGCCATGATATTGCTCCACCAGCCAATGTAAAGACATACCCTGACATAGACCTTCGGTTGTCTAAGTCACCTGCATAATCTGAGTCTGTAAAACCCTTTACACTTAGCTCCTGACTCCCATAGCATATACGCATACTCTTTGTAGCTTTCAGGTATCTCAATATTCCTTTCATTGCCTCCCAATGTTTCTTGCCTGGGTTTGACATGTATCGACTTACTACTCCTACTGCAAATGCAATGTCTGGGCGAGTAGCAATCATTTCATACATCAAACTACCCACGGTAGACGCATATGGAATCTTATCCATTTCAGCCTGTTCTTCCTCAGACACAGGACAATCTTGTTTGCTAAGTTTCACATATGGTGGCAATGGAACACTCAATGCCTTTCCCTTCTCCATATTGAAACGTTGCAAAACCTTGTCAATATACTCTGTTTGAGATAACCAAATCAACTTCTTTGATCTGTCTCTCTCAATGCGCATACCAAGTATATGAATTGCCTCACCCATGTATTTCATGTCAAACTATTTTGCCATCTTTGACTTCAAAGATGAAATTTCTTCCAAGTGCTTGCCAGCAATCAACATGTCATCCACATACAAAATAAGGATCAGCCAACTGCCATCCTTAGCCTTCTTTGTATATAGACAGTGATCAAACTCACTACGTTTGTAGCCTTGAGAAAGCATAAACTTGTGGAACTTATGGTACCATTCCCTCGGTGATTTTTTTAAGCCATAAAGACTCTTTAACAACTGGCATACCAAATCTTCCTTGCCTTTCTCAACAAACCCTTCTGGCTGCTGCATGTAAATTTCCACATCCAAATCACCATGCAAGAACGCTGTCTTGACATCCATTTGGTGCAACACCAAATCCAATATGGCAACCAATGCAAGAAAGCATCTCAATGTAATCATCTTGACCACCGGAGAGAAGACTTCATCAAAGTCAATGCCCTGTTCTTGCTTAAATCCCTTGGCAACAAGCCTTGCTTTGTACTTTGGCTGACTATCATGAGCGGTGATCTTATACCTGTAAACCCATTTACAAGGTAGAGCCTTTTTGCCCTGTGGTAATTTAACTAGCTTCCATGTCTGGTTTTTATGCAGAGCTGTCATCTCTGACTGCATAGCCAATTGCCAATTCCCGGAGTCCTTCATTTGCAGTGCTTCCTTGTAACATGAAGGCTCATTGCAATCAGTTAACATGACATAGTTCATAGATGGAACAAACCTATCAATAGGTCGCGTGATACGTCCAGATCTACACAAAATAGGTGGCTCAGGCTCAGCCACAACCTGTGGTTCCACTCTATCCTGTCCTTGCTCCTCTTGAGCTCTGACATTTTGTCTTGCACGTGCAGGTCCATCTTCTTGGAAGACAACTCTTCTAATCTCCTCAACCCTCTCTGGTTTAGAATGATATTTGGATTCATTAAAGTGAACATCATTGTTGCGGATAACCTTTCTGGATTCGGGATCCCAAAGTCTGTACCCCATCTCACGAGAATTACCATAGCCTAGAAAGATGCACTTTCTACTCTTTGGCTCAAGTTTGTTCCTAAATTCCTTTGGAACGTGAGTATATGCCTCACAGCCAAAGACTCTGAGATGCTTGTATGAGGGCACCTTGTCTGACCATACCATCTTTGCCACTGAATCCTTCTACAATAACTTGCTAGGAGATCTATTTATAAGATGAACAGCTGTTGATACAGCTTCAGCCCAAAGCCCATTTGGCAGCTGTGCATTAGACAACATACTTCTGACCTTCTCTTGTATGGTCCTATTCATCCTCTCAGCAACACCATTTTGAGGAGGATTGTAAGGAGCAACAAGTTCACGTTTTATACCTTTTGACTCACAAAAGTCCTAAAAGGCCTTTGAAACATACTCTCCACCATTGTCAGTGCGAAAGCATTTAAGATTCTTGCCACTCTGATTCTCCACAAGTGTCACAAACGTTTTGAAAACACTAAACGCTTCATCCTTGTGCTTGAGAAAGTAAACCCATACTTTCCTCGAGTAATCATCTATAAATGTCATAAAGTAAGAAGCTCCCCCTAGAGATAGGTTAGGCATAGGTCCACACAAATCACTATGAACAAGTGCCAATTGTGTATCTCTTCTACTGCTTCTATGCTTATGTGGCTGCTGTGTTTGCTTACCATACAGAAAATGTTCACAGAATTCAAAATCATTAAATGAAAATCCAGGAAAATAACCAAAACGAGACAAGATTTCCATTCCCTTCTTGGACATATGTCCTAACTGGCTATGCCACAAAGAAACGTTCGGCTGCTCGGTTACATTGATTACATTTTTAGAGACATTTGATACATAAATCATGTAAAGTCCTCCAGACTTTACTCCATGTGCTACTATCATAGAACCCTTGGATATCCTCCACATGTTCTGTCCAAAAGTGGTGACGTAGCCAGCATCATCAAGTAAACCTGTGTTGATCAAGCTCTTTGTAATTGTGGTAACATGTCTCACATTCTTCAGCGTGAAAGAAGAGCCATTCTGAAACTTCAATTGAACATCTCCAACACCTAAGATCTCACATGTCTGCCCATTTCCTAGCCGAACATGATCTTTAGTGGTCACATAAGAGGTAAACCACTCCTTGTTTGGAGACACATGAAGTGATTCCCTTGAGTCTATAATCCAGTCACTCAGTGCATGTCCATCAGATGCTGTAAGAAGAGCTGAGTCCATTGTATTCTTCAAGAAGTAGATGTCTCCTAACACTAGATTGTCATCCTCTGCAACAGTGTTTGTCACATTTATTTCTTGAATCTTCACTGAGGAGTTGTTCTTCTCACCATGGTCTTCAGCTTTCTCTTTGCCTTTTTCTGCTTTCCATTCTCTGCAGTCTCTTTTCATGTGACCCTTCTTGCCACAATGGTAGCATTCTATGTCACTCTTGCCTTTAGCACTGCGAGACTTGCTACGAGACTGATTCCTCTTTCCACCTTTGTACTTTTCTTTGGTCCTTCCCCTGACAACTAAGGCTGTTCCTTTGCCTTTGTCCATTATCTTTCTGTTGGTTTCTTCAGTAAGCAGAGTGCCTTCTACACGTGTTATGGTCAAACCATCTGGAGGTGCAGAATTACTTAAAGCTGTGTGAAAAGTGTCCCAACTTTCCGGAAATGTGATCAACAGGAACATAGCTCTAACAGGTTCATCAAACTTGACACCTTGAGCTGACAACTGACTGTAGATGGTGTTGAATTCATTCAGATGATTGGACATAGCTGTCCCTTCTTTCATCTTCAAGTCAACAAGCTTCTTAAGCCAGTATACCTGTGAAGCTGCACTCTGCTTCTCATAAAGATCACTCAGCTTTGTCCATGCTTCATAAGCCGACATCTCGTCTGCTACATTGAAGTAAACGCTTTCTGCCAAAGTCAGTATAATGGTAGAAAGTGCCAATTCATCCATTTCACTCCATTCATCTTCGTCCATATCTTCTGGTTTTATCCCCTTGAGCTTTATAGGTTTTATCTGCTTCTTTTGTACCAACATGTGCCAAATCTTCTTCTTCCACAATGGGAAATTGGTTCCATCCAGCTTCTTGATATTGTAAAGAGCAGTGTCCCGTGATCCAGCCATAACTACGTTCATGGTAGTTTACTTTCCTGGGAAAAATTCGGCAGAGTTTCCCCTGTAAACTGACCTCTGAACCAATATCAACCTGTCAAATGAACCAAGAAAGCTTCAGATTCTGCAGAAATTTTGACAGAGTCTCCTTTGTAAAATGGCTGTGGTGTACTAAAAAAATAGACCAAAAACAGCTCAAAAAACCACTGTCTCTCTAACACTGTAAGCTGTGGGTAAACCTGTCCTGCACCTGTACTGTCTCTCACTATCCTATCATTGTCCTGTAAGCATAGACTGTGACAATGCCTCAACGGCAGTAAAGCAAAGATGAAATCCCAACTGTCTAACTCACAGTCAATACATCCTAGCTGCCTATCTAAGGGTGCTCGAGGGATCGCTCCAAGACCTGTATCACCGAAAGGATCTCAACATTTGAGAATCCCCCAGCTCAATAAAACCTCACTCGACCCTCAACAAAGGCTTCAGTAAATCTGACAATACATAGACTTCCCACAAAGTCATACATCCACAAATTTCCCACTATATGCTATAACCGTTGCAGCGGTTGTTTGCTGTGTGACTCACAGCTAGCAAACCCTCAACAGACATACATCATCTCTGACAATACATCCCATGTGGAAGTACCTGCAATGTCAGGATGAAATCTGGAATATCAAGCAGCAAACACAAGCTACCTGATGAACTAGTGGATGTCGCCTACAGTCTGTGTGTAGATGCGCCTGTGTCGTATGTGACACGCCTCCAAGAACTGTGAGCCGTCCTTCGATGTGTAGATAGCCACAAATCAACACTCTGGGAGTGCCTATATCCTCAGCACCTGCAGTCGTAGGCCGAAACCCCAAATTTGCAGAGTCGGATCTGCACCCGCCAAGACCACGTAGTCAAAAATGGCCTGCGCAGAGCTTTGGCGAAGCCGAACGGTGGCCGAGATGACCTTAGAATGAAATTCTGAGAATGAAATTTGGGGCCGTGTCTTCGCCTGTCGATTCTCACTCCAATCTGAGCAGGTGACTCTGGCTACCTGCAAATGCTGCCCCGAGCCTCGATCTGAGCTCTGACACCAGTTGAAGGAGTACGAGCGGAAGTGCGACGCGAGAGAGAGTGCGAGAAGAACAGCACGAAGATATGGTGAACTCGCTCTACTGTAATGTGTAGAGCATAGTGAGTTCTTATTAGGTTTTAACAAAACAATATGTGTACATACCTGGCGGCCCGCCCACTTACGTGGGCGACCACATTGGGCTTTATACCCCAACAAGGACGCGGACAATAGCGACTCAATAACACTAACACAACATACCACACACACACACACACACACACACACACACACACACACACGCAGAGAGAGAGAGAGAGAGAGAGAGAGAGAAAGAGAACAGAGTGGATGAAAACCCTTTGGAATGTGAGGGCAAACTTGATTCAAGATGGTATTTACAAAACCCTTCGTTTCGGGCGAGATGGAGACCGCGGAGAGAGAGAGAGAGAGCCTATAGTGCATTCTCTAGGAAATTTTCACGTATGTGGAGATCCTACTCTTGTGCATGGTGATCCTTGGAGTCAGTGTGTGTGCATAACTTCTCTTCAAGTGTTGACCCCCCGATAGTGACCTCTCAGTGCCCTTTTATAGGTGCAGGCTGCTTAGTTTAGTATTAATTGGTTAGGTTTAGGACCCTAGTTGGAGAGAAAAAATAGGCAGCCAACGGGTCCTAGATGGTTGACTGGTGCTTTGTTTTGAGAGAAATAAGAAAATGATATTCTCCTAGGTGGGCCTTTGTGACCATCACCTAGAGAGAGGTGGAATATACAAATGGGTTTTCTACAATGTTTGGTTTGGAAAACGGAAATGAATTACCTTACGGATGTTTACTGAGGAAGTGCATCGTGAATGAGATGCGGTGAATCACAGGCTTTCTGGTGTGTTGGTGTAGCGCGCTCGTCAATTTCGGTGTCGGTTGGGGCATCCCTTCAGCGTCATCCTTTGATTTGTTGTCGCCATCGTGTGTTTTTGGTGTCGTTTGTCGATGCGTTGATATCCATTTTCTTTGCTTTTTGTACTTCTTGTGCGTGCCCTGTGCGTGCCTTGTTGGTGCGTATGTGATTGTGTGTATGTGATTGTGTGCATGTGCTTATGCTTGTAGTGTATGTATATGTGTGTACATGTATGTGCTTGTGAGTGTGTATGTGATTGTGTGCCGTGTGTGTGCCTTGTTGGTGCGTATGTGATTGTTGGCGTGTGCTTATGCATGTAGTGTATGTATGTGTGTGTACATGTATGTGCTTGTGAGTGTGTATGTGTGGAGAGAGAGAGAGAGAGAGAGAGAGAGGGATCTGAGGTCGAGTGTGTGTGTGTGTGTATGTGAGTGTTTGTGTGTGTGTATATATATAGAGAGAGAGTGAGAGAGTGAGGGTTGAACAAGAGAGAGAGAGATGGAGAGACAGGGGTTAGTTCCCACGACCGAGGCTTCAGAAGTCGGCCATCAATGCGTGTTTCATTTAGTTGGGGCATTGAAAGTTCTCTCATGTATTCTCCTACGTCCATTTGTGCACTCTATTTAACCCTCTAGTACTCACTCACTCACTCACTCTCTCTCTCTCTCTCTCTCTCTCTCTCTCTCTCTTCCATCCTGCGTCAAAAATATATATACACATTTATTCACCCTCCACTTTTGAACCTAAGTCCACTTTCACACATAAACATTCCAGGGTAGCACAAATGACTAGGTACCTCTAGATTTAGTCCAGGTCATGACTTTAACTCTAGAATTCCCTCCCTTATCTCTACTTGCACACTTTGATGTATTTTTTTTTATAAAAATTGAAGAAAAGATGCAAGTTGTACATTTCTTGCATAGGCCCCTAGGGAGGGGATATCTAAGTTGGTATTAGAGACAAAGGTTATAGGGATGGCCATATGGTGGGCACTACTTGTACACTGATGTATTATGAATTTTTGTATTGAAGAAAATATATAAATTGTAAATTTATTGCATAGAACCCTGGGATAAGATACTAGTTTGGATTAGTCATGCTATGCATGCTCTTTGGAAAAGAATGGCGTTTCCATAAGTATTTGCCCGTGTAATGTCATTTGAATGCTTTAGCAAGAAATACAAAGTCTTGAAAATAGTATTCAACAACTTTTCAATCTTGTTTCCTACAAACATCTATTTTAATGGTCTACGAGTTGACATCATACGAAAACCCCTCTTAGGAATTTTATGAAGAAAAGGTCTATGGATATTCTCTAGCCTATATTTCACAAATTACCTAGCAAATGCTTCAATTTTCCTAGAAAATTTTGCAATCCTATAGGTTTTGATGCTTATATCTATGTAGTAATGCATGTCTTCCAGTCACAACATCATCCTTATTAGAAGCAACCTCAAGTTTGGAAACCCATCCTTTTGGTCACACCAAATCTCATGTCGCATAAGATTGTCCCATGCATGGTGCTGCAAATATCTTCAATGATATTTTACAATAATAGATCTCTCTTGATTAATAAAAGGTTGAGTTGTTTTCAAAGGTAAAGTGCCTCCTTATTACTATTCCTCTGTTGAAATGGATCTACTAAATTATTTAGATGGGTTTCCTTGAGGAAATTTCCAATCTAGTTGACATACTTCTTTGGGTCAAAGACAAGTTCCAAGAGGGCCAATAATTCTATTATGTACTTAAAAAGTGTTTCCAAAGCACTTATCACCCTCTTATTAAGTTCAACGTACACAATCAAAATATTAGATCAAAATATTACCAACTTTAACTTCCAATGACTACTTCTACAAGAAGAAAATGACTACTTCTATAAGAAGGATTTAGATGAGAGACATGCCATGTAAATTGTGTTCACAAAGTCTTGTAATTATAACTAGAGGAGAAGAGTGGTATAAAGAAGAGTATGTATCTCTTAGCACTCGGATAGAAGTCTTAACTTTTGAGACTTGACATGTGAGTAGATACAAGGTAAATGAGAATATTCGATCAAAATGAGAATCCTATGTGTGTTTGGGAGTTTACCCAAGCATCTCCACTTTAACTTCCAATGACTACTTCTGCAAGAAGGAAATGCCTACTTCTATAAGAAGGATTTAGGTGAGAGACATGCCATGCAAATTGTGTTCACAAAGTCTTGTAATTATAACTAGAGGAGAAGAGTGGTATAAAGAAGAGTATGTATCTCTTAGCACTCGGATAGAAGTCTTAACTTTTGAGACTTGACATGTGAGTAGATACAAGGCTAGCTTACCCCATATAAGTGTAAGCACAATCTTTCATTTTGAGATTAATAGAAAACTATGTTTTTGCATATTTATGTGTCTTCTTGATAATTGAGTATATATTCATGTGTTTAATTTAAAGAACTAACCATTGATACTTCATAACTTATGTGTGATGGATGTATCTGTAGATGGCTACTAATCTTTCATGAGAGTTTTGGGCTGATATTCTCTCTTGAGTACTACTTGGAGATCACCTTCAGATTGTTGTCAATCCTCCTTGAAAATTTGATAAAAGCTCTATAGAATAGAGTCTGATAAAGATATTCAAGAAAGGATCTTTGAGACTTCAAACAATCTCGAAACATTTCTAGGCCCAGAGTGAAACTTGTGCTTTTTCTTTGGGTGGGGCGGGGGTGGGGGGGGGTGGGGGGTGGGGGGTGGTTGTAGTTTAGACTCTAGAGAATCAATTGTGCTGAATTAGGGGTAACAATAGAAAAGGTGGGTCAAACCAACGCCAAGGTTTGGATTGCAATAATTAGTCCATTTGGGGTTGTAGACACAGGATGTGAAATGTAAGAAGAATGATTCAAGGAACTCTGCAAGGATGGTTCAAGACATTAGGGGTTGTGAACGTGGATATGATCTTTGTGGCACTCTTGTATGGAATTTCAAGGTATGCTGATTGCTATTAAATACATACTCATCTATGTGTCTTATGCATCAAATTTAGATGAACTACGTGGCTCATTCTACTCTCATTTGAGAATGTGCATATGAGGTAGCACCAGTTACCTAGGTGCCCTTGACTATTCCACATGGTAGTATGGTTCATGGTTCACCAGTGCCATTTGAGCATGGGAGGTCTCCAAAGAGGAAAGGGTCATCATTGGCGTGACTCTAATTTATGATGTCATGTTGTATTATGAAATTTAGGAAGAGAGTTGTTCCCTCGGGGGGACCTTTCATTCTCTCTCTCTCTCTCTCTCTCTCTCTCTACAAAATATCACCAACTTTCTTTAAAACAAGGTGAGGTATAGAATAGGCCTATTTTTTTATAATGGGCATTGAAGGCCATATAAACAAAAACCATGTCTAAACCAATTATTGAGCCATGGCACATTGTCCCTAGCTTTCTCTATTTTCCAAACTTTGACTTGTTAGGGTTGATGCCAACGGGACGAACACCCTTGACATTGATCGTCTAGCCTTATCTATTCTTTTAATCATATAGAAAAATAAGGAGTAATGAGGCAATGTTACATTCTCACTGAGAGCTCCAACAACACTCTATGTTTACTCTTATTCTCTCTTGCACCCTACACGCACCGTGCACTCCTCAAGTGGTATCAAAGCAAAAGGTTGTAGTGCTACTTCTCTCCCAAAATTTACCTCTTCCCGACAAGCTTCACTTTGGCAAAATGGATCAAATATCAGAGCTTCCATGGCTATGGAAGCATTTTGAGCTCGCCACAGAGCTCATGCATCAAGGTGGCAAGGGGTTGAACTCCGTAGGCCACAAGGTGTGAGAGATTGAGAGGGAGAAGCAGGTTTCTCAATTTAGGGTAGATCAATAGTAGGGCACTATTTTGGTCATAACCTGAGCTAAAAAACTCCAACTCAAAAAAAAAAAAAAAAAACATAAATCACTTTGAGATCTACGACTTTGTTGAAGAACTCATCAGTGATTTTGAAGTGCAAGTATGTCTAAAATTGTAAACACAAAAGCTATTTTTTTAGGACAGCTTGTGCCCTCAAGTTGAGTAAACCGAGAGAGAGAGAGAGAGAGAGAGAGCTTCCTTTCAACTTCAGTATTGAAGGCCTCGAATACACACACTCTTGACAAAGAAGAGAGGGGATTTTAATGAAAGAGAGATAAATTATGCACGTAGTATCATACACATACACACACACTCTGATTCTCGACATCGACAACCCATTTTTCTGGATTGCAACATCAACGATTTCCTTCGACATCAACATGCATGGGTAAGTTGCCTCTTCCATAGAGGAGTGACACTTGGCATTGGCATCGACTTTGGGGACATGGACTACAGGTTTTCACATGCTCTTTGGCATTGTAGAGAGCGAGACAATGAGACACTTTGTTGGCACAGAACGTAGGTTACATATTTTGTCTATCAGCAACCTTTCTATGCAATTTTTGAGAGCAAATTTGGATCTCCATATGCATGTTTTGCCATGATGTATGTTCTCTGTGGTATTTCTTATGCATAATCGTTGATGGCTTCTTTGAGACAGATCTCAACTACAATTTTACACACACAGGGACAATCAAAGGTTCTCTAAACATAGAAGATCTGCGAGCATGTTTGGCAGTGAGACAACCAAATACAGTTTCCATGGAAGTTTTGGATGCATATGATTTATGTGTGACTAACACTTGAGAGTGCTTGTGCTTTTTTTAGAGCATTTTACACCCCTTAAGGAGATAATTTTGTGCTTTTGCTTGCATCTCATTGGCGCATATTGGCCTTGCAATCTTGCAGTGACAATTTTATATTTTGGATATACCCTATGTTACATATACTATCATTGTACATTGTTCAGGAGATGATTTTGGCATGTTTTGGCAATCTCAACCGTTTTTGAGACTCGATCCAAAAGAGCCCTTTATGAGACTGTGGCAAGTCATGTCTACATAGCTTTTGTTTGGGGTCGTTGCATGAGGTTCTTTGAAGCTGATCACTAGGGGCTGGGTTACTCAGTGTGAGATGGATTAAGTTGCCGGAGACCTCCATTCGTGGCCTCACCATAGGATATGTATAGATGGATATCAGTGCTTTGGCGCCAAGTTTGTGAGGTCCATACTCAGACTCGGTCGACCCTACTCACCTCCCTCAGTCCTCCAGACCGTTCCAGGGAATGGTGTAGATCTATCTGCAGGTATCTCTCCCACTTGGGACCGACACTCAGATAGGACTCCGGTCTATCTCGAATGCCAACCCAAGGGGGTACATCCCTTCATTCAACATTTCTATCCGCTACTCATAATCAATCTGTCCTTGACAGCTTTTCGTACCCAAAATCGCGGTCCTTAGTCTTGATTCTCTTGATCTTTAACTTGAGGATCTGCTCTTGTTTTCTTGTTCTACCTTGCGTTCATGGCGATAATGCCTTTTCCCTGACAAGCAGGCACGGCAGTTATCACTTTCTCCTAAGAAGAGGGATTTTGCAATCCTACCTGGTCTCGCTCGTCCCTGATTACCCATTTTCATCCCACGTAGTCCTCATGTTTAACATAAAAAATTTAAATCAACATCCGGCCATCTGACCCTCCGGATCCGCCCACCCACCAAACCATTTCATGAAAATCCCTTCCCGAGGTAGTACTTAACTACTACAAAATCAGGAAGACAACAGTCTATCAGACATAATCAGACAACAAGCAGCATGCAATCTGTTGCATACCCTTGTTCAGGGAAATTCAGCTGGTTGTTCCCAGCAGATCTTTATTTAGAAACTTTTAAATTCATTTCTTTACCTTTATCTACTACAATTAACTTGTAACTAGTTTCCTAACTAATCATGCAACACATTTAGTTTCAACCAATTCATCTTACCTCCCTATTCAGAACCAAGATAATCGATTACAAGCCATCAAAATGGCAGCACCTTTACAATATTTCCCAGAATTAAGTGTTTGGGAAAGGCTCATCAAGTAATTTAATCATTCCTTCCTAAGCATTTTATTTCGAGAGGTATAACAACATTTGGTGACAGATGCACAAGATAACCCCTATATTCCTAGCCTTTCCAGTTACCGTTTTAAGCAACCAAATCGAACAAATTTCCTTAATTAAATTGACATCATCCTCCCTGAGTATAACCTTCTCATCCAACTATTGACATCAGGCCATACCCGGATTATGGCCGTTTTCCAATGAGAAACCGTGGGTACTTCACTCGGCCGGGCAAAAATAAAACAAACCCATTCATCCCTTATCCCTCGGGCATGAATGACCTAGGTATAACAACCTGCTGGTTACGCTGCCCTAGCCAAAAAGGGCCCATCTCTGTCAAATTCCCCGAGAGAATCCTCTCAATGGACCGGCCTTTCAATCAAATTGACCCCAAGAAGATCCATCTTGGTTTCCGGTCATTTCGAGAAATCTTCAAAACTCCTAGATATATCTATGTTTTGCAATGAGCTATCTCTATCACCTCTCGAGATTCCTTTTTAACTCCTAGTTGGTAATTTCCAAGTTCATGCATTTATCAACCTTAATTCTTACGTTCATTAATTATCTACCAGCCAAGTTTATTTATAAAATACAAGCGAGTTTTTGCTATAGGCATTTGATGATTAATGTCTCTTTGGAAATGCCAACTTTTTAAGTTCAATCCTCGTTTTGTACGATTCCCAGGTTTTTTCAATCGTTTGCCATCCATGGGGCATCTACATGGAAGCTTGTAGAGTTTTCGGTTCAAACAACACAGAGATCAATTCCGTGAAGTTATCCCCTATCTCCCCCATCCCGTATTTGCAAACAAACTTACAATTGACAACTCTAGAAATACTCTTCAATACCAAAAATTGAACTACTTCTATTGAGTTTAAACAACTACTCTTTTCTTATGGTGCCTATATTTCCATTTTAGGAAGCTAGAATGTTGTCCTATAATTTATGAGTCTTTGAGCTTTCCATGAAAGCTCGCTTTGGGGATAAAATGGGAATCTAGAGCTTTCCATTAAAGCTTGGAAAGAGAGGATTATAACCATACATTCTTCCTACCGTAAAGAGACATGCAAATCCTAAGCTTGATTACCATAATGAGACTAAAACTTTCTCTCTTTAATGAGACAAGTTTTCCATGGAATCTTAACCCTAATCACACAAGGTCATCATGCAATCTAAACCCTAAATTGCAAGCTTGTCTTTCAAAGCTTTTGCTAAGTACAAATTTACCATTAAAGCTTAGCTTAAGAGTGCAAACCTACCTTTGAAGCTTAACTTAATGATGCATAGATACTCTTGGCACTTAACACTAGTTTGGCACCAAAACAGGACACTTTAAGTCCTTTTTTAACAAATTTAAATTAAATGCATTAGACAATTTATTTAAGAAAATCCTCTTGATATGCTTAAATATGTTAAGTAGAGGGTCTTTTAAAAATATAACCTTGCATTTTAGAATGTATCATGATCAAGAACTATACTCATCAAGTTGACCCTCGTAAGACTGCGATTGACAATTTGAAGAAATTGCCTTTACGAGTTGACCCTCGTAAGACTGCGATTGCCTTTGAAGAATATCGTTGTATACAAAGAAAAATATGTTTCTGATGTATTTGTGAGTTTTATAAAGTGATACATTGCTTGCTCTTTCCTTTGAGCACTCAAGGTGGCAAGTAGAAGTGCTTTGGTATGCAAAAATTATTGGATCATTTTAAATATTCAAAACTGCATAAGAGAAAACTTTCATATTTTCATCCTTGAGACATAAGCATTCAAGACTTCAAAATAATATCAAACTTTCCATGTAGATCAACTAAATGTATCAAAGTACGTGGTACATATACAATTGGGGTGCCTAAAACCTTGGTTTCAACGTTATTATGGAGAACTCAAGATTTTCAAGAGTTTTTGCACGATAAAAAATTCAAGATAGAGTTCATGCAATGAGATTTAATTGAGTTAGGGAGCCCAAAAAATACATAGTTTCTTGGTTTAAACATATAAAGTCCCTTGTAGTTGTCAAATTGCACTAGAATAGTATCAATTTCATTAGGGGACCTTTGGAAGACCAAAATTATGCTCTTATTCAGCACGTGCTCAAGTATGAAATTATGCCTATAGCTTGCATGTGACTTGAAAACTTATCTTTGAAGTGCATTCCATTATTTTGCAACACTAAGGGCTAACACTTGGCTTTTATAAGCATAAAAAAGGCCATCTCTACAAAAAGATATAATGATTTTATGATTTTTTTTTATAAAAACAGCTTGAAATTTTACTAAAATTTATGTCTTAGAACTTATCAAAATTCTCTCCATATAGATTGTATTTTGATATGGAGAAAAATCCAATGTTTTCTTTCCCTCATAACCAATCCATGGTAGAAGCAAGGAGTAAAAACCGTCTTTCTAGCTTGACAAATAAATTGCCAAAACTTGGTAAAAAACAGGACACTTTAGTGTCTCAAGACACTTAAGTGTCCAATTACAGAACTAGTGTTAACCCTAATTGCAAGGTTACCATTAAAGCTTAAACCTAAAAATACAATGTAGTCACTAAAGCTTACACCTAAGTGGAAGCAAAGTTACCATTAAAGCTTAGCTTACAAGTGAAAATCTACCTTTGAAGCTTAACTTTATGATGCATAGATACTCTTCTCACTTAACCCTAATTGCGAGATTTCCATTAAAGCTTAAACCTAAAAATACAAGGTAGTCACTAAAGCTTACACCTAAGTGTAAAGTTACCATTAAAGCTTAGCTTACAAATGCAAATCTACCTTTGAAGCTTAACTTTATGATGCATAGATACTCTTATCACTTAACCTAAATTGCGAGGTTTCCATTAAAGTTTAAACCTAAAAATACAAGGTAGTCACTAAAGCTTACACCTAAGTGCAAAGTTACGATTAAAGCTTAGCTTATGAGTGCAAATTTAACTTTGAAGCTTAACTTTATGATGCATAGATACTCTTATCACTTAACCTAATTGCGAGGTTTCCATTAAAGCTTAAATCTAAAATACAAGGTAGTCACTAAAGCTTACACCTAAGTGCAAAGTTACCATTAAAACTTAGCTTACGAGTGAAAATATACCTTTGAAACTTAATTTAATGATGCATAACTACCATTAATACTTAACCCTAATTCCAAGATTACCATTAAAGCTTAAACCTAAAATGATGCACATAAACCTTCCTAGTATTAAAACACATGGGTTAATTAATCTTACTAGAAATGAAGATTACCTCCTCTAAACAAGAGGGGAGTGGGGTTGAAGTACTTCTTGAAAAGATGTGAGGCTCAAGGATGAAGAGAAGGGATTTAGGATGAAGAGGAAGGAGAGAGGAGCTTCTTCACAAAACCCTCAAGGGTTTGGCCTTCAAGAGAGGGAGAGAGCAAGAGCAAGGGTCAATGGAAACCTTGATTTTACTTAAGCATAATCTTGAGCATGGCAAGTATGCAAGTAGCTTAGAAATAATGTGTTTAAAATTACAAAGGAGAGGGGGTGCTTATATAGGAAATGGTGGGTATTCTCTTCTCAATTTCTATTGGACCCCAATTCCCTTACGAATTCCTATTGGACCCCAATTCTCTTCTCAAATCCTATTGAACCCCAATTCTCTTCTCAATTGCTATTGGACCCTAATTCTCTTCTCAATTGCTATTGGATCCCAATTCTCTTCTTAATTCCTATTGAACCCCAATTTTCTTCTTAATTCTTATCTCTTTAATTTATCTTTCAATCAAGTTAGTCCCTTTTTCTCCCAGTTCTCGATCTAGATCAGTTCCCATGTGGCTTTTGACGAAGAAGTATAAAAATAAGCTTAATATTTTTGAAAAAATATAGAGATGATGTAATTTCTTATCCAAAATATCCTTGTCTTTTTATTCTGGAGTAAAGTCTCGTTGTCCGCATGACTTCTTTGTCGGTTTTGCTTTTTCTAAATTATATTCTAGGCTGAAAAAGTTTGGAATGGCTCTAGGGTCTAGGGAGGGACCTTACAAACTCCCTAATAAACAAAAAGAGCTGTCCTCAGCTCGGGACATGCTTTAGAGAGTAGTCAGACTCAATCTTCGGTCAACTTATGATTGAAGATGGTCAGTAACTTTAGGGTATTTAAATTAAAGGACAATGAAGCTAGTATGGACTTTGAATAATACACTTATCTTCCATTTTTAGTGCTGACTCAAAACTCTTAATCATAAAGAAGTCTTAATGACTCGGGTTACTTTAATTACTGAATGTGATCTTATTTAACTAGGTATTTTTTCCTGTGTGACTGCATTGTGTTTCTCTTGTGAGGTCTGAAGATCATTTCTTCACTTCGCTCTCCATCTAGCCTTAATACACTTTGTAAAAATCTACCGTTCTTACCTAGACTTTAACTTTTTCCATTTTGAGCGTTGACTCATTTCTCTATTTCTATCATCCAACTGATACCATGTTCTTGACAGTTAAGGATTTCATACTGATCTTTCAATTAATCTTGCAATATCTCCTCCCTTGTGTGCCCAACTTATTTCCTCCATCCTTATTTCTCTTATGTCTATAGCTTACTGCCTCATCTTTCACTTGGCAATCAGATATTTCACGTATCATAACAATTAGACTTGTAAAACACCATAGACGATTTAAAAAGAATTGACCTACTAGAGATGCTTGAATTCCATAAATATGACGATTGATTACATCCACATAAAAATAACATCAAAAGTGTCATCGATATCTTGACGAATAATCATAAGTTGTTCCGAAGAACGAACCAAAAATATGATAAAAGGGAGATATTGATTTGATTCCAAAAGATGAATTACATGCGCTCATCCTCCAAAACTTGGAAATTAGGAAATTAGCTAGTCCCAATCTTCCCATGAAGCATCTTCAACCGGATAACCCTTCTACTTGATTAGTACTTCTCGAATTGTCTTGTGCCGCAGTTGCTTCTCTTTAGTTTCCAGAACTTGTTCTGGTTCCATTTGAAATTCTTCCTGATTGACGAGAATGGTGTCATCATGATTCAAAACATGTAGAGGGTCAGTAGCATATTTCTTAAGGAGGCTGACATGAAGAACATTATGAATGCGCATGTGAGGTGGTAAGGCTAACTTGTAGGCTTGTTCTCCTATCTTTCTAAGGATTCCAAAAGGTCCACAATATCTGAATGCAAGCTTATGGAATTTCCCTAGCTTTAAGGAGCTGCGTTTGGGTTTGACTCTAAGGAAAACTTGTTAACCTTCGCTAAAGCTTCTAGCGGAGCGGTGAAGGTCAACGTAGCTCTTATGCCTATCACTAGCTCTCTTTAGGTTTTCTCTAATGACTAGAATCTGATGATTCCATCTCTTCCAGGGTAGACTTAGCGGCAGGAACATGAAGAGCTGGGTCGGCTAATTGAAGAGGGACTAAACATTCTTGACCATACAAGGCTTTAAAGGGTGACATTCCGAGGCTGCGATGGTGAGAAGAGTTATAACCAAACTCCACTAAGGGAAGAAACTTGATCCATTGCTGGGGCTATTGGTTGCAGTATGCTTGAAGCGTATCTTCAATGACTTGATTCACTCACTCAGTTTGACCATCATTCTCCGGATTATATGCTGAGCTGAGATTCAGTTGGCTACCCAAAGATTGAAACATGGCTTGCCAAAACTTAGAAGTAAATTTGGCATCCCGATCTCACCGATGATTCTTGTAGGGATTCCATGTAATCTTACTACCTCTTTGACAAATACTTGGGCTATGTCGGTGATGTTGGCTATCTGCTTGACTGGAATTAGATGATCCACCTTAGTGTGCTTATCTACTACGATAAAAATAGAATCATAGTTTCCAATTGTCTTTGGAAGACCAGTAACAAACTCCATACTCAGACATTCCCACTTTATCTGAGGAATATCTAGGGGCTGAAGCTTACCAGGTAGCTTGACGCATTCTGCTTTGCTCTTCTTGCAAGTAAGGCATTTGCGAACATAATCCAGGATGTCCTTCTTCATCTTAGGCCAATAAAAATTCCTTTGGAGGGTAGCAAACATTTTATGGTACACGAGATGAGCTGCCAACGGGTTATCGTGGGCTTCCTTTAAAATCTGGGTGCACAAACTGGTGGTAATGCACATCCACTGTTTGAAGTGAAGAAGACCATCTTCTAGGGTATAGTCATCTAAATGCTCCCTTGGGTTCAGAGCTTGAATCTCGTGCAGAAGAGGTCTAAAATAGGAGTCTACTTGAATTTCTTGTTGAACTTCCTTCGGTAAAGAAGAGCTAAGGAGTGAAATAGCCAGGGTTGATACTCTTCTGCTTAAGGGATCAACAACTTGAGTTTCTTTGCCAGATCAAAACTTGATTTCGAAATTGAATTCCTAAAAACATTCAACCAATCTTCGCTCCCTAATGTTGAGTTCAGATTGTGTGAAGATCCATTTGAGACTCTTGTGATCTGTGACAAGCTCAAAGACCTGGCTTAGAAGGTAGTGTTGCCACTTCCTCAAAGCATGCACCACAGCTAGAAGTTCCAGATCATGATTGGGATAATTCCACTCATGGACACAAAGCTGATGGGATTCATAGGCAATTGGGTGACCTTCTTGCCGTAAAATTCCTCCGACTCCTTGGCCACAAGCATCCACAATCACTTCAAAAGATTTCTCAAATCAGGGAGTTTGAGGGCAGGACCGCTGGCCAAGAAGTCTTTGAGTTTATTGAAGGCAACATATCTCTTATCTGTCCAGGTAAAGGGTTCGTCTAGCTTGGTAAGTTTAGTGAGAGGTCCTGAGATAAGGGCATATTCTTGAATAAAAATTCTGCACCACCGTAAGACCAAGAAATCCTCTGACTTCCATAACATTTTTGGGAATAGGCCATTTGACCACTACTTCCACCTTAGCTGGATTTGGGGGTATGCCATCCCTAGATACAATGAAGCCAAGATAGGCTACTTTTTCCACAAAGAATGAGCATTTACTATGCTTGGCGTAGAGTTTATCTTCTCTCAAGATCTCCAGGTCTTGACGTAGATGCTATTCATGCTCTTCTCTGGTTTTGGAGTAGACCAAGATATCATCAAAGAAGACAAGAACAAAATTGTCTAATCCTTTTCGAAAGAGATCCACCATGAGTCGATTGAAGGTAGCAGGGGCATTAGTTAAGCCAAAAGGCATTACTGTGAATTCATAATGCCCAAACCTGGCGTTTGAAGGAGGTCTTTGGGATGTCTTCTTCTTGAATTTGCACTCGATAGTAACCTGATTTGAGATCTATCTTTGAAAAATATCGGACTCCTCCGAGGCGATCAAAAAATTCCTCTATTCGCGGTAGGGGGTACTTATTTTTGATGGTACACTGATTTAATCCTCTGTAATCTATACAGAGTCTGAAGGTTCCATCCTTCTTCTTTTGAAATAAGATTGGAGCACCCCAGGGAGAAACACTTGGCCTGATAAATCCCTGTTCAAGGAGTTGAGTCAACTGATCCTTCAGCTCTAAAGCTTCTGAAAGAGACATCTTGTAGGGTGACTTGGCAATAGGTTGGGCTCCTGGAACTAAGGTAATATCATGTACTAGCCCTCTGGTGGGGGGAAGGTATGTTAGCTCCTCAGGAAAGACATCTTGGTATTCACTCAACCATTCTGGTTCTTGATTTTATGGCTCTTACTTAGGTTTGTTTAACTTCAGGACGTAGAGAGGCAATCCTTTTTGTAACCCTTTCATTAACTGCTTGGCCTTAACTACCCTTAGTGGGGTTTTTCCTCTTCTTCCATGGATTTGTACCCATTCCTTACTAGGCTGAAAGGAAGGATATCGTTCCTTGGCTACAATGGATATCAGCCTTATTCGGACTTAACTAGTCCATCCCCAAGATTCCTTGTACTTTCCCCATCTTAAGGACTCTAAGCTTCTGGCTAGTGGAATGACCTTCTAATTGGAAAGGGAGTTCTACAATCTTCTCTTTACAAGATAAGGTTGCCCCGCTAGCTAATGAGACTCTTATATTCTTACCTGTAGGTTGAGGTTCTAAATGTAGATGCTTGATAGAGGCAGGGGACATGAATGAATGCGAACTACCAAAGTCAATTAAAAAAACTAAGGGTTTACCCTAGTAATCCCCTTGTGCTTCTAGAATAGAAAATTGCTTATTCTTACCACTTGAGTCCAGGGCTGCATAGATATGTGCCTGCTCCTCCACCTCATCCGTGATAGTCACATGGTTGGCTGTAACCCTTGTGGGAGGTGGGCTGGGACGCTGAATAACTGGCCCAGGGTTCCTTGCTTGATTTTTGTTAGCAGGTGGTTGCCTTTGAGGTCCCTGGTTTTGGTAATGAGGACCGGGATTTCTACTTCTCTGAGGACAATCTGTCTTCTTGTGTCCCCATTCTTGGCACTCGAAACATTGAATTTGTCTTCCACCCTGAGTTATAGGAAGGGCGTTTACTCAAACAGGTTGAACGACAGGCTGATTTCTAGATTGGTTCATATTCTGGAACTTTGGTGGCCTATAAGATGGTTCAAAATGATGGGGTGGATCCCGCTTTTGCTCTCATTGCTGATTATTGCTTTTGAGGAGGCTGCTTAGTTTGGGCTTAGCCCGTATTAGCCATCTGCTAGATTTGCGGGGCGTAGAGCCTCTACTTCATCTACAAGCTTGCCTTCCAAACCCAAGATAAAGCGGCTGAGTTTCTGCTCTTCGCTTATCAGAGGGGCATATCTGGAGAGTCTGACAAAGTCTTCATAGTAGATGTCAATAGATCTTCCTCTCCAAGTACAGGCTAAAAACTCATTCATCTTTGTGGTTGAGTAATTCAAGGGCCAATATCGCTCCTTCAGGCGGCGCTGCAATTCTTCCCAACTCTAGGTACCTTCTGCCACGCCTCTTGACCGGCAGTTTAACTTCCACCATAGCTTTGTTGATCCCGTTAACTTGGCTCTACCCATGATGCTCTGGGCAAGATAATTATACTTAGCCAGATCAAAATAGTCCTCCATGGAGATGATCCATTCTTCTAGCCCTTTTTTGACATTTGGGCCTTCTCCTGAAAAAGCTTCAGCCTTGGACCGACTTGAACAGTGACTTTAGGTCTTTGTCTCTCCCAAAATCCTCTTTTGGAATAGCCTCCATTTCCGCTACGGGAAAAGCTTGATCTGCAGGAGGAGGGGGAGTTCCTCTTCTTCTGGGAGTAGCTCTTCTAGGAGGCATGATTCAATTTTGTGAGCAACATTATATCTCATGCTTAGCCTCGGTTCATAATATTTGATTATTCAACGTTCACAACTTTGCCATTATGATCCTTCCATATTAGACTATTGACTTGTGGTATTCAAGGCAATCGCTATCCGACGGAGACTTTCAATTAAAAAAAATTTATTCACTTAGGAACACACCATAGACAGTAGACAGTATGATTCAAAAGACAATCTCTCTTTGTTTCATAGAATAAATATTGGGTTACAAAAATCCAAGTGGATATTCCGTGCTACTCTATCCTATCATAATCTAGGTAGTCAAATAGAACCTTATGATCTTCCTTGAAATATAGGGCTGCTTACAAATTGCTTCCCCGATTTCTTTCCAAGGGGAATGCAGAAAAGGTCCCTTTAATTTTTGTGGCTTTGGGTAGATACAAATATTTTCGCAAGATAAACAGGAGAGGACGAGTAAAAGTTTACTCTCAAAGTTTGTTGCAAAACTCTTGAGAATGCAATATCTCTTGGGTCCTAGTCCTAGATTTTCTTTGATCATGTCTAGACGAAAGTTATCTAGAAGGTACTTATGGCCAAACATCAATACTCGGGTTACTTCATTTGATTTTGTAGTCTTCCATTCCTGAGTAGGATCTTCACTTGTCTTTGGGAAAAAGAATTCTCAAAAATGTTCCAGCACAGTGAGCCTTTGCTCTAGCGTAGGAGTTCCCATCCTCTCACAAATAATCGGTTGAATTTCTTCTGGCAGGTCCCAAGCCATCTGAAAATTTTAGAATAATTATTGGAACCTCAAGACTTCATTTTGTAATATAATTGAAATTTGGATGCTACACTGAGTTGTTTTTCTCTCATGCATTAATCTTAAATCCAAAATTCTAAATTTCAAGGTCCAAGATTCCAAATTAGTCTCTGATACCACTTGTGAGGGCCATACCCAGACTCGACCCTACTCACCTCCCTCAGTCCTCCAGACCGTTCCGTGGAATGACATAGATCTATCTGCAGGTATCCCTCCCACTTGGGACCGACACTCAGACATGACTCCGGTCTATCTCGAATGCCAACCGAAGGGGGTACATCCCTTCATTCAACAATTCTATCCGCTTCTCATAATCAATCTGTCCTTGACAGCTTTCCGCACCCAAAATCGTGGTCCTTATTCTTTATTCTCTTGATCTTTAACTTGAGGATCTGCTCTTGTTTTCTTGTTCTCCCTTGGTTCATGGCAATAACCCCTTTTTCCTGACAAGCACGCATGGCAGTTATCACTTTCCTGTAAGAAGAGGGATCTTCCAATCCTACCCGGTCTTTCTCGTCTCTGATTACCCATTTTTATCCCACGTAGTCCTCATGTTTAACATAAAAAATTTAAATTAACATCCGTCCCTCTAACTCTATGGATCCGCCCACCCACCAAACCATTTCATGAAAATCCCTTCCCGAGGTAGTACTTAACTACTACAAAATCAGGAAGACAACAGTCTATCAAACATCGTCAGACAACAAGCAACATGCAATCTGTTGCATACCCTCATTCAGGGAAATTCAGCTGGTTGTTCCCACCAGATCTTTATTTAGAAACTTTTAAATTCATTTCTTTACCTTTATCTGCTACAATTAACTTGTACTAGTTTCCTATCTAATCATGCAGCACATTTAGTTTCAACCAATTCATCTTGCCTCCCCATTTAGGACCAAGATAATCGATTACAAGCCATCAAAATGGCAGCACCTTCACAATATTTTCCAGAATTAAGTGTTTGGGAAAGGCTCGTCAAGTAATTTAATCATTCCTTCCTAAGAATTTTATTTCGAGAGGTATAACACCATCTGGTGACGGATGCACAAGATAACCCCTATATTCCTAGACTTTCCAGTTTCCTTTTAAGCAACCAAATCGAACAAATTTTCTTAATTAAATGGACATCATCCTCCCTGAGTATGACCTTCTCATCCAACTATTGGCAGCAGGCCATATCCGGATTATGGCCGTTTTTCAATAAGAAACCGCAGGTACTTCACCCAGCTGGGGAAAAAATAAAACAAACAACTTGCCTCAGGCATGAATGACCTAGGTATAATAACATTCCGGTTACACTGTCGTAGCCAAAAAGGGCCAATCTCCATCAAGTTCCCCAAGAGAATCCTCTCAATGGGCCAGCCTTTCAATCAAATTGACCCCAAGAAGATCCATCTTGGTTTCCTGTCATTTCCAGACAATCTTCAAAACTCCTAGTTAAATCTATCTTTTGCAATGGGGTATCCCTATCATCTCTCGAGATTCCTTTTTAACTCCTAGTTGGTAATTTCCAAGTTCATGCATTTATTAACTTTAATTCCTACTTTCATTAATTCTACCAACCAAGTTTATTTAGAAAATACAAGCGAGTTTTTTCCATAGGCATTTTATGGTTAATGTCTCTTCGAAAATGCCAACTTTTTAAGTTCAACCCTCGTTTTGTACGATTCCCAGGTTTTTGCAATCCTTTGCCATCCATAGGGCATCTCCATGGAAGCTTGTAGAGTTTTCGGTTCAAACAACACGGAGATCAATTCCGCGAAGTTATCCCCTATCTCCCCCATCCTGTATTTGCAACAAACTTACAATTGACAACTCTAGAAATACTCTTCAATACCAAAAATTGAACTACTTCTATTGAGTTTAAATAACTACTCTTTTCTTATGGTGCCTAGTCTTCCATTTTCAGAAGCTAGAAGGTCGTCCTATAATTTATGAGTCTTCGAGCTTTCCATTAAAGCTCTCTTTGGGGATAAAATGGGAATCTAGAGCTTTCCATTCAAGCTTGGAAAGAGAGGATTATAACCATACATTTTTCCTACCGTAAAGAGACATGCAAAACCTAAGTTTGATTACCATAATCAGACTAAACCTTTTTCTCTTAATTGAGACAAGGTTTCCATGGAAGCTTAACCCTAATCACACAAGGTCACCATGGAAGCTAAACTCTAAATTGCAAGCTTGTCTTTCAAAGCTTTTCCTAAGTGGAAAGTTACCATTAAAGCTTAGCTTAAGAGTGCAAACCTACCTTTGAAGCTTAACTTAATGATGCATAGATACTCTTGGCACTTAACCCTAATTGCGAGATTACCATTAAAGCTTAAACCTAAAAATACAAGGTAGTCACTAATTAAGCTTATACCTAAGTGCAAAGTTACCATTAAAGCTTAGCTTACGAGTGCAAATCTACCTTTGAAGCTTAACTTAACGATGCATAGGTACTCTTAGCACTTACCCATAATTGCGATGTTACCATTAAAGCTTAAACCTAAAAATACAAGTGTTAAGGCGGTTACGCCGCTAACGGAAGCTAAATAGCGAGAACTCAACCAACAACAGAATTTGTCAGACGAGGACGGTGCTTGACCCGCAGGCGCATGGAAACAACTAGGTGGATGTCAAATCACCTACTTGACCTTCTAATGACAATCACTACTAAGGAGATCAAATCTAAGTTCTAAAATACGCAAGTGACTGAAATCCGTACAACGAACGAATGCTATACGAAACAGGATCTAGAATCATTGAATCGATCTCAAACTCAAGGGGAAGTTTATACACTAGGTAAGAACAACACCCTAAAGACTTGAACTGCAAAATCAACCTATAACCACTCCGTGCGGTAAACGCGTATGAAGACAGGCCGAAAAATACAGGTGACCGAAACTTGATCCCGGTGGTACTAATGTGTAGCTCTACTCGTTGTGGTTCTATAGATATGCTGCACGCTCAATTCCGACACACGAGTTGGAAGAAAACTCACACCGAAGCTCGCAGGAACTTACCACACATAGAAGCCGATAGCGCACACTCTTGGTATCTGTGCGTAGCTCTCGCCGTTGCTAACACAATGGCGGTGTCGCTTCTCTAATAGCGGCTCCGTAGCTCGCGTAGCAAGTAGATAAGACTCTCTCTCTCTCTCACTCTCTCTCAGACAGTCACGGCGCTCAAAAAACTCCCTTTGATTAATAATCTCCCCCCTTTTAGATTACAAAAACTTTGGCTTATATACCTCAGCCTTGGAGGTGAGAACATCTCTAACTAATTACATCAGCAAGTGAAATTACTTCGGGATTCCAAGCTGGAAACTCAATTGAGTCCCGTTACTTAATGAATGGCTCAAATCAAAATTAATGTCGGAAAGACATTTATTACAATCAATGGTTACAAAATGATGAGTGTGAGCAAAAATGTGGGTGTGATCCTCTGCTGGCTCAACACTCCCCCCCCTCCACGTTCATGTCGTCCTTGACATGACTTTATGCTTGGTCAATAAAAGTCCTGTTGTCTTGAGCATCTGCAAATGCGATTCGTATCGTAGGTTGCCGATGGTCAAGGTTGGGCCGAATATTTTGCCTTCGTGGGTGAAAAAGCCGGTGTAGAAAGCTTCTTCGAATGTTTGCATGTGGAAGCTAGGCAAAAACATAATCCTTTGGTATAGGAGGTGTAACACTTTTGGAGAAGGCTGCAATGAAATATCGTACATCATATCAGACACCGTGTCGGCCGTCAATAGTAGACTCGAGGTCGTGGCTTTATCTGGCACGAACACTTCAATGCAAGCTAAGAGAGTCCTGCAGATTTTCTTGAGCATCTGACATGAAAGGTCAGGAGAGCCAGTAAAGAGCTTCATGGTGCCCGTTAGGGTTTTCACCATGTAGGCTTTACCTATTCTCTCTCCTGCCTTTGGTCCTGGCATCCTGGGATAATTAAGCCAATTTGGCTTCTTTTCTGCAATCCTGCCATGCTCTTTCCAGTTTCTGACTCTTGGCACCGGGCAGAAGGTTGCATCCTCCCGAATCTCCTTTGGTGCCTCCACCAAGTAGATGAGGTAGGCTAGGTATTTGTTCAGCCAACCTTTCCTCCATCTAGGTTGTGAATCTACTATCTTCTTTGATTGTTCCTCCTTTGTGATGTCGCCTTCGTAAAGAGCGACATACTGCTCCCCTTCTAGTCTCTTTTTCGTCTTTAGCACTTCAAATTTCATCAAAGGGAAAGGCAGGCTGGGTTGCATCCACTGTTCATGGAGCACTTTTGTGTCTAGTCCCTGAAGTCTAATGGAGATTAGGAGTCTCCTCTCCCATTCCATTTCCGCCTTGGCACTCTCCTCTGCTGACTTTTCTATTTGGTCATGGAGCCTTTGTTCTTCTTCTTCAGAGATTCTTGAAGTCGAGGCCACCTCTTGAGCTGGGGCTCGATCTTCAATTGTGGTCGCCTCTCCAGTTTCTGGTAGCTGTATGGCTGCTCCACCTGATTCTTCTTGTGGTGTCTCTGTCTCTCTTCTTTGTTGCTCTTGTAGATCTTGGAGCTGTTTACGGAGGGCCTCATTCTCTGTCCGTAGTGTTTGATTTTCTAATGTGAGCCTCTCCTCTGCTGCCAATGATCCCTCCGCAATGTGCAACCTTTGCACTTGCTCTAATCTTAGCTCTCTTTGTAAGCTTCGGACCTGGTCTTCCAAAATTGGTACGATAGCTCCCTCTTGTTCGGTTCCTGCTCTGCTAGCTCTAGGGGTAGACCTGAGTCTAGTGATTTTTCTTTCTTGGAGCTTGACTCTTTCCCTTAGCTCAATGAGCTCATCCTTAGCCACCTCCAACTCATCCTCTATCCGCTCCCTTGCTTCCTGTGCACTTGTTACTTCTCTTGAAGCCTCGGCTAGTTGGAGTATCAAGCCGTCTCTCTCGTTTTCCACGTCATAGAGTGATGCTTTATGACTTTCAGATTCAATCATAGCATTCTCTAAATTTCTCTGCAGCTCCGCTTCCCTTTGTTTGACTGTCTCAATCTCTACTTCCTTTGCCTTGGACCTTTCTTTTATCTTGCTGAGCAGTTCATGCACCATGTGCATGTCTTTTTCATCATCATCTGTCAACTCTAAAGCTCTTTCGGCCACCACCTCCACTGGCTTTGGCTCTTCTAGTACTTTCGGTTCGTCCAGTTTCTCTTCACTTTCTTTTTTACTCTTTGTCTTTTTCTCCGTCCCTCTCCGTTCATCTTGTTTTTGTAGGGTGATCCCATAAACTGCCTCAAGGGCCTCTTCTTCGGTGTATCCTATCTCTACCAGATCCTCATAATCATTTCTCTTTTGCTGAACTGGATCTATCTTCTTTTCTTTGGTCTCGTTTTTTGGCTTTTCCAAAACATCTGTGTCCACCTCTACTGTGGTCTCTTCCACAATTTTTTCCATCTTCTTCGGGCTTGGTACATCAGTCATAGAGGGATGTTTGTCCTCAGCTTCCTTGGCTTTCCCTTTGTCGGCTTGCCCATCTTTCTCTTGAGGCTTAGTAGACCCATCTACTTTCCTTTTCCCCTTGTCGTCTTTTTTCAGCTCAGCTTTTAATTGTTGTACCTCCTCTTCAGTGTATGGCTCGACAGGTTGCTGCTCCAAAATAGCCTCTGACTCCTCATAAGCTTTAATATATTGATCGTATTGATCAATATGTGGCCTGGCCGAGCTAGTTCCGACTTTAGTGGGGTCTGGCACCCACTTTTCTTCAAAGTCACCCTTTAGAGATCTTTCCGCTCTAAACTGCTCCACTAATCTTTCCATTCTTGCCGCTTTCTGACTTTTGGTTTGCTTGGGAGCAACCTTCTTCTTTACTTTCTTCTTAAGTGGCTCGTCCACATCCTCTTCAGGTTCTGAAACTACTTCTAGTTTCCGGCGTGCTCTTGTGGATGCCCTCTTGGATACTTCAGGCTGTTCTTCCTCCTCGTCGGCCTCTCTAAGCCACTCATTCTGGGAGGGAGCCTTTGGCCACTGATCTCTAGCTCCAATAGCTTCATAAGCTATTCTTGTCATAATTTCCGCTCCTCCTATGTATTTTGGCTTCTCGTTGTGCATGGCAATTACTTGCTCGTGGATGTGTTGAGCGTAATTCACCTCTTTTGGTATATTGCTCTTTAATGCCCATGTGATGGTGGTCGCAATGGCATGGGGTGGTGTCGTATACTTTTGCGGTCTTTTACTGCAAACATGAAGAAATTGGATGTACAGTCGCCAAAGGGTTGCCTCTCTTGGGTCCTTCATATCTCCATAGGTCGCATTCTTTTTCTTGGGCCCATAGACCTCTATGGCCTCCCTTCTTTCCCTGACCGAGCTCCCTTTTTGTGCAGCTTCAATGCGTCTGCAATTAGCTGTGGAGTGATCTGTACTTCTACCTTCTCTCCATCCATGGCTGTCAATGTGGCTTTTCCATCCTTCTGAATGGATGTTGCCAACTCATACACTCTTCTTGCATCCACACCTGATGGTCTCGAGGTGAAGACGCTGTGCAAGTCTGCCCTTTCCAGGTACCTGCTCATGTCTTCTGACCTGCTATAATCTACCAATTCCTGTGGGATCATCGGTTTTTTTGGTTTTTGCGTCTTTTTGGTTTTCCTTGGGTTTTCTAACTCCAATTCTCATGATACTTGGTTCATAGGATGTGATTAACATGTGGAATAAGGCTATGCACTCAAATGTTGAAATGGATGTGAAATTCATGCTGTGAGACATCATACGCGTATGATGTCTTTTCTTGAAATGTTGGTCTTTTTGTGCAAAGAATGCTTTGTGCTAGTGCCCTAAGCCCTGCTAACTAATTTTCAACTTAAAAATTCATGAGTTTAGCTAAAAAGCCCCCTTATAGGCATTTCAGTCTCCGAAGTCGTCTTTTTGCTTTAGAGTTGAATTTCTTCAACTTTTCTTCTCGAGAGTTGCATTTCCAGCTCATTGGATATGTTGTGAAGCCATCTATTTGGTTGAACTTGACTTTGGCTCCCCGTTCTCCATCTTTCTTCCTTTGGTTGCCCGAAAGCGTCTTTTTCACCATCGGTAAGTGAATCATCTTTCTTTTGGGTTTTGCTTGCAAACATAAGTCATCGATAGTTACTTGAAGCTGCTTGTGAAGTTTCATTTCATTCGGTCGTCAATTTCAACCGTTATGCCAAAATGACGCTTTGTGTGTCCGCAGCCAAATCGGTTGTTCCGACCTACTTTTTGTGATTCAAACTTGGAGATATTCTATGGTTGCATTGTCCTTGATGTGGTTGAACTTCCTGTGAAGTTTCGTGTTGTTTCGACAACTTTTTCCTGTTTGCCTCTTGCAGGCTCTGTTGACCTAGGGTTTTTCCAGTCGTTCTTTCTCGAGCTTTGAGTGTTAGAAACCCATCTTCTATACTAGGGTAACCCACCTATAAGTTCTTGCAAGGTTTGGTTAGGCGGTTGTGCCACTACCTAGTATTCTACCTCATTCCCCGTCTGCTCTTGTTTCTTGGTTTTGGTCAGTTTTTGCGACAAAAGTTAATGATAAGCATCAAAAGCTTATGGCAACGAGTCTACCTCTCATGTCTGGTGTCCTCTGAGCTCTCGTGGAAGTCGTAGAAGGTCGTAGAAGATCTGTGCTCCTGTGGCTCTCTGCTCTTCTCCAAGAAGGTAATAGTGTGAATGAGCTTGAAAGTGATGTGAAAAATACTTAACTTCGGACTTCCCGGTTCACTTGCCACCAAATTTGTCATGTGCTCCTATCTTGTTGTGAGATGCGCTTTAGGATCTGAAATTTCCCAAATCGGACTCCGTTTGACCTGTTTTCTTAGAATTCCGTCCACTTGCCAAAATTCTGCCGTTTCGGACTTTCCACAACTTTTTCAGAATTGTACCCAATTTTTACCATGGGTTGCCCTTGTCATTAGGACCATCACCGTCTATTTTTTTCTTTTTTTCGATCTCATTTCACTTGCTTTTTTTTATTTTTATTTTACTTTTATTAAGAAAATCATAAAAAATAAAGGAAAATAGCAAATTGAAGCCAAAAAATTCCAAACATACACAATAAATAGTTGGTAACCCTGTGTATATGAATATACACTTATTTGTGATTTCTGGACTTGAATTACCACTTTTTTTCACTTTTTAGCTTCAAAAACACTCTTATTTAGTGATATTTACACGTCTAGAGACCCAAATTCATCATTTGATCTCTTCTTGTTGCAAAACAAGGTATATAAGGGCATAAATATTATCAATATCCGCAATCAAACATAAAAATTGCAAAATCATGTAAGACACTGCCCTTGTAATATAATTTTTGTTTTTCTTTGTTTTTTGTCGCTTGTAGCTGCTTTGTAGCTCCTGTATACCTGTATACCTCCCCCCCTCCTAGTCTGAATCCTCCCGGACGACTATGAAGTGTCTGTGGGAGAAGCATTGTAGTTGTTTGGGTCATAAGTTCCCAATGCAATTGTAGAGCGATGATACAACAATCTTTCCAATAAAGCTGCTCTTTGTTTGATTGAAGGATTGGTGGTCGGGTTTTGGGTTGGTTTTGGCACTTCGGTAGTAGAATCAGTAGATGGATTCTTCTTTACCTTGTTGTTCTTTTTTACAATCCAAATCTGCTTCCGCTTCGCTTGTGCTTGCCACAAACTCTTTGCGACCCAAACCTGCTTTGTTCTTTGTGTTGATTTCCTCGCCTTGAAATACCTAGGAGTTTCCGTGGATTGTACTAAAGGGAGTTCCTGTTTACAAATCCTTGGGATCCAAATTTGCTTGCTATAGCTTTGTGCCGTCATGAACTTCTTTGGAATCCAGATCTGTTTCACTGTCCTTGATTGTCTGGAATCACTCTATTGTCTGGTATTGAAGACTCTGTTTTCCACCTTTGTGTTCTCTGGCACAACCTTTTTTGGTCTCCATACCAACTTTGACTCCGTTTTTTTCCAAGGTTGAGCTGTTATATTATTGCTTGTCTTCCTTATCCAATGTTGAGAGTTCCTCGTCGAAGAGCAATCCAGTTGTATAGAAACTTTTGGTTGCCATTGCTTCTTCTTTTTCTATGGTTGTTGTTTACCTTTGTTCTTGGATTCTTCCTTTGGAGTTGGCTCTGCTCCTTTGGTGAACTTAACTGATTGACTTTCACCTTCGTATTTGATAAGCACTGATTTAGAACTCCAGTCAATCATTGCATTGTATTGCTTCTGCCATGGTTGTCCTAGCAATAATGGATGTTGTGTAGCTTGGTCTTCAACCACGTAAAACATATGAGGATACACATACTGGTTAATCTGTATATGTAAAACTGTGCATCCGACAGTTTTGATTGAATTCTCAGAGTAACTCTTTAACTCTTGCTTGGCAGTTTGTAATTTAGTGGCATTTGTCAATTGTCTATACAAACTGAGTGAAAGTAGGTTAGTTTGAGCTCCTGAATCCAATAGTGCTCTGGCTTTGATTTGGTTGTTTCCTACTTTGCATTCAATGATGGGTTCTTCTTTGTCATTATCCATTTCTGTTATACTGACTGCGTTTATTCGTATTGCTCCTTCATTGCGCTGTTTCTGATGCAGTAGTTTTCTTTTCTCCATTCTTTCCTTCGCCTCGGCTTGCGCTTCCTCCACAATCTTTTTCTTTTTCTGGACACGCAGCTTTTCTTGATGTATTTTGAGAAGCATGTCTTGGGTTAGCGGCAAAAGATACTTTTTCACTCTGCATCCACTAATCCAATTGGGCATTTCTTCTCCGTCTAATGTAGCAAGCTTGACGGCTCCACTTGGTGATAGATCTTTAATCACCAGAGGTCCCATCCCTCGCTTTTTAAGCTTCTTAGCATGCTGTTTCAGAGTGTAAACTAGAACATAGTCCCCAACCTTAAACTCTTTAGTCCGCACATGCTTATCAAAAAATTCCTTTTGTCGCCTTTTTTGAGCGTAGATAGAAGCTACTGCTTTTAGGCGAAGCTCGTCTAGATTTTCCAGGTCATCTATTCTATCAGAAAGCTTGTACCCTGTCCACTCTAGATCCTTAGCCACCCTTAAGGTTGAAATCAAGAATTCTATTGGTAGGATAGCATTTAGCCCAAAAACCATGTTATATGGGGTTGTTCCTATTGATGTTTTATATGCTACCCTATATGCCCATAATGTTGAATGCAACTTCTAGTCCCAGTCAGTTCTCGACTCAGATACAATCTTCGTAAGGACCGTGCATATGGTTTTGTTTGTTGCTTCAGCTTGTCCGTTTGCTTGTGGATGATACGGGGCTGATTTCCTATGGATTACCATGAATTCATCTAGAAGGATCTCTATCACTTCATTTATAAAATGTGTGCCTCGATCACTCACAATTTCTATTGGCAATCCATATCGTACAAAGACGTATTCATATAGAAATTGTGCCGTGGTCCTGGCATCCGCTTTTTGAGTTGCCTTTTCTTCGACCCACTTTGTTAGATAGTCTGTAGCCACAACGATGTATTGTGCATGAGTCTTATATGCAGGAGGTGAAATGGGTCCGACATAATCAATCCCCCATTTTGCAAAAGCTCTTGCCCCCATCATTGGTCTAAGCGGCATATCATCTCTTTTAAGTGGTACTTTGGTCCGCTGACAGTCATCACACCGTTTAACGTATTCCTCAGCGTCCATATGTAATGTTGGCCACCATATTCCTGCGGCTAAGACAAGTTGTGCTGTCTTATCACCTGAGAAATGGCCTCCACCTACTCCTCCATGAGCTTGCTCCCGGATTATCACATACTCAGACTCTGATGCGCAAATCCTAAGCTGGTTGTCTTTACCTCTCTTATAGAGTTGATCTCCTATTAAAGCGTAATCTCTAGCTTCTGTCTCTACAGATCTCTGACGAGCTTTTGACGTTCCTTCTGGGAAAGTTCTATTTGTGAGATATTCAACAATATACTGACTCCATTCCGGAGCGATCATTATCTGATATAATGTCGAATACTCTGCTGGCGGTTTTGATGAACATACAATGACATATACATGTACGCTTTCTTTCATTCCTGGCCAATAGACTCCCAATTGTAACAAATTCCTATATGTGTTCCTTCTTGAACAATGAAATGCACATTCCTGAACATGTGCTTCACGCAAATATATATTATATTCCTCAGGATTGATGCATAGTCGTAAAACATGATCATTTCCCAATTGATACAACCTTCCTGCAACCAATTGAAGATTCTTGGATTGCTGAATAGCAATATGTTTCTGGTTGTATTCTCTTCTATCAAACTCTCCTCCATAGGTTAATAGGCTAACGACATT
Organism: Adiantum capillus-veneris; assembly: GCF_014529385.1. Lineage (NCBI taxonomy): Eukaryota > Viridiplantae > Streptophyta > Polypodiopsida > Polypodiales > Pteridaceae > Adiantum > Adiantum capillus-veneris. The sequence goes on along the minus strand of NC_140936.1, from coordinate 44,182,947 downwards.
TTGAGACCACTTCGGTATCATTTCTATGTTGAACAAGTACGCGTCTGGCATGTCGTCATCTACTCCTATAGGGTCTTCTCCATTCGTCAATCGCGAAAGATGATCAGCTCTAAGATGTGCTTTTCCTTTCTTTACTACTACCGTAAAGTTGAATTCCAGTAAGATAATGAACCATCTCACTATTCTACCGGTATTGCATGGTTTATTCACTAGGTAGAGCAAGGCTTGGTGATCCGTAAAAAACACAAACTTGTGGCTAGAAGATAATGCCGAAATTTCTTCACAGCATATATCATTCCTAATCCCTCTCGCTCTATTGTGGTGTAATTCTTCTCTGCATTGTTGAGCTGTCGACTGGCGTAACAGATAGGAAAATCCATGTTTCCTTCTTCAGGCTGAGCTAGAATGCATCCTATTGCATATGCCGAAGCATCTATATGCACATGGAATATCTTCTCCCAATATGGTGATTTCAAGACTGGAGCAGTAATGAGTGCCTCTTTCAATTTCTTGAATGATTTCTCACACTCCTCTGTCCATTCAAAGTTCACTATTAGCCTGTAAAGTGGTTGGCCTATTATAGCGTACATGTAAATGAATCGTCTATAATATCCGCAATGTCCCATAAAGCTCTGTACTTGTTTCACATTGGTTGGTCTAGGCATATCCACTATAACTTTTATCTTCTCTAAATCCGTGGATATTCCGTTTTGTGAGACAATATGTCCCAGAATTCTGCCATGTCGGACCATAAACACACATTTCTCAGGATTGAGACAAATGCGATATGTCCTACATTTCTCAAATACTTTTCTTAGGTGTTCTAGATGCTCATCTCTCAGAAGAGAATGTACACATAAGTCATCCATGTATATTTCTAGAAACAACCTTAAGTATTCTTTGAAAGCATGCGTCATCAGCCTCTGGAAGGTTGCGGGAGCATTGGTTAGACCAAAAAGCATAACCCGATAAGCATAAATTCCCCACTCCATTGCAAAAGCTGTTTTATGTTGATCTTCCAGTGCTATGGCTAGCTGGTTATATCCTGAAAAACCATCAAGAAAGGAGTATGCTGTTTTCCCTGATACACGCTCTAGAACATTATTTGTTATCGGCAGGGGATAATTGTCCCTGATTGTTGCAGCATTCACTTTCTTTAAGTTGACACACACTCGGAGTTTTTCGTTCTTCTTGGGTACCACCACAATCGGAGATACCCAATCGGTGTGTTCAATCTCATATATGAATTCAGCTTCCATTAGCTTATCTATCTCTTCTTTGATTCGCTTAGCAAACGTATCATTATATGTGTATGGTCTCTGTTTACTAGGCTTTGCGTCTTGTTTTAGTGGGATTGTGTGTTGGCATATTGATGGGTCAACTCCCTTTAAGTCCTTATAAGACCATGCAAACACATCCCTGTACTCTCTGAGAAGACTCAAAAGTCTCTCTTCCTCGCCTGGAGACAAATCTGTGGCTATGTACACCGGTCTAGGTGTCTCACCTGGAGCTGCTAAATCAACTTTTTTTGCATCCTCCGGTCCGTCATAAGATTAGTTCTCCTTTCTCTCTCGAATAGGTTGGGTTAATACCACCTTCCTATCCTCTATTGTGAATTTCCTGTAGTGGGAGGGAACATCCATGTTTTCCTTGATTTTGGTGTTTTCGTCCTCTCCACTCTCAATTTCTGTCGTCCAAACTTCTTTCAGAGTTTTCTTGAGCTCTCTGTACTTGTTTCTACGTTCTAACTTGGACTCCGTGTGTTCTCTGTTGCGCTTGTTCTTTTCTGATTTTTCTGTTTCAGTTTTCGTTTCATTCCTTTGAACTTGATTTTTTGAGCTTCTTTTGTCTTTTCGTAAGCTCTTTTGATCATTGCCTCTCATTCTTCCAGAAATCTTGTCCTTAACACAATCTTCCGCCTTTACTAGCATTAGGAATTGATTTTTTCCTCTTATTCTAGGCATCGGATTGGTTCTAACCCCCTTTGTTTTTCTCTTTGCTCTATAGCGTTTCTGGCGTTGTTTAGTTTGGTTCGGGAAATCATAAAATCGGACATCCGTTATAGTTTCTTCGTTTCCGCTTGAATTGTCCGTTGACTCGTTGTCTGCTTCATTTCCCCACTCTGGATGATCGGGAATGTCGTGAAACACCTCTTCTTCATCTTCCTTTTCCAGTGTATCGTTCTTTTCAGTTTCTTTTTCGAGTACAGTTCTCAACATGAAGTACGGAACCACGTCGTACCCGTCCTTGTCGCAAAATTTTGTTGTGGGACCATGCTGAATTGCACAAACATCTAGGGTTGCTAGAATGTGTGTCCATTCTAATGGTTCAAGCGTGTCCTCTGGAAAGGGTTCTCCTATATAAGTTTCGTCTTCGATAGCCCTTTCTAAAACATATTCTTCTCGCCTCAGACTTCCACATTTCGAGGCTCCACACATCCATAACTCCTTGGGCTTACCTAACCAAGCTGGAAATTTGGATCCCGCCAAAGTAGCTAAATCAAACTCCTCTACCGGTGTTCGGTTCACATCTTTGTAGCTATGGTCTTTCAGGTTCACACGTGTAGTGGTTTCCATATTTCTCAGGTATATGTGATCGTAGCCCCAATCCTGGACCATTTTCAACTGTCTCATGAATGGTCTTCCCAGTATGATATCATAGTTATTCTTCTTGCCAAAATCGACAATAGCAAAAGTATGTTCGTATTCAATGCCGCAAGAAGTCACTACGACTTTCTCTAATAACCCCATAGGTTTCTCCATGTGTCCATCTGCTAATTGGAGTTTCAACCTAGTCTTCCTTATTGCTGGTTTCCCCCATTTTTTCCAGATTTCTTTTGTAGCAATGGCTACCCCAGCTCCGCTGTCTAGTATTGCCATCGTGTTCACTCCTTGGAATTCAACTGGTAAGGTTGTATTCCCCTCTTCACCTTTGCAATACTCTCCGACCTTGTTTAAGGGTGCAGGCTTAGCGTTCTTTTGTGGTTTGCTCAGCTCTTGTATACCCTCTTGCAGTCTCGATGTTGGATCTTTTATCCCAAATTTCTCCAAGAATTTTCCTACAGTGGTCCACATATGTGGTCTTAGCCTCAAAAGCTCAGCTAGAGTGATAGTGCATGTCACTGGTGTTGACAATATCTCTATCAATCCTTGCGAGTCCATGACTTTTTCTGATGAAATTCTTCGTGAGGGAAGTGCTCTAATCTCGGATTTTGCTTCATACTCTCCTAAGTATGAAGGTAAGGTATTTAGTGAATGAGGTTTCCTCTCCATTGTTCTAACAGAGCCTCCATCTCCCCAGTAAGATTGCAGATCCAAGTCCACTTGAGATCCTGACTCAAATTCCACTATGGGAGGATTCCTGATGTCCTTTTCCCAATTTGTCTGATTAGCTTGGCAACTTAGCTCGTTTGCAAAGTTTGCCTCTCTCACTTGTTTCCAAAATTCATTGTAATCCTCCTCTCTTCCGTAAGACCTCTGTATGACTGGATGAAAACTCTCTATCTCCTGATCGGTTGTGTTCAATATTATGCGGTCATCCTTGTGTGTATTTTCAGGCTTTTGTGCATTGGGAGTCTTTTCAGCTACCCATGAAATGATAGTCTCTTGCTGAATTGGGTTTTCCGTTCCACAATTCATTGTTTCTCTTGGTGGTTCTAATAAGGCTTATGCAGTCTCGATCATTCTCTGGCACATTCCAAGTCTCTGCTTTTCCAATTCCGCGTTTGGGTATGTCATCCACCTCTGTTCTTGTGTTTGGTTGTTCTTTAACCTAGCTTCGTAAGCTCTCATCAGTGCGTCCAATGGTTCGTGTACTTTGTCGACTAGCACTGATCCCCCTGAGCTTAAGCTTGTTGTTTCTTTCATACTCTTTTGTTTCGTTCTTTCCGGGCTCATCTCTCGTTTTCCGTTTTGACTCTCAAGTTTTTCTAATCTATCTTTAGTTCGCTTTAGTTCCTCAGCTAGAATAGCGTCTTCACGTTCTTTTCTCAACTTCATGCGTGCTTTTCTAGCTTTCCATGTGTTTCTCTGACTCCGCGGTCCTTGACTAACCACTTCAGTCGCTAACTTTCCATTCTCAGGTTCTCTAGTGGTTTTCTTAGCTTGAGCTCTAGTAACAACTTGCGTTGGTATCAGAGTTTCATTTTCAAACCCACTGCTGGTAGGAATAGTTTCTAGCATATTCAATGTCGTCTTTTGCACTTTGTTTGGATTCTTTGAACAATCCACAATGAAGTGAGTAACCCCACACTCAGTGCAATAAGCGTCAATTCTAATGATTTCCATATGTGGACAAACATTCATCAGATGGTCACCTCCACACTTGTAACAGGGTCCTAGTGCTGGTCTTCGTCCCACTTGATTCGTCCTTTGTGGATAGGATGGTCTTTGTCCTGTTAACCCTCCATGAGCTATGAACATCAATGTTCTTGCGACCAAATTGTATCTCTCTTCATCAGAAGCACTTGTAACTGTTGGTGTTCCAACATTCCCAATCATGCCCCATGGTTCTGATTGTTTGGGTTCTTCTGGTGGGTAATACACAGTTGGAGACATGTGTGCACCAGATTCTTCATAATAGGCTTGAACAGGCACCAAGGCTTGTTCTTCCTGATTCTCTAAGGTTGGTGCATATCTAATGCCCACTGGTCTTGCTCCTGGTAAAGGTGGTTGTTGTCCCAATACCGGTTGCGGCCTTTCTATCCCCATAGGTCCTGGTACATTTCCCGTTGGGTATCGAGGTACTGGATGTACCTGAGGTGGTGCTAATTGAGCAGGAGGTGCATACTGACGCTCCCTTACATACCCTTTGTTGTAATAGCACTCCTCTGTTGGATGGTTTGTCCATTTTTGTTCAATAGCACACCATTTCAGTGGTTTTGGCAATGGTTTTTGGTATGGTGCCATCCTTTTTAGAGCATCTTCTATCATTTGCTCTACATTTGGCATGGTTGTTGTTTGAACATTCTTTTTAGTGGTAGTCTCGCTCGCTATGGAGGAAGAGCTACTGGATGCAAAATCTGTATCCGCTGACACCTCTCGATAAACCGTACAGTTATCCACTAAGTACAATGCTTCTCTCGTTACTTGCTCGAAACTTGTACAAGCTTTCAAGTGCAAGTCCTTCTTGAGAGTGTCGTTTCTCAATCCTTCAATAAAGAGAACAGATAGTCTGTCATCTTGTGGCCGTTCACGTACTGGACATCTCTCAATGTATTGTTTGAAGCGAAGTGAAGCTTCCTTCACTTTTTTGTGTTCTCTCTGTTTAATAGCATATACTTGTGAGACCGTATTGTACTTAATCCCTCGTTTTGAGAATTCCTCAGCAAACTCTCTTAGCAAATGGTCAATGTCATGGAATCCCCCTCTGTTCAGTGGTTGAAACCATGTCAATGCCGTACCTTCTAGAGTAAGACCAAATCCCTCGTATTGTGTATGGAAATCTGTTATCTGCTCAGCTCTTAAGACTTGCTTAAAGAGTGACACATGTGCATACGGATCTCCTGAACCACCATACTTCTTTGGCATACACTTGGCTACTTGAGATGGTCTCATACATCTATGGTCTGCTACCAATCTCATTGCTCCTGTGTCCTGGCTAAAGCTTTCTCTAGCATCATGGACTTCATGGGTTACCCTTGTCGGTTCCCCTGTCCTGAGTCTACTACTAGGAGGTAAATGTGATGGTTCCACTTCGAACCTTGGACCTGGAGTGGTATATGTGGGGATGGGAACTGCACTACCTCGATTCGTATCCATTGACTTTCTGGAATGTAATGATCCCATTGGTCCGGGCTTCGAGTACTGAGGTTGACTGAAAGAGTCAGCAACCTGAATTCTTTGTCCTCCTGTTGTCATTGGGTTTTGCACTCCATTTGTTGGTGCTAGTGTTTGTGAGCTAGAAGTATCATAATACTGATGTAGCGGTCCCCCAAAGTATGTATATCCTTCTAATTCTTTCTTGCCCATTGTTGAGTATTGCCTCCCATACTTGTCGTAAGCGGCAATTTTCACTTCCGATCCCTCTGTGTAGGTAAAGACATAAAGTCTTTTTTGGTCTGTCAACTCTCCAGTGTAGGGTTCTTCACATCTATAATAGAGATCTTGTTCCCCATTATTATATTTGTATAGCCCCACATAGATGTTATCAGTGTTGATCCTTGTAGTTTCATTCTCTCTTCTTAACCTCGCATCAGGGAAGTTCATTATTGGTGCTTTCTCCTCAAGTTCTTCATCTACTTTGGCTTTGGTGTCCATCAATCCCCACTTGTCCACAATGTTAGGGTTTAGGACTACTAAGTGAAGGGTACCCTCGTCATCTAGATATCTATCTCCGCTATAGCCCACAGGCACTAAGTCCTTGAACTCACTAGGTCTATCTTCTATCTTTACACAATAGCGGTCCATTTCATCTTTGTAGATCTTGGCACCTTTCTCATTGTCGTACTGGTATTTTATGAACAATAGCTTCATTGTGGCGGAAGGGTTTGATGGTCCTGCTGCCATATTTTCTCTGTTGTTCAGGTTCAAATGTTCCAAGTGTTCAGTGAAAATCTCGTAAGATCTCTCCGAAGAAGTATCAGAAACACTTCCTTCAAAGATCGGCTCTAATGGTTGCACGCAACTTTGGTTTACACTTCCCTCGGTTGATATGACACTTGCTTGTTACCCTTGTTTTGGTTGGTTATTCTGGAGATTCCTGCCCGATCTCAAATTCATCAATTCCCCTAAAGGACTTTAACTTTTCCGTCTCGGCAATTTGTTTTCCCAAGTTTTTGTGGTCAGAATTGATCCAAACTGATTGATACTTGGTCAATTGTTTAATCTTGTCAGTTGGACAACTTTTGTTTCATCAAGTGAGAATTTTGTTGCAGTTATGCTGAAAAAGACATTATACGCGTATGATGTCTTTTTTCACAGATTTGGACTATTTTGGTTATGCTCACTCTCAGTAGCCCGCTTATGCTCTGTCCACTCACAAAATTCAGTTTGAACTCTGTTTGAGCAAGTTATGGCTAATTTAGGCTTTTCTTGGCAATTTTCCGCTTTTGACTTGTTTTGGGTCAATTGTGATCCAAATGGGATGAAACTTGAAATATAACCTCTAGACAGCTATTACAATGGATCTGTGTTGGCAAAGTATCAAAATATGTCCAAAATTAGGTCAAAGACATCATACGCGTATGATGTCTTTTTCATCAATTTGGGTCAAGACTTGATATTTATGCTTTCTATAGTGTTTGTAACAATCTTGTCAGGTCAGATATAAAAAATAAGCAGTGGATGTGCTAAAAGACATTATACGCGTATGATGTCTTTTTCATCAATTTGGGTCAAGACTTGATATTTATGCTTTCTACAGTGTTTGTAACAATCTTGTCAGGTCAGATATAAAAAATAAGCAGTGGATGTGCTAAAAGACATTATACGCGTATGATGTCTTTTATCCCAGATTTTGACTATTCTTGGCTTTAAGCCTTCTCCAATGTTTATAATTGAGTTTTAAGTGTTTTTGTGAGGTTTGAATGTAAAAACAAGATCTGAATCCAAATTTTCCTATTCTTTGCATTTCTTGGACTCCGACTTGTCTTTTTGGGTTTCTTTGAGTGTTAATGCTCTTGTTTTAAGTTGAAATTAGGGTATAACCCCCCTTTTGAACACTTTGGTAAAGTCAAAATTTCTGTTTTGGTCTCTGTTTGGTCATTTAGACATCATACGCGTATGATGTCTAAAGTTGCAGAGTTCCAGTTTTTTTTTGGCACAGAATCCTTCCTAAAGCTTTCTCAAGTGCTCAGAAACTCCCAGATATATAGAAAATTTCTCTGTCTTTTGTTTATTGCAAGTTTCACTACTAACTCGACGGTTTAGTGATCTAACATGCAATCAACGATATCAAGCAAATACTCCAATGATTACTAGCTCTAGATCAGGATCAAATGAAGTCCTACCTAAGCTATTCCTAATCATAAAATGGGTTTGGTAATTGTGATTTTAAAGAGATCCACTGCCACTCATGGACTAGAAAATTCTTCTTCTATCAACAACTACTCAAAACCAACAAAACAACAAACAAATCTAAGCTAAACTAAAAATACTATCAACACGGAAGACCCAGGAATATCCCACTTTCTAGTATCTCTCGAGATCTTCGGAGTCCACCACTCCTAGATCTTTTCTAACTAAAGTATACAAAGTAGTTTATACGACTCACCTCGTAGGATTAGTCTAAGGTCACCTACTTAGGGCTCTCGTCCCCGGCAACGGCGCCAAATGTTAAGGCGGTTATGCCGCTAGCGGAAGCTAAATAGCGAGAACTCAACCAACAACAGAATTTGTCAGACGAGGACGGAGCTTAACCCACAGGCGCATGGAAACAACTAGGTGGATGTCAAATCACCTACTCAACCTTCTAATGACAATCACTACTAAGGAGATCAAATCTAAGTTCTAAAATACACAAGTGACTGAAATCCGTACTAGGAACGAATGCTATACGAAACATGATCTAGAATCATTGAATCGATTTCAAACTCAAGGGGAAGTTTATACACTAGGTAAGAACAACACCCTAAAGACTTGAACTGCAAAATCAACCTATAACCACTCCGTGCGGTAAACGCGTATGAAGATAGGCCGAAAAATACAGGTGACCGAAACTTGATCCCGATGGTACTAATGTGTAGCTCTACTCGTTGTGGTTCTATAGATATACTGCACGCTCAATTCCTACACACGAGTTGGAAGAAAACTCACACCGAAGCTCGTAGGAACTTACCACACATATAAGCCGATAGCGCGCACTCTTGGTATCTGTGCGTAGCTCTCGCCGTTGCTAACACAATGGCGGTGTCGCTTCTCTAATGGCGGCTCCGTAGCTCGCGTAGCAAGTAGATAAGACTCTCTCTCTCTCTCACTCTCTCTCAGACACAGTCACGGTGCTCAAAAAACTCCCTTTGATTAATAATCTCCCCCCTTTTAGGTTACAAAAACTTTGGCTTATATACCTCAGCTTTGGAGGTGAGAACATCTCTAACTAATTACATCAGCAAGTGAAATTACTTCGGGATTACAAGCTGGAAACTCAATTCAGTCCCGTTACTTAATGAATGGCTCAAATCAAAATTAATGTCGGAAAGACATTTATTACAATCAATGGTTACAAAATGATGAGTGTGAGCAAAAATGTGGGTGTGATCCTCTGCTGGCTCAATAACAAGGTAGTCACTAAAGCTTACACCTAAGTGTAAAGTTACCATTAAAGCTTAGCTTACGACTGTAAATCTACCTTTGAAACTTAACTTTATGATGCATAGATACTCTTATCACTTAACCCTAATTACAAGGTTTCCATTAAAGCTTAAACCTAAAATACAAGGTAGTCACTAAAGCTTACACCTAAAAATACAAGGTAGTCATTAAAGCTTACACCTAAGTGCAAAGCTATCATTGGAGCTTAGCTTATGAGTGCAAATATACCTTTGAAGTTTAACTTAATGATGCATAGGTACTCTTAGCACTTACTCCTAATTGCGAGGTTACCATTAAAGCTTAAACCTAAAAATACAAGGTAGTCACTAAAGCTTACACCTAAGTGAAAAGTTACCATTAAAGCTTAGCTTACGAGTGCAAATCTACCTTTGAAGCTTAACTTCATAATGCATAGATACTATTGTCACTTAACCCTAATTGCGAGGTTTTCATTGAAGCTTAAACCTAAAAATACAAGGTAGTCACTAAAGCTTACACCTAAGTGCAAAGCTATCATTAAAGCTTAGCTTATGAGTAAAAATATACCTTTGAAGCTTAAATTAATGATGCATAGGTACTCTTAGCACTTACTCCTAATTGTGAGGTTACCATTAAGGCTTAAACCTAAAAATGCAAAGTAGTCACTAAAGCTTACACCTAAGTGCAAAGTTACCATTAAATCTTAGCTTACGAGTGCAAATCTACCTTTCAAGCTTAACTTTATGATGCATAGATACTATTATCACTTAACCCTAATTGCGAGCTTTCCATTAAAGCTTAAACCTAAAAATACAAGGTAGTCACCAAAGAGTACACCTAAGTGCAAAGTTACCATTAAAGCTTAGCTTACAAGTTCAAATCTACTTTTGAAGCTTAACTTTATGATGCATAGATACTTTTATCACTTAACCCTAATTGCGAGGTTTCCATTAAAGCTTAAACCTAAAAATACAAGGTAGTCACTAAAGCTTATCCCTAAGTGCAAGTTACCATTAAAGCTTAGCTTACGAGTGCAAATCTACCTCTGAAGCTTAACTTTTTGATGTATAGATACTCTTATCACTTAACCCTAATTGCGAGGTTTTCATTAAAGCTTAAACCTAAAATACAAGGTAGTCACTAAAGCTTATGGTGCAAAGTTACCATTAAAGCTTAGCTTACGAGTGCAAATCTACCTTTGAAGCTTAACTTAATGATGCATAACTACCATTAATACTTAACCCTAATTTCAAGGTCACCATTAAAGTTTAAACCTAAAATGATGCGCATAAACCTTCCTAGTATTAAAACACATGGATTAATTAATCCTACTAGAAATGAAGATTACCTCCTCTAAACAAGAGGGGAGTGGGGTTGAAGTCATTCTTGAAGAGATGTGAGGCTCAAGGTTGAAGGAAAGGGATTTAGGATGAAGAGGAAGGAGAGAGGAGCTTCTTCACAAAACCCTCAAGGGTTTGGCCTTCAAGAAAGGGAGAGAGCAAGAGCAAGGTTTAATGGAAACCTTGATTTTACTTTAGCATAATCTTGAGCATGGCAAGTATGCATGTAGTTTAGCAATAATGTGTTTAAAATTACAAAGGAGAGGGGATGCTTATAAGGAAATGGTGGGTATTCTCTTATCAATTTCTATTGGACCCCAATTCTCTTCTCAAATCCTATTGGACCCCAATTATCTTCTCAATTTCTATTGGACCCCAATCTCTTCTTAAATCCTATTGGACCCTAATTCTCTTCTCAATTGCTATTGGACCCCACTTCTCTTCTTAATTCCTATTGGACCCAATTTTCTTCTTATTTCTTATCTCTTAACTTTATCTTTCGATCAAGTTAGTCCTTTTTTCTCCCAGTTCTCGATTTAAATCAGTTCCCATGCGGCTTTTGACGAAGAAGTATAATAATCTTGTTGTGGAAAAATATAGGGATGACGTAATTTCTTATCCGAAATATCCTTGTGTTTTCATTCTAGAGTAAAGTCTCGTTGTCCGCGTGACTTCTTTGTCGGTCTTGCTTTTTCTAAATTACTTTCTATGGTTAAAAAGTTCTGAATGGCTCTAGGATTTAGGCAGGGACCTTACAAAGTTGGCAATCATTTGACAACTTCTTAGAGTAGTACATGGCAGTTAATGCCGAAAGAGCACTCTTGATATTTTATGCATTGATTTTTTCTTGAGATTTTCTTGCTTTTTTGCTTGAGATTTTGATCTCTATACAGAAGACACTCTGTCGGATTTTCTCGATGAGTCCTCTAGTTTGCTTACGACACTCTTTTGCATTGACGTTGCAATGATTTTTTTGAGTTATTAGTTGAGATTTTGATATCTAAGTAAGGATATTTTGCCAAAATTTTCACCAAAATTATTTATCTCACTCTCTTGCATTTTCTCTTGTTAGTCATGACTGGAACGTTTGAGAAAGAAGAGTATTATATCAAGAACTTTGATGGCACAAACTTCACGATATGGAAGCAACGTATGCTTGATGTTTTGGTCAGTAAGGGTCTTGCAACACCATTGAAATAGCATGAAGAGTATGTTTACATTGATGACGAGTGGGAGTATCTTGATGTGCTCATACTATGGTGACCATTTGCATACACCTTGGTGAGTCCATTTTAAAATGGAACACACGCCGATATTTGCGCTCTAATAGATGTCAACATTTAATTTTTCCATATGGATGCCTATTTCGAGGTGCATTCTAGCGTGTATATTGATACATGTACCGGTGACAAAACCTGCACAAAACATTTGGAACAGAGAGGACTGGGAATTGATGTTTCATGTACTACAGCAACATGAAAAAACCCTCTTTGCTCAAAGGAAGAGTGCACAAGCAACCGCACTCCACCTACAGTTTGACGCTGAAGAGCGAGTGAGTACAGATTAGCAAAATTGTAAGCATAACAAAACCACAAAATAAAAAGCTTAAATATAACAAGTTTCCAAAAGCATAACCATAACGTAGACTTCCAAACTATAGGCACAACGGCATGAAGATTTTCTAGCCATAATTAAAACAAGACTTGAAAACCGCAAAACCATAAACATAACCCACTTGCCATACCATAACAATGACCTGCTTGTCATACCATAACCATAGCCTGCTTATCATACCATAACCACAACAGCCATACCATCATTGCAAAACCATAACCATAACCTGAATGCCAAATTGTATTTGGAAAACCATAAACATAATTTTCTTGCCATACCATAACCATAACTATAACATGCTTGTCGTACCATAACCATAACCTGCTTGTCATACCATAACCATAACAACCATACCATAATTGCAAAACCATAATCATAACCTGATTGCCAAACCATAACCATAACCATAACATGATTGCCATACTATCATTGCAAAACCATAACCATCACTTGATTTCCAAATCCTAACCATAACATGATTGTCATACCATCATTCCAAAACCAAAACCATAACTTGATTGCCAAACCATAACCATAACCTCTGTGCCATACCATAACCATACCATGATTGCCATACTATAATTGCAAAACCATAACCATAATCTGATTTCTTACCATTATCATAATTGTAAATGGAATGCAAAACCATAAACATAACCGTGATACTGTATATGTATACAATAAATGAGTACAACTGTATCAAGAAGACCACAGCTACAAAACAACATATATGGAGGATGTCACCCTCATGGTAATGTTTCCCACTTGACGGCCTCTCCCTCCTCTTGTAGTTGGGTCAAAAGGGCCACAAGTCCATGCTTGTACCCATCCTTCTCCTCTCGGCATGTCCGAGAGCACTTCACGACAACTTCCTGCAAAATTATGGTTTAATCATAAGATATATATTTAAATAACATATACAATTTTGAGAATTTAAAGCATATATATATTACTTACAAACTCATGTCAAAGTGTATCGTAGCCTCCACTCCTAAGATGTGATGCTCTAGAAAACTCCAAACGCTCTGTGACTGCATCTCTCTGCTGCTGAAATCTCTCAGGATTGTTTTGTGTCTCTTGTGCAATCCCCACCGACTTCTCTGCATCCAACCATGCTAGCTTTGGATTGTTGTCCATGTACCTATCTTTCACCTCTGATTGATGGTGTGACCTTGTGGCAATTTCCATGCTCAAAATCCAATCATTTGAGACTAGATAATGCCCCTCTGCTGGCATGTACTCTCTGTAAATGGCCTCAACAATGTAGTTCTTTCTTTCATCATCTTGATTATCCCAAGTCTCCATCAAAGAGTGGCCAAAATGAACTATATAGAGATGCCAAATACTCTGTTGCATGGCCATTCCAACCCTATCCACCACAACAGCCCCATCCTTGCTCTTGTACACCACCTTGCTAGGATCATGCTTGTGGGATCCCCAAGGTGTATGTGGTGTGCCAATCGGTGAACTATCTACTGAAGAAAGTGGTGGACGCTCTCTCTTGATGGTGTGGATGCATCAGTAGAACCTCTAACACAAAAACCACCACCTCTAGAATGATGCCTACCTCGTCTCGAAGATGAACCAAACATCAATGTAGGGGGCACACACGACTGAGGTGTAGGGCCGGTCGGTGTAGGGGGCACACTAGTCCTAGGCATAGGGGTGGCCATAATAGGTCTAGAGGAATAGAATACTCAAAGGTTTTGTGCATAACTAACCTGCTTTGGTGTGAACTATGAAAAAAAGGAGCCCATCTGCTTGGGTGACATGTCGACCGAAGTGATGGGGAAACTAAAACTCGGAGAGTATGTATCGTCATCATCGGTCATGGCTACAAATACACAAATATCATAGATACAATACATTGATTTACAAAAGAAAAGCTTAAGCAATGAAAAGAACAAGAAAAAGAAGCTTCAATACAACTCATTAAATCTATCCAGTATTGTAGACTATTTAAAAAAGTTTTACAAAAGAGTTCCTAGCAAAAATCAGTAGTTAATCACTCTCTCGTCATCTAGGAGAGATGATGCACCAAAGATGTCTATCTCAATCTATACTTTTGCATCTTTGTCATCAAACTCCACTTCTTCGTCGCTCTCAGCATCATCAACTTTTAGTATTTGAAAGCTCATTTCTAGGTTCAAGCATCTGCTCACCCCACTGACCTCCAGCTCAAAATCCAAACTTACATCATCCGCCAATCCTGCACTTTGTTCATGAAGCTCTTTAACCTCAACTTCCAATCATCCACACACTTACTTGCTCCATGGACCAACTTGAAAAATATAGAGCCAGTGCGGTTTAGACATATCTTTTTCATCATTTTCTCTCTATAGTGGATCTATTGTGAACACAACTTGCTCATAATGTTGCGTAAGTATGAACGTATCCTACGCATCTGTCCACACTCGCCTAGTGCTCACTTGAATCAATCCACTCTTATCTTTGCACACAGCTGCATTAGGGCCGCTGGTAATAACTTTGAACCACTGGACATCTATAAAAATATCAAACTTCCTAAAAATAATCTTCAAGATGTCTTGGATGTAGCCAAAGTATTCACTCCGTTTGTTTTTGCCTCTGAGATTGTCGCATCTAACCACCACTCATTTGGAAAGTCAGGCAATTTATGAAGATGATCTGGAAAAGGAAGTTTTCTAGTGGCACGGTTGCGCTTGAATTGCAAGCGATTTGTCTTGAGCGTTGTTGCTTTTCTTCTTCCTACCTCTCTAGACACTTTTGCATGATTTCTGAGTTGAGAAGGAAAAATCTCATAACCTTTTCTTGCATTGTGATATCCACCTTCCTAATGATGCCTTGTCCTTGCGGCTCATCCCCTGTCACCTAATTTTGACCTCATTCCTTTTGCATTTTTGAAGTACACAAGTCACTTTTGAAGACTATTGCATTTATAAAGTCTGTTTGTGGTTTTTCTATTGTTTGTTGCTTGCTCTAACAACCTCACATTCTCTACACATGCCCGATCCCCGCACACCTTGGTCTAGAGCTGCATGGATATTAGGACCACCGGGTAATAATATAGTGTTTATTGGTCAATGCCTATATATTAAGAGTTGACATACGTCCTTTTGAAATATGTTTGCGATTTTTAAGTCTGTGTGCACTATTGAAGCTCGATTGCATTATTTACATTTTTGAAGTACACAAGTCAGTTCTACTGTTGCGTTTTTGAAGTCCATTTGCGGTTTTTCTATCGTTTGCCACTAGCTCTAACAACCTCACATTCTCTAGCCATGCCTGATCTTTGCACACCTCGGTCTAGAGGTGCACGGAGACAAGCACCATCAGGCAATAATCTCATCTTTATTGGTCAATGCCTATATATTAGGGTTTGACATACCTCTCTTTTTTTAATTTGTTTAAGTCTTTGAAGTCTGTGTGCGCTATTGAAGTCTGATTGCGTTATTTTACTTTGTCTATCGAAGTCCGTTTTGCGTTTTTGAAGTACAGAAGTCACTTCTGAAGACTATTGCGTTTCTGAAGTCTATTTGTGATTTTTCTATCATCATTTTCTACTAGCTCTAACAACCTCACATTCTCTATCCATGCCCAATCTCTGTACACCTTGTTCTAGAGGTGCACAGAGATCAGAACCATCAGGTAATAATCTCGTCTTTATTGGTCAATGCCTATATATTAGGGTTCGGCACATGCCTCTATTTTTGAAGTCTGTTTGCATTTTTTAAGTCTATGTATGCTATTGAAGTCCGACTGCATTATTTTACTTCATTTGTCGAAGTCCTTTTGCATTTTTGAAGTACACAAGTCACTTCTGAAGACTTTTGCGTTTCTAAAGTCTGTTGCGGTTTTTCTACTATTTGCCGCTAGCTCTAACAACCTCACATTCTATAGCCATGCCCAATCCCTGCATACCTAGATCAAAACTACATATACAAGAAAGTGGCTCTAAAGCACTTGCAAAGGCCTTCTAGACCACTTCCTAGGTCTTCTTTGTCATTTGCAAGTGCTTTGAAAGTGGTTTGGAAAAGGTTCTGAACCACTTTCTACTGGTTTAGATAGCACTTGTAGGTGGTCAATGATATCGAAACTACATATATAAGGGTGTATTGACAACTTTTGGGTGGGTTAAAGGGCCAGATATTTTTGTAAAATCTGGTTTAAGGTAGTTTAAAGCACTTACAAGTGGATGGCAAGTTGTAAGCTACATGTACTTGAAAGAATAAAAAAGTGACATAAACAGAGTCAGCTTTTGAATGAGGAACATAATTTTTTGTGAGAAAAAGATACAAAAAAGTGGTAGCCAATTATACTTTATGAGGTCAATGTGCTTTAAATAGGCTTGGTATCAAAGGGCATGCTATTGTAGATGTGCTCATACACGGTATCACTCAAAGTGTATACATTAGGCTCATTTCTCTCAGGATACAAGGGGAGCTTAAGGCATTGAACTAGGTGCAAGTACATGGAAGAATGAGGCCTATCATCTAATAACACATATTGATCAGAGTGTCCCTTGAATTTATCATAAAAGTGCCCCTAAACATAGTAGGAGTTCTTCTTTATCTTATTGTGCCACGCATCCTTCTAAGCACGGTGGATAGCCTCTTCTTGGTGCAACACCTCACTATATAAAAATCAGAGTCTTCCTCCTCAGTGTTGACTGCAAAATTATCTCCAACTCGTAAGGCATCACTTAAATCATCGTGATGGACAACATACATAGGTGCATCAATCTCCTCGTCACATGAAACATCTTCATCTATGTCATCCTTTGTTGGTATGATCCTCAAGTACTACCATGATTCTACATGAGCTTTGTTTGCACATCTTCTCCATTGACCATGCACACAAGCATGATAGATTTCTACACCTCAGTGCAGTCGTATCTGCTGAAGAGAAACCATTCACACAATGCATCGAACGTGATCCACTAATTTTCTTGCAATCCCATTCTATATCTCTCAGCACATCACCCACCTTGATTTCCCAGAAGACATTATCAAACTTGTTCGTGGATGGGGTGTCCATCCACCTTCAATTGCTCATGGGTTAATGCCCTCTTTATGACTAGCTAGCACCGTCATGTTCAACTTTTCCATGATTTGACCCAAAATAGTTGTGCATCATCTCAAGCCCAGTAAGCTGAGAAAACCTTGCAACAAAGAAAGAAGGCTTTCGTTCTTTGAATTGTGATGCTATACCATCAGACCATACCCAGTGTTGCTTTAAACAAAAACCCATGTCTTTCAACCACTGGTCATGCAAAAGAAAGCAGTGTTGAACGAACAATGTGTCATGCACATTGTCATCGGATATATAAAAATGGAGAATTTCTATGATGTCGCCCATTGTCAAGCACACATAGCAGATGTAGACCAAAATGCTCAGTTGAATAGAATACCAGTGCATGGATTGGATCTCGTTTTGAATTTTAAAATTGTATTTTTTTGCAAAGTCCACAATAGAGACAACGACGTCACTTGGAAAACTCAGTAGACACTCTTTGAATTGGTTGACCTACCATCTATAGATGTAGTTATGTTTGATAAACTTGGTCAGCTTGTCTTTCATGAATGAAATGAAAGTGGAGCACCCAATTTGCAAATAACAAGATCTTTCCTTCTGTGGTGTTGGCCATCTTCATCTATAGATTGTGTCTTTACACCAATAAGAACCTTTGCAGCCACCTGAAAGTTTTCGTTGTGTACTTCAAGAGGACAACATCTGAGTTATTTGGCATCGCACTAATCGCATTTTCCCATCAAGAAGATGTGTAAATGGAACATGGAATTTCTCGGTTTGAGACACAAAAATGACTCCCATAGTGTTGTGAGGCTCTCAAATGTTGACAAGTTGTAGCCACATATATACTGCCACTTATTGCAAGGTCACAAACATCACAAGCACAATGACAAAAGCCTCCATGTACACAAAACCTACCTTGATGCATTTGGTTGAAATCATCTTTGAGGTAGATAGCTTACACATGATATTCGCAGCAGCAAGTATTGCGGTCCCACAATTTTTGAACAAAAAAGGGCTTCAAATCCTCAAAGCATCTCAATGAAATGCCACCGTCGGATGCATTTCCTGAAACCTCCTGTAAAATTCCACCCGCCCAAAAAAGCAGGCAATAAAGAGATAATGTGAGAACAAATAACCAAAAAAGTTACCATCACCCACAAGTTATATCACCCACTCTCGTGTTTGTGAAAGCACATAAGAGTAACATTTACCACTTAGAAGTTGTTTTGCATGTTTGCAAGGGGCTATAAACTTCTTGAAACCACCTGAAGCACTTTAAACCACCTATAGGTGATTGAAAAAGGCCATCAAACCACTTTCAATCACCTTCAGGTGGTTTAAAATCTTCCAAGTGCTTACATATGTTCTCACCTAAGCACTTTAAACCTCCTATAGGTGATTGAAAGTGGTCATTTAACCACTTTCAAGTGGTTTGTTTACCACTTTCAATCACCTTAAGTTGGATAACACCCAAATCTTGGGTTTGTAAAAGCACTCAAGAGAAACATTTACCACTTAGAAGTGGTTTTGCATGTTTGAAAGTGGCTTTGAACTACTTGAAACCACTTGAAGCACTTTAAACCACCTTAGGGTGATTCAAAAATTTCATCAAACCACTTTCAATCACCTTCAGGTGGTTTGAAATTTTCCAAGTTTTTACATAGATTCTCACCAAAGCACTTAGCAGATTTTTCAAACCACCTGAAGCACTTAAAACCACCTAAAGGTGATTAAAAAGGGTCATCAAACCACTTTTAGTCATCTTTAGGTAATTTGAAATATTCAAGGTTCTCACCCAAGCACTTGGCAGATTTCAAACCACGTGAAGCACTTAAAACCACCTAAAAAAGATTGAAAGTGGTTGTTATACCGCTTTCAAGTGGTTTGTTTTTCACTTTCAATCATCTTCAGATGGTTTGAAAACTTCCAAGTGCTTACATAGGTGCTCACCTAAGAACTTTTCAGATTGCAAGTGGTTATTAAAATACTTTAAAGTGGTGACAAACTATTTTATCACTTTACAAAGTACAAGCTTCCACTTGAAGGGGGTTGAAAGCAGTATTTTAGGTACTTTAGATCACTATCAATACTTTAATTGCTTTGCGAAGTACTTGAAGGGAAACCACTTTTCAATTGTTTTCTCAATTCGGAGAGGTTTTTTATAGTTTGACAGTGGTTTTGACAGCTTGAAAGTGGTGAATAGTGGTCACTATACTACTTGGCAATGTTTTTTTACAGTTTGATTGTGGTTGTGACAGCTTGAGAATGGTGAACATTGGTCAATATACTACTTGGAAGTGGTTTTTTAATAGTTTGATAGTGGTGGATAGGGATCAATATACTACTTCAAAGTGGTGTTTTACAGTTTGACAAAGTATCAGCGCATAGTTCATAATACCTGAGGTTGATCTAGCAAATGCAATGGATGCATAAGAACATCCTTTCTTGTGATATGCCTTTGGCATATGTCCTTCTTGTTCGGAGAGACCAGAGTCTCTGCTGTCCAAAAACCAAACACAAGCTCCTTAATCTCCTCTGTGATGTTTGTGTTGGAGCTCGAGGCTATGAAGCCATGGTGGTACAGAGCAAGAAGAGGGACGAGAGAGAGAGAGAGAGAGAGAGAGAGAGAGAGAGAGAGAGAGAGAGGAACTCGACACGGTATGCAGAGAAAGAAAACACACGCTAATCTCTATAATTGATAAAAGGTCCTTACATAGCTTTGGTAAGGTGATATCAACCACACCTTTTTCCTCATGCAAACTCAGCTAATCTGATGGTCTATAGCTGTCTGCTTTGAGTCTTGTTCTCACGGGCTAACCGACAAGGGCTTGAACCCAACAATCCCCCCCTCAAGGTACGAACTAGACAAGCAACTCATGATACCTCAAGTTTTTGGTGTACTCGTCAACCGTGAGTTTTAGATTTTCTCACAACCAAAGGATTTCTGGTGTATCCATAACCTGGTGCTAGATAGTAACCCCCCCTTGAACAAATAGGGTGTAGGTCAAAAAAAGTTAGCTACCAAAAATAGAGTTTTTGGTTCACTGCCAAACCTTGGGTTTATGGTGTACCTAGTAACCTCATGAGAGTGCAACAAAAATGGATTGAGAACTGATAAAAATTGGGAGGTCTTACCACTTATCTTTGTGGCAGTTTCTATAACCCGTACAATTTATTTTGACTAAAAAACATGAAAAGAGTTGATCTAATAAATTTCCTCATCAACAGAATATATTGGAGATTCAGTGTCTCCCTCAACCGCATGAATTTGAGTTTTACTGTTTTGAAAGCACTTATTTGATGGATGATTTGTTTTACCATAGTGAACACAAGGATTCTTCTTGAAATAGTCTTTCGTCTGATGATTGTTGAACCCACAAATGGCACAAGTTCTGGTTCCATTGAATGGTCGAGATGAAGTTGCTGTAGCAGCACATTTAGTGACTGCATATGCACTGGAAGTATCAGAAGAACTGGTGGGGGATACGGCATTCGAGACTGTATATGCACTGGGAATAATAGTAGAATTGGTACTAGGTACCCTGTGTTCTTCTTCCTGCAATGAATTGATGATACCATCCAAGGAGGGCAGCGGATCTTTCTCTTTTAAAACAGTAACAATCTGATGAAATTTTTCATTCAAACTTTTAACAAAATGGCTATGAGATCTTCTTCTGGTACTGAAGCTTCGACATAAACAAGTTGAGTTCTAATACTCTTCAGTCTATTGGCTAAAGCTGCAATATTTTCATCTTCACGCGTATGGATGGAATATAATTCCATTTTTAAACTCATATTTGAATACTTAGCTTTGGCACCAAAAAGCTTCTCTAACTCTATCCAGGTAGCACTTGAAGAATCAACGTCGTCCAAATAATGAATAAAATCATCTTCTAAGGAGGTTAGGATAATACCAAAAGCTTGTTCGTCTTTCCTTTGTAGCTCGTCAGATAATGCCCTTGTAACTGCAACGGATGTTCCAGATTCGTCGGCTGCGAGAGGCTTGACCACGTTCCATAAATTGTTGCGCATCAAATAGCCTTTAACTTTGATCTTCCAAGTGTGGAAGCCGGATCCGTTGAATTTATCCACCTTTGAGGCCATATTCGATATGTCAAGGATATCTTGGTCTTGCTTGCTATGCTTGCAAATAACGATTGTTGACCTTGGTTAATAGAATGTTGAATTGCCTTTTGCCAAACCTTCAACACTGCTTGAAAGAGTTGGCATCACAACTGAATTGCATTCAATAGCCTATTTGCAGTAGCTTAAACGTGAACACTAAGCATCCACCATCGAGCACCGAGCGTGAAATCCCTTTTGCGAGCATGGGGGTGTGACATCCCTTTTGCTTAAAGGGTTAATGGACATTGACCACTTGATTAAAGTGTGAAACTGGATAAAAATTACAAAAACTCAAACTGTCATGGCGAGCTCTCTGTAGGCGACAGTGCCAATTACAGTTTGCTTCACAACAGGCTCAAGAGGCCGATTTAGGAGATGATGCAATGTCGAAACTTTCTCAGATAGCCAGGGCAAATCTATTGCAAATGATTGCGGTCGAAATCGTGCTGGTCGACAGGCGGTTGTACCTTCTCTGCAGGCGGCTATACCCACGAAGCATCTAGTCGAGCCAAAACCGGGGCAAGCTCTTATGGCTCTAATACCAGTTGTTGGAGCTCGAGGCTATGAAGCCATGGTGGTTCAGAGCAAGAAGAGGGACGAGAGAGAGAGAGAGAGAGAGAGAGAGAGAGAGAGAGAGAGAGAGAGAGAGAGAGAGAGAGAGAGAGAGAGAGAGAGAGAGAGAGAGAGAGGAACTCGACACAGTATGCAGAGAAAGAAAACACACGCTACTCTCTATAATTAATAAAAGGTCCTTACATAGCTTTGGTAAGGTGATATCAACCACACCTTTTTCCTCATGCAAACTCAGCTAATCTGATGGTCTATAGATGTATGATTTGAGTCTTGTTCTCATAGGCTAACCGACAAGGGCTTGAACCCAATAGCTTGTAGAACGATGAGCTTGTTGTTGACATGCTAAGATTGAAAAAGGAGTTTTCTCATCCTCTAAATGGATTTGTGAATTTGCAAAACCGATGTTTCTTCTGTGTATGCCCAATGACTTTGCAAGTGCTCTATCCGTAAAGGAATGTGCATCTACTTTGTCCCTCGAATCAATGCATGGCATCATTGTTGCCCTCTTGAAAAGCATTTTCGTGGGCTGAGTGCGGGACCTTGACTTCTGACAAGGTGTTGAGAATGTTGGAAATCACTGCTCTCTGTATAGAATGTGCCGAGTTTTGCAAGTTGCAAAATACTGGTTGCTGGTGTAATTGATAAAAAATATCTCCTTGGAGTTTGGTTGCCAATCCTTGCATCTGCTCTTGCCAACACCTTGACATGGCACGAAGAATCTTCCTTTTCTACTTCTCATCGAGTTCTCATCGAGCTGGATATCCTTCCGCTCTTCAGCACTTAGAGTTTTTTGCCTTTGACTCTCTCTTTGTTCCCTTTTCTTTGCCCCCACTAATCATGTAAGCAACTTGTGAACTGCTCGAAAACTCTACTCGACTCTGTACTGGTGAGCACGGAGCCAAATCAAGAGAACCTGAAGAAAAAGAGATCAACGCGTGAACATACATTATGAAGAGCCCATGCATCAACAAGACAAAACATGTCACATACACTCACACACACACCTAATTGGCGAGAAGGCTCCATCCTATCTATAGAGAGAGAGAGAGAGAGAGAGAGAGAGAGAGAGAACTAAGCACACAAAGCAAAGAACCGCGCGTAGAGGAAAGAAAGGAAATTCACTGCAAAAACACCGCACAAAGAAGGAGAGAAAGGTGCTCTGCTCTACGCAAAAACCACGCACAGAGAATACCCTAAACCTATAGCTTTGTGCAGAATCCGCACACAGAGAAGGAGACAAAGGGGGTGCTTGTACGTCCAACACGTCCAAGAACTACTGGGGGTGGTAAAGAATGCATACCCCTCTTTTTTTAAAAATTTCCCCATCTTCATTATTCATCATTGAGTTTCCTCCCCCAAAAATCAAATGTAGACTCAAAAGTTCCCAAAAACTACTTAAAAAAGGAGTGTCCAAGAGAGCCCTGTTTGGACCACCTACACATGCTTTCACCCAGAGAGGTTGATATGCATCATCATTAGCTATCCACCGTGTGCACTGGACAACAATAAAGAGGACTCATGTTTAAGTTGATATGGATCATTATTAGCTAGCCACCGTGTGCACTGCACAACAATAAAGGAGAGGTCTTGAGGGTTAGCTCCATTGTGTCCATCTTGGAGGGATTGGCTATGGTAGTAATTAGATGGACCTGCACTACAAAATAAGCCTAATAGATTTGTGGAAGATACTATAGTTTGTTCATGTTTGAGGGGTATGAGTTAGCAATGGGTGCAGTCACAAAAGAGGCATGGCACATGAACTTTTCTGGTTGGTGCTGATTTCATATCACCAATAGATATTTTGAGATCCTTTCAGATCTCTAGCTCATGGAGGAAGGAAAAGGGGCTTTGTTGATAGTGTAGCATAGTACAGAGGTTTTCTGGCTTGCTCCCAATGAAGTGAGATTCTCTCTATCCGTGCTGAGAGTTGGTTGACTAGTTCCATGTAGGATTGGATGCTCTCATGGTATTGATTTTTTTTTTAAAGTCATGAGGTACTTAATGTTTTTGGCATAAATAATGGTTCATGCTGACAAGTGCAAGCGCAAAACAGAGCCCAACAGTCTCTACGCCAGGCCCGTGCACACATAACTCGTCATGGGAGTGAGCAGGGGGCACCACCTAGCTTTGAGCGGCTAGGACATTGAGAACATTGATTCAAATAACACTTACATAGCATACCACACACACACACACAGAGAGAGAGAGAGAGAGAAATTGCATTCTCCAAAGAATTTTCACGTGTGCGGAGATCCTACTCCTATGCATAGTGACCTTGGAGTCAGTGTGTGTGCACAACTTCTCTTTCAAGTGTTGACCCCCCGATAGTGACCTCTCATTGCTCTTTTATAGGTGCAGGTTGCTTAGTTTAGTATAAATTGATTAGGTTTAGGACCCTAAGCTGGAGGGACAGAACAAGCAATCGGGTCCCATATGGTTGACTGGTACATTGTTTTGGGAGAAATAAGAAAATGATATTCTCCTAGGTGGGCCTTTGTGACCATCACCTAGAGAGAGGTGGAATATACAAATGGGTTTTCTACAAAGTTTGGCTTGGAAAACAAAAAACGAATTACCCTACGAATGTTTACTGAGGAAGTGCATCGTGGATGAGATGCGAATGAATCGCAGGTTCTAATGGTGTGTTGGTGTAGTGCGCTTGTCAATTTTGGTGCCGGCTGGGGCGTCATCCTTTGATTTGTTGTCGCCATCGTATGGTTTTGGTGTCCTTTGTCGATGCGTCGATATCCATTTTCTTTGCTTTTTCTGCTTCATGTGCATGTCATGTGTGTGCGTTGTTGGTGCATGTGTGATTGTGTGCGTGTGCTTATGCCTGTAGTGTATGTTTGTGTGTGTACATACATACATGTATGTGCCTGTGAGTGTGTGTGTGTGTGTGTGTGTGTGTGGAAAGAGAGAGAGAGAGAGAGAGAGAGAGAGAGAGAGAGAGAGGGCTGAACGAGATAGAGAGATGGAGAGAGGGAGCTAAGGTCTTGAGTGAGTCTGTGTGTGTGTGTGCGCGCGCGCGCACGCGCGCTTATGTGAGTGTGTGTGTGTGTGTGTATGGAGAGAGAGAGAGAGAGAGAGAGAGAGAGAGAGAGAGAGAGAGAGAGAGAGATGGAGAGAGAGAGAGAGAGAGGAGCTAAGGTCAAGAGTGTGTGTGTGTGTGTGTATGGAGAGAGAGAGAGAGAGAGAGAGAGAGAGAGAGAGAGAGAGAGAGAGAGAGAGAGAGAGAGAGAGGGAGAGATTTCACTATCATCCTCGGAGGTCAAATATGACCTATGGGACCAAGAGAACATACATTGTCGGGCTCTTGATAAAAGAGTACATGGAGAACATAACTAAATGTGGATACAATAAAATTGTGACATATGTCACTTAGGAGGGGAAGGGGAAGTGGGTAAGGGAAATGGCTTGGGGGTTTTTGGGACCCGAAACTCCTCAATAATAGCCTTGCTGCCTCGATACACGGACCATTTGCCTGTTGATCGTGCATCTCGTACTTTTTGAAGCTCTTGCTTATTGACTTTAAGTTGAGCGGGTGTTAAGGCCTCACTCATCCAGATTTTAGTGCCCTTGAGGAGTCGTGCTTGTTGTAGAAGCACGATGCGCGCCTCTTTATTTTTGAAGACAAGAATACCTTGGTTGGTACGTCTGTCATGGTGAACCTTCTCGATTGCGTCGGGATCAAACCTGGCTGGGTGAATGGCTTGGTTGAGATTGGCTAGAGTCAAAGTGTAGGTATCGTCCTCCCCCTACCACGTAGAGGGCAAACCACCAATGCGAACAAAGATGTAAGGTTTCCAGTTTCTGAAACCTTAGAGATTGTACAAAGCCTGATCAAATTAACTTCGTTGTTAAGAAAACACTGTAGAATGATCCAACTATGGAAAATATTGGTATTTTTGGAACCGTAACCAGAGCTTTACGGTTAACTCACGACCTCACATGGTACTCCCCCTAGGTAGCATCCCTACACGCATAGGTAAAACCGGTTATGGAATGATTAATATATGGTTTGAATTTTTCAAAACCAAATTCTGACTAAATCTGGAAAAGTTACGAGCCCTGAAAGGCTACACTATGAATTTAATTAGTTAAGTAAAATTAAAAAGGTTTCAGTAATTATTACTGCTAAAGACTTTGTATCCTAAGGTTCTAGAAATTGCAAATATTTCCAAGTTTAATCACTAAAAGTCAGGAAAAATAGCAAAAATCGATTCTGGAAGTTGGGGGGTATGTGTGGGGCTGTGATGAACCTGCCCAAGACAAAATTAGCAGTATGTGGCGCTAGATGGAAGTTAGGGGCTTGCTTGAGGTACCAGGACCTGCCAGAAATAGCCAAAAAAGCTTTGAGATAATTATTAGAGGTAAAACATATCTTAAGAAACCCATGATAATTATCTTAATCTCAGATAATTAGTTTAACTAATTATTTCAGTAAAAAAACATTGTTATTAAGAAAAAATAAAAGGAAAAAAATAGCAAATTAATCCAAAAAGCTTTGAGATAATTATTAGAGGTAGAAGTTATCTTAAGAAACCCATGATAGTTATCTTAACCACAAATAATTAGTTTACCTAATTATCTTAGTATAAAAACACTATTTTTAAGGGAAAATTAAAAGGGAAAAATAGCAAATTAAACTAAAAAGCTTTGAGATAATTATCAAAGGTAAAGCACATTTTAAGAAAATTATGATAATTATCTTAACCACAGATAGTTAGTTTAGTTAATTATTTTAACTAATATTAACCAATTTTGTGTATAAACAAGGGAAAGGAAATTAGTAAATGAATTTATATAATTTTTCGATAATTACCAGAGATCAAAAATAACTTTTGAAGGTTGGAAAAATTACTTTGGCCCAAATAATTAGTATAACAAATTACCGTCGCCCAATATTGTCTAGATCAGACCAAAAATCTAGAAGAATAATTTATAAATCAATTTTATGATTCAGCCAGAAAATTATTAGAGATATAACATCTCAAACTCCATCTAGGGTAAATATCCCACTAGCAGATAGGTAACTCATAATTTACTAAGGCCAAAATAGGGTATTTTGGAACATAAATTAAAGGAGAAATTCAGAAAAATAGCTCCAATAATTATACGATAATTATGGGAATAGTATCAGGAAGCTCCAGGAGAAATATCTCATCCAAATATTTAATAAGGATACCTATTTACTCCAAAAATCTTTTTTTTTGGATAACAAGAATAAAAGAGATTATTCATTTAATTCTCTAATCGATTAAGTCCTTTATAAAGGCTGCCAATATGGCTCCAAAAAGAACAAGAGGAAATCCTCTTTCCGATGAAGAGGATACAATCAACAAAAGAAATAGAGCAACTAATGACCATGAGGCTGGACCTATTCATAGGCCTACGGAGGAAAGTTTGCAGGCGCCAGCGCAGAGCAAATGGCTAACCAATCACACAGGTGGATTTCCACTTGTTCACTTAAGACTTTAAATAGCTGAAAGTTCGTTTATAAATTAACATTGCATACGTAAGAACTAGGAAGGATTAACTGGTCGTAAACAGAAGGTGACTTCCAAGAAACCAACGAGCAATGGTTGTTAATAGGAAATAAATGATTGGGCTACGACTGATTGACCTAGGAAAGAAATGTTTGATCATCCTTAAAACAGCTTGTCTCAAGACACCTCCAATTTCTTGGAATATTTTACTCCAGGTAATGAGTAATGACGACGACTCCGCCATGGATGAGTCGGTTTCCTCAGTTCGCGTGGAATCTTTACCTCGTGCTTGTTTGTGCTTGTGGATATTACTTAGGATATCGACTTTATCATAGAGGAACTGCCCAGTTGTATGGGCAACCGGTTGGCGTATGGGCGCCCGGACTATGGGTGATGGCTTTTTCCACTCCGGTTTTTATAAATAAGGAATGGGTGCCATTTTTTCACCCCTGTATAGGTGGTCTTGAGACAAGCCAGTACTGGTCAGAGTTACTCCAGGATGACAGTACCTTGTCTTAAATCCAAAGATGTTTGTTTTCAATACTGTTTTCAAGGGTTGTTTTAATGAAATTCAAAAGTTAAAAGAAGCTTCAGGGAGAGAGAGAGGAGGGTTGTGCCAAGGGTGGTAGGCCCCTCTGTTATATTCTATGTCTATTTGATTATTCAAGTGCTCTTTGTGAGCTTTGGCCAATTATGTCCGGCCGGCCAGTTTGTACTCACTTTGACCATTCAAGAATCTATAAATTAAATACGTGCAAGAGGGAAATGGTCACTCTTGCACAGGGGGAGATTGCACCCAGTGTCTGCCTTATTCTTCTCTCCTCTCCACTTCTTCTCTCTCATCGTGCCGGCGTAGCACTCCGCTCTAGGATGTGCGCCTGCAGGCTTCCTGTCTCTCTCTCCCGCCCTCTATCTCTCTTTTTTCGTGTATATCGTCGATTATGTGCTCGTGGATTCGTCAGGTATGGAGATTTTTCCGTTTTACGGCTTGTAGTATATTGTTTTTCGTTATTTTGCAGGGCAGCCACGCATCCCGTTGTAGCGTGCGCCTGCACGTTTCTCCCTCGCTCTATTCTATTCTCTATCTCTCTATGTTCGTGTTGAGATCGATCATGTGCGTATGCGACAATTCAGGTATGTTGATCTATAGTTTTATGGTATGTATTGTGCTATTATGAGTACTTTGCAGGGCAGCCACGCTCCCGTTCGTAGCAGTGGTATCAGAGCTAGCAAAACGTTCTTGGTGATATGGACATCACCTCCACAAAGAGAATCATGATAACGATCATACCCTAGAGCTAAGCATACTTATTTCTGTAATTTTGTTGGCAACAATGTTGTTTATCAAATTGAATGTTTATTTTTTCTTTCTTAGTTTGGTCGCTATGTGGTTTAGTTAAGCAAGACCACCTTGATCAATGGCTTAACTAGATTTTATGAAGGATAGTTTAATTAGGATCCCGTGATTTAGCAACTGTGATGCATGCAACCAATTTCCCATAAGGTGATGGAATAAGAAAAAATAAGAGAAATTTAAATGTAGTGGGATTATATATAGTTATTAAGAGAATAATAATAAATAATTTTAAAAAAATCATGTATATGTAATTGGTAAGAAGAAGATGATTAAGAGGGTAGATTAGAAATGTCATAGGTATGAAACTAAAAGAGGAGAAGGTTGCATGCTTTGAACAAGAAAGAGGAAAAGAAGAAAAGTAGAGATTTATGCGACATCATAGGAACAATCCCAAGAGACTCTTGAGACATGCTTAACAAGTCTCACACTCCAAGACAAATCATGTCCTTAAGAGGAATCTACTATGATCAATCCCCCACACCTTGGAAGGAGGAGAGGGAAAAATTGAAGCCTGACTCTTTCGTAGTGGGAACTTACCCCAAACGAAGCCTTTAAAAGAAGAAAAAAAAAAAAAACCAAACAAACAAAGGTCTATATGCATCAACACAACGGACCTCAGCCGAAACAACCACCATCAGCGGTAGTAGCAACGGTGGACGACGGTGGTTAGCAGTGACAGCCAATTGCAATACATCGCCAACAAGAGAGCGGGGAGAACTACTGGTAGATGGAGAGCATGAGCCTCTACCAGAAACGTGGATAACTACGGCCCGCCATTATTGGCCTCTCTTTCTCGATAAAAACTACCCTTGCAGGTTTTTTCCATGCATCGGCGGAGAACTACCCACTGCCTTCTTCACGCCGCCATGCAACAATAATGCATGCAGAACTGGAGCGGCTGGACTCTCAACTACCTTTTGTAGAAGCAGTCTATCGCATCACCAAACCTCAACACTTTCCCCCCCTTTGACTTGCATTCACAGGCGACATCAGTAGTACGAGCAATATGCAGGCTGCAGCCCCTCCAACTCAACCCAACCACCAACACGTCCTCAACCACTACTTTTCCAATCCTCATAAGTTGAACAATCACATACCTGAACCAGCGATAACCGTTTTCTTTCTCTCTCTCTCTCTCTCTCTCTCTCTCTCTCTCTCTCTCTCTCTCTCTCTCTCTCTCTCTCTCTCTCTCTCTCTCTCTCTCTCTCTCTCTCTCTCTCTCTCTCTCTCTCATGGCGGTGCCAGTCTGCTGTAAATCACTGCTAACCATACCTTTTTCTATGCATGGCCTCGTGCTCATGCGGGCCGACTCCACTCATGTGGCTATCACCCACTGCATCCGCCTTTGTGACCACGAGCTTCAGTACACTTTCAGCCGTCCAACTGCCCCCTCCCTCCCTTGCGCATGCAGAACAATAACATCTCTCTCTTCCTTCCTCGCCAACAAGCATGCAAGTTAACAAACCACTCCCACATGGTGTTCCCCCTTAACTACCTTCCTTTGATTCTCTTTTGTAGAGCATGCACGAAGCACTGAGTCCCTCTTTGCTTGTGGTGCCCACACCACTCTCTCTCTCTCTCTCTCTCTCTCTCTCTCTCTCTCTCTCTCTCTCTCTCTCTCTCTCTCTCTCTCTCTCTCTCTCTCTCTCTCTCTCTCTCTCTCTCTCTCTCTCTCTCTCTCTCTCTCTCTCTCTCTCTCTCTCTCTCTCTCTCTCTCTCTCTCTCTCTCTCTCTCAGTACGGCCGTCAACCACTGCCATGCAGTGGTTCTTTCACTCACCACCCACCACCTGGTTGTGTTTTGATAACCGCATGTAAAACAAGGGTATCACCCAAGGCTTCATGCGCTAACTACCACTCCTCCTTAAGATAACACTGACTGATCCCAGCTCAGACCCACACATTGCAGCACTGCACATGCAAATGAGACATGACGACCATTTTTATTAGTTTGATTTTTTTTCTCAATCACCTCACCCTCTAGCCACAAAAGCTCAGTCGTCATCCCTCTCTTTCCTATTGTGATGAACCAGTCCGTCAGTCTCTCTTGCTCTCTTGTCTGACGACTGCTGCACATACTCTTGGAGCACTAATGGCTTGACGAGTCCTGCCGCGTGTGGCGGGCTGCTAACCGATGAGAGAGTGCCAAACCTTCCCCTCAAACACATGAACCATCCCTCCCACCTTGTCGCGACTAGCTCTCTCGCTCTGAGTTGCCAACCCCTGATGAGCAAGTTTCACAGCAGCCTTCGGATATTGACTCTCTCTCTCTCTCTCTCTCTCTCTCTCTCTCTCTCTCTCTCTCTCTCTCTCTCTCTCTCTCTCTCTCTCTCTCTCTCTCTCTCTCTCTCTCTCTCTCTCTCTCTCTCTCTCTCTCTCTCTCTCTCTCTCTCTCTCTCTCTCTCTCTCTCTCTCTCTCTCTCTCTCTCTCTCTCTCTCTTTTTGTCCCATCATCTCGGGGGGGCACTTGAGAAAGCCAGGCTGAAAAGCAATCTTTGCACGCAGGATTCATTTAGATGAACATGCACATCAACGAGCCTCGGCATGATCACAGCACTTCCAAAATTCACGATAGGAACTAGAAGTGTGCTTATTACCATATCACCCATTGAGATAGATGTTATTTTCCCTTTGCTCATTTCCACTGAGCCAGCAATAATGTATTTGTCAGTGACAATGCTTTTGCTGCGAATCACAAAATTGTTCTCGGGAAACATGCTGCAGCTGATCCCCTTACCCTGATGAAAGAAGTGGCAGGGAAGCTAGGGAGGAGCTCGGTGAGTCAGGCACTTTTCTAGAAACATTAGTGGGGCAGGACCCTTGGCCCTTGGGAACACTCTCTCTCCCCCTTGGATCACCACAAGGCAGACACTATCAAAGCTCCTCAACGACTGATAAATACAGCGTTAGCAACTGCTTGTACTGCTTCATCTTGCCCTACCACTCGTTGATGCAAACGATCAGCAAAACCTATCAATCGCTCCTTCTCGTTTTGGCCCAGACGGCTCACAGGAATGCCCCTCCATCTGCCCACCACCTCAACTATTTGATCAGGACCCACTGTTTCTATAAGTATAGTATTATCAATAGTATTTTATTTTATTGATTGTTACATTGTACTCACATTTGCACATGCTTGATCAACACGGTCAATCGCTTTTTGAGGAAGGTGTCAATAACATATGGACTTGAAAACTGAGTAGCTACAGCCAAGGCCTTATCCATTATGCAAAAACCTTGGTGTAATTGATATTCCCTTTTTGACACCATCAAGGATGCTTAGTTTGTCGGCTACATTGGGTTCAGTAACATGCACCTGCTGAAAGAGCCTTTCTAAAGCTGCATCTCATTAAACACATTTCATGTAATGTTTTGCGATTGTTGCCCCAATACATCTAAGAATACCTTCAACAAGCAATGACTTGCACAAGTCTGTTGTAATCATAAATCCATGTGTGCAACTTGCTCCTAGCACAAGATGTATTTTATTGATAAACAGAATAAGTTTTCCGCCAATTTTCTTTGAATCCTTTGAAAGAGCCCCGAAGCGTGTTTCCATATCTCCATGCCGGGTTGCATCGGTAATTAAAGCACCCACATCCAAATCTTTTACTTTCATGTCGAAGAGAATGCTTGGCGCCTCTCTCCTGGCTATTTTCAGAGCAAGGCCTCTGACTACTGTAGCTTTTCCAACTCCTAGATTCCCAACAAGCGTCACATTCATGCAGGATCTCTCAATAAGGATGCAAATGATGCTACCAATCTCATCATCTCTGCCATAGGAATTAATTTTGCGTTGGTATTTATTTGTTGGCCCAATCTACTGTCTGTCCTCTGGCCTGTACATGATATACCCTCGTGATATTATGACTAAAACTAGTCAATGCCCTTTACACAATTTAGTTTTTTACAAAAAGGTAAACTAAATAAATCAAGAGGATTGAATGTTAGAGACAATAGTTTGCAATATCAAGAGGACTGCTACACCTATTCAAAACAAAACAATCGGTAATATATGGATTTCATCTCACTTTTTGCTCAATCCAAGGCTAATCATAGTAGATGCCTGTAAGTAATCAGTGAAATTCTGGCTCTTACATTGAGCTAGACACTCGAATCAACTCTGGTTCCTACATTTTTTGTTTGTTTATCAGTCTACTTTATCTATGCTATTAAGTTAGAACTGCAAAAATTTTCTTTCAGCTCAATTGTCTCACATTTTTCTCAGTTGTATACGAATCCCCTCTATGTTGTCATTACAAGTTTATGACTAATTATTAACCTCACACTAAAACATTTTGGATTTGTTAGCTATATGCTGGCGTAAGTTTGCTAGTTGCAGCATTTGTACCTCTCCCCATATGCCAACAATGGTATATATAAATTCAAATACAGTATACTCTCCTGGTATATACATCAAATATTTCATTCCTCTTTTCATATTTCAATTCTCTGTATTGTGTTCTAACATAAATACTCAAACACTGCTAAGGTTATCACTTCTCATTATATTGAAAGGAATTTTTATTGAGATGATTTGTTTATAATCTATGCAGCTACTCATGTAAGCTAAGGTGCTCTGGGATACTGAACAACAATTTGTAAGTACTTGGTTATATTGCACAATGGTGTCCAGCATATAGTACATATTCTTTTCTCCTTTATGACTTGTCTAGTCCATTGGTCACATGCACACAGATTCGCCAATTTAGGCAGTGTGTAGATACTCATCTTGGTGCAGATCTGCCGATTTAGGCAACACATTGATAAATTTCAGATTCAAGATTTTTTTCAAACTTATACCAAATGCAGATTCGCCGATTTAGGCAGCATTAGTGCAGATCCGCCCATTTGGGCAGCACGTCTTATTGGTGTAGATTCGCCGATTTAGGCAACACCAATCACAAAATCATGCTGCAATGGCTGGCCACCACTGTAACTGGTATGAT
The DNA here is from genome assembly GCF_014529385.1 of Adiantum capillus-veneris. Taxonomy (NCBI): domain Eukaryota; kingdom Viridiplantae; phylum Streptophyta; class Polypodiopsida; order Polypodiales; family Pteridaceae; genus Adiantum; species Adiantum capillus-veneris. Next base: position 44,149,264 of record NC_140936.1, on the reverse strand, counting down.
TTTGTTACCCGGGTATAGAAAATGAAAGATATTTTGAATTTGGATTTGGAATTGGTACATGATGATTTTCTGCTGCGACAATATTTATGGAAGTGAACTTGATTTATACAATGATGAATGTGACCAATGATATCCTGATTCATCAGGGTATGACATATACTGCTTATTCTAGTGGTATGGGACACTAGAATAGGTAGTATGTGGATGACGGCATGCATAAGATAATGTTGTTTAGTTCATATATTATGTGATTTTTTTGACACAACGTACTAATCACTGTTTTTGACAAGTATTGTTTGCAGATTTTTTCTTAGCAACTGAGGACAGTTGCTTTCCAACGGAGAGGTATGCTATAGAATTATTAGCTATTGCAGCTGACAGGTGGCAAGAGCATCAGAAGATAATGGATTATGCAAAAGGATGTTATATTTTATGTCTATTTGATTATTCAAGTGCTCTTTGTGAGCTTTGGCCAATTATGTCCGGCCGGCCAGTTTGTACTCACTTTGACCATTCAAGAATCTATAAATTAAATACGTGCAAGAGGGAAATGGTCACTCTTGCACAGGGGGAGATTGCACCCAATGTCTGCCTTATTCTTCTCTCCTCTCCACTTCTTCTCTCTCGTCGTGCCGGCGTAGCATTCCACTCTAGGAGGTGCGCCTGCAGGCTTCCTGTCTCTCTCTCCCGCCCTCTATCTCTCTTTGTTCGCGTATATCGTCGATTATGTGCTCATGGATTCGTCAGGTATGGAGATTTGTCCGTTTTATGGCTTGTAGTATATTGTTTTTTGGTATTTTGCAAGGCAGCCACGCATCCTGTTGTAGCGTGTGCCTGCACGTTTCTCCCTCGCTCTATTCTATTCTCTATCTCTCTATGTTCGTGTTGAGATCGATCATGTGCGTATGCGACAATTCAGGTATGTTGATCTATAGTTTTATGGTATGTATTGTGCTATTATGAGTACTTTGCAGGGCATCCATGCTCCCGTTTGTAGCACCTTTTCCCTAAGCCCTTGATTGAATGTGAGTCGGCGCTGTTTTGCTTGCATCATATAGTAGTTGATCGCATCTTCCCTGTCTAGCTGAAGCCTTTCTAGATCCAAGGTGTGGTTGCGGAGATGGGAAATTAGGCGCTATAACGGGCTGGCCATGACTCGCACAGTGGCTATCTGTACCTTGATGGGTAGGATGGCCTCTTTTTTGTATACCAGATGGAAAGGGGTGAAACCTAGTGATGTTCCAAATGTTGTGTGGTAAGTCCAAAGAGCGGCCATGAGATGCTTATCACAATCACTTGTGTGGTTATTCACCTGCTTTCTCATTATTTTACAGATCATGTCGTTTACCTTGTCCACTAGACCATTGCACTATGGATAGTATGGAGGTGGAGTCTGGGCATGTGATGCCTAGCTTTTTCATCAGTTCTCCCACCAAGTCGCCTTTGAAATTTGGCCCTCTATCAGATATTATCTCTAGAGGTGTGCCAAAATGGCAATAGATGTGCTAAAATATGAACTTCACCACTTCTTGGGCTGTAATGCGTGTGGTGGCTGCTGCTTCCGCCCATCGGGTCATGTAGTCTACACCAACTAGAATGTACAGTTTACCCGATTGGGCCCTTGGTAAAGGTCCAATTGCATCTATTCCCCACTACTCAAATAGGCCATATGAGATTATGGGAGTTTAAGGTTCATAGGTTAGTGTTTGATCATTGGATACTTGACAAGCTCTGCGTGTTTTACACCAATGATGCACATCCCTGTTTAGACTAGGCCAAGAGAATCCTGCCTGGAGAATCTTCCTACTAGTAATATCTATAGCAAAGTGTCCACGCAAACACCATCATGGTAACTCGAGATCACCTCTGTGATTTCACTAAAGATTGGCACTCGCCTGAGGATCTGGTCTTTGCCCTTGCAGTACAAGGTGTTGTTTATAAGGTGGTATCTTGTTGCCTTTTGGAAAAGCCATTGTTTCTAGCTGTTAGAAGCTGGACACACCCCACGGAGACTAACTACTCGGAGGATTATCATTTTTTGTAATTATTCATTTATTGAGGAAACCTGATTTTTCACCTTGTAAATATTGGGACTTACAGAAGTTTCCAGATTGTATCCCAAATTTGATAGATAGATGGAATAGTTGGTTGATTTTGGAACGTTAGGGTTTGAGAATTGTAAGGTATATACACCACTTTTTGACCTTAATGAAAAACCTTTTGTCATTTTAAAAACACAAGTTTTGAAGTCTGTGAGTGAGCGTATTGTGTACGAGAGAGTGTGTGAGCTTCATCTTGACGCTACGTGTGCACCGGTGTTTGGAATCGAGTGCAGAGAACTACAGCGTGTTGCCCCCGATGAGAGCTACACGCCGATACCTACATTGCACGCATACGGTTTGGTTTTGCGAGCTCCTTCTACCAGTTTCATCTGGTGATTTGGTGAGCATATGTTGTCCGATTTTGCATTGCAGCATATCCACGTGTTCACATTGAGTAGAACTACACATTAGGCACTTTAGATTTCGGAAACGAAGACCTGCAAATTTCGGCCAAACATCCTACGCGATTTTGCACCGGGTGTTTTGGGTTTGGGTTGGGATTTTGGTTCATAGATCTTAGGGAGAGCGACCTATTGGTGTTAGTAGGGTCTCCTTTAAGTTCTATGGTGTTTCGAGATTGTTTGATGAGTGTTTGGCTCTAGAAAGCGTTGTAGGAAGTTTCCTCTTATGCACTCTTGAAGGCTGTGACTTAGACAATTCGTAGATGTGAGGTCCCCACCCCGCCGTATCAAACGGCGGATCTGATGGTGAACCTGGTGGTCACTAGATCTATAGCGGAAGCAAACAAAGTGGTTCAGGGTTCAGCTAGCGGACGATCTCTCATCACAAAGTGAGTCGAGTTCAAGCCTACTAGTAGTGAGATCTAGCTCCACCTTGCAGGGGAAGCGTACTTAAACTATCTAGCGATCCTAAGACCCACCTTCCAAGAGGAGAGAAACCCCGAGTGCATTTTTCCCCATGTTTTAGAGGCACGTACACTTGAGACATCGCCGCTCTAGGGGCAATGAGTATTACTAGTATCGATTTAACACTATGGGGACAGAGAGTTCCCGACCAATCGGGACCACCCTTTTCATAGGCATTGGCAACCTGAGCCAAGCTCCCACTTTCCACCCCCACACTCACACTTCCTTGTGTGTCCTAATTACTACCACAATAATTGTTCAACATAAACATTCCTTGATTAGATTCCGAATCACAATGTTTGTTAAGACAGCCCTTCAACCAGTATTGCAAAGCGGCACCAAGACACTATTCTAGTAAAAATTATACTCAAAATTATTCATTAAAATTCCAATGTTCTGGAGGTACAACATCCCCCCTCGAGCGAGAGTTTACTGTTCCCATTGTCGCCTAGCTGCCCATACAACTAGGTATGTCCACCGCATAGAAAGCACGACATGGACATTTCCACCGCATAGAAAGCAAGACGTGGGTTCACACCGCTTAACCAGCAGACGTGGGTATCCACCACTTAACCAGTAGACGTGGATTCAAGAGCCCTTAACCAGGAACTCTACCCCTTCGGGAGGGGGTTCAGACTAGTATCAACATTGGAAAAGAAATGAACATGCCGAGCTAAATTTTCCCTAGCAGACATTCTTTCCTATTTCAAAGAGTATATCCATCAACCATTCTTTCCTACTTAGAATTCAATATACACTTCAATTCAAATGCCGAGGTTTCCGTCGGATTTCGCCAACATGTTAAGGGATATGTTCTTTCCTAACTTATCGTATGCAATGTTAAATTAAAAAACTTGAATAAAAATGTGACCTACCTCCTCCATTCCTCGTCATTGGCCCGTGAGATGGCCGGTACTTGGTCGTCCATGGGAGCTTTTCCCTTCCCATTCACATTGCTAGTTCCCGCCTCGCGGTCGTGGGCACCACCGAAGCGAGTACTCTTTACCGGGGCCATTTTATACTCACTACTTACTTGACAAACTCGGAGAAAAAGAACTAATGTCCGAGAGTACCATAACAATCAAGATGACAGATTAGAATCACTGAGTAATTCATTCTATACGAGGGGGTTAGATTTCCTCCAAGACATAGTAAATTATGGATAGTACCTTACTTGTTCCCATGGGAATTGGCTCTAAAGTTAATTACTTGGCCTAGGTAATTAGTAATTTCAGATTGTTACTAATTAAATTACTAGAGAGGTGAATTAAACATGCTCAATCACCTCCCTAATGTAAGTAAAGAGATGCAGAATTACCATATGCATAGGTGAGAGAATTCTTCCTTCCTAGTGGATTAATGACGGGTTAATTTCCCTTAATTACATCCTAATCTATGAGCAGATTGAATCTAACTTAGTTATTCAAACATTGTGTGGTAATGGGATGAAATTGGCCAATTCCACATCATTATCGGCTTGACAATTATTTACTATGAAGACTAGTAGGAGATTTCGTTTTACTAATCATGCATTAAGCTATGATTAGGAGAGGTTAATTGCTTGCATAATTAACAATTGAATGATGATTATGTAATAGACTAATGATATGGGGAATTAGAGAGCAGCTATTGAGTAATTTAGCTATGATTAAGCATAATAGTTACGAGATTATGAGAATTGTAGAGAGATTTGCAGCAAAACATAAAATAGATTGATATTACCGTGATTAGGGGCTGAAATCTACTCAAAATTTTGGTCCAGTGGAGTTCTCAAGATGAGAATCGGGCAGCACTTCCCTCCTTTGCTTCTTCTCCAAAAACTATGTGTATCGGCAGCACCTCCCCAAGGTGTATGTGTAAGTGTGTGTGTGTGTGTACTGAGTGGGTGTGTGAACATGTGTCTGTGTATTTGTGTGAGCACACCTTTAAATAGGCTCATCCAAGCTGAAAATCGAACCTAGATGCTATAAGCATCTGAGTGAGCTCTCACATCATGCATGGCAAGTCTAGTTTCCTGCCTACCAAGTGTCCAGTTAGCTAGTCTAACTGGCTCTCACACTCACTCTCAAGCTTGGAAACTCTCCCACAACTCCCACAAGACAAGAGGGCGCCCCCTAGCTGCTAAAGCTGGCTCTGAGTGGCCTGGAACCTGTTCCCACACAGCCTCGAGCCCCGGTGCCTCCCCGCACAACTTTAGGAAAAATTGGTTTTAGGCTAAAACGGCCCATGCGAATCGGAATTTAATGCCGTAAATTGCTATACTAAGCTCTAACTAAGGCATACTAGTCCGAGTACCTGCCATATTTAGCAGCCCCCGCGGTTCGAAAATGCATTTTTTAAAATTCGGGTACGGGTGCAGTTTTTCGAGACGGTCAAAATTGGACGGGTCGGGTGACCAAAAACTTACTATTTTTGGAAAATTTTCACAAAAATTATTTTAATTCACTTTTGGAAGCTTTATAACATTCTGAACATCATGGCACCGACAGAATTTAGAAAACTGCTATAAATAATACCTTTGTTCCATTATGATCTTTTCATGGTACAATGGTGCTCTTTTAGCTCGGGGTCAGAGACTTTACATCCTCCCCAACGTGAAAAATTTGAGATGTCCTCATCTCAAGAATACATCTGGATAAGCTCTATGCTAACTACTTAGGTACATATATCATTTGTCTAAAGTAAAGACATCCTTTGATAATAGTCTTTAGCTTTATGCGTCTTATTCTGCTGAACTTTGATGAGATCCTGGTCCTTGAATTATTGCTCACTAGGATTAGCAGTTGCAGCATACAGAGCTGCTCTCTCATCAGCTTCGTCACCCACAGTTGGTTGTCTCACTGCGGCATTAGCGAAAGCTCCGTTTTCTTGTCCTATGTTCCCTCTTCCTCGGCCTCCTCTTTCATTTGGTTGGCCTCGCCCGTTGACGTTCAGAGGTACATTATTAGCACTAGATGTTTGGGAAATCCTTTTTGGACATCGGCTTTTATAATGTCCATACTCCTGACACTCAAAGCATCTTATATTGGGAAACTCGGTAGCTGCCGTAGTAGCTACTACCGGACGATGGTCGTATGCAGGGTTGATTAATCTGTTACTCCAGTTGTCTGTCCTGGCCCTCTTTGACAAATAGTATTGACTATCTTGGGTAGCCCTCTGAATCTCTTTAGCTAATGGCTTGGCCCTTAACAAGGCATCGTGTAGTGTTGTACGCCTGAGAGCTTCCAACCGAGTATTAAAAGGTTCGATTAGCCCTTGGCAGAACCTCGCCACCTGTTGTTCCAAGGTCGTCTTTGGAGCATATCTTCGAAGAGTGAAAAAATTTGCATAATACTCTTCGACAGATGAAGTCAGCTGCCGAAGTGAAAAGAACTCATTCATCTTCAAGGTTTTATAGGCAGGTGGTAAATAACGTCCCATTATTGCACCTTTGATGTCTTCCCAAGATTGGGAAGATCCCTTAATATCCAAGACTTCCCTGCAATGTTGCTTCCACCATATTTTGGCATCGCCAGACAAGCGGAACATCGCAAGCATGGTTTGATTCATGGGTTGGGTTCCCTCAGCTTCAAAGTAATCGTCCATGGCTTCCATCCACACTTCCGCATCTCTCTCCACATTTGTCCCCTTGCCCTTAAAGAGTGGAGGCTGGGATTATTTAAGGAGGAGCTTCTTCTCTTGCGCTACCGAGTAGAGAGTAGCAGGCGGTGCCTATCCGATGGTATAAAACTCATTACTATAGCACTCTTCTCAAATGAACCTAGGCTTTTCCATACTCAAGAAGAAATTTAACTTTTGGGCTTAACCAGCCTACTTAATCTGTACATCTATCACAAAGGATTTAACCATTCCACCATTAGTTTAAGTTCCATTGAATACATCCAAAATTGTCCGATAAATAATGGTAAAACCTTTTCTCGAGAGCTTTGATCCATAATTATAACTTTATGTGCATCAACAGGCTACCTGCCCGCAGCACTAGTCACACCAACGACTTCTCAAAAAACATCATGTGGAACCCACTGAATCCCAACAAGCTCAACGAGTAGAAATCTTTAACATCACTCAGGAGAAAATCCACTAGACAAATCCAATGTCATTATTCTGGGAAACATCATGCTCAAGCTTTGAGTACAAGCTATCCTACTATCCCTTATTTTTTTAAAATTTCAAACAACATCATTTTCCAGTTCGTAAACCTATAGCTCTGATACCAGGTGTGAGGTCCCCACCCCGCCGTATCAAACGGCGGATCTGATGGTGAACGTGGTGGCCACTAGATCTATAGCGAAAGCAAACAAAGTGGTTCAGGGTTCAGCTAGCAGACGATCTCTCATCACAAAGTGAGTCGAGGTTCGAGCCTACTAGCAGTGAGATCTAGCTCCACCTCGCAGGGGAAGCGTACTTAAACTATCTAGCGATCCTAAGACCCACCTTGGCCAAGTTTTGGACCGAAATGCCAAATTTCTGGTAAACAGGTCAAATGGAGTCCAAATCAAGAAATTTTTGAACCTAAACCACATCTCGCAAGAAGATAGGAGCACATGTCAAATTTCATGAAAAGTGGTTCAGGGACCTCCATTATAAGAAATTTTCACCTCATTTTTAGCTCATTTTCACTATTGACTTTGTGGAGAGAGCTTCTGCCACCTAGAGCGGACGGACCTTCCAACAGCTTCTACGACACGCACGACTACCTGAGGAGCTTCAAACATGAGAGGTAGGCTCACCACCTTGAGCTTTTCGCGCATGTTTTTCGTTTTGTCGCGAAAACTAGCGTAGGGTTCACACACAAAGCGAGCGGTAGAGACCTACAAGTAGAGGCGGCGACCTAATGGCTAACCCAAAAGCAACAAGACTTCATCGGCAGCTTACCCTAGCATAGGAGACTAGTCGAGGATTTCCAAAGGCAGTAGAAAACCATCGGGAAAAACCCTAATTCCTAGAATCCCGCAAGAGGCCACCAAATGGGAAATCGGCGAAGAGGCGACCAAATGCTACCAAAATTCATGGGTAGGAGCATCTCGACATGCTCAATAAGTCTATGTGACCCGCATGACCAAAAAGTGACCCGAAGTGGCACTAAACTTCAGAAACGGCATCAGACACACAAAGCGTCAAAATTGCTCTCGCGGCCAAACCACATGCCCGTTTGCCACCAAACTTCACGAGCGGCTTTCCTAGACCATCAACAACCAAGTCCTATGGTGGTAGACCACCACTAATCATCGAAGACATGTAAACACAACCACGGGTGCTTCTAGAGTGACAAATTGCCAAATGAAGCTCCGGTGAAGCCAAAGTCGACAAAAACCATACGGCAAGGATCCCCAGGGGATCAGGAAGCTATGGAGACCAACATCAAGAAATTTCATCACCAAAAAGCACTCCAAAGTCAGAAAACGGCTTGAAGGCTTTGAAGTCCACACAGGGAGTTATTCTCTATCCATTTGACTTTTTTATTGAAATTAGCCTTAAAAGGGACTCAGGGGGACCAAGGGCAGGCACTAGGAGCACAATCCATGAAAAAATCATCAGGAGACATCCTACGCGTAGGATGTCTCAAGGACATTTCTGGGCACAGATCCCAACATTTTTCATCATACACATTTTTTGAGTGACCTTTACATGCTATCCACCAAGTCTTATCACATTTGGACCAAAATTGACCTCATATGCATGAAAAAACACAAAGTTAGGACATAGAGGAAATAATGGGCCATAGACCTACCAAATCTTGTCCAAATCACATGAAACTTGCATGACACATTCACCAACACATCACCAACCAATCTGTGTGGTCAAAAGTAAAAATTGGTGAAGTAGACATCCTACGCGTAGGATGTCTATTTGACATTTTTGGCCTTCAGAGGATGGTTTTTCATTCCAGATCCAATCACCTCATCATCAAGAGCTCATATATCAATTTTGAAGCCATTCTAATCATTTTTGACCCCCAACACCTTCAAGATACACTTTTTTTGAGCCCAAAAACACTACATAGGCTCTTGCAAGCATCAATCCTTGAGCAAATCCAAATCCAAGAGCATATCCATGTTCCATAGGCCAAGGACTACCCACATAACAAATCTCATGTCATTTTGATGAAATAGACATCCTACGCGTAGGATGTCTCCAGCATAATTTGGACCTTCTGTGCAAAGAGTGACATCATGGGAGCCAATACCATGGTGCAATGAGCCCATATACCAATTTTCAACCCATTTGGACATCAATTGCTACCTGTTATGGAATTTCTGTCCAATTTGTGACCTAAAGCCTGAATCAGCCAAAAAAATCCACTTTTTGATGCCCAAATCCAAATCTAAGCACATAGCCATGTTTCATAAGCCATACACTACCAGCATGTCAAGTATCAACCAATTCTGATGAGAAAGACATCCTACACGTAGGATGTCTAAATGGAAATTTTCGGCCAGATTTGCACTGTGAGCACATGCACAGTTTCACAAGTTCTTTTTAAGCTTTATTTTCAATTTTCAAGTCATTTGGATAGTTAAAACTCAGTTTCTCAGCTAATATGGAAAAAATGCTAACTTCAAACTACTGAGTGCAACAGGATCTATGGCAATCGCGAAGTCACCAGCAAAGAAGAAAAGAATGACCATCAAGGATTACCTAGAAGAAGTGGAGCCCTTCGTCATACCAGAAGGAACACTAAAGCCCACCAGCACATGGATCCAAGAAGATCTGTTAGAGTCCAACAACCTAAAGATCTACCAAGGAGTGTTCAAAGACACTGAAGGGAATGTGATCGAGCTACCAATGCTGCCGCGAGAACTCAATGAGTTCGTAAGAAGCAAGATGGCCGGGTACTTGGAGAAGATTGATCTCCACGACTACTTTGAAGCAGTACCGACAGGAGTGGACATAAAGAGAGTCTGGGAGTTTGTGACAACCATCAAAGAAGATGGAGTGGCCAAAGTAACAGATCTACAAGGCAAGCCAGAAACATAAATAATAATCACTGAGCAGGTTGTAGCCGATGCACTAGACCTCTCTAACAATGGGGATAGTGTAACTAAAAGAAGGGATGAGGACAAGGTGTACAATGAGAAGAAAGGAAACTACACCTTTGAAGATATTGCAAACCCAAGAGTGGCAGTCATGAGTCAGTTGTACAACCAATACTTCCACATGTGTACGAAGAGGCCACAAAAGTACAGAATGCCGCCAGGTGCAATTGCCACAACATTCACTTGGGCAATGACGAAAGGCACCCCAAAGATAATCAATTATGCAGCATATATACATGACAACCTAGTGAAGATGGGTAACAAGAAGCCAACATATATTGTGCCAGGAGAACTAATCACTAATGTGATTTATGGGGCACTGCACGCAAAAGAAAGATGGCCTGACCCCCCGTCTCAGAACGACTTGCTGAGGCTAAAAGAAAACAAAGAAGACGAGCCCCAAAGAGCACCAAGGGTTGCCACGAGACTGAAAAGACGGCTAGAACCTATTCAAGAGGAGCAGCCATAGCAAAAGAAAGGAAAGAAAGAGTTTGCCCAAGTTCCGATGAAAGAAACAAAGTCACAAAAAGCGGCAAGATTAGAGAGGCTGATGGAGAGCTTCAGAGCAGAGAGAGCCCTTAAAGGTGATCTGAGTGAACTCTGGAAGCCATCTCTAGAGTCAATGTCGGGATCATCCCAAAGAGTGCAAAGGGACAGATTCGAGGATTATATCAAAAATTTTGAGATTCTTGATGCCGCATCAGAGAATATACCGCATGTACCTTTCACAGAGGAGGAAGTGGAGCAAATACAGCAGAAACTGCTAGATGAGCAAGAGAGCCAAGAGAGAGAAAGAAAAACTAAAGCTGACAGAGATTTAAAGGGAAAGCCTACATCTCTACGAGCTAGCCCTAAACCCAGCCCACCGCCCTCACCACCTCCTCACAGCCCTCCACAAGAAGATAAAGAGGAGGAAGACAAACACAAAGGCCAGGAAGAGCCCAAGAGAGAACAAAGCCAGGAAAGGGAATAGGTTAAACCCGAGAGTGAGAAGACAAAGTCAAACGCAAAATATAACACATTTTTGGACGTACTAGCTGTAGGGTACACAAAAGAAGAAGCTGCCACAGTCGCATTCAACTTGGCAAGCACAGGGCCTAAAGAACAAATGCAAGGCATCAGACTAGTGGAACTAAAAGAAATTTCCACAGATACAGTGGATCTGCACCCACCCTCCAACGACTGGGATGTGGTGATGACGAAGCTAACCGGGTTGAGAGCACAGTCCATGGCTTCAGAAAATGAGATGGTAGCTCTCAAAGCCACAGAAGTGAAGATTAAGCAAGAAGTAGACTCTCTACAAGGACAAATCCAAAGGCAAAAAGAGAGAGAAGCGGAGCTACAGGCCAGCCTAGCAAGGGCATTGCAAAGATGCCAAGCAATGGAAGAATAAAATCAGGCAGCAGCACAAAGAATGCAAGGAGTTGAAGAGGAATGTCAGCAACTCAGCAAATCACTGATAGATGCCGAGAGGGAAATGGATAACCTGACCCTACAGCTGGCTCAGGAATCTAAAGAAGTTGAAGCCATGAGAAACGCCAAAGAAAAGGCGGAGATAGATCAAGAAGCCAGCCAAGATGAGGTCCTTGAACTCAAGGACCAGCTCAAAGTGAAAGATCATACCATCTAGAGGCTGCGAACATCCCCTGCCAGAGTCAGAGCTACTAGCTCGACTCACATCACTACGGAAAGTCAACTCTATGAAGAACAGATGCAAGAACTTCAGAAGGAGCTGACTCTAGAAAAAAAGCAAAGATTGATGATGGCAGAAGGGTCTATTGTCATGCAAACAAGAATGGCAGAAGACCAAAAAGCCCTGCAAGAGGAAGTAGAAATTATAAAAAGAAATCTTGAGGAGGCGGAGAGGATAAACGCCGAATTAAATGACCTCCTCATGAATATGGGCGAAGAAGCTGAATCAAAAAAGCAGAAACTACTAAAGCAGATAGAGGAGCTGAGAGGACAGCAAGCAGGAGAGCAAGAGGGCACAAGGCCAGCGGCCAATGAGGGCATCGATTTAGAAAATGTGGCAGATCCGGTGGACACGCCTATGCAAGAGGAAATCCTAGAAGGATCCTCTCAAGAGCCACAGGATCTAACACAGGAAGAGGAAGAAAAGTTGCGTAAAGCAATAGAGGTGGAGATCAGAGAGACAACAAAGGAAGCCTTGGAGTGGGAGCAGAGGGTTTTCAAGTCTATGACCATTCAGAAGATTGACGCCAGCAACCTCAGGCGCGAATGGCTTCAACCCTCTCTCCCATATCCATTGATGAAATATGAAGCAGCCACCATCAATAAGCAGATAAGAGAAGAGACAACCGTACCACTCTACAACGCAGATACCTCCCAACCAGAAGGGGTCAAGCTAATTGTTGACTCTCAGCCAAAATGGAGGAAGGCCTGGCTCACAAAGTACCCACAATACCTAATCCACTTGGTAGAGGCACCGAAAAACATCAAAGACAACCTCAGCTTTTGTCCTCTACCAAGGATCAGGACGTGGAAAGCCCAAGAGATCTTGCAAAGGAGCCAACCCACTTGGCTGAATTACCCTAAGCTGTCAGGCTTGAAGGCAGGTGAGAGAATAAGTGTCCAATACATGGTGAAAATCCTAACGGGCGCCATCAAATTGTTCACTGGCTCACCTAACCTTACGTGCATCATGATGAAGAAAATCTGCAAAACCCTCTTAGCAGTATTTGAGACATTCAAGCCAGGCAAGGTGACAGACAATATCTTCTTCTTCCAAGATACTTACAGATGTGATTATGATCTGCCTGGTCAGCCTTCCAAGGAGGTGATACATGCGCTGTATCAAAGGATAATGTTTCTACCATCCTATCACCTCCAGGCCTTTGAAGAAGTGTTCTACACAAGCTTCTTCACCATAAACACTGATATTTTTGGCCCAACAGTGATGAACCTGCATGCAAGATACGAATCACTGATCAAGATGCGTGAAACCATACGATGAAGAAGCGGACCAGCGGCCATGTCGGGGACGACATGAGTAAGGAGGGGGGGAGTGTTAGAAGCTCGACACACCCCACGGAGATTAATTACTCGGAGGATTATCATTTTTTGTAATTATTCATTTATTGAGGAAACCTGATTTTTCACCTTGTAAATATTGGGACTTATAGAAGTTTTCAGATTGTATCCCAATTTTGATAGATAGATGGAGTAGTTGGTTGATTTTGGAACTTTAGGGTTTGAGAATTGTAAGGTATATATACCACTTTTTGACCTTAATGAAAAAACTTTTGTCATTTAAAAAAAAAAAGTTTTGAAGTCTACGAGTGAGCGTACTGTGTACGAGAGAGAGTGTGAGCTTCATCTTTATGCTACGTGTGCACCGGTGGTCGGAATCGAGTGCGGAGAAGTGCAGTGTGTTGCCCTCGACAAGAGCGATGCGCCGATACCTACATTGGGCGCGTACGGTCCAGTTTTGCGAGCTTCATCTGGTGATTTGGTGAGCATACGTTGTCCGATTTTGCATGCATCATATCCACGCGTTCACATTGAGTAGAACTACACATTAGGCACTTTAGATTTCGGAAACGAAGACCTGCAAATTTTGGCTAGACATCCTACGTGATTTTGCACCGTGTGTTTTGGGTTGGGATTTTGGTTCATAGATCTTAGGGAGGGAGACCTATTGGTGTTAGTAGGGTCTCCTTCAAGTTCTATGGTGTTTCAAGATTGTTTGATGAGTGTTCGGCTCTAGAAAGCGTTGTAGGAAGTTTCCTCTTATGCACACTTGAAGGCTGTGACTTAGACAATTGGTAGAGACCTTTGTAGGAATTAGTTAGGAGTCGGTCGAGTATAGGTTGACACCTTATGCTTGCTTCCACGCGCCTGCGGGTCGAGCTTCGTCCTTAGCTGACATTATATGTTAGGTGAGTTCTCGCTGTGCTGACGTCCGTCGCGGTGTATCCATCCAACACTAGCCCTTGGTATACCCTTCAGTACATTTTCTTGTATCTAAGAAGCTGATGATATCTAGCATAGCATCGCTACCCTGAAAGAGAGGCAGCTTCATTTTGATTGCTCCTATGGAAACATCTTGTATTCTTTCCTTGGCTAGAGCATCTGTTTCTTGATTTTCTGTCGTAGGGACATGAAATAGCTGCACCACTTCAAACTTTCTTAAAAGATCCTTAACTTGGCATAATTGGCCAAGAAAAACCTAATTCTTACAAACCCAAGTGCCATTTATCTGCTTTATTAAGAGCATGGTATCGACAAATACATTTAGGCGCGATGAACCCCTTGTAAAACACATTGTTCTAATCCAAGAATTAGGGCCGCATACTCTGCTTTGTTGTTGGAGTGAGAGTGTAGTAGCTGCGCAATATAGAGGACCTTTTCCTTTTGCTCATAGAAAATGACGAAGCCAGCTGCAGCCTGGTCCACTATCCTTTTGTAAGCTCCATCAAAGAAAAGAGAGTGAGCTTCTTTTAGCTTAGGAACTTCTACCATTGGTGTCACTCCTTTGCCTTCTGTGTTGACTTTTAGCTTCTTCTCATAGTGACGATGAGTAAGAATACCTACTAGACTAGCTTTGATGGAGTTCTCCACTTGCATAGTGTAATCAAACTCTTGTAATCTAACTAGCCACGTAGAGATTCTAGATGAGACATCCATGTGTTGCATCACATACAGAAAGACTTCTTTCATTGTTAGAATTACAAAGGGTCTAGGCAGTAGATAAGAGTGGAACTTTGTAGTGGCAAACATTAATGCAAGCACCATGTGCTCTACCGTGGTGAATCCTTTTTCTGATGGGGTCATGACACAACTAGAGAAGTAGATAGAACGCATGAAAGAGGTTTGGGGGTCCTTTTGCATTAGTATGGCCCCAAGTGTATCACTTCCTACACAAGGGTTAACATAAAATGGCTCGTCCCATCTAGGGGGTGCAATGGTGGGAAGTGAAGCCAGGATCAATTTCACTTTGCTAGACTGTTGCTCATTTTCTTCACTCCATAGGAAGACATCTCTATGGGTGACTTTTTGTAAAGGGAGAACCACTTGAGAGAGAAAGTGAATGAACCTACTCAAATACCTTACCTTTTGAAGGAAAGAGATCAATTGCTTAGCTGTTGTGGGTGATGACAAAGATACTAAAGCTTGAACCTTCCTTGGGTCAACCTCAATTCCTTTGGCTGAAATTACATGACTGAGAAGAGTGACCTTGCTTTCACCAATGTGACACTTATCTATGTTAAGCTAGCCACCCAGGGTTTTCAACCTAGCCATGCCATCATAGACTTTGCTCAGATGGAGGGAGTGAGAGCTGTAGATGCAGAAATCATCTATAAAAACCCGTATTGACTTACCAAAGTATGGCTAGAAGACAAAAGTTACATAGTGTTGGAATGTGGCCAGAGCGTTAGTGAGGCCAAAAGGCATCACTCTATAAGTAAAACATCCCCATGGTGTTATGTGTTGGGGTATAGGCGTCTGTGCCTTGCCTGGCCGCCCAGAGTCTAGGCGCCCACTGACTTGTATACCTTATACATAGCATAAGTGTATAGGGGGCTGCTCACTCTTTGGAGTCTCCCCACCCATATATGTGTGTCATGTGTCTCCTTCTCTCTCTCACACTCTCCGTCTGTGGTGCTCCCCGATCCCCTTCAATTGGTATCAGAGCTATGGTGACCGCAGAGAGCACGACGGCTTTGAGAGCTTCGAGGCGATAGCTCGCTCGCTCTCGACGATGGAGTTCAATCGCGGAGTTTCACGGAGAGCGATTTTAGCTTGAGGAGCATTTTCTTTGGAGCTTAGGAGCTTGGTGTGGTCGAGGAGGCGGTTGCGGCTTCCTTGGTGAGAGGAGCTTTTGAGCTCAGTGGAGCTCGTTAGAGAAGTGCTCGGCGGAGGAGAGCTTGACATTCGAGTGCTTGGATGTTGTTGTGGCAGAGATCTTGCGTTGGAGCTTGCATTGAGAGGACATTTCATCACACAGAGTGGAGCAGGAGCAGGTTCAAAACTGTGTGCAGCTCGTTTTTGCCATTTTCGTGCTCTAAAACGCAGTTTTTTGCGTAGCTCCGTCATACAGAGTCAGATCTACATGATCCAGGAGTCTAGGTCAGGGTTTTGGCACGCTCCGGATGTGATGGTGATGTCTATTTGCTGAAATTCTGCTTTGAATTATAGCAGGTACAGCAACAAGTTTATTTGTGCACTTTCGGGTCCCAAAAACACTGTTTTTGGTATATCTCACACACATGGAGTATTTTCTGCAGCAACCAGCAAATTCATAGGTGTACACAGATTTTTGGATATGCATTTGTCCAGAGAGCCACTCATGCGAGAGTGAGCTATGTTGCCATGGTCTTGGCGGTCTATGTATGCCATATATGGATTTGTGTATTTGTTTGTGGCTGAGATTATTTGAGATTTGGCTCAATTTATAGAAGAAACTCTGTTGGATTTTATCCAGGTTCTCTCCATAGCTTCTATGTATCCGTAGGTTGCTCTTTGACGGTTTAGTGGTTGAGTTTACTCCCACTTTGACAGGTGATTTTCAGTCATCATTTGGTTGGAGTTTGGAGTCACTTGTGTATGCCCTTGTGTGCGGTATTTTGCATTGCGCATAGCGACATATCTTGCAAGGTTTTGCGAAATGTTGCTATAGTTATCTGGAAGACATTTGGTCATCGATTGAAAGGTATTTTGGCAGCAATCATCACTCACATGTATGTCATTTGAGGTGCCGTTGAGTGGTACTCCGGCAAGAGCGGGTATGCTCATATGTATGACTTTGTGAGGTGATTCCGGTCGAATTTATTCCCGGATTGGCCTGGGCGAGCAGAGGCCGCGACTAGCGAGCAGGGGCCGGGACTGTAGATCTCGAACGCGAGCAGGGGCTGAGGCTGTAGAGCGTGAAGGGGGGCGGGGTTGCTGCTAGGTGTGAGGGAGCAGGGCTCTGTGGCCTCCCCTAGGGTTTCCCCCTTACCCAAGGGAGCCCGAGAGAGAGATAGATAGATAGATTTTATTATCGTCCTCGGAGGTCAAATATGACCTATGGGACCAAGGTTACATGTGATGTAGTATGTGTATGGCTGATGAGTGACTCTCGATGCTCCAAAATTGTAGTGATGAGAGTCGCAATGGAGAGCCCACACTTTGGCTGGGAGAGGAAAGTGTGTAGGTCTAAGTTATGGCTGAAAATGTGAGAGAAGCAAGTTCGGATGTGATCAAAAGCTGAGCACTCTAGTAGTGTGTGGTACTCAGACTCTCGAACTTGTAGTGAGCATAATGTGCACAATCGATTTGACTCTTCTCCATTGCCCCAACGCCCTATCTCGCATCGAAGGAAATGGGAGCTAAGCCGAATTGCTGCGATAGTGCGTATCGCGGACAAGGGAATAGGCTCAAGCATGTAAGTGTGAGTACGGTTTCCTCTCTCAGCGAAGAACCTGGTTTTGTAGTTGGGGGCAATATAGGTGGTGTAATGTATGAAGCGTGACCCACCGGATTTCTCCCAAGCCGTAATACATTGGAGTTGTAGAAAAGCTTCATTCACTTGAGAGTCAATTGAAGCATCATGTAGCAAGTGTAATGCATCCCATCTCCCAAACCACTTCTTTATGTCTTGCATCCATCCCGTGCTCAAGATCTTGCTTTTATGTGTCTTTTGAACTTTTTTGCTTGCTTCCCATGCAATTGTAGGAAGTCGGTGTGAGGGGTTTTGACGGATCTTTATCATGTACTCCACAACCCTTTCCATGCCCATAACCTCAATTGGAAGAGATCCCGACTCAAGAAGTAGGAGCATATATGGTGTTTGTGTCTTAACTTGGAGAAAGTTTGTAAGAAAACGCTTTTGGACATTCTCAAACTCTTTCCAAGTAGACTTTGAGATGCTCCCGCCCCACACTTCAACTCCATAAAGAAGAACCGGTGTCACCAATGCATCAAAAAGATACTTCTTGAGAACCCAACACTTGATGTTTCCCGCATTACACATGTTCTCAAATGCATAATATGCTCTCTTTCCCGCTTCCAAACGACGCATAGCACATTCATGCCAGAATACGTTTTGTTTTCGGATGATACAACCTGTAACCGTTGCTTTCAGCACTATAGCCAACAAAAATACATATGACAGCCTTATCATCCAATTTTCTGCGCTGCACTTGTGGCACCAAAGCATATACCAAACAGCCAAAAACATGCATGTGCTCAATAGAAGGCTTTCTATCATGCCATGCTTCATATGGAGTAATAGACTGCAAAGCTTTCGTAGGACACCTGTTAAGTACATAAGTGGCACACATGATGGCCTCAAGCTTTCCATTGCACATAAGTGGCCTCAAGCTTTCATAGGACACCTGTTAAGTACATAAGTGGCACACATGATGGCCTCTAGGGCTATCTATCTTTCCATTGCACACTGAGTAACACACTCTCTATTGTGTGCCTTGAGCTTCCTTCGTCTTCTCCAAGCTGTGTGTGTTTCTCTGCAACCCTAATTCCAACACAAAGTACACTACACAAGTTTCTTGACAAGCACTTAGACAATTTTTTGTGGCATTTGATTTGCTAATCATAATCACTAGCTAGTGCCAATCAGGAAACCTTCTCTTAAACAAAGATCCAACGTCTTTTAACTCCACCTCAACCTTGGCAAAACCATCCCTTAAGAGATGTATTAGAGTCTACGATGTTTACAATGGGAATAATAATAGAGAGTAGATTAAGGTTGTTGTCTTGAATCCAAGTGTATTGGTGTATAATGATTAATGTGAAACTATTGATAACAATGTTGTTTTAATTATCAAAAGGATTTCTTTACTCAAAGATTCTATTATGAAAAACATTTCATATAAATGCAACCACTTGTATATACATAGATTTCACTCAAAAGATCTAAAATCGATTCTAGCAAGGTGTGCTCTTCTTGCAAGTGAAAGCTCATAAGTGGGTGCTACAATGGAAAACTAGCATCACAACAAAAAAACTCTAATTTATCTTTCGGAAGCTCTAAATTAGAAGCTTGCAAAAAATAAGCACTCAATTTTGATGAAGATCTGAGGAAAAGGTTGAATAGGAAATGGGAGGTAAGCTAGACCTCAAAGCAATGGGTTTACAGATTCAAATGTGTCTAGAGTTTTGTCATGACTCATACGCATCAAACACAATTTTCTAGCTTGGCTCATCCTCCACCAAGGAATTTGGACAGGGGAAAGAGCTCTCTAGGCTAAGGTTGGGGATGGAAAATGTAAAAGATGCAACGCCAATGAAGAT
This sequence comes from Adiantum capillus-veneris, assembly GCF_014529385.1. Classification (NCBI taxonomy): domain Eukaryota; kingdom Viridiplantae; phylum Streptophyta; class Polypodiopsida; order Polypodiales; family Pteridaceae; genus Adiantum; species Adiantum capillus-veneris. The sequence continues at coordinate 44,130,004 of NC_140936.1, read as the reverse complement.
TTGAAACACATTTCTATGAGTTGTCACTGGCAATGCTAGGAAGCTCTTGATCTTGCAGATTAGTTATAAAGAACTTTATATTCAACACTTTACTGCCAAAGTAATTTTGTTGGGGGAGTGCTTAAGGTTGGACATCCATATGTGGAACTTGTGGAGGTTTTCTTACTAATGGTCTTGTTGGACTCAAAGAAATGAAGCCATTTTTTAGCCCAATCTTTAACATTAGCCTAAGTCACATGAGAGATGTATATCCCATTCCTCGTTTTGACATTAAAAAATTCATGGATGGAAAATCTGGAAGGATATCATACTGAAATTCTATTCCAAGGAGAGGCTATTTATGGTTTCCTCCTGCATGTGTTTCTAATGCTTCCCATTGTTTTCCTTTTATTCTTTTATGGAATGCCTCTCCCTACATGTGAGGCACAATTGTAATGCTTCCCATTGTTTTGTTTTTCTTCATTTATGGGATGCCTCTCTCCCTAACTATGAGGCATAGTTGTAACTCCTCCCTTTTTTTAATACGATTTCTTGTTCATGTTTTTTAAAAAAAGAACAAAGTCCATGCCATGAGCTAACAGTTTGTGGAAACTTGTGAGACGTGTCAAATGTATTCAAACATCGAGTATCGAGATGAAGTGCACCCTACGTATCTACTAGCTATGCACTAAAAATGGGTTGTGAATTTTATCACAACACGTTTAGGAATTTGGGAGATGACGTACTTGGTTCTTTCACGAGAAGGCTTGACTAATCAGGTTGAAGGGCGAGCATTGAGAACAAAAGACACAAAAGCTACATGCAAATTCCTCCTTGACAATGTAATTTGTTGCTATGGCTATGTAGGAAAGATAACTACAAATAGGGGTGAGTTGGATGCTAAAGAAGCAAGGGAATTCTTCTCCCACATTGGAATCAAGCTTTCCCTTACTAATGCTTACAATTCATAAGGTAATGGGAAAAGTGAAAGAGGGCATTCTCCAATCTTCAAAGCTTTGGCTAAGGCTTGCGAGGGAAAACTTGGTGAGTGGCCAAGATTGTTGCCATCTACTTGATGAGTTTATTTTACAACACACAAATCTATAACTAGTTATATGCTTGTGGAATTGATGTATGGTCAAAAAATTTCCATGCCCATTGAAGAAGCAATTCCCACATGGAATGCGCTACCTTGGTAGGATATGCTTAGCAGGGAAGTCTTCTTGCCTTATGTATAAGGCAACTAGAAATGAGACATGAAGATGTAGAGGTTGCAAAATTGTGCTTGAAGAATGCAAGAATGAAGAAAAAAGAATACTTTGACAAGACACACAGTCTTAGAAGAAATGCAATTGAAGAGGGTGATTGGGTTTTGATGTATGATAGTAGTCTTGAAAACCCGTATATTAAAAGCTCTCAAAAAGATGGTTTGGACCATACATAATAAAGCATGTGAACGGAAATACTACTTATACCTTGTGTGAGCTAGATGGGATAAAGTTGAAGGTCCCTATTGTTGAAAAAGGAATCAGAGTGTTAAAAATAGGCAACAATGATTTGTTTGTTTTTGCAAAGCAAGATGAAGAGGAAAATTTAGACAATATGTCAAGTGATCTTACGCCCACATGTTGCTATACACGGATACCTAAAAGTACAGATCCGAGTACATAAACTCCAAGTAAGAATATTAGAAATTCAGTCACCTTCTTCAATCCAGGGGCCACTGAGAATTTCATCCATCCCTAATTCATGAAGTAGATGGACTTTTGAGTACTAGCTACCGACCGTACCTAGATCCCTTCCTTTATGCTTATATTATTTTAGATGAATAACCCACATAATGCCGACTTTCACCCTTTCCATTTTGTGCAGTCTCTTAGGATTAATGTGTGAATAAGTCATAAAATTTACTTTCAACAAAGAATTGTATTTCTTTTGGACCTAAAAGACTATAAGAAATTATTCTCTCTCCATGCCCCACTTAATTTAACCACTCCTAGATTATTCTAATTCATTTAATGTGCACATATTTATTTTGCTCTAGGGGGTGAGTCTTGCTTGATTTTTCATGAACCAAGAAGACTTATATACACAACTCATTCCAATCACTGGGCAAAATATACCATTGTGAGCAAAAAATTATAGTTTCAAAGAACAATTCAGGGTTTGTTTAAGCGACACAGGTTAGCCTCTATAAATGTATCAGTAAACCCTTTCATCTTACCCTTGATTAGATATGAGTTAAGCTTGGATGTTTTCATATTTATCTTATTTTGAGAGCTCTATGTGTAATGAGTGTGTGGGAGAGATAATTCTATGTTGCACTTTAAGTATTAATCACCAAATAGAGAACTTCATTAAGTCAATCCTTTGCTACCTCCTCACAAGCTTTCATAGCCAGAGGTCCGGTACCTTCCTGGCAAGCACGTCAAATTCTTGATAGCGGGCTGCCCACTCACACCCACCAATTCCTTATCATGCATCCAACCACTCGATCTGCCCCTAGAAGAGACCTCTCAGATATCACAGTAGTAGCCACAGTGCTAGTTGGAAGTCCTGCCAACCACAAGAATGGGAAAAAAGGCACCGATTTTATTTGGATAGGAGAAGCTAGCCACCATGCATCAAATACCCAACTAGAGACTACACCTACTCAACCTTTTGGCAAACTAAGTTGTCAATGTAACACTCCTTGCCCATGCTTGCTTCAGTGACTCCAAATAGCACGTCCACATAAAATGGCTACCACCTCTGGAGCTCATAGCTTTATGCATGGGGTGGAGATTGTGGATTTAACAAAAATTATAAAGGCACAAGGATGGCTAAGAGAGAGAGATATTTCTAGCCATGCATTTTGGAGTGAGCTCCACACTCACTTTTGGCATCCATATACTGCCCAGGCCTACATTTTGCTCATCACCCACTTGGCCCATTAGTATATTTTGTCAAACTAAAAGCAATCATTGTCAATGGATCAAAACTTCTCATCCTACTGCAAGACCTCTTCAACATCGACGCTGACACTGGTGCTAAAGGTGGTTTGTGTATCAAATTTGATAGTCGAGATTTGATGCCTCTACCATTTACATCCCTAGACTTTGCATATAGACAATTTCACACCGTAGTCAAAAGAGCCCTATATGCTAATGATCCACAATATGTGCCCAAAGTCCCCATCAAGACACACTTGCACACCTGCTATTGAAAGAAAAGTGGCATACGAAATAATCACCTAGTCCATTCTTTTTTGTTGATCTCTCTCCATTTTAGAGCCGGTGCTAACTTGGAGATCCCTCCCAATTGCCAATCTTGTTCTCTTTAGCCACCGATAGATACGATGTTTCCTACATTGCTATCTCAGCCCATGCAAGTTATAATTGAAATACACATCCTTTATGCCCAATTAAGGACAACTCTCACTCTCAATCTCTCACACATCCCATAAGATCCTAGTAAACCTAATTTGGAATCAAACACTATGCATGCTCCTTGCTAGTCTCAAAAAAACATGCATGTAGCCAAAGATAGAAGCAAAAATCATAAGCAAGAATGTTTGGCATGGATTACCATCAGTTGAGCTATCTTATACCATCAACTTTCTCTTCAATCATGGCAAAGACCAGGAGCTCATATCTTACTTTTTCCATGCATCTTTTTTCTTTGTATGTTGACCACATCATGGAAAACCTTTCTAAGTGATTAAAGTGCAAATGTGCCTTTCATATTCCATACAATTGATGTATAGATTGGCACATATGTTCTATTTGAAAATTGTGCTTCTCTTGTTCAATTAGTTTACTCACCAAAAAATTGTAGCTTGGTTCGTGTGGTTTGTTTTATGGTTCTAATTTTTCTCTAGTGCTAGTCCCGAACTGCTATGTTTTTATTATTGCTAGATATGCTCATAGTTACTTTCCTACAAGGTTATGGATAATCTCCTTGTTTGTGAGACCATGATTTTCTTAATTCAATTTTTTGTTCGTTGAAGGTGTCATGTTTTTTTTCATTTGTTAGTTGAGTCTCAGACTTTATAGTGCTTCAGTGGATTATGACCAATTGAGTCACATATGTTTTCAATTAAGGAGGGGGGTCACCACTTACCTTTTTTTTACAAATTTCCTCAAACGTGCTTCATGTTTAGCACTTTTCTCTTTGGACATGTTAAACATATAAGAAGGTTGCTCATGAGCCATTTGAAAATATCCCTTTTGTTTTATTGTATGTCCGTATTTAGTAGTAGGGGTATCCATCCCCTCATAACAACACAAGCAGTTATCTACTATTGTAAAACGAAAATTGATCTCTCCTCACTCTTTTTATCAGCCATTGGCTCAATGATGTATAGGTATACCTATTATTAGTGATGTAACATAATGGGATTTTCACTTTGATACCTTTGCGATTACCTTTAATGTTGCATCATATGTTACTAAAATTGTTGTTGCATATTACTTGATATTTCTCTATTTCTTTGTTTGTGTGTGACATCGCTCCTATTGTTTCTAGTACTCTTTTGTGGATGACTAAGGTTACTAAGGGCTACTTACTCCTATGCCAAAATTTGATATCAAAACCTTTGTCTTTAGCATATCCAAATGGGTGGTCATTAATCGTTATATGCTTGTGCATTTCCTAAGCTTAGTTAATATTTGTAGATTAGCTTCATTCTTTGATTATCAATCTTATGACTCTTTATGAAGTATAAGGTCATACATCTACAAAGTCATACTTAGGGATATATTTTTTGACAATTCTCAAAATAGAGTACCTATGTTCGTTTTTCATTTGTAAGTCCTCTCTACTACAAGGTTCAACAATAACATTGTAAGTCCTCTCTACTACTGGTTCTCACTTAGAACATTATAGTGATATTACACTAGCAACATTCTATGAAGCTCTAGGATGAATTCTATCAGGACTAACATTAGTCCTGGGGGAACATGGCTCTAATTTTTTCATGCGTGGTCAAGGGGGGCCCTAAAACAAGAAGCAGGGGTCTATCTAGGGGAAAAGATGGGAGGAGATTAGCATGCAATAGTTCCTTTGTCCTTTCGCTAATATCAAATCCAGGAGGGAGGGGAGGTGAAAAGCATGGAGAATCTACAAGGTGGATTGATGATCTGTGTGTGTGTAAGTGTTTCTCTCTCTCTCTCTCTCTCTCTCTCTCTCTCTCTCTCTCTCTCTCTCTCTCTCTCTCTCTTACACACACACACACACACACACACACACAGGGATGGAGGTTTGGTAGAGGTGAAGCGTTGAAGTTCATGGAGTTTTTGGGTTTGCATGAATATGTCGGATCTCTCTCTCTCTCTCTCTCTCTCTCTCTCTCTCTCTCTCTCTCTCTCTCTCTCACCTGAGGCTATGGTGGTTTCGAGGGGAGGGAAACATGCAGGATACACCTCCTACATGCACAAGTCGAAGATCTTGACCTGCATAAAACCTCGCGGCACTATCACCAAACCTGGTTGCCTTGTTGCTGTGAATATTTTTTGACATAGGATGGAGCTCAATTGTAGGCCACAATGCCTGCATGCAGCCTCTTTTCTCTATGATGCATGCTCAGCGTTGTTCGCCATGGTCAGACTAAGTTTTTTCACACTCTAGGGTGCCCAAGGGGTTCCCTAAAGGCCACCCTAAGGGGCCTTTCCTACACCACAAGGGTGGTTTTAACAGGCAAGGCAACAATCAAGGGTGGAGAAGGGAATATGGTGGAACAATTTTCTTTGGCATGGCCATGAAATTCTCAAAGACAAGCCATGTGTGAAGGGAACTCCAATCGGAAACCATCTCTAGAGCATTCCTTCCTCTCCAATTATCTAGAAGATGCCTGTTCATAACATCGAGATCATGATCATGTTATTGTGCAAAAGGGAATCAACAGATGGAAATCCAAATTAGAGCCATGGAAAGGACCACTGTGCGCTCCTTGCCGCACTGTCGAAGCAAGGGACTTGCCAATACACCGTATGCGAGCCACAAACGGCTCCAAGCACACAACAAGCCTAAACTAGCAAGCTCAAGAAAACAAAGGGTGTGTCACTCACCGCTCTACGCTCGCCTTCGTGGTGGATTCCTCGCCGCGATGAAGAAGAAGCTGCAGTCGTGCCGCGCTCAACCGCTTCGCCGCCGTCGTGCCTTCGTAATGCTCGATCGCACACACACTCTCCCTCTCTCTCTCTCTCTCTCACACACACACAAGGAGGTGAAGAAGAAGAAGATGGAGATGGAGCAAGAGCACTCTTCAATTGCACAAATGAGAGAATGAGTAAAAATTAGGTTTAGTTGGCTTTTATAGGAGCTCACCCCATTCACACTTGGGCGCCCATGCTTAACCAACTAATCCCTTGAATGTCCAAGTTAAAGTGCGCCTCTCATCGGCGATCACTCTACCTTTCCCTATTGGACCGACAAGCCCGGTACCTGACTCTACCAAATACATAATACATGTCCGTCGTAGGTGATCAGGTGTCCGTGTGCCATGAGGGTTAACATGCCCCCCTTCCTGATGTAGATTCCGTCCTCGGAAGCTATTGAGTTGAAGCTGGGTCGTCGAGGTGGAAGAGCATTTGAGATGAATGTCTTTAGCCTTCTTTAGTCACTGCAAAATCAAACAACATTGGCACAGTAATTGCATTCTCTTAAAAAGCATATGCAGTTTTAGGTAGAAAAATTGATTGGTCAAAGAATTTCAAACAATTTGTTAGCAATGAACATTAAATTGCAATGTAATCAAATGCATAAACAGATGTAAAGGGAAAAAATTAAACAAGTCTGGGGTCACTAATTTGACGGTCGAAAAGCACTAGAGATCAAGTATTAATACCATGGGTAAGCTTCTTAACTTTCTGTGGTCAATTAAGTTGTTTAATCGCGAGAGCCAAGTATTCATGTTCAAGGGCTGACTAGAGGCTATATCTAGAAAACCTTGTAGTTAAGCTACCATAAAAGGAATTTCTCATGAAATCATCGCCTGACTGATTACTTTTTCTTTGACCCCCCAAAGTCTTTTCACATTGATTCAATTATGATGTGTGTGCTTATTTTGTATGCCTTGGGTTTTTTGCTTTTCAAGGAAAAGCGCCCACACTGGGAACCTCTAGGGCTCTAGTACCATAGGCGATACATGTGAGTGAAGTACCAAATCAAGCTGAGATTTCTCTTCCAGCTTAAAATTTTACATTGTGGCACTTTGATTTTTTGTTTGTTCATTTTCATCATTTTAATTTTGTAACTTTGGGGGGTCATATAACACTGTTACCCTCCCCAGGCTCATCACATTAGTAAACTCCCTTTATAATACTTAAGCTAAAGTTCAATAGGGTCAAGCCCACTAGAAAGCCCTAGTACATTTCATACAATGCTGCCTAAATCGGATTAAGAACCTAAGTAACCATTGCTTATTAGGAAGGCATTCCCCATGGTATTAAGAGAAGATTTCTAATACCTAGCTTGGTCAAACTAGCTTAGTCGGACTGCTTGATTTTTACACCTAAACAAGTGATTATGACAAAACACTACATTGAATTAAATGTTGGATACTAAGCCAATGCGCTGAATAGTATGCTACCAATCACAATCAAAGCAGACAAACATAGATGCAAAAAAGATAAGGGCAATGCTAATGGACAAGAAACACCTGTTTGTGTTGATGGTCGCGCTTGATTTGAAGGTTCCATGAAGGTCCAAATCCTATCAATAGCAACACGCTCCTGTACACACTATGAAACAAAAGGAATACCTCCAGGAGGCACATCAGTGGGAAAAGAGAACTTTGCTAATCACTCAACTCTAAAACAGAAACACTCCTATCGTACTAATCTTACCTACCCTCCATCATTCAAGTGATGAGGATCGAAGGTGTTTTATGGCATAGGTTTCCGTTTCACTGTACCAAATGTGACATGTGTAGGTCTGAGTCAATGTTTTGACTTTAATGTGCATACTCGTTTGCTAATTGCTCTTGCTCTTTTTTCTTTTTTTTTTTGTGAGTATAAAGCTTTATATGTACATTCCCTAAGATTGGAGATTAAGAGGTCAGGGAAAAAGGTTGAGAGGGAAACAAATGAATGATGACTGTCAGCAAACACTCCCCCCTTCCTTGGGTAGATCATACCGTTTGAAATGAGCTTGTCACCCTTTGAAACCAATTGTTCCAGTTGGTAATAGGTGAGGATTTTTGCCAGTAGTTTTCTATTACCCTAGGTGCCTTGTCAAGTTGCAAGGGTGGTAAGGTACTCTCCCAGGATCGAACTTGAAGTGGTTCATCAGGTGATTCTTGAACACTGGGAGGTGTGGATTCTTTTGTAGCTTCATGGAGGTCCACTACTATAGATGGAGGCGGTGTAGAAGCTTTTACCTCTATGGATGTATTACATGATGAGCTAGAATCTTCATGGGACTCCCCCCTTCCTGAGCTAGGTGGAACAAATCGTTCTTTCTTTGGTACCCAAACTAGCTCGGGAGCGGGTGTGTAACATTCTGTGATTTTTTTCTTTCCATTATCATTGATTCGTTTTGGAGCTACGGGATTGGGCTCACTTGGGTCAGGTGATAGGTAAGAGCACAATCTACGTTTTGGCACCCAGATTTGATCATTTCCTTGATAGTAGCCTTGGGCTTCCAATAGTCGTTTAGGGATCCATCGCAACATTTTCTTACTTTTCTTGGAGCGAGTGGTACGTTTCTTACAAGGCTTCTGTTTTTTAGCACTAGCTATGGTCGCTAAAGAAGCTTTAGGGACCCACTTGTATGTTTTCTTCGTTACCTTAGGATGAGTCTTGTCGGAAGCGATATGCATTGCTTGTAGCATATTTAAGGGTATACGCATTTCATCCCCCTCAGGTGTTACCCAGGTCGTCCCCCTATTTCCCCAAGTGTCTATGGTTGATGCTAGGTGGACCCAATCTACATTGTCCGATTCCGTCATACCCGGTAACACATCCATGTAAGGAGAATCTTGGCCAATGTCTGTATCCTTCTTACAAGTGTAACAATATTGTAGTGGGGCCGAGTGAACTGTGGTGTCAGAGCGATGATCAATAATGGTTTTACTCCCTAAAGGGTGTACCTTACCAGTCACCAAATCCACTCTAAGGACAGAGTCTTGGAATTGCAAATAGACATGATTTTTAGACCAATCGTGAACCATTTGTGCTTCCCTCATGAATGGTCGTCCTAAAATCATTTCATATGACATAAGGTGTTTAGAGAAATCCATTACAATGAACGTATGTCGCACCTTGTATCCTAGAACTTTGATCTTAAGATCCTTGAGCATCCCCATAGGTTTGGCTATGGTACCATTTGCCATCTTTACCACAATGTTAGTAACACTGAGGCGGGGTTTTCCCATGGATTCCCAACAATCTTTTGTAACGATGCTAACTCCCGCACCACCATCAAGAATTCCCTTTATAGTTAATCCCTTGGTAGTGATGGGTAGGGTCGCATTAGACTCGTCGCCTTCAAAATACTGCCCTAATTCGTTAATGGGTACCTCGATCACAGACTCGTGTCCATCTAAGTCAAGTGATTGCACATGATTTTCCTCATCAATCATAATCGAGTCAGGCCTATTTGGTTGCGCAAACTGCGGTAATCCCGTTCGTAGCTCTCCGTTAAGGAATGCTCGAAGTGCAAGGAATAACTCAGGATCTCCATACAGCTTTGCTATGATCGTGGTTCGGACCTCAGAAGACATGAAGTCCACTAGTTTGGCAACATTCATTGGCGTTTTGCAGGGTGTAGGTCCTTGACTAGGAACTGGTGAGGATGGAATCTCATATTCCTCAATGGGATCAGGTATTCCTTCGTTAAACATCCTTTCCAATAAGAAGGGTGTATGCTCACTTTCTGATGTCCTGTCCTCACTCCCTTCTTGGATGATACTAGATATGGCTAACGGTCTATGGTTCATGTGGGGTGGATGAACTTGCGTGGGAAACACTGTGAACATCCTTTCCAATAAGAAGGGTGTATGCTCACTTTCTGATGTCCTGTCCTCACTCCCTTCTTGGATGATACTAGATATGGCTAACGGTCTATGGTTCATGTGGGGTGGATGAACTTGCGTGGGAAACCAGAAGGTTCTAGTTTCCTTTGAGTCTCCTCCACTAAACCTCTTAGATGTTTCACCTGCTTAATCTCATCTACTGGGTTTGGGTACGTCCCAATCTTCTTTTTACAATTCTTCCCTTTTTGCCCCTGCGGTTTATCTTGGGGGTCTTGGATTGGATTTGGAAACACTTGTGGTGTTTTCAGAGGCTCTTTATGGTTTTCTCTCATTCGGTTTTCATTTGGTTCCATGTTACGGTTTTCTTTGTCGGTCTTTCCCTTTGTGGTATTGGTTCTAGTCTCCATTGTCTCGACTGAATCTGAATCATCCTCGAGGTCATTCATATACACGGGGTCATCTCCTGTTCCTATGTTTGTTTTGGAACTTGGCTTTGAATTTTCCGTATTCTGCGACTTCTTCCTTCGTGTCTTCCTTTTCTTTGCTTGGATAATTGACGCGGTATCTCTCTCTTCGAGGATATGTCCTGGCCCTTGAAGCATGGACCGTGTAATCGCATAAGCAGGTGCGACGGGTGGTATTGGTGACGTCACACTAGCAATTTCGACCAAATTCAGGGGTGTGATTTTAGGCGCATTTGGGTTATAGGGGCATTGGGCAATCAAGTGATCTATGCCACAACGATTACATGTGAGTATTGGCATTGCAGACGTGCTCCCTTGATTCATTTGCATATGTGCAGCATTCTTTTGCAGCCTAATAGGGCACTCCGCTACTCGATGTGGTCCACCACACTCGTAGCATTGAAGAGGTGGCCTCCTAGCCTGGGTGTTGATATTTTGACCTCTGGATGCGAGAGCAGCAGCTTGATAAACCGGCTTGACTTGTCCCCAACAATCTTCCATGTAGTAAATAGGACACTCTTCCAATGTATCAAGTCCGTAGGCAATACTAGTGTCTATTTCCTCCTCACAACCATCTGCATAAGCATTAGATGGCTCGCAACCCACTTGGTTCATAGGGGCGACTCTTGGATGCGGGGGGTGCGGTCCTAGCACAGGAGGTGGTAACGGTGTAGCTTGTACAACATTTTGAGATCTAGGGACCATGTGTTGCGGTAGTTGCTCAACAGGTGGAGTAGGCATCAATACAGGAGCTTGAGGCGCATCCGTCCAGGCTACAGGTGGTCTATTTGCCATCATACGTTTGATCATTAAACAATCCTTAGCTTGGTGACCATACCTACCACATGCGTTGCAAGTTCCATTAAATTTTACTCTAAACGTAGGGCACTCACTAGTGCTATGTGGACCTAAGCAAATGGAACACCATTGTTGCTCCCTTCTTGGATACATGTAACTATTTTGAGGGGGTCGATTATCCTTAAGAGACTCTTGGATTGCCTTGGTGAGGTCTGTCAAGAATGTCTCAAATACCTTTGGCTCATTGGCAATGGGCTTTGCAGTCATGGGTTCATACTCAATGGCTTGTGAGCTAGTGGATCTCGTGTCAGTAGACACCCTCATGCCTGCTATCATCAAGTTGTCCTCTAATTGGATTGCATTGGCAGTGACATCTTCCCAGGTTGTGATACCTCTAATCACTAGTCCATTATAGATTCCTTCATTCCTCAACCCTCGAATGAATCGATCAAGCAGTTGGTTATTGTTGAAGCGCTCATTTACAGGGCAGCGAGAGTTTAAGTGCTTTAGACGACTAATGAAGTCCCTTACTGACTCTCCTTCCTTACGTTCGGCCTTCTGTAGCTGAGATGCTACACCCCAAAGCACACCTTCTCGTATGTACTCTTTTAGAAACAACCTTCGAAGGGTAGGGTAGATTGTTTTCTCGTCCACCCTTAGGGTCCTATACCAATCTCCAGCCTTCCCACTTAATGTCAAGCTTAAGGCATTGCACTTATGTAGTTCGTTGCGTTCCCCTAAGGAATCACATACTTGTTCAAACACTTCAATGTGTTTCCTAGCATCTTCGTCCCCATTGAATTTTTGCGTGAGTTTGGCAATTTGTACTGCCTTACTTCTAGGCTCTCTATCAGAAGCATGACGCATATTTTCCGCGATAGATCGACCTATGGTTTGAGCAAACGCTGCCAAGTCACCTATGTGAGGAGGCAGGGCCGGTGGAGGTACTCTTGGAATCATATGTGGGAGAGGAACGGGTATCGGTCTTGGCATATGTGTAGATGATGCAGGATATGGAACATAACCGGGCATAGGTCCACTCGGATAAGAGCTAGGGAGCGGCACTCGAGGAGCATAAGCAAGTGGTACAATTGGAGGTGTGGGGGCCATGTGTGCATAAGGGGCTAGAGGCACATATGGTCGAGGCCCCATATTAGGTACTACAACACTAGGTAGTGGCACTGCGCTAACCGTAGATGTCATCGGTACATTCTCTGTTAGGCTTATCCCTGGAGTGAGCACTGTGTTTTCCTTAATAGAGGGTTGAGCCAAGTTAGGGAAGCTAAAGTTTTCGCTCGGAGGCTCAGATTGCATAGAGACCCCAGGTGAAATGACGTAAGATGGGTCCATGGGGCTCATTAGAGGAGTCTCCATTTGAGATAGAGTAGGCTGTTGAGCCTTGCTCGTATCCAGAAATCTCATGGGGCCAGTTGAGAGTATATTTACCCCTCGGTTTTGCCTTTCTAATTGAATAATGCCATGGATAACATTACAGATCATTTTCTGTTGATCTTCGATGCTCGTGGCACTAGAGGTGGATTGTACAATCTCTATCCATCCTACATGGTAGGCGTGGCCAGAGTGTAGATCCGTCAACACCTCAGTGTGGAGGTCGTATGTCCAATGATCATTAATGAACAATCCTTCTAGAGTCGACGTGTTAACGGTTTCTTGTGAGGTAGAAGCAATGTTGCTCCCCGTGGTTTTACTTGCCACCAACGGTACTCTAGAGGGAACTTCTGAAGGAGGCAGCTCAACAGGGCCTTCTTGGTAAGAAGTTGGTAGGATATCCACATGGACACTCTTTGGGGGTGTGGGGTCCACGTGCGATGTGAAAGGAGAGTCCACTTCCCCACCCCCTTCGCGTGCTTCATCTGCATCAGGTTCCGAGCGAGTAGCTCTACCTAATGTTTCCATGAAACGACTAAACATACTAGTACTAGGCTGTGGAGCTTCGGGAGGTGCATGGCCTTCTCTCTCAGTGTTTTGGGAAGGGTATGCTTCCATGATTTCTGAGTCGGAGGAGGAATCACTAGCGGCTATTTTAGGGTCTTGGGTGGTGCTACCTTGTGTCCCCGCTGAGGGTCTAGAGCTTATCGTGGATGGGTAATGGGTGTCCGTATGAACAGAGGCACCCTCAATATGCTCGTGTTCTAGCACCCGCCCAGAGCGTAAGTGCATGTGCTTTTGATACCCTAAGGTGTCAAAAAGCTGCTCTAGGAGGCCTTGTGACTAGTTTTTAGCGTGTCTTTTGTTTGTTTTTTTGCTAGATTTTTTAGAGCGTGTCGTGGAATGGGCCGTGTGATAGCTCGAAACAAGTGTATCGGTCAGAGGGTCGTGCCGTGCTTTACAGCCCTCCGTTTGGTCACTCTATGCCCTCGGAATTCCTAAAACTGTCAATTTCTAGTAGGGAACTAGGCCCAAACTAGAAAGTCTAAGGGTGCAAGTGGGAAGAGAAAGGAGGAGAGTGGAGGACTTGTCCCACATGCTCTCATTCTCTCTTGAGGGAGTAGGGTATATATATAAGAGTGAGTCTAGTATATATCATAAGACTGAGGACTGAGGCCTGGGCTTGGGCTTGGGCTTGGGAAAATGATCCCGATCTACCTTTTATACAAACCAACCCGTACGTTTTAAGAGTCGTGTTTTTTATTTTCGAAAAATATCGCCGCCCACTCACTCGCGTTTTTTATTTCCGTTTTTTTTTTATTATTATTTTTTTTTTCCGATTTTTTTTTTTTTCCTCAAAAAACTTTTTTTCCCAACATTTTTTTTTTTGGTTTTTTTTTTTTGATGCAGAAAAACGCAGCAATTAATAAAATGCAGAAAAACGCAAAAAAGCAAAAATTACAGAAAACTGACAGAAAAACGCAGAAATTGCAGAAAATTGACAGAAATGCAGAAAATTGCAGAAAAAACGCAGAAATTGCAGAACTTGACAGAAATTGAAAACGCCGAACTTGAAATTGCAGAAATTGAAAAACGCAAACAATAGCAGAAATTGAAATTTGACAGCAAATGCAGAAAACGCAAAAAACAGAAATCTCCACACACTCCTTCCCTGCCCTTTCCTATGATACAAATTGCACCACAAGGAAGCGTAAAGTGCTAACCGAGCTTAGTGTAAGGCATATCCCCGGCAGCGGCGCCAAAAATGTGCGCTCCTTGCCGCACTGTCGAAGCAAGGGACTTGCCAATACACCGTATGCGAGCCACAAACGGCTCCAAGCACACAACAAGCCTAAACTAGCAAGCTCAAGAAAACAAAGGGTGTGTCACTCACCGCTCTACGCTCGCCTTCGTGGTGGATTCCTCGCCGCGATGAAGAAGAAGCTGCAGTCGTGCCGCGCTCAACCGCTTCGCCGCCGTCGTGCCTTCGTAATGCTCGATCGCACACACACTCTCCCTCTCTCTCTCTCTCTCTCACACACACACAAGGAGGTGAAGAAGAAGAAGATGGAGATGGAGCAAGAGCACTCTTCAATTGCACAAATGAGAGAATGAGTAAAAATTAGGTTTAGTTGGCTTTTATAGGAGCTCACCCCATTCACACTTGGGCGCCCATGCTTAACCAACTAATCCCTTGAATGTCCAAGTTAAAGTGCGCCTCTCATCGGCGATCACTCTACCTTTCCCTATTGGACCGACAAGCCCGGTACCTGACTCTACCAAATACATAATACATGTCCGTCGTAGGTGATCAGGTGTCCGTGTGCCATGAGGGTTAACAACCACAAAAAAAATTTGTGTGCAAGATGTGCAATTCAAGCTTGACAAAGGTTATGTATTAGGCAAGAAGCTTTTTGCAAGATATCTCAGCAAAGAAATCTTGGTAATGGAATCTAGGAAAAGGTGCGGTCTTCTGTAAGGAAATTTCTTGAATTTCCTTTTATAAGAAGCACGGCTTCTCTCATGCACGCCATCAGACAAAGCATATTGACTGTGAATGATCATAAGGTTTGAGATTTCATGTTCTTTGTCCTCAAATTTTATTTTTGGTCTACTTGAATGAATTTTCTCCCTCTGGAATTGGCCATTCTAGTGAGAAAAAATAAAAATAGTAAAAGGGCCAATTATGTACAATGGGTAGAGGAATGTGTTTGTGAACTAGAGAGTTTCCAAATATAATGCATTCTTAGAAGTGCCAACAAAATTTGATAAGGATTCAATCGAGATTTTATGGGACAAAGATGGGATATTAGCGAGTCCAACCGAGTCCAAAATGGATCCCAAAAGTGAGAAGGATAACCAAAAGGTGGAATGGGATCCAAGGTGTTATTATCCACACTTTCCAACCTAAAGATAAGGGATGTAGTCCAAAAGCTTCCCATGCAAAAGAGAAGGTGAGAGGAATAGCTATAAAATTAGAACACTACTTTTACAAGACCTAAGGTGAGTATTCTTTGGAATAAGTCCAAAAAAAAGGCATTTTTGTAAAAGGGGCCCATCTCACTTATCAAAAACAACGAGATAAACAATTTTGTAGTTCATACCCCAAGAGGGAGATTTCTTTGTTTTTCTCTAAGGATGTTCTGGTGGAAAGAGCAAGGAAACTTCTATCTTCCTGGCTCTTGAATATCCAAGCAATCCTCCACCAGAAGAAATCTCTCCATGCTCTTCTCAAGGCTCATCATCTCCTCTCTCTCTCTCTCTCTCTCTCTCTCTCTCTCTCTCTCTCTCTCTCTCTCTCTCTCTCTCTCCCCCTCCCCCATACATGGTTGCTCAAGATTTTACATAATTAACTACACAGGTTACTACTTCTTAATGCTTACATATCTTCTTTCCAACCTGATTCTTGGTTAATCACCATAGAGCCTATCACCCATGAGGTGTTTACAGCCTTGGGATTGAGCTCAACAAGGTGTTTTAAGTGAAACATCTAATTTCAACCTCTACTAAATTTTAGAGCTTTCATTTCTTCAATTTGTGCAGTTAAAAGTGCAATTAGCCAGTTGGATTGATCAAAATTTATTCTTCTGAAGAATAATTAATTGATAGACCTTTTGGAGGGGGGGTCAGCTCCAAGACGTCCGGCCCTCAGTTGATGGTCAAAATATCTCTCTCTCTCTTTCCTGCAAGTCTGGTACATGTATGTGATGTATGATTGAATCTAAGTTAATTCTTGCTTTGCAATTGTTATGGTCAAATATGCTCAGTGTTACACAATTTATTGATTGCTCTAGTTAATTTGTAATTTCCATTGCACTTTAATTCCAATGTTCTGACATTGGTATTAGAGCATATCTAGGTTATCTCTTTCTTTTTGACGAAAGGGTGGTTATAGAATTGACTATGAAGGGTTGAACCTTTTAATTAACCATTGTAAGTGAGTATTGGGATTTATTAACCCATGTATTTTTCAACTTAAACACCGTGGGAGCTATCATATTAGTAATGGACCCATATGGGGGTTATCTTGGGTTCTATCACTATTGAGCATACAGAAAGCTTGGAGGGATTTTGTTAGCTTCAAGGCGGGCAACGTTATGACCCTGCTCTCTACCTTGATACATTTAAAGAGCTTAAACCAAGGGTGTGAAAGATTCAAAGAGCTTTCTCTTGATTCACAATGGGAAATATTGTGATTGTTCACACAAAATAGTTATATCTCACATGAAAATTCTGATTCAGAAAGCACCATCATTATGTTTGAATACAATCAAGAAGACGAGAGAGTGATTAACTTCACTGGTCTGGATTTGTACAATGATGCTGCAATTGATAATGGAATTTTGAATTTCTTACTTGCAGGTTACAAGAAGCTATGGAAAATCTTGCTTTACAGCAGGCAATAGTCCAAACATAGCTGCAAACAAGGAATCTTATTGTCCCTACTCCCAAAGAGGATTCTCTTGTGAAGTCTCATAAAAAGACTTCAAAAAGAGGAAACTATATTGAGTGGAAGAAGCACTCATCTGCTACAAGAAGAGGAAGAACTCCTATATATGAGGAAAAGGGAAAGAAGAATACAAAGATACAAGAGAGAAATCTCCTATTAATGAAGAAGATAGTCATTTGTGATATGATGCAGATGTACATCCTAGGAGACCTCGAAGAATTCCCTCACCATCACATCCCTTTCGGAGGATAACATCTTCAAGCTCTTATTCTTTTAGTTGTTCTAGGGAGAGTGAGAAGAAGCCTGAAAAGAAATAGAGAAAGAAGAAACCATCTAGCTCTCTGCCATCATCAAGCTCATCCGGATCCAAGAGTTCCTCCTACTCAGACAACGATTCTCCCATATCACACAAAGGAAGAGTCCATCGATGCTCTTATGATACCTAGAAGAGAGCATCTTGCTTGCTTAAGAAACTTCAAGAAAGGAGGTAAAAGTGTAACTTTCCTCTCGTTCGATGGAACTTTTGGCAATGTGGACAAACTTCTAAGCTTTCTCCAACAATTTGGTGCGGCCTTTGGGGATGAAATTTTTGTGGGTCCATCCAAACTTTGACATGTTGCTATGCATCTCCATAAATCATCCCATCAATGGTGGGCAAGCCTACACTCCAAGGGAGAAGCTCCAAAGATACGAAAAACATGCTGAGTTCGATCATGAATAAATTCTTTTCTAGTGGGGTTTCCAACCAAGTGCTTACGACATGGCAAAGCCTAAATCTCAATCATAGAGGGAACATGCAAAGATATGTGGAGAATTTTTGGGATCTATTTCTCAAAATCTATGGTATACAAGCACATCAACTTCTCAGAGAAAAAGAACAATTCTATGGACCCCCTAGAACTACAATGGTATATGCTCAAGAAGAGGGTAGTCTTCCACCTAGAAGTCCCTTATGTTCTCGGGGGGTTTCACTAAAAAATATGTAGAATAGCACGTGAATTCAATAGAAGGGGTTAATTTCTTTTATGAACTTACAAAAAAAAAACTTACAGAAGGGTGTTTTAAATTGAAAAGGTGAAAATTGTGGTACATAAGGGGTCTTTTTATTGAGAAAAGTGTTACATGAGGGGTCTCTATACAACTCAAAAAATGTAGAATAAGGGGTTTTATAAATACCTCTTGAACGCACGTGTTATACAAGATCTCTATATAGTGAACCCTGCGAGATTATGTTATGCATGGGGAAAAATAAGACAACATGATGCACTCATCCTCTTTGATTATAGTTCCACACACAATTTTATATATGTGGGATTGGCATTAAGGCTAATTATACATGCTCATGAGATGGGAAAAACATATGCTTATGAAGGGCCCTTTGAAGGCCAAGAGACTCCAGTCACACCTTTGATTGCAAGTCACACCTTTGATTGGAAAGGTAAGGCTTCATGTTCAAAGGCATGTTGACAAAGAGAATTTTCTCATCTCTCCACTCAAGAATGAGGATGTGTTGCTTGGAGCACCAAGGTTTGATCGTATGGCTGCTTTCATCAAATTTCCAGAGAGGTTGGTAGCATTTCAGCACAAGGGTACAGACATCATCCTAAGAGTCAATGAAAAGGGTCACACCATCTCCATTGTATCTCATGACTCCTTTGACAGATCAAGGTTGGTAGCATTTTAGCACAAGGGTAGAGAGATCATTTTGCAAGTCAATGATGTGTTGCTTGGAGCACCATGGTTTGATCATATGACTACTTCCGTCAAATTTCCAGAGAGGTTGGTAGCATTTTAGCACGAGGGTAGAGACACCATTTTGCAAGTTAATGAAAAGGGCACACTATCTTCATTGTATCTCATGATTCTTTTGACAAATCGATAAAGAGTTCTATTTCTACTTACATGGTATTTGTCAAGGATGTTCCTAAAAATAATGTTGTCTTTTCTAATGGTTCATTAAAAGTAGATAGTGATTTCCAATCATTTCTAAATGAACATGCTGATCTTTTTATCAGTGACATCCAAGGAGAGTTACGCGTACAAGGGGGGATGAAGGTCATAGGATTAAGCTCATACCAGGAAGCTCTCCTCCTAACAAACCTCCTTATTGAGTCTCACCAACTCAACAAGAGGAGATTATGTCACAAGTCAATGAACTTGTGCAAAGAGGAAAAGTAAGACCTAGCTCTTCAACATTTTGTTTAGTGCACAAAAAGGATGGTACATACGGAATGTGTGTAGACTATCATGCATTAACAAGATGATAGTAAAGAACATATTTCTAGTCCCAAGGATTGGGGAATTTTTTAATAAGCTACAAGGATCTTCTACTTCAATAGAATAGACCTTAAAAGTGGCTATCATCATATACAAATTGTATCAAAATATCTTCACAAGACAACCTTTAGGACTACCTTTGGCTTGTATATCTTGTCATGCCTTTTGGGTTGACAAATACTCTAGTCACATTCAATTGAATGATGGAAATAATTTTCCATGTACATAGGGTTTATAGTTAACATTTTTTGTGTACATAGGGTTTACATTGTATTATTCTTTAATGATATTATAATCTACTATAAGTTCTTTATAAGAACACAAAAAGAATCTCAAAGTAGTGTTTCAAGCATTGCAAGAGAATAATTTACTCATTAATCGCAACAAGAGTGAAAAAGGTTCAATATTTAGGTCAAATTATCTCAAAGGATAGTTTCTGAATGGATCCACAAAAGCTTGACGTGATAAATGAATGGCCTAAACCAAGGAATCTACATGAGCTATGAAATTTTATAGGAATGTGCTCATACTATAGAAGATTCACTGAAAAATTCTTGGCCATAGCCGGACCATTACATGATTTGTTCAAGAAGAATGTCAAGTATGTTTGGACTGAAAAGGAGAGAACAGCCTTCACTAAGCTTACAGAGAGACTCATGTATCAAACTGTGTTAGCTAACATACCTCTCAAAGCCATTTGAGGTCCATTGTGATGCTAGTGGTGATTGCCTTGGAGTGGTACTACTTCAAGAAGGGAATGCCATAGCATATGAGAGTCATCGATTGCACACTAATGAGATGATTATTGGCATCTATGAAAAAGAGCTTCTAGCTGTCTTACATGCCTTGAATACGTGGAAGCATTACATACTTGGGATACCCTTGATCATTTGAAACAGATCACTAGAGTCTCAAGTACTTCATGACATAAACCAAGCTTTTTGACAAAAAAATGAGGTGGCTTTCGCAATTTCATTTTCACATTGCTCACATTCTTGGCAAGCACAACCAAGTAGCTGATGCACTCTCACATAGACCTCAATGCAATGTTGTGTCAATAGCCTCTCACAACGATCTAGCCTGTATGGTAGATGAGTATGCTATTGAACCAGATTTTTGAGATGTTATGCCTACCATAGCACTAGGGAAGATGCAAGAACCATACGTGTTTCAAGATGGCTATCTTCTATATGGCTCTCGGCTATGTGTTACTGAAATTTTAAGAGATAAGGTTATGTATGAATTGCATGCTCCACCATATGCTGGGCATAGAGGGATTTAGGCAACAAGAAATGCAATTGAGACATATTTCTTTTGGCCTACAATGAAAAAGGATATACAAGAATATGTGATTCATTGCATTACTTGCCAAAAGATCAAATATGACCATGGGAAGAAACCTGGTTTGTTACAACCACTCCCAATTCCTAATTCTCCATGGGAGAGTATCGACATGGAATTTATCTTTGGCTTACCTATCAAAAAGACTATTAAGGCTCCAGATATGGCACAACTATGCATATCTCAAATATTTAAGTATCATGGTTTTCCAACAAGTATTGTTTCTGATAGAGATCCCAAAATGACTAATAATAGCCTATCATCCTCAAAAGGATGTGCAGAGTGAAATTGTGAACTGCATTGTGATTGATCTACTCAAAGCTCATGTAACAGACTTAGACCAATGCAACCAATGGGAGAAGTATCTACCTTTTGTAGAACATGCATACAAAAATAATGTGCATTCTTTTATAAGTAAAGCATCTTTTAAGTTAATCAAAGGCAGGACAAAAGTTTCCCCCATTTTGAAAATTCATGGGAAGATCTTTGTTGATGATGAGTATAGTCGTGACTTATGCAATGTTTTTGCTAAGATCAAAGAATCTATCTCTGTCACACAGAAAAAGCACAAGCCTAGTAATGACAAGCATAGAATAAGTCTTCACCAGTTTAAAGAGAATGATTGGGTCCTCTTAAAGTTTCCTAAAGCTTGCTTCAGGCACACTATGGAAAAAAGTTGGCATGGAGAACTCACACGTCATCACAAGTACTATGCAAAATTAGCATGCATGTTTTATGGACCATTCTAGTGGCCAATCAATGACCGACTTATCAACTTAATCTACCCTCTCATTGGCCAATCCATAGTGCATTCCATGTAAGTCTACTAAAAGTCTACAAGGGTGATCCACCACAAGAGCCATAATGGAAGATCCTCTAGAATTTGAAGGGGCTAAAGAGATATTGCAACCCGAGCATATCATCCACCACAAAGATAAGGTGCTACACAATGGTAAGGTACTATGTAAGTATCTCATTAGATTTAAAACTTATCATTTTGAAGGTGCTAGATAGATGCAAGAGCCACAATTGAAGGATAGTATGTCACTTGTAGCTGCCTACCATGAATTGTATTCAAATCTCTAATGTTTTTATATCGATGTATTCAATGAAAATGCAATGAAGAAGAACGTGATTCTCTCTTTGAAATCTATTGTCTCAAGTTCTTCATTAATGTTTAAACGTAATGTGTATGCATACCAATGTCGCGACAAAGTTTCTCTGAGTACCAAGTAGACTTGCAATCTATTACTACTAGTGCTAACAAGGTAGACATATTGGGGGATATTTTCTTCCAGTGCTAACAAGGTAGACATACTTGCAATCTTTAATTGGTAGTGCTAATAGGGTAGACATACTTGCAATAGATTTTCTTCCAAGTGCCAAGTAGATTGGTCATTTACTTTGAAACAATGTCAAATGTGCTAAAAATGGATCCTGAGCAAAAATCCAATGGACCAAAGATACCTCTCGTGAATAGAATCATAGTCAAGGACGACTATGATTTCAAGGGTGGGATAATGCCACTAAATTTCATTTTTGGTCTACTTAAATGAATTTTATCTCTCTAGAATTGGCCATTCTAGTGAGAGAAAATAAAAATAGAAGAAGGGCCAATTTGTTCAATGTGCAAAGGAATGTGTTTGTGAAGCAGAGAATTCCATGATTTGAATGCATTCTTTAGAAGTGCCAACAAAATTCGATGAGGATTCAATTGAGAATTTATGGGACAAAGATGGGATAGTAGCAAGTCCAAAAGAGTCCAAAACGGATCCCAAAAGCCTCCAAAAATTGGGAATGGGACCCAAGGTGTTATTATCCACACTTGCCAACCTAAATCTATGTGGAGATAAGGGATTTGGTCCACAAGCTTCCCATGCAAAACAGAAGGTGAGAGGAGTAGCTCTAAAAATAGAAATTTGCTTTTACAAGAGTTAGGGTGAGTATATTTTGGAATAACTCCAAAAAATGGCATTTTTGTAAAAAGGACCCGAGTAGCTTATCGAAAACGGTGAGATAAACAACTTTGTAGTTCATAGTTTTTTCATTTGAGGACGGCAAGAGGGAGATTTCTTCATTTGTCTATAAGGTTGTTTTGGAAAGAGCAATGAAACTTCTATCTTCCTAGCTCTTGAATCTCCAAGCAATCCTCAATCAAAAGAAATCTCTCTATGCTCTTCTCAAGGCTCATCATCCTCTCTCTCTCTCTCTCTCTCTCTCTCTCTCTCACACACACACACTCACTCACACACACACACACACACACACACACACACACACACACACAAGTCTCTATAGTTATGGCTACTCAAACTTTTACATAATTAACTACACATGTTACTACTTTTTGATGCTTACATATCCTCTTTTCAACCTGATTCTTGCTTAATCCTTGCAAATCCTCTCACTTGCGAGGTGTTTAAGGCCTTGGGATTAAATAAGGTGTTTTAAGTGAAAAATCTAATCGCAACCTCTGTCAAATTTTAGATCTTTTATCTTTTCAATTTGTGTTGTAAAAAGTGTGATTAACTAGTTGTATTGATCAAAAGCTCCTCTGAAAAAGAAGAGTCAATTAATACAAAGTCCTTTCGGAGGGGGTGTCGGCTCCAAAAGGTCTGGCTCTAAACTGGTGTCTAATTCTGTCTTTGTCTTCAATTTTTCTAAGCTTGATGCAATCAAAAACGTCCACAATCAGTATCATAATGTGAGATCTAAAGTAAGTATAATTCATTGTAACTCCGGCATGCCTTATTTGCAGGACACTTGCTAGGCACCATTGAACAATTCAAGGTACAATTTATGAGTGCAATTTTAGTGAAAAATATAATCTCAACCTCTGTCAAATTTTATAGGTTTCATCTCTTCAATTTGCTATGAGGCACCATTGGATAATTTAAGGTACAATTTATGAGTGCAATTAAGATATGAGAATTGAAGGTACAATTTATGAGTGCAATTTAATTGAAAAATCTAGTCGCGATTGCTTTCAAATTTTAGAGCATTCATCTCTTCAATTTGTGCAGTAATAAGTGTGATTAACCAATTGTAATTATCAAAATCTCCTTTGAAAAAAAATAATTAATTAATACAAAGTCCTTTTGGAGGGAGGTTGGCTCCAAAAAGTTCGACTCTAAACTGGTGTCAAATTCTCTCTCTCTCTTTCTTGCAATTTTGGTACATGTATATGATGTGTGATTCAATCTAAGTTAATGCTTGCTTTGCAATTTTCATGCTCAAATATGCTCAATGTTACACAATTGATTGATTACTCTAGTATATTAGTAATTTCCACTGCACTTTAATTCCAATTCTCTGAAATTCTTCGTAGGTTTTTTAGCTTTATGTATGATTTCATATTGCAGGAGGTCTCTAAAAGGTCTCCAAAAGTTAATTTTTGAAGCAAAGGCAAGGCCTATTGCTAGATTATGGTAGGGGGTGCGAGATTCAACTCCCATCCAACTCATGCACAGACTTGATGAAGGATGCAAGTTTCTCAGCATGGCCAACTATTTGTTATAGTTCAAGAACCTGGCAAGAGTCTCTCTCTCTCTCTCCATCTTTGGAGTTTTGGGTTTGACTTTTTTCTAGGGCATGACTCTTAGTAGGAAAAATTTTTATGGACTCGATGGAGTAAAAAATGGCCATGATCAATATCATAATGTGAGATCTGAGGTAAGTTTTAATTATTATAATTGCACCATGCCTTATTTGCAGGATACTTGCTACGAGACACCATTGAACAATTTAAGGTATAATTTATGAGTGCAATTTATAAAAATCATAAAAGTATAACTTAATTTATGTGTGATTCTCAATATGATGTACCAATCGAGAAGGTCAATTCTATTTTTCCATGACAAATACATGTTAGCAGAAGCATCTATTGGCTATGAGCATAGAAACTCCATCATGTTTTATCCTTTATACTTTTTGCGAAGCAAGGCTTCAATTTTAGACATATTTCATAGAGGCTTGTAAAATTTGGAATATGTAATTAGCATACGAGCTTGGGGGGATTTTGCAACGTGTCTAAATGGTATTTCACCAACAAGTGCTAATATGAACCAAGCTAAGAGGGGGTACTTGGTATATATGATAGCTCTCAATCTATTAACATACATGGCTATAAGTTAGATTTAAGAAAGAACAACAAAATGAGACTGAAATTCACTCTCAAATGAGCCTTCATTTCTGAATTTCAAGACAACTGGCCATACATGGGCAACAAGGTTAGACAATTTTAAGGTCTTCTTGTTTTTCCATGTTTTCACCTTTAATTTTGGAAAAGATCTTCCAGTTTGCAAACCAATGTTCTTTGAAGGATATAATGAGAAGCAAGGCTTCTACCTCATGCCAATTTACTCCTCATTGACTTAGGATCAAGGGAAATGGCAAGTTTGGGGCATTGGAAATATTGGGATATAAGCTCACATTTTACAAATGGCAACATTGAATTATGATTTATCCATGCCAATATAGATTGTGCAGGGTACTACCGGTATCGGCTCAAATTATTGAGACCGTCATTGTAGCCAAGGGCTTCTCACTCTATTTTTCTAATCTGCATGCATGGTGTGCCAATAAGGTGGAATTAATTCCACTCAATCACTGTTTATGCTTCTATTATACCACTAGATACTTTGTCAAGGACATCATTATCTGCATATTGATCATGATGTATTCAACTCGATGGGATGTCCACATGCACTAGACTCGCACACTTCTTTGAGATGAGGTAAGATCTTGTTCGTTTCCCATTATTTTTATTGATGATTCTCATTTTGATGTTTTATAGGTGTAACTCGTAGCTGTAACCTTCTACTCAATAAAAATTGAGACTATTTCCAATTATTTTATTAATGATTCTCCTATTGATGTTGTTGCATGGGTTACCCATAGTTATAACCTTCTACTCAACAACAATTGAGCTAGTATATTTGCTTGTGTTTGTTGCATATGACTGCAAGGGTGGGCACTCTATATCATTGGTTATATGCACAAGGTGCATGCAATACAAACGATGAATTTTGTTAGTAGCAAGTAGGCATGGCGTCGCTATCAAGTAACTAATTCATGGGATACCATGAATCTTCTAAGAGAGCCTCAAGGCAAGTAATCTTTTGCGTTAAAAACCAAAAGAATATTTAGTACGACTATCTTGTTTTTGAGTTGGAAAATATTTCTCTTCTTTTGGAGCTACAATTGTTTCAAGATCCAGTTGTGAATAAGATGACAACTTGATAGTATATGTTGCTTAGTTTATATCATTGATCATGTATATAGAAGTGGATTTTTTAGGGGTATGACCCAGCTAATGATTAATCCTTTCATAAGTGTTGATAATCATTGATTGGTCTTAGCTACCTAATGATTTAAGAAGTTTCTTTGCAGAATCTAACCAAGGGATTCAGATCGCCAAGGCAACACCCAAGGTTATCAATTAAATACTTGTTTATCTTCACTAGTCTCTACTTTTAGTGTTTAACATGTCAAAGGAATACTGGACCTTTTAAGGTTGGAATTTTGGTAATGTACCTCCATGGTTTGAAAATTGCACTTGACCTCTAGTTAAGTATAAGATATTTTCTACCTAAAAGTGAGCATATGATTTGATTTTCTCTCTTTTCTAAATATGCTTTGATTGAGCTTTCCAAGTGGGATGCATATGATGCTGGAATGCTTTCATCCACTTAACTCTTCAAGAAAATGACAAGGTCATGTTTGAGCAAAGGCGTTGGGAAAGTAGTGTATGTGGTACCATTTCTACAACCCATTACTGTCTCTCTTAACTATTATCGTAACATGTTACTATCCCTCTTATAGTTGTTCTTTATGATACAATCAAGGGTTCACTCCCTATTGAAACAGTTATAGGCATGCATGGTAGGGTTTTCTTTATGATACAATTAAGGGTTCACTCCCTATTGAAACAATTATAGGCATACATGGTAGGGTTCTCTTTGGCACACGTTGTTAGTCACAAGGTCTGCAACATGGTGTAGAAACTCATGGAGTTCAGTTAAGCCAGTGTGGAGCATGGTTTACAAGAATTCCCCTCAGTCATGTTGCTAAGTGTTTACAGTTACCTTCACACACAAGTACATCTCGTCCTTGATTGGTGTCATATTTCTTGACATCACTATATGAGACATATTCCACATGAGGAGAATATGAGCCTTTAGGACTGACACTGGTGCATGTTTTTTCAATTGTTGTGACAGAGTTCCTAGGTGTTGATCAAATCCATTTATTAGCCATTTTGAGCACATAGTATCATAAACAATTTCAGTGGAGTGTAAATGTAGCTATATGAAGGTGGTAGAACAATCATGAACATGCATCAGACTATCTACACCATACAATGTTAAACTAAGAGTGTAATATGTTTGTACATGGGGTAGGTATAGGGCAAAGACAACTCAAATAATTGTCTTTCAATATATGGGATTTTCTCTCTTGGATAGCCTATCAATGCTAAGATCGGATCTCCTCAATCTGTCTACGATGGAGTCAAGTGGAGGTTGTTAAACAACATCAATGATGGTTGTTTACGCATATAACAAGGCTATGTATTGTCAATAAAAATGTTTCATTGTTTGTACCTAGATGCAAAAAAAAAATTAATTCTATTATGATTCAAACGGTTTAGCAAAGCTTCCAAGTCATTGCAGCGGAAAGTATTTAGTTTCTTTTTGTAGAACTATTTACACTTTTAATTCCCTCCACTTCCATGTGTGCTATGACCATTGGAGACCATAGTCATGAAAATACACGTTTTAATAAGTTTTTGCTAAATGCATGCACACTAGGTGTTTAGTAAAGGCATATTTGGAGCAGCATGCAAATTCATGAGTTTAATAGCTTTCAAAGTTTTTCGAACCACAAGTACAGTATCTCTATGGGATTTATTTTGGGTCTACCGACCACCATACGAAGTGATGACTCAACATGGGTGCTTGTAGATAGATTGCCAAAACTTTGTAAGCTTAGTACAATCAAGTCCACTCTTTTACCAAGTTGGTGGTTCACAATCTGTATAGACTATATGGATTATCCCGAAATTTTGTGAGTACTCATGAAACCATGTTTACTAGTCATTTCTGGACGATTGTCTATAAATGGTTGGGAAACACAACTCAATATCAATACTTCCAATCATCGAGAGATGGATAAGTATTTTTCAAGTGTTAATCTCGTGCTAGAGGATATGCTAAGAGTGTACGTTAGCAAGAAGCAATCCAATTGGAAAGATTATCTCTCTAGTTTGGAGTTTGCTTATCATGATGTACAACATCTTGAAACTAGATTTAGTCCCTTCATGTTTATATCAAGTTTTCAACCTCAATCACCAGTTATGGTGGGATTGCCTACTGATGAGAAATGACGACATGTCAAGGACTTACTCTGTGTGATGAAATATGTCAACAAGTCACTTTCATAGAAAATTGAAAAGAGGTATTCTTACATGTTCCAGCACCTTCAGAAAGTCTGAAAATTGGTAATTTATTTAGTGATCTTTCATTTGCGGTAACTCATTAAAAGACTCAAGTGAGTTATAAATAGATTCTACACACTACTTTGGATATAAGCCAGCCACAAAAATGTTTGCAAAGAGACAACAATGTAGAAAATCAAGATGTTTTTCTTGGTTTCATTGAACCTCCTATTGAACCATGTATCGGCCAAATGGACAACTGGACCCGTGCGAGGTGCCACTGTAGAAAACATAGTGTTCTTGAAGAAGATATCACCACTTCTGTTTTTGAGGACGAAAACGCTTCTCCAAGAGGGGAGTAACGTTAGGCCTAAGGTAGGATTGCGGAGGCATGGCCCTAATCTATGCATGTATAGTTAAGGGAGCTCCTAAAATAGAGACAAGGGGTCTATATAGGGGCAATGATGGGTGGAGATTAGCATGGTAGGATTGGGGAGGCATGGCCTTAATATATGCATGTATGGTTAAGGGAGCTCCTAAAATAGAAACGAGGGGTCTATGTAAGAGCAAGGATGGGTGGAGATTAGCATGCAACAATTCCTTTGTCCTTTCAAATTCTCAACTTATTACACAATCGTATACCCAAACTAACCCGTACTTTATAGTACCAAGTTCGTTCAACCTACTGACTCTCTCGTACAAGATCATGCCACACTCCTAAACGTGTTTATTAAGTGTATTCAAAGAGAAAGACACAAGTATATAGACTCAAATTAGATGGCTTGCTTATCAACCTGATTACTAGCTATTTATTCAGAGAACCTCCACATACATAATTTTTCTCTAATTCTCTCTGTACGCCAAAATGCCATCTATAATGCACCATCCTAATGTTTAGCCTATGTCCTTCTTTGTCCACATTATGAACCATCTCTTACAACATCTTTTTATACAAAAATCGCCCAATTTAATATACTCATTTGATAAATGCTTTCTTTACTTTCTTGCAAGTTACTCTCTTTGTTGCAGATATATTTTAGAGGCTACACTCAAGCAATTTTGGAGCAAGGAAGAATACCACTGGACACTTTTAGAAGCTACTCACATGAGCTAAAATGCTTTGGGATAATGAGCAACAATTTGTAAGTACTTTGCCACTCAAACATACTTTAATTTGGTGTTAAACAAGTAGCTAATATTTTGTTTATTTATGCCTTTCTTAGTCCATTGGTCACCACTACGCAGATTCACCAGTTTAGCCAGTGTGTAAATTCTCATCTTGGTGCAGATTTTCGATTTAAGCACTACCAAATTAAATGTGCAGATATGCCGATTTAAACATCGCGAGTGCAAATTCATTGATTTAAGCAACACACCAACAAACAACATATTCACTAGTTTAAACAATATCAATGCAGATTTGACGGTTTAGGCAGCACAAGTATATATTCATTGATTTACGTAGTACGTCCAATTGGTGTCGATTCAACGATTTACGCAACAACGACTACAAAATCATGTTACAATGGTTGGCCACCATTGTCCCTAGTATGATTTTGTTAACCCTGATATATAGAAGCGATTTGGAGTTGGAGTTGGATTTGGATTTGGTTTATGATGATTTGTTGTCAGCACTATTTATGGAATTAGATTTGAAATTTATAGAATTAATTATTGAAGGATGATTGTGACTAATGATATCCCGATACATCACCACCTGACATATATTGCTTATTCTCGTAGTATGGGACACTAGAATATGTAGTATGTGGATCATTTTTTAAAGTTTTTGACAAGTATGATTCGTAGAATCTTAACTTAGCGAATTGAGGACATTTGCTTTTCTGACAGAGACGAATGTAATGAAAATGATAAATCTATATTTTTTACAGGTGATAAGTGGCAAATCAAAGCTAGTGTACCGAATATGAAAAAGGATACCAAGTTTATTTATATTGTTTAAAGAGCTCTTTATGAATTATAGTCACTTTATGTTTGGGTGAACACAATTTTGATTCCTTGCGCAAAACGAGCGGAGGACAACTTCTTGGACAGTCTCTACCCCTTGCCCAAGCTCGCATGGGGATTGATCGTGTGCCAACGCAGCTAACTTCAAACGCCAAACCGATACACTTCCGCAGCTGCATGACCTTTACCAACGTTTCAAAAACGATGAAGTTTAGTGTGTAACGCATGCCTTCCCAACCCCAAATTAGACAAAAAGGCATGTATTCAGTGAGTAAAAAGCCTAAACGAGAGAGAGCACCCTGCAGAGAGAGAGAGAGAGAGAGAGAGAGAGAGAGCTTCTGTAGATTTTGTCATAATCGTTAGGTGCATACAATCAATCTAATTCCACACTCACACCCATCCTCCAATTCTGGAGGTGAAGGTAGTATACCCCACCCTCGCCCTCGAGAATATCATGTGTCTAACACAGCAGAGGAAGAGAGAGAGAGAGAGAGAGTACACTGCCGTCGCAGGATATGGAGTCAGAAGAAAGGCGAGGTCTCATTCCAAGGCTTCCAGAGGAGCTGGTTCTTGTGCACGTGGTCCCAAGGTTACCCTGGTATGCTCGCCCTGTTTGCAGATCCATTTCCAAACATTGGAGAGCCTCTCTCGATAGCCTCAAGATGCAGCCCGATCTTGCAGCCGAAACACGGAAGTATCAGCTTCCTCTTCTCAAAGACCTCTTCTTGATTCGCACGGATGAGAATGCTCAGCTCTTTATTGCTAGAGAACATACTGATCATGATAAACAGAGGGAGACTTATACCGTGTTTGGACATGGTAGCCACATTTATGAGATTGAAAAGAGGCAATGGCGGAAACTTCCCCCTTTGCAAGGCCTCCTTCGAGGGTTTCCCAAAAATCTATTGGGACAGTATGGCATGGTTTATGTGTGGTCCGACTGCCTGCCCAGAGTTGTGCTGAAAATGGATTTGGGTTGCGGGGATTGGACTTGGAGAAAACTTCGTGTTCCTCATTGTTTGAATGTCAATACCATCTTCAATGGCAAGATCTATGTGCCTCGTTTTTACATTGGAGGTTTGACAAGTGATAGAACAATCAAGAGAAAAAAAAGAAAGGAAGTGATACTCATTTATGACATGATGGCAGATCAATACGAAGAGATGGAGGTGGGTAATGCCTATAAATTGAGGATGATTCTCAAGAGAAGCTCTGAGTCTGGGTCGCAAGTCAAAGAGGAACTCTACAGATTTTTAGAGTACAAATCAAAGTTGGAGCTTCTTGTGTTTGATGGTTGCATGGACTCTTGGAAGGTTGAAAGCGAGATACCTTATCCTGAATGGCGATGGACAGAGATGTCAAATGTCCACCTTTTGAACGGCGATTGCTTTGAACCTGCTTTAGAGACTGATGTCAACATTGTCTGGTGGACTAATGTTGACTATTTTATGCTTTGGTTTAACCCGTCTTTGCACAAAACTTGGGTTTGTGTGTACTGTGAACATTTTCAGAGAATGCATGAAATATTTTTTATTCGAGGTTCACTTTATGCGGTGTTCCAGGTGGACGTAGAAGACCAAGATGACGATGAATATGTAAATGAAGATAGTCAAGAGGAGGAGAAAGAAGAGGAGTTTTTTGGGAGCCAAAAGGATGCGACTTTGTGCGAGAGCACGGTAATGAATCAAAGGATATGCAAGGATGAAGAAAACCAATGTGACAAAACCGTAGATAGACAAGAGGGGGAGGAGATCAGGCGACAAAAGGATATAGCATTGTGCAAGAACACCATAATGACTCCAAGGATTTGCAAGGATCAGGAGGCACAATATGATGAAGAGGAAGGAGAAAAAGCCACTCCAGAGGAGGAGGTTGTAGTGAGCCATCGAGATGCAATGTTCTTCAAGAGGACCATTGTGAGAGGGAAAATCTGTGTAGCGGAGGGCATTGTAAAGTGGGAAAAGGTGCGCGATGTAGGAATTTTCGAGGAGAATTCTTTCGTGCCATTGGTGACTATATTATAATTTTGTAATGCTTTGCAGAGTCCTTTGAAGGCTTTACACACACACACACACACACACACACACACACACACACAGACATATAGATCAGAGAGAGAGAGAGAGAGAGAGAGAGAGAGAGAGAGAGAGAGAGAGGAATGTATATAAAAGGCAATGGGGTACGGGGATCACTATAGTCTATGTCCATCCTAAAGAGCAAGGCGACATTTGCCAGGGGTTGGCAGATGATTTCTCTCAAGGCCATGAATGAAGACCATCAGGATTTGTGTTTAATATATGGTTAGGTCCTCGCTACTTTGTTTTTGAATTCTTTGAATTTGCAAGAGCTGTTGTGGCTACTCTGACTGAGGTGGATGGGAGAAACTGGCCTTGTCAGTCGAGGCTTGAGGCTATGAACCTTGATGAGAAGCACCTTTGATATGGGTATTGCACTATCCGAATGCTGTTGAAGTGGTGTTAATATCTGTCAATGTGAACTGGATATCTTTTGCTGGCATATTTTGCAGGTCTTGTTCTCATGGGATGGTTGATGCTCTTCTGATGTATTTCCAGCCTATGTATTGGTGAGAGACCATGGTCCTTCTCAGAGTATATGATCAACGTATGTGTGGATTGCAGACTTTGTATAAACCTGTATCTGGAAATGGCCTCTGTACTATTGCATTAGCACTATTATACACTGCTTAATTTGCACAAATCCAAGACTTATGAACTGACCAATGTCTTTGAGACGACTCCTTTTTTGTGTCATTTGAGCTGTTTGCTATAATTAGACTGGTCTTATGCGGACCCTTTCTAGATATCCCTATCTCCTCTATCCATCTACACCACTTTTTATTTGTGAAGAACATCATAAATAATAAGAGACATAAGGAATGAGATTGCTATAAGATGATGACTTTTGGGATGTTCCTCAAAACTGTTTTCCTTGATTAGGTCGTCGGAGAGAGGTATCCTTGATGGCTTTGAGTTAGAAATACAACAGTTACCAAGTTGTTTTCACTAAGCAAGTATGGCCATAAGAACCTTTTGTCTATGTTGAATGTATGATCTCAAGTCTTGGCATTCATCTTTATCTGCTAGAAGCAGCAAAATCAATCTTGTTGCAATGTATACCAATTTTGCAAACAAACAATAGGATTCGGGAACATGTTTCTTGATATTTTATATTCACTTTAAATTTCTTTTGTAAATGGTTGATAAATAGTTTTGTCACTCATGATTTCCATGAATTTCAATAGGTGCTCTTTTTCTACTCCTTTTGGAAATAAGGTGATGCATTATAAAGGTGCATTTGTGTGAAACTTGCAACGAGGGGGACTGGGCTACCTTGGGGCAAGGAGCAAGAGCAGATGGTGAGCAAGTTTCTTGGGAAGTTTGTGGGGTTCACAACTCGTTGCACAAAAGTACCAGCCCATTAACTCACCGCAAACATGAATAGCCTCTATGGAATTCCAACAAAAAGTAATGAATGGTGGGAGTGAAGTCATGAAGTAGATGCAAATGGCACGAGGTGATGTTGGCATTGAAAACAATGAAGTTGAGTTTTCGTCTTGACGAACATCCCTGTCCATGCTCAAGACAGAGAGAGAGAGAGAGAGTTCCAATTCAATGCAAGCATTTTGTTCAAATTTTAATCCATTGACCATTTGGAGAGAGCTAGAGAGGGGGGGAGAGTAGCACCATCTTAGAGATCTCACTATATATATATATATATATAGAGAGAGAGAGAGAGAGAGAGAGATGATATAGGTGCATCATCATTCCATGCAAAATCCATCGAAGCAATGAATACTCACACAAACCTTTACTTAAGCTAGTAATAAAATGAAGCCTCAAAACAAAATGAATGCTTACGAATATTACCACAAAAATACCATGTAAAACTTTCAATAAATACATAGCCTTATTATATTGCAAAACATGATGAATGCACAGTCCCTTTACATTCCAAAAATGTGATTAGCTAGATTGAACACATTATGTTTGCATGTTGATCCTCCACGTAAGAATCATAACACATCACATGCCATCGGCCTTGCCATTGCTTCGACATAAGATGACATTGCTCTTTCATGCAACCCAAAACAAAAGGTCAAAAGAAATCCACGACATTAAAAATCTAATTATACCATAACCTTAATAAAAGCCAACTAACTAAAATGAAATATCATGTCCATTGATAGATAGCATCCAATAAGCCAAAGTATAATTAGAAAGCAAAAAAAACAATGTCATACAAGAGGAGAGGCATCATTAGTTGTCATACGGGATGAGGCTTCTAGTCACGTCCACCTCAAGTCTCCTCCTTAGGCCACTTTCTCAAGTGGATCAATGGTTACACATGGGAGACAATCAAGTGCTAAGTCAAGAGTTGTGTCCACTGCTTAGCCAAAAAGGTACACCTTGAAGATGATTCTTAAAAACCAAGAACAATAAGAATCAACAATGTTTAAAAACACCAACACATCATCACAATCTTAAAGTAACATGTAACCTTATTCTCATGGTTATGAAATTTCAATCCATAAATTAAGCACAAAGTTTAGAAACACTTACATGTGAAACACATGATCACCTTTTTTCTTATCATACATTGACCTTATGATTTTTTCAGCCTCTTACTTAAAGAAACCCAAAGTATCTTGCTCTCTATGTGGATGCCATGAAGAACGATTAAGTTGAGCTTCTGTAGCATTGCTTAACTATCTGTGGCGATTAAGTTGAGCTTCCGTAGAATTCCTTAACTATCGGACCCCCACTTTTCCGCTTCAAGTTATGTTTCATGATTTGATGTTCCAATGTGTAAAGGATGCTATGAAATCACGCCTGCACTACCTACAATTTTCTTGTAAATAATTCTCTTAATAATTTTTTTTTCATTGATTACTTCCACACTGATTACACTGACGTTGGTATTAGAGCTAAGGTTTCTCTTTCTTGCCGAAGAAGAGAGGTCCTTGAGTAATCTATGAAAGGTTGAAGTTGTTCATTGCAATAGGGTAACTGGGACTGGGATTTATTATCTTTGTTGGCAAGCCTGCTTTGCACGGTTCCAGGTACACCATCGAGAACTATGGTCTTAATAATGAAGTCTTTTTAGAATTGCCTATGAATTAACCATTATTGAGCTAAAAGCAAGATTGATAGAAACCAGTGTCAGCTTAGCAATGTTAAACTCACTCCACTACTCTTTGCAATTAACAATATTGAAGAGAATTGTCAAATACCTTGTTGGCAATTGATGATGGTCAAAGGATTGTCAACACCTTGTTGGTAAACTTCAAGAAGCTATGGGTAATCCTACCTTGCAAGAGGACGTTCAAAAGCCAAATAAAATCTCTTTAAGTTCCTCATTGTGCACAAGGGAAATAGCTCCTATGAGGCCTCCTAGTGAGACCTCTAGTAATGGAAAAGAAATGCAGGAAGGACCTCCATGATAATCTATCCAAGAAGATGCTACGCGTCAAGAAACATCAAGGGACAGGCATGGAAGTGATACTCCCATTACCTCTTAAAGTGATACGTCCCCAAGAGGGCGGCGGGAAACGCGGTCACCAAGCTCTCCCAAGAAGAAGAAGAATTCATCAGGAACTTCCTCCCATGCTAATCCTAATAATGGAAAAAACAACCTAAGGAGGAATTGGTTACCATCCTCTCCTTCTTCTTATTCTTCCTCTTTGTTGCCAAATATTCCTATAAGGAGAGTAGTGACTCATCATTAAAGAAACCAAAGGAGAGAGGTAAACGAAGAAGCTATGTGGCATGGAAGAGATCACACAAGCTTAAAAAGTTGAAAGAGGGAGGAAAGAACATCCCTTACCTTAACTACAATGGAACTGTTTAAGCAATTGATAAAGTGTTGGATTTTATCCAAAAATTTGAAGAAGAACATCTTCAAAGCTACGTAACATCTCCATACATTTTCAAAAAGCATTCCGTCAATGATGGGCAAGTCTTCATGCCAAAGGTGAAGCTCCAAAGACATGGAAAGTCTTGAGGATCACTATCATGACGCAATTCCTATTGAGCACTCCACTACTCTTTGCAAGTCCTTACAGAATGGGGAAGCTTGAAGATAGCACCGTATGAGTCTATTCAAAAGTATGTGGATAAGTTTGTTAGGAAATAGGATGTAGCTAATTAGGTATTAAAGTAGTTTACTTAATGGAAAAAGATAATTTTCACACACAAGATTTTAGAGAGAGAGAGAGAGAGAGAGAGGGCACACATGATATGCATGGTTCACCCACTGTGGGCTACGTCCATGGGAAAGAAGTCACTCAATGGAATAAGTACTTTAAACTAGAAGTAGGATACAAAGGGATTATATTCTTAATGGATATCCTGCCTTGCTTCACTCTCACCACACCTTGTTTCATCAACTTCACAATTCCTTTTATGTGTAGAAGAGGCCTCCTTTTATAGGCAAAAAGAGCCACCCTCTCTCATGAGACGAAGCCGTGTGTAGCCTCCATTGTGTAGACAAGTCCAAGTTGGACTCTCCAATGCGTCCATGTGTGGCCACCCTTGAGAAGACAAGTCGGCCTAGAAATCAGCCACTGACCATTGACTTCCAGCCATCGGCCGACCGTTTTTCAATCACTTTTGAATCGCCGTCCAGCCATAATAGCTCAAGTGGGTGTGAATTTTTGGTATTACGGTGAGTGATTTTACTTATGTACAATGGCTTCTCCTCATAATGGGGGCCTTACACATGTGCGTTTTAAAACTAAAAGTTACAAGGGGTAAATCAGGCTCCATACTTAACAATCTCCCACTTGGAGACTGATCTCCACACCAAACATGTGATTGCTTTCCATCTTGGATTCTTATCCTTGATTGCCAATTGAAGATGAGCAAAAGCTCATCTTCTCCTAGTTGACCACCTTTGTAGATATGTATGTAGGATTCTCACGTGTGTGCACCTTTCCTAGATTTATTTGTTCCTCTTCCAAAAGAGTACGTATGAAGTGATATCTCACCTCAATGTGCTTTGTCCTTGAGTGAAAGACCGAATTCTTCCCAAGATGAATGGCGCTTTGATTGTCACTATACAAGACACAATTGTCTTGCTTGTATCCAAGCTCCTCCAAGAATCTATGAAGCCACATAATTTCTTTGTTTGCCTCCTTCATTGCTACATACTCTGCTTCCATGGTAGAAAGTGAGACCACTTTTTACAGCTTTGAAGCCCCCAACTTATTGTTGTGCCTCCAATTGTGAAGACATAGCCAGTAGTGCTTCTTCGAGTATCTTTGTCACCTGCCATATCTGCATTAGCATACCCTTGCACAACAATATAAGTACCTCCAAAATACAAAGCATTTTTTGTTGTCCCTTTTAGATACCTAAGCATCTACTTCACAGCTTGTGAGTGCTCTTTACCTAGATTGTCCATGAATCTACTCACAACTCCCACTACATGTGCAATGTCTGACCATAGTGTACATTAAAGAACCTTCCGCTGCAGCATATGGAACTTTAGATGTATAGGCTATCTCTTTTTGTGTCTTTGGACACATTTCCTTGGTTAGTTTAAAGTGACTAGCAAAAGGTGTAGAAAAATTTTGCATCTTGCATTGCAAACCTTTCTAGTACCTTCTTGACCTAATCCTCTTGAGATAGCTTTAATGCCTTCTTTGTCCTATCCCTTGATATTTTCATACCAAGTATCCACTTTGCATCACCTAAATCTTTCATTGAAAAAAATTTAGACAACACCTCTTTTAGGTCTTTGATATCCTGCGTGTTAGCAATTGCAATCAACATGTCATCAACATACAACATTAGGATGATGAACTTCACCTCCATCAAATTCTTTGTGTAGATGCAGTGATCTGGGTCACATCTTTTGAGTCCATGATTCAACATCCATCATCAAACTGCAAGTACCACTGTCTTAATACTTACTTTAGACAATACAAGCTCTTCTTTAATTTGCAAACCATTTTCTCCTTACCCCTTACTTCATACCCCTTTGGTTGAAGCATGTAAATCTCCTCCTCTAAGTCACCGTGAGGGAATTCCGTATTCACATTTTCTCAAGATTTAAGTCATGAGCAGTCACAAGGCTCAAGACAAGCCTAATTGAGTTCATTTTTACAACATGGAAAAAATATCTCATTGAAATCAATACCTTTCTTTTGAGAAAATTCTTTTACCACAAGCCTGGACTTGTACCTTTTCTTCCCACCTTCTTCTTCCTTCAGTTTGTACATCCATTTTTTTGGCAATGCCCACTTACCTTTAGGCAACTCAACCAACTCCCATATGTGGTTGCGATGTAATGAGTCCTTCTCCATTTTCATGCTCTTCATTCATTCTTCTTTGGATTCGTGTTGTATAGCTTCTTCGTACAATTTTGGCTCTCCAGAATCGGAGACTGAGAGATGATTGAAGGAAGGAACCAACCTTTTTGGAGCTCTACTTGGTCTTGTAGATCTTCGGGGCATAGGTTGAGGTTCCTCATTTGGTTGAGGTTGTTGCACATTGTCAACGCTTGCACTCCTTGAGTCTTCACCGTCCTCAAGCTCCATGTACTCATCACCTGTATCTTTTGTTTGTTTTCTTTCCAAGTAATTGTTGAAAACTACATTCCTACTTCTAAATATTTTACCATCTTCAAGATTCCATAGGCAATACTCAAAGTTAGTCCATAGCCAATGAAGAAATACTTTTTGGACTTTGCATCTAGCTTTGACCTTAGGATTCTATCTATGTGCATAAAAGCCTTGTACCCAAACACTTTCAAAAATGCATAATTCATCGGTTTACCTGTCCATTTCTCTTTTGGAACTCCTCCATCCAATGTTGTTGAGGGTGATTGATTGATTAAGTACAGAGACATACGTATTGCTTCCACCCAAAGCTCAAGCAGTAGGCCTTCATATAGCCGCACACTTCTTCCTCGCTCCATGATTGTTCTGTTCATCCTTTCTAAAATGCCATTTTGTTGAGGTGTCATTTGCCGCCGAATGCCATTGCTAGCACAAAAGCTATCAAAAGCTTGACTGCAATATTCGTCTCCATTTTTTTATATGAGGCATTTAATCTTGGTACTGCTTCATTCTCCACAAAGGCTTTCCACATTTGAAATATGGAAAACACATTGAATTTGTTCTTCATTACATAAACCAATGTTTTCCTAGTTGCATTGTCTATGAATGTTACATAGTACAAGGAGCCACCAAGGGACGGTGTACTTGTAGGGCCCCAAACATCAGAATGAACCAATTCAAGTTTTTTATTCTTTCTTTCATTTCCTACCTTTTAAAACTTTACCTTCTTTTGTTTACCGTAAACACAATCTTCACTGAACTTTAAGTCCACTTCTTTCAAACTTGGTAGAATCTTCTTTGATTGAAGGATTTGCATTCCTTTGGCACTCATATGCCCAAGCTGGTAGTGCCACACCGCACTGTCGACTTTTGTAGCTATTGCACAAGTTGAAGATTGCGTGCTAACAGTACACAAGTAAAGTGTACCAACATTTTCTCCTTTGGCAACCACCAAAGATTCTTTTGAGATCTTCAAACGTTTGTTTTCAAATGCAACGTTATGCCATTAGCAATTTTGACACAAATTGTACCTTTGCTGATAATTTCACAAGCCTCATCATCTCCCAAGTATACATACCAAAAAGTACTTTTGGTGTAATCTTGGAAATGCTTCTTGTGCAGTGTCGCATGGAATGAAGCCCCGGAGTCTACTATCCAAGAATTAGACACATTGTCTGATAAGAGAATTAGAGCGTCTTGCTCTACTTTACCTGTCACATTGGCCTCCGATGTTGGCTTATTGTCTTGAGACTCCGACTCCTTCTTGAAATCCTTCTTGATGTGGCCCTTCTTACCACAATTCCAAAATTTAAGAGCTGACTTTTTGTGTGACTTGCTTCTCCTTGAGTGATCATGACCCTTTTGGTTTTTGAACCTCTCCTTCAATCTTCTCCTTGATTCCGCTAACATTGAAACACTTTATGATTCATATGTGCTTCTCCTTTGTGTTTCCTTGCTTAGGAGAACACCCACAACATCATCAAATTTAAGAGTCTTTGTGTCAGTGAAAGATTCAATTACAGTTATCACAAGGCTATCCCAACTATTTGATAGAGACGATAGCATAAGGAGGACTCACACTTCATTGTCGAAATTGACCTTCACTGATCAAAGTTGACTTATGTTGGTGTTAAAGTTGTTTAGGTGTTCTGCAACTGAACCACTCTCTTCCATTTTTATATTGAACACGTGCTTCATGAGAAATACATTATTGGATGCCGATGGTTTCTCCTAGAGGCTGTCGAGTGACTTCATCAAGTCCTCCGTGGTCTTCATTTCCAAAACGTTGAAGGCCATTGTTGATGCCAAGCTTAGCCGGATTGTTCCTAATGCCTTGCAATCAAGGATAATCCATGCGTCATTTTCCGTTGTTGCGGGCTTCTTTGCAAGACATTCTAGTGACAAATAAAGGTCTTTTTGGTAGAGGTAGTCTTCAATTTGCATCTTCCAATGTTGGTAGTTTTTTATGTTGAGCTTCTTGATCTCGAGCTTACCTTCCTTTTCCATTACTCCCACTCATATCAAAGAATCCTTTCCTTGAGATTCTTTAACTACGAGCAAACCTTGCTCTGATACCAGTTGTTAGGAAATAGGACGTAGCTAAGTAGATATTATAGTAGTTTGATTAATGGAGAGAGATAATTTTCATACACGAGAGATTATAGAGAGAGAGAGAGAGAGAGAGAGATAGAACACAATATACCTAGTTCACCCAATGTGGGCTACGTCCACGAGAAAGAAGCCACTCAATGCATTTAGTACTTCAAACTAGAAGTAGGTTACAAAGGGATTATACCCTTAATGGAGATCCCGTCTTGCTTCACTCTCACCACCTCACATACACCTAGATCATCAACTTCACAATGCCTTTTGTGTGTAGAAGAGGCCTCCTTTTATATGCCAAAAGGGTTGCCCTCTCTCATGAGAGGCAACCGTGTGTATCCGCCATTTTGTAGACAAGTCCGACTCTCCAATGCGCCCATGTGTGGCCACCCTTGAGAAGACAAGTCCGCCTAGAATTTGGCCACCATCCATTGACTTCCAGCCCCCCACTGACCAACCATCTGTCCGTTTTTTGATCACTTTCCGGCCGCCATTCGGCCATAATAGCTCGATACTGTGCGTGAATTTTTGGTTTTCTGGTGAGTGATTTTTCTTACACACGATGGCTTCTCCTAATAATGGGGGCCTTACTGTTTTAAGACTACAAGTTACAAGGGGTAAATCGGGCTCCATACTTAATAAATTTCTGGGAGTTACATCTCAAAGCCAACGACTACAAGAAAATAGACTTTGTAGAACAAAAGCAACAATTTTGTGCTGGCCTATCCGAGGAAGTGAGTGAGTATATCAACTCACAAAGTTCAAAACTATCTCAATGGAGGTTCTACATCACATGATGGTCATCTCAATGATTTACTTTCGGCAGGAGTAAGAAGGGCCCCACTACTATGGAAGCTAAGGAACAAATTGAGCAAAGGGGGAAGAGCATTATGATGCAAGGCTAATAACAACATCAACAAAGCAAATGTGAAGGACAAAGAATAAAAAGGTAAAAAAAAACTTTCACCTAAAAAGGTAGAGTGTTATCGTAAGGATAACAAGTGCTTTAAGTGTGGAGAGCAAGGATATGTTTCATGTGTAATGTCCTAAGATAAATAAACGTAATGACCCTCCTAGACCTACCATGGTGGAAGATCCAAAAGAGAAAGGTCATTGCAAAGGATCCAAAAGGGAAAGGTCATTGCAAAGGATCTAAAAATCTTAAAGCAAAGCTTATCCCTCAACCCATATTAATATTATTGGACCTCTCAAAACCTTTTGAAGTCCAATGTGATGCTTGTGGACATTGCCTTGGGGCTATGTTGCTTCAAGAAGGGTGTGCTATAACATATGAAAGTATGAGATTGAATGACCAAGAAAGAATCTAGTCATATATGAAAAAGAGCTACTAGCTATCTTACATGCCCTAGTTGCATGGAAGCATTATCTCCTAGGCACTCCATTTATTTAGCGCAAAGATCACCAAAGTCTTAAGTACTTTAGGACACAAATTAAATCGAGTGCCAAACAAATTAAATCGAATGCCAAGCAAATTAGGGGGGAAATTTCTCATGCTCAATTTAATTTTCATATTGCTCACATAGCGGATAAGCATAAAAAAGCGGTTGATTCTCTTTCACGTAGGCCAAAGGTGAATGTTGTATCAATAGCTACTCACGCTTATCTATCTTCTATGGTAGAGGGATCAAAAAAAGAAGGATGAGTATGCTACATATCTATTGTTCAAAGATGTGTAGCTATTGCACTATGGAAGAAAGAGGAACCATACAATGTGCAAGGTGGTTATCTTGTTTATGGAAATACGTTATGCGTTACACATAGCTTGCGTGTTTCGTTAATCTTACTGAAAGATTATTTAAGGTATCTACTATACTCATCAAGAGCAAAGATCTGCCCAAGTGTCTTCACTATCAATGGGAGCTTGGGTCTTCCTTCAATAACTTTGAAGGGTGCCTTTCTTGTAGAAGTATGGAAAATGTTATCATACGCATAATCCACTAAGGGAAAATACTTTTCCCATTGATCTTTTTGATCTACTTTCGTATCAAAGGCTTTGAGTAGATCAATAATGGTCAAGTTTTCTATTCACTTTGATCATCCATTTGCTGGTGATAGGCCAAGGAGAAATTCAACTTAGTACCAAGATTCTCAAAGAGACCTTTCCAAAAATTACTAATCATTCTTGATACTATGGATATTGGCAAAATATGATACTTAAAGACCTGTACTATGAGAGGGTTTCCATATGGTGTGCTTCAATAGACTTTTTGACTGGTATAAAATGTGCTTGTTTACTGAACCGGTCTATTATTGTCCATATTCCTATATTCTTATGAATAGACCTTAGCAATCCAAAGACAAAATATACTCTCCCATGAGGAATCAGGTATGGGTAGTGGTTGAAGCAAGCCAAGCAGTTTTCCTCTATCATATTATTCATTGTTGGCCAATATCCATCATGCAATAGAAGCAAAAGGCTTCTCTGCTGATAAAAGCATAGAAGAGCCTTGACCTTCAAAAATAATGATTGGGTATTGCTTAAGTTTCCCAAATCATGCCTATGAAATACAAGAGGCAAAGGGAAACAAGGATGCCCAACAGGACATAAAAAATATTGTGTTAAGCTAGCAGAAAGATATTATGACCCATTTCAAATCCTTAAGACAATTGATGAATTGTCTTATAATTTAAGGTTACCTAACAATTGGCTCTTTCATGATGCATTTCATGTGAGTCTTTTAAAACCTTATAAGGACAAAGACCCAGTAATTGAAGATTCACTCGAGTTTGAAGGTCAAGAAGAGATCCTACAACTCGACAACATCCCACGACATGAAGACTAAATATTAAGGAGTTGTAAGAGTATTTGATGATATCTTCTAAAATTTAGGAATTATCCTTTTGAAGAAGCACGATTGATGCAAGACATCTAGTTAAAGAATAATGTAAACCTTATTTATAGTTACATTGACTCATATCAAAGGCAAGAACCAAGTATGAAAAAACATATTGCATAAATAACTTTTTCTTATTTTGACTCTTAAGGTTTCTTTTTAATGTTCATGAGTTTTTTTTTAAAGTATATGAATGTAAAAAATCAAGTTTGCAATGGACACATTTCTCTCAAGCACCCAATAGACTTTGCCAATCTACTATGGAAGATGATTAGTGGCTAGGTAGATTACATGCTTGAGAAATCTTAGTCCCTTAAGGGCTAAGTAAAGACATTCTTGTGATAGCTAAGTCTTCCAAGCATCAAGACTTGGAATTAGTCACCATTGTGGAAGGATGTCGATAGGTAAAAAGGAATCCTCTACCTAAAGTAAATAGACTAGCTACGACTTTATTTTTTCTACTTCAGAGTTGAGGATGACTATGATTTCAAGGGAGAGGTAATGCCATGAAAATTAATTTCTAAATTTCTTAAATTATTTTCCATCTTAAATTGGCCACTTAAGTCTGGAGAAAATAAAAGAGAAAAAGTGAAGTTGGTTAAAGTACTTATAGAATTCTTTCAGTCAAAATCTTGGAGCCAACAAAAGGAAGCCTATAAAAGAGCAAGGATAATTGCCATTTAATTATCTCAGTCAAAGGTACAAATCAAGAAAGGATAAATCTATCACGAGCAACCCTAATTAAAGGTACAAGACAAAGGGGATTAATTAGAGCAATTATAAGAGTCTAAAAATAGAATTTATTTAGGTAAATTTTAAGTAAATAATTTACTTATTAGATCCTAAGTACAAAGTCTAAAAAGCCTTAAGATAAA
Organism: Adiantum capillus-veneris; assembly: GCF_014529385.1. Taxonomy (NCBI): domain Eukaryota; kingdom Viridiplantae; phylum Streptophyta; class Polypodiopsida; order Polypodiales; family Pteridaceae; genus Adiantum; species Adiantum capillus-veneris. The sequence goes on along the minus strand of NC_140936.1, from coordinate 44,085,534 downwards.
TTTTAAGAAAATAATTTACTTATTAGAGTCTAAGTACGAAGTCTAAAAAGCCTTAAGATAAAATTAAAAATTACCAAAGGCAACCTAAATTTAGTAGGTGTTGAGACCAACTTTGTAGTACTTCTAAAGGAATGCACTAAGGTTTTGCATAAAAGGTGAAGCTCCAAAGCCCAAGGGTAAGTTTAATCTTTACAAGAGTTCTAGATTAGTAGGTAGAATCTAATCCAACTCAACTTCATAGAGCCTCCAAAGGATAGTGTAAAGGTCTTGCATCTGAATCAGTTAAATTGAAGGTATACTCTAATCCAGTTCAAACTTCATAGAGCCCCCAAAGGATAGTGTAAAGGTATTGCATCTGAATTCAGTTCTAGATTAGTAGGTAGATACTACTCTATGTCAACTTCATAGAGCCTCTAAAGGATAGTGTAAAGGCCTTGCATTTGAATTAGTTAGATTGACTACGTAATTCTATGGTTGGAGAGAGACATGACCATAGATGGTCTCCTTGCTCGAGCACTTGGCTATGGATGCAAATCCAAGAAGGTAGAAAGCTCATCATATTCTTCTTCTCTATTCTTCTAGCTATGTTAAAAGCATGGGGGTGCACCTTGTTAATTTGTAGGTGTATCACAGACACTCGACAAGAGGGTATATTTTACTTCTAAAACTTATAGATTTACACTTCTATGAGGGATTTTTGAATTCAATTTTGAAAAAAAAAAATGTAAGTTTCTTAAGAAAGAGGGGCCCTGTTATTCAAAGTTAGAAAATGTGTAGAGGGGGTTTTTTATTACCCTTTAATTGCACGTGATACGTAGGATATTAGTAGGTGAACCCCCCGAAGCTAAAAGCCTACTCATGGAGTAAGCATACTAGAAAAGATTACATTTTTTTCTTAAAAACTACTTTCCTTCACCCTCATCTACTTCCATTCCTGCAATTCTTTCTCTTTGTTGGGATGTTTAGGGCTTGGGAAGGAGGAGTACACCATCTGAAGTTAATCATATCATGAAGCTCATCATCTTCATTGGTTCAAAGGAACTCTGTAAGAGCACAAGTTTCTATTGTTAAAAGCATCTCCTTCTGAGAGGATTATGGTACAAAAGTCCTTTTGGAAGGGGAGTTGGCTCCAAGAAAATCTAGTCCTCAACAAGTTTTCAATCCTAATGTGTTTTTCTCTTCAAGTTATGTTTCATGGTTTTATTTTCCAATGTGTAAATGATGCTATGAAATCAGCCCTAGACTACCTACGGTTATTTTGTAAAGAATCCTCTTAATGGAAAACTCTTGTTTCATTAATTAGCTCCATTGTGATTGCATCAAAGTACTAGAAACTCTCATAATATAATTAAAATACTCAATAGATATTACAAAAATCATTAGACACTTGATGCACTCTTCATTAGGAAGAGAATGGAGTGTAGGAGGGCCTCTTTATTTTGAAATTTAAGGAAGTCAAACCTTTAGTATTTGGAAAGTAATCAAAGGGCATCTTAGGAATTCAAACATGCAAAATGGCTAGTTTATTTGAATTTAAATTTTCCCCCCAAAATGGATTTTAAAATCTAGCGGGTAAAACCATATCATGTAGCATATCTATGGAAAGATCACAATGTGTAGATTGCAGATCTATGATCTCTACTCAAATTGGAGATCATATGTGGGAGTTATGGGAGGCCGAAAATCATAAAATTGTCCACCTCCTTTTTTGGGGCAAAAGTGCATCCTTTGACCACTCTTACACATCTCTTACACACCCACCATTCTTGCACACATGGTGTACACCTATTGGTCAAAATGTTAATCACCGCCATAAGCTCATGGCAAATAAAGAGGCCCTCCTACACCCCATGCTCTTCCTAATGGACGCATTAGACACCTAATGGAAAACTTTGATTTCATTAATTAATTTTGTTGTGATTGCATGAAAGTACTAGAAACTCTAATAATATAATTGAAAAACTCAATATATATTATAGAAATCATTAGACACTTGATGCAAAAGAATCTAAACAAGAACCTATCTTTTCAATGAGATTGCACGGTTTCTTGCATGTATCCTCCTTTCACAAAGGAGGCTGCCTTAAGACCACTTGCGTCATCTCTCAAACCTTGTACTCTTGCATATGTATTTACCAACATAATGGCATTGGAAGGCACTCAAAGCAATAGTAGTTAGTGTGGATCATATGCCCTGGTCCACTTTTCTTTTCTTCAGCTTGCGCATCCAAGCCTTCTACTAGACTGGTTGTGCAAACATAGCTAATTTGATCGTTTCTATGCATAACACTTGAGGATTTTGAATTTAGCCTTGTCCCTCTCCTTCCTCTTCCACATGACTTTCTTACAACCAAAGAAACTACACTATTCACCATTTTCACTAAAAATTATCAACACATCTTAATGCAATTCTAACCTTGGCTAGTGAACATCAGTGAACTTTTACACTATCAATAAGTTGTAGGAATGCTTATATCTTGCACAATGAGCGGAAACAAGATCAATGGAGCATTAATTACTACATGTAGCCATTCTCCTTGGCACAGGCGGCTATAGTCAGAGTGTAATGGAAGCTAAGAGTCTCATTGCTCAATCAAAAAATTGAATTTTTAAACGAAATTAAATAGTGTTCTAATTACTCACTAATTATTTCAAAGTTTGAGTAAACATAGTTCTTTAACTAGAAAACAAGCAGATTTAGGAACCACTAGAATATTCATGGTAGCTGTATATGATGGATTTTTCATGTGGATATTATGAGTTTAGTTGCCTCTAGCCATCCGTCCTTGCACGGGCATCTATGAGAAAAAGAGCCAATAAAATACAACATGTTTAAACTTTTGTATCAAGTTCAAGATGGTTTATGGGAGCCTTAAGAAAGGACTCTTAATAAAGCCTTAAGGGAACCTTTAGAAATGCTCAGTAGAGCCACTGCCGTCGTAGATGACTAGACATAGAAAATTATACAAGGACAAAAAGGCACATGTTATTTGTTGAGATCAATTTCTATCGCATATAACAAGTGAACGCAATTTAGGGAGCCTTAGGAAACATTTCTTAATCAAACTTTGAGGATAAATTCAAGAAACTTGTGGGACGCATGTCTAACCTCACCATCCTATCTTATTGCAGTATTAGCGAGAATCACGATTAATTTGTCAAACCATGAGATGAAGCTGACTCAACTAGTGCATAGAGGCTACAAAAGGTTGTCAATCTCTCGGAAAACAACTAACAAGTTGCATCTAACTCAAGCTACACTCAAGTGACTGAAATCACCAAAAGTCAATCGCTCATCGGCAAGCAAATCACATCCGTTACAGCATCAAATGACATCCAAACGTAACGAAACTTCTAGGACAAGTTTATAAAACCTAAGCACACATGCCTATGGTCTCAAACCCCACTTTAGGTCAAGTTCCAAAATCGCAATTATTAACAACAGTGGATTTTTGACCTAGTCGTTTGCAACCCAGAATGCATCTAAATGCTTAGCAATGATGCCCCAATACCCCACCTATGCTTAGCTTTCGATTTAAAAGTGTAAATTCCTAGTTATGATGAAATTAGGCTGCAAGTCGGCGATGCCAAAAGCTACGAAATACTATGAATGGCTTACGTCAATGCGTAGAGCTCTTACCTATGGTTGTAAAGCAACAAACGCAATTGCATTGTGACAACGGGGGAGGGAGTAGGAAGCGCAAGAAGGAGAGAAGTGAGCGCCGTTAGCTCATGTTGTGTATTTCTTATCCATAAACTTATAAAAAACTTACCAAAATTGTCTTTTATACCTTAGCCAAGGTTTTTGGCTGGTCAAAACTAATAATCTGGAGTTATATCAAAGCTAGGAAATGACTGGCTGATACAATCTGGAAGCTTGTAGCCCTGGCTCATTAATTACAAGGTTTATCCAAGAAAATAGGAGTTACAATATTCCCGATTTATCAAAATAATAATTTTTTTTACAAAGAGAACTCCAAAAAATGGTGAGAACTCTGAAAAATGGTGTCCGTGTTAGCTTGCTGCTAACATTCCCCCCCTCCTCGCCCATGTCGTCCCTTGATACAGCTTTATGGGCTGAAGCAGTCTTCGGGTTGATGACGGGCAAGGCGGTCTTTAAGGGCGTCTAGTGCCTTCTGGTATCTGATTCTTCGTTCTTTGTGAGGCACTTGCAGAAATTGCATGGTGACTTGATTCTTCAGCTCCACCGCTGAGTAGCCTACAAACCTGGATGTTAGGTTGCTCATCATCAACGCAAATATCTTCGTTCGCCAGGTGAAGAATCCAGTGTAGAATGCTTCTTCAAAGGCTAGCATATTACTCGATGTCAGGAACATGCATCTCGCATAGAATCCGTAAAGGACCTCCTCTGAAGGTTGCCCACTCAGATCATAGCATAGGCCTTCGTTTCCTTCCAAGAATGATAGCCATGGGGCTCCTATTTGCTCAGGCTCATTAAAAACTTGTATACATGTGAGTAGCATCCTGCAGATCTTATATAACATTGCACACGAGAGATCTGGTAGACTCTTGAAGAAAGATATGGTGCTCGTTAGGGTTTTCACCATGTATTCCTCCGTCCATTGGCCTCTCTCTGGAGCTGGCAGCCTGGGAAAGTTGAGCCAAGTTGGCCTCTTCTTTTGCAGTGCTTCATGCGCTTGCCATGTCCTTACTCTAGGTACAGGACAGAATGTTGGATCTCTTTGTAGGGTTGCAGGTGCTCTTGTGAACAGAATCAGGTATCTCGGATTCTGGTTCAACCAGCTTAACCTCCACTTTGGGTGGTCTTTATCTGCGCCATCTTCTTGCATATCCTTGTACAGCCTTTCTTTCACTTGTAATAGTTCTACTTTGATGAGAGGGGATGTCAGCGATTGTTGGTGCCATTGAGTGTTGATCTGATTGGGAGTGAGTTGAGTGACGTTGACAGTGTAAAACTCTCAACTCCCAACCCATAGCGGCTTTCCACTGCTCATCCACCTCTAAGGTGATCTTGTCCTTCAATGCGTCTTCTTCATCTTTTGACAGCTAGGCCATTGGCACTGTGTCTGCATCTGTGATGTGAACATGAAAATCTTCATCACCACTCGGCTCTGCTGTGGACTGCGTCTCAAACTTAGCAAACGAGACCAAGGGTATGTCTATTTGTGGCGGCTCTGAACTGCCTGCCTCTTCCTGCATGTTGAGTTTTCCATCTCTGAGGAGTTGATTTATCCGCTTGAGTTCTTTTATCTCCTTTAGGAGCTCCTCCTCTCTTTGAGCCCGCATCAGTGCTTGCCAGGTCTCTGCGCTGTGATTGTTCTAACTTTAATTCCAATTCTAATTCCTTCTTTTTCTTTTCAAGTGCCTTATAGACTTCGTCATTTCCTTTGATCAAGGACACGACTGGATTTTCTCTGATTTGACGTAAGAAAATGGCATGATCATTGATTCTCTGTTCAGAATATTGTAGAGAAGCACTGGCAACATCTAACTGCACCTGAATTTTTTGAGCTGACAGAGAGGTTGTAAGGAGTTCATTTGTAACTTCTGTCAGCTGCTCATCTTTTACTTTGCAAGCATCAAATAATTTGGTGAGTAGATCACCTAACTCCTCCATTTCTTTTTGTTGTTTATCTCTGGCTATCTGATGCTAATCCGCTTCTGCCTTCAGCTGTTGCACTTACCTTTGGAGATCAATGATGATAGTCATCCTGTCTTCTAGCTCTCCTTGAAGAGCGTCGATCACCATTTCCAGTTCCTTGGCCTTTGTGCTACGATTTAAAGCTGCTGAACGGAGTCTCTCCGTCATTTCCTGCATCTGCCGTGCATATTCATTGACCTGTACTATTACTTCATCGTTTGTCTACTACTCCTCCTATCGTGCAAGTTGGGATGTGCCTGTAGGCTCGTGTGTTGCTTCTTGCTGCGTCGTAGCTGCTGGTGGTTCTTGTGTGGAGGTAAATGGTCGGTCTTCTTCTTGGCCATCCTGAGGCTTTAATGCCTCGGCAATTTTTGGCTGAGTAGAAGTGGATGGTGTTGTCTCGACCCTTGCTATCTCTTCAGGTTAAGACGACCTTTCTTCCTTCTCTAGCTCAGTTTCCGGCTCATGTGCAGTGGTAGACGCTTTTTCCGCATCTTCTTCTTTATCAGTCTCTTTTTCGGATCTACTTGCGTGTTCCTCGTCTGGCTTTTGAGTCTCTTCAGATTTCTTCTCTTGTTTCGGCTCGGCTTCTTTTTCTTTTTGTACGTCGAGGTGGTCAGCCTCTTGTGCAGATTTTGTTTGTTGGGTGGACTCAAAATCTTTCGTTTTCTCAGGCTCTGCTTCTTCATTGGTGCCTATGCATGCAGGTGATGGTGGTGGACTAGGCATTGGATGGTCTTGTTGTTCTGGAGGTGGTGAGGTGGGTCGGGGAGATCCATGTCTTTGTTCTTGGCTAGCCATTTCCTCGACTTGCCTTTGGTCTTCTGCTTCCTTGTCTTTCTTTGCAACTTCTTCTGCCTCCTTTAGCTTTAGAGCTTCAGCCTCTTGGTACATTCTTTCTAATTGCTCTGTTGGATCATCTGCCTCTTTTCTGGTATGATGCTTTGTTCGAGGGCCTTTAAGTCCTCCAGGTACCCATTTTTCTGGGTCCTTCCCTTGTGCTTGCCTACTGCGCTGGTAAGCCTATTTTTCTCTTTCAAAACGCGCTTGTTTTTGAGTTGGCTCCTCTTGGTGTGCAGCCACAACTTTCCTTTTCATCTCTTCTCTCCAAGCTCTCTTTTCTTCGTTGTCAGAGCTCTCGCTACTGTGCCGTTCTGGTGAGCTTTCAATTGACTCATCATCTAATTTATGTGACCTTTTACCTAACTTTGTAGCTCGTGGAGAGGGTTGTGCTGCCAAGATCCATGTATTCTAATCAGGAGTAGGCAGTAGGTTGTCGGCCATGCCGATGGCATGATACACTATTCTAGTCAACACCTCTGGCGCGCCCAAGTATGTGATTTTGCCTTCCTTCTTGGTGCCCTTCAAGGTTGTCAAGACATACTGCGCGTGGTCCACGGGCTGTCTTGTTGTCGACTTAAGAACCTGAGTGAAGGTGGTGGCCACGGCGTGATTTGGTATAGTGTACCTTGGTGGTCTTTTTGCCAAAAAATGGACGTGTTGATGGTACAAAGGGGCTGGCTCTTCCATCTGTTTGTGGATAAGATCGGCGAATGTAGCCGCGGCTGTCTCCTTGGTAAATGTGCCTCCGATTTTCCTGTCTCTTTCCCACATGGTCATTCCTTCAGTACGCAATCTGAGTGCCTCTGCCACTATCTCTTTTGTGATTACTACCTCGACCTTGTTCCCTTGGGTGTCAGATATTTTTGTGGTTCCGTCCTCTTTGATGGTGGATAGAAGCTCGTAAGCTTTCCGAAAGTCCACCCCGCAAGGCTCTTGTTCGTAGAAATGCCTGAGCCCCAACCTACGGTTAGCCTCTTTTGTCTCTGGCTTGGCAACTACATCATAGACTTCTTTGGTCAGGAGTTGCAACTCCACCTGATGCCCCTCTTCACTTTTGAACCTGCCAGTGAAGACCGTAGTGTAGTGTTCTTCCATCTGTTCTCTAGAAAGGTAGGATGCCTTTGCCGCTTTGACTGACTCGGGGTCTAGTTGATACGCAGGTAGTTCTTGTAGTTTCTCTTTTTGGTTTAGCTTCTTCTTGGCCCTCTCCGCTGCTTGCATTGCTCTTGTTCAGTGAGTAGAGTGCAAAGTTAGAAGATTTGTCAAAAAAAATTCTGCAATGTCCTTTTAGACTGAAATGCTGACAATTTGGTCCAAATTGCTTCAAATAAATTTTTGAACAAGCAAAGATACATAAAATCATGCAAGGAACAAAACTGTATGGTCAAAACAAAAATTTGCAACCAAAGTAAATGAATAATTGCGATTATTCACAGCTGAGGAAAATTTTCAACTTTTTGCAAACTTGGCTTTATAGGCTTGAAGTATATATCAAATACATGCTCTGAGTGAATTATGGGCTCATTTGGATGCACAGGGTGAAAATGGTGCCAGATTTTGGCTTTAAGTCTCTGAAACAGTAGATATAAAGGAAATTTGAGATTTTGAACTCCAAATTGATTCAAAGTTGGCTAGTGGGCTTATCACAACATGTACTTTGGATGTATGATGGAAAAATATTAAAATTCCTCAATTTTGACCAAAAAGTAAAAAATCGTAATTATTAACTTTTCTTCCAAAATTGACATTTTTGGGTACAAATTGGTTCTAGGCATGGTATAGACCTTGGGTATGAGATATGAGGTGATTTGGATCAAGAAAAGTTGTTCATAACCCCAATTTTGGCTTGCAAAGACTTCTTTGTGTTTTTTGACAATTTTACAAGTAATGGGTGGTCACTTTGGCTTATACTTGATTTTTGGCATGTAATAGGTGTGTACACATGACAGGTGAGATGATTTGACAATTTCCAAGAAAAACTAATGTAAAAGTAAATAATCATGATTATTAACTACATTGACAAAAACTTTGCAATACCTACAATTTTTGACCTAGACATGTTTCATACACCTAATACAAGTCCTAAATTGAATTTGGTCAAGTTTGGTCATGCCGGCATCACTTTGTGCTCTGTCGACTCTGAAATTATCCTTTTTAGTGACTACTCATTTGTTGGGTTGGTCGGTCAACTTTGAGGCTTTGGACTTGTCCATAACATAGTCTTGAAGCAACTTGTCCAATTCTGGCTCATTTGGAGTCAGTTTGGCCTCGTATGTCGAATTTGACGCTTTGTAACCTTCGAGCCATTTTCTGCTTTTCGAGGGCTTTGCTTGATGGATTTCACCAAACCAATTATATACATTGTATATGGACCTCATTAGCAAGTCATCTGTGGAGTCAGGTCAGAGTTCTGGCATTTGCCAAAAACCTAACTTTTCTACTGAGGACCCCCTTGACCCCAGCCAAATGGTCATCTGCTAGTATAGAAAGGTTCTATTATGTTGGAGCATGCTATCGTTCAAATCCCATCCAATTTGGTCAAGCTGGCAAGCCGCTATGGTCAGTTTTAGGTCGTAGGTCTTCGTGCACTGCTCTCTTTCTAGGGTTTTTTCTGAAGGAGTACGAGCGGAAGTGCGACACGAGAGAGAGTGCGAAAAGAAGAGCACGACGATATGGTGAACTCGCTCTGTTGTAATGTACAGAGCATAGTGAGTTCTTATTAGGTTTTTACAAAAGAATATGTGTACATACCTGGCGGCCCGCCCACTTACTTGGGCGACCACATTGGGCTTTATACCCCAACAACCTCCCACTTAAAGTCCAATGTGGTACTTTAAGTGTGAGAGAAGCTACTATACAAGCTAATATACAAGAGCTGTAGAGAAGTGATGTACTACCCTACACCTAACTGCTTGCGAAAATGGGCAAAGCTCTCTGAGGGAAGTCCTTTTGTAAGTAGATCAGCAGGATTTTCTGTGGTGTGAAATTTGACAAGCTGAATTTTCTTATCCTCGAGCATTTCCCTGTTGAAATGATACTTCACATCCACATGCTTTTTCTTTGAGTGATAAACTGGATTGCGAGCGAATTGTATAGCACTCTGACTATCACAATATAACACAGGCATCTCTTCTTTGATTCCCAAATCTGTTACTAGTCGATTAAGCCAAATTGATTCTTTGCATGCCTCTGATGCTGCAACATATTCAGCCTCTATAGTAGACTGAGTAACACAATCTTGTAATCTAGAACGCCATGATACTGCTCCACCAGCCAATGTAAAGACATACCCTGACGTAGACCTTCGGTTGTCTAAGTCACCTTCATAATCTGAGTCTGTAAAACCCTTTACACTCCTGACTCCCATAGCATATACGCATACTCTTTGTAGCTTTCAGGTTTCTCAATATTCCTTTCACTGCCTCCCAATGTTTCTTGCTTGGGTTTCACATGTATCGATTTACTACTCCCACTGCAAATGCAATGTCTGGGCGAGTAGCAATCATTCCATACATCAAACTACCCACTGCAGACGCATATGGAATCTTATCCATTTCAGCCTATTCTTCCTCAGACACATGACAATCTTGTTTGCTAAGTTTCACATATGGTGGCAATGGAACACTCAATGCCTTTCCCTTCTCCATATTGAAACGTTGCAAAACCTTGTCAATATACTCTGTTTGAGATAACCAAATCAACTTCTTTGATCTGTCTCTCTCAATGCGCATACCAAGTATATGACTTGCCTCACCCATGTCTTTCATGTCAAACAATTTTGCCATCAAAGCTGAAACTTCTTCCAAGTGCTTGCCAGCAATCAACATGTCATCCACATACAAAATAAGGATCAGCCAACTGCCATCCTTAGCCTTCTTTGTATATAGACAGTGATCGAACTCACTACGTTTGTAGCCTTGAGAAAGCATAAACTTGTGGAACTTATGGTACCATGCCCTCGGTGATTGTTTTAAGCCATAAAGACTCTTTAACAACTGGCATACCAAATCTTCCTTGCCTTTCTCAACAAACCCTTCTGGTTGCTGCATGTAAATTTCCAAATCTAAATCACCATGCAAGAATGTTGTCTTGACATCCATTTGGTGCAACACCAAATCTAATATGGCAACCAATGCAAGAAAGCATCTCAATGTAGTCATCTTGACCACCGGAGAGAAGACTTCATCAAAGTCAATGCCTTGTTCTTTCTTAAAGCCCTTGGCGACAAGCCTTGCTTTGAACTTTGGCTGACTATCATGAGCGGTGATCTTATACCTGTAAACCCATTTACAAGGTAGAGCCTTTTTGCCCTGTGGTAATTTAACTAGCTTCCATGTCTGGTTTTTATGTAGAGCTGTCATCTCTGATTGCATGGCCAATTGCCAATTCCCGGAGTCCTTCATTTGCACTGCTTCCTTGTAACATGAAGGATCATTGCAATCAGTCAACATGACATAGTTCATAGATGGAACAAACCTATCAGGAGGTCGCGTGATACGTCCAAATCTATGCAAAATAGGTGGCTCAGGCTCAGCCACAACCTGTGGTTCCACTCTATCATGTCCTTGCTCCTCTAGAGCCCTGACATTTTGTCTTGCACGTGCAGGTCCATCTTCTTGGAAGACAACTCTTCTAATCTCCTCAACCCTCTTTGGTTTAGAATGATATTTGGCTTCATTAAAGTGAACATCATTGCTGCGGATAACCTTTCTGGATTCGGGATCCCAAAGTCTGTACCCCATCTCACCAGAATTACCATAGCCTAGAAAGATGCACTTTCTACTCTTTGGCTCAAGTTTGTTCCTAAATTCCTTTGGAACGTGAGTATATGCCTCACAGCCAGAGACTCTGAGATGCTTGTATGAGGGCACCTTGCCTGACCATACCATCTTTGCCACTGAATCCTTCTGCAAAACCTTGCTAGGAGATCTATTTATAAGATGAACAGTTGTTGATACAGCTTCAGCCCAAAACCCATTTGGCAGTTGTGCATTAGACAACATACTTCTGACCTTCTCTTGTATGGTCCTATTCATCCTCTCAGCAACACCATTTTGAGGAGGATTTTAAGGAGCATTAAGTTCACGTTTTATACCTTTTGACTCACAAAAGTCCTGAAAGGCCTTTGAAACATACTCTCCACCATTGTCAGTGCGTAAGCATTTAAGCTTCTTGCCACTCTGATTCTCCACAAGTGTCACAAACGTTTTGAAAACACTAAACGCTTCATCCTTGTGCTTGAGAAAGTAAACCCATACTTTCCTCGAGTAATCATCTATAAATGTCATAAAGTAAGAATCTCCCCCTAGAGATAGGTTAGGCATAGGTCCACACAAATCACTATGAACAAGTGCCAACTGTGTATCTCTTCTATTGCTGCTATGCTTATGTGGCTGCTATGTTTGCTTATCATACAGACAATGTTCACAGAATTCAAAATCATTAAATGAAAGGCCATGCAAATAACCAGAATGAGACAAGATTTCCATTCCCTTCTTGGACATATGTCCTAACCGGCTATGCCACAAAGAAACGTTCAGCTGCTCGGTTACATTGATTACATTTTTAGAGACATTTGATACATAAATCATGTAAAGTCCTCCAGACTTTACTCCATGTGCTACTATCATAGAACCGTTGAATCCTCCACATGTTCTGTCCAAAAGTGGTGACGTAGCCAGCATCATCAAGTAAACCTGTGCTGATCAAGCTCTTTGTAATTGCGAGAACATGTCTCACATTCTTCAGCGTGAAAGAAGAGCCATTTTGAAACTTCAATTGAACATCTCCAACACCTAAGATCTCACATGTCTGCCCATTGCCTAGCCGAACATGATCTTTAGTGGTCACATAAGAGGTAAACCACTCCTTGTTTGGAGACACATGAAGTGATGCCCTTGAGTCTATAATCCAGTCACTCAGTGCACGTCCATCAGATGCTGTAAGAAGAGCTAAGTCCATTATAATGGGAGAAGGGATTCCGGCCCCTCCCCCCGGACATGTGTTAGCACAAGGTTCATCCGGCAAATCTCAGACGAGTGTACCCTGCGTAAGGTGACAGAAGGCGAGAGCCATCACACATAGTGTGATAGAGAGAGAGAGAGAGAGAGAGAGAGAGAGAGAGAGAGAGAGAGAGCCTAGAGGGATGTCGATTGCACCTCTGACAACAGTTCAGACCATTGTACCATGTGCAAGGTGACACACGCGAGAGCAGTCACACAATACATGCGGGAGAGAGAGAGAGAGAGAGAGAGAGAGAGAGAGAGAGAAAGAGGTGCTGAGGTGCATTGCTTCTCAACTAACTCATCCGCACCATGGATTCTGACCTCCAGGTCTTCTCAAAAATCCACGTTCTAAAACACTTCATAAATTAAGAGAGAGGGTCTTTCTTATTAAGGTCTTTTCCAAATCTTATTAGGCCTAGATACACAGCCATCGAAACACTTACAAAGTTATAATAGCAACCCAATTTGGAGAGGATCGCAACTAGCATCTTACTCACATTGCAGGCATGTGGCATTACACAACAACACAACATGCTCATATGGGCGAAAGAATTCATGATGATATTGTTAGACTCGGGTTGTTGAAAGAAAACATCGTGCTTAACACCGACTTGGTCGACATGTATCAATAAATGTGGTAGAGTTCATAAAGCACAAAAAGTGCGCGAGGAGCCTCCTGACCGAGATGTCGTCTCTTGGAATCTATACATTTATAATGGGGGAACGGATTTCGGCCCCTCCCCCCGGACACGTGCTAGCACAAGGTTCATCCGGCAAATCTCAGACGAGTGTACCCTACGTAAGGTGACAGAAGGCGAGAGCCATCACACAGAGTGTGATAGAGAGATAGAGAGAGAGAGAGAGAGAGAGAGAGCACCTAGAGGGATGTCGATTGCACCTCTGACGACAGTTCAAACCATTGTACCATGTGCAAGGTGACACACACGAGAGCAGTCACACAATACATGCAGGGGAGAGAGAGAGAGAGAGAGAGAGAGAGAGAGAGAGAGAGAGAGAGAGAGAGAGAGAGAGAGAGAGAGAGAGAGAGAGAGAGAGGTGCATTGCTTCTCAACTAACTGATCAACACCACGGATTCGAACCTCCAGGTCTTCTCTGAAATCCACGTTGTAAAAAACTTCATAAATTAAGAGAGAGGGTCTTTCTTATTAAGGTCTTTTCCAAATCTTATTAGGCCTAGATACACAGCCATCGAAACACTTACAAAGTTCTAATAGCAACCCAATTTGGAGAGGATCGCAACTAGCATCTTACTCACATTGCAGGCATGTGGCATTACACAACAACACAACATGCTCATATGGGCGAACTAGAGTGCGGTGTTAGCTATGTTCCATCGAATTGAGATCGAACAAAATATTGGAAACTGAGAGAGAGAGAGAGAGAGAGAGAGAGAGAGAGAAGAGAGAGAGAGATTTCATGAAAGAGTGTTAGATTTTTTTACCTGAGAGTGTTTGGGATACCGATCGTCGTGGTGTAGTCGTGTACCTCCGCATAAGTTGGTTACCGATCGTAGTGCTTCAGAGGGGTACCTCGCCAAAAACCACAAGGAGTGTTAAGAGTTTTGTCAAGCTCAATGTTGATGATCATACAAGATGTCAATGTTATTAATTGTTTGTTGTTCCATTTTTATGTTTTTAAAAAAAAGAAAACATGCAAGTCTCCTTGCATGGGGGGGTTTGCACATTCTTCCCCAATTTTTATAATACGTGGGAACGTGCCATTCCCATGGTAGCGTGTAATTTTCAGTGTGTTCATTAACTGCATTCTGAGTTTCAAAAATCAAAAAATATAATGCTTACTCACCACGCGATTGAATGTCTATCGCCAATGGACTTTCTTGTATCAACGTTTATGGGCATCTCCTGCACTTAACCCGCTGCAAGAGACGACATCCCTGGGAGGATACCCTTCAAGAAGATTTTGTGCTATTGTGAGAACACCACATTTGTATACATATCGATCAAACCACCACCAAGCATGAAATCGTACTCCCAACAAACGTTGAATAGCGATCATATCGTGGATTCTAATATCTATGGCTGTGCACGTCATTGCATTTGCTGACCCGCATGCATTCTAGATTCTTGTGTAGGCGTAGTTGATTGCATTTGGATAGAGACTCTTCCTGCGATCTGTTTTGCACAACCTGTAAATCAATCCATTTCAAGAGGCGACATTCCAGAAACAAAACTCCTCAAGCACTTTTTTTGCCCATATCAGCTTCTTGCGTGGAGCTACATGCCTTCATGGATGTGTACGTGATTGCATTTGAAGAGAGGCCCTCGCTTCGCAACATAGTGTCATGCCGTTTAATAACATAGTATTTTGCGAACACGCATGGGTGACCTCAGCAACAAATTGTTCGCCATCAGTGGTGGCTGGCAGGTTTTCCTTTGACTTATTTATCATGGGCGACGGTTCTCTTGTGAAGTTTTACAAGCGCATAACCTTTGACACTGAAACAGTTCAGAGCTTCCTTTCCAGGTCCATGCTGATAGTACTATGCAGTCACCGTGTTCCAATAGAGGACATCTCAGAGAGAATGCCCGCATGGTCTGTTTGTGTTTTTGTAAGGGTACAACTAGAGAGAGAGTCTTTATTGTCAAGATAGCCTTTAAGACTAAAGCGTAGGTGATTTCATCTGGAGAGATGCCCTCACTTTGTATCAGCTATTTGTGTATCCTTCACTTCAACCGATAGCATCAATAAAAGAATGTGCTGAACGGGCCAGCAAAGGCAATGAGTTTTGGTAATTCGACTACATATCAGACCAATTGATCATCGATTGCAATATGATATCTTCTGCTTCAGTAGCATTAGTAGAACATACCTCTGCCATGGGTTGATCGCACGAAATATCTGAGCTTTGGGAGTGCTCATCACGTCGGCAAGCATCCGAAGTACTCTCTAGCTTGATGATCTGTGAAATATTACCAGGGTTTGAAAGATCTTCGACACTCATTTCTGGTGCTATGGCTGCAACTTGCGAACTGCTTACTTCTGGAACCTGCGAACTGCTTGTGGAGAAGATCAAATCGAACTGCTTGTGGAGAAGATGGAAGTGCTCTTGGGAGCAACGTTGCTTACTGCTAGGAACGTGCGAACTGCTTGTGGAGAAGATCGAATTGCTCTTGAGAGCAATGCAGAATGCGTTTTCTATTTTATGTGCTTGGTGACGGCATAGTTTTTTCTATTGTGGCTTTTCAGCGTTGGGCTTTTGACGGCATAGTTTTTTTTAGAGCTTCTAAGCACTGGAGCCACGTGGAGTTATGACAGGCGAGGGGTTCTTATTGTATCGTGTGCCCCGCCCAAAACCCTGTGTATATAATATAACAGAGCCAGGAATTTTCCCTCCTCACATCAGCCAAAGCCAAACCCTTCACTGCCTTCATGAATTGCAAGTAGCAATCGTTCTTTCAGCTGATCCTTTGAAGAGTACTCTGGAAGGTCAAGCTGATTGAAACATGTATGTGCCGATGGAAGCCTCTCAGGAGCTCCATAAGCCTTGTGAATTTGGAACCTTTGGGGTCTTGAGATGCCTTGCAATGCTTGAAAACCCTCAAGAGGAACCTTTGAAGTGCCAGTTATAAACTGCAGTAGGCGGGCCATGTCCTCCTTGTTAAATTGGTGCACGAACTCCTAGAACCATTGCACAATAGGAGATGCAACCGTGTAACCAGTATATTTCGTATTTGCCTTGAGGTCTTCCAAGTCTATCTCTGGAAGACCACTGATAAGGAGCTCAAGTTACTTGTCGTTAAAAATTGAAATAAGCTCCCGAGACACGTGCTTATAGAAAGATCGAGTAAAATACACATCAAGAAGCTGCCCGTCAAACAAAGCCTTGGAGATTACGCGGCCTACAAACTTGAAGTAGGAAAGATGCTCCGTCTAATACACATAATTGGGATTTGGTTGAAAAGAAGACTCGTTTCCAACGGTAGTGAAGAGCAATGCACCCTTGTCAAAAATTACTCTGGACAAAAGCTGGTACCACTCTCTTGTTAGCCCACCAGCATCAATGCCTTCCTCTCCTTGAAATTGTACAGTCAAACAGCCCTTGAGTTCATCAGGTGTTCTCATTCTCAACTGATTATATGAATCTTCTAATACATAAGCTCACCGGACTGATATCCTTAGAGGAGAATAGTGTTGTTGCTCGTGTTGCTGCCTGATTTGAGATTTGAAATATTCTCTCTTGTTGTCAAAATCTATAAGCCTAGGGGTTTCAGAAGAAGAGAGAGGACTTTTCTAGCAACCCAGGATTCTGTCTCACAAATGCATTTAGCAGCCGCCTGTGCCTGTCAGCAAAACGGACGAATGTGAGTCCCTTCTCGTCAGACTTTCGTAGCTGGATAGATCTAGACTCGGCTAGAGAAGCAGAGCTTGCTGTCTCCTTGATCTCACAAGCAGTTGCACTGCCAAGCTTCTGTAAACCTGGAGAAGCAGGGGCTGTCCTCAACTTGTCACATAAGACAAAAAAACCTTCAATGAAAGGTAAGACTCTTTGTGCTCCTGGTGAGAGAGATGGCATGACTGCAGTGTTACTCAAAGCCGCAGACTAGCTGTCAGAAGAGGAAGCACATCGGCGCTGTTTACGTCTTTTTTTTTATGCTTTTGAGCGATGGAGGCCGTGCTGAGCTAGACAGAGTCCGCCTCGCCAAGAGCTTGAAGTTCATTAACAGTAGCCCCACAAAGGTTTTTAGCAGCATCGGTGCGGAGTCAGTGCGATGCGAGGGTCTGACGGCGGCCATACTGACGACGCTGTTTTTATTGTTTTTTTTGAGCTTTTGAGTGAGACGCTTTTAGCTTTAGAGCGAGACGTACAGGTATTATTTTTAGAGCTGCATTGGAGCCACGTGGGCTGTTGAGGGGCCAAGGAGTGGAAAATGCCCACTTCGCTAACGCAGTAATCAGCACTCTAGGAGTGCCGATATCCTCAGCACCTGCAATCGTAGGCCGAAAACCCCAAATTTGCAGAGTTGGATCTGCACCCGCTAAGACCACGTAGTCGAAAATGGCATGCGCAAAACTTTGTCGAAGCCGAACGGTGGCCGAGATGACCTCAGAATGAAATTCTACAAACTCCAAACCTTTCGGGTTCTCCCACAGGATTTGAGTCCCCGTGTCTTCGCCTGTCGAATCTCACTCCAATCTGAGCAGGTGACTCTAGCTTCCTGCAGTGGTGCCCCGAGCCTCGATCTGAGCTCTGATACCAGTTGAAGGAGTACGAGCGGAAGTGCGACGCGAGAGAGAGTGCGAGAAGAAGAGCACGACGATATGGTGAACTCGCTCTCTTGTAATGTACAGAGCATAGTGAGTTCTTATTAGGTTTTTACAAAAGAATATGTGTACATACCTGGCGGCCCACCCACTTACTTGGGCGACCACATTGGGCTTTATACCCCAACATTTTCTAGGGCTTTAGAATGGCTACCGGCCGTACAAAATGGATCATTGTCGAGTAAAGAACTTACCCCTCATGTCTCGTGTGAGACGGCGTTGAAAATGGTCAACTGTGGGCTCCGGAAAAGTCGTGTGAAAGAGGCCGAAATCTGTCTCTGCAAAGGCTCCAATTGAAAATGAGGTGGTTTTAGCCTACCTTTGATATCTATACCTGGACTTCTCGAACCAAGTTTCCCCAGATTCCCCCGTTAGTCCTACTAGGCCGTGAAATCTATGTTAAACTCAAAAATTTCCCTGATCAGATTCCTGTAGCTCCTTTTGGGCGGTTTCCAATCAACGAGCAAAGAAACCGAGCAAAGCTAATTTCTGAGCAAATATGAGAAATACCCTTGACAGATTGATGAAAGCGCAAGCTATATTGAAGAAATAATCATGGCTTGTTGGATTCCACCACCCAACACCTCAACTCAAAAGGAAATTACCCAACACCTATTAAAGCGCACCACAACTTTAAATAAGTCACTACTGCAAGTCACATATTTTGTCCAAAAATTCCCATCAAATTTTTGTTCCTTACCACACATGCTTGAGCTGTCACATTGTGGTGGCATCTCAAAAGTAATATATCCACCATATTGTAATGGAATCTCATGAACATGCTTTATTTATTGAGCTTGACTAAGCGCAATGGTAACGTTGGTATGCAATGGTAGGAATCTAATGATGTCAACTAGATTTATTAAGTGATGGATGTTGTCTTGGAGATCCTCTTTGATAAATACTGGTGAGATCTTGGAACAAACATTGCTCTATATTGGAGAAGTAGATAGAACAACCTTATAGAACTAAGAAACCTCATGATAAATAGCATAAACATTCTCTCCCATATTATTTTCTATGTGCCAAAGCTTTACATGCTCTCATGACAAAGTGAGAGGACCTCGCAAAAATGTGTCCCTAAGCTTTGGCCCAAAGGAATAGTGCTACCATAGATAGCTAAGGTCTCCCGCCCTCTCATTTCAAATTCCTTTCCTCATCAACCGAAGCTTGGCTACTCTTCAAATTGTTTCCTTGCATTAAGTGGGGAAAAAATGTGCATACTGACCAACAAAAAGCATTGCATGTAGAAGTGCAAAGTCTTTAGGGGTTGACATGAAGGACCTTCTTATGAAGCTAATAGGCATGTTCTTTTTTGCTGCGACATATAGGCTTCTATGAGCTCTCATGCTTTCTCATTGAATTTTTCTATGATAGCATAGATAAGTCATCCCAGCAGTCATGTTACCTTTCTACTAACAAGCTACCAAAGAAAGGAGATTCTGAAGCCCAACTAATTGCATGATTTACTCTAGTATCCAATCTTCCACATCCTTTTCAGTAGTTTGACTTGCCTGAACCACCACTTTGTTTTTTACAAAATTGTCAATATGAACTGGTGCACCGTCGAATGGATGGCCAAGGCCTCTTTGAGGAATTCCGGTTGGTATTCCTACAATGGGAATCAAGAGAGATAGGTTTTGCTCTATTTTCCTAGATTTGCTTCTAGACTTGAGCCAACATAGCGACAAAGATGAGCACAATGAACACTCCAATGCAGATATCAATCATTACTCAAAGCTTGAACTGATAGCTATGTGTCTAGTAGAAAACTGTTGCTCCTGCAATCGATCATTGTGTGAAGGATACAATGCTACTGACGAGGGTGGAAGCAGAAAGCATTGGGTAGCTAGAGATGGGCAGATGGAGCTCAAGCATGAGCTATGCATGACAAGGATGATGCATTGTGAAGGAGAGTTGCTTCCATGGAGCAAGGGTGACTAGCGTCATCATCACGCCAAAGCCAAAATTTTGGACAGAAAAGGAGCATATACCATATGCCTTCGGAGCAGATGGTCAAAGAAAGTGAGCAACTAGATGGAGCCGAAATGGAGTAACAATATTAGTGATCAATACTTGAATGTGGAGTAATGCGACATCACATGCTACTTGATTGCAAAGTAATGAGAGACACGCAATATTACTACTTCCAAGTTATCCTCTACTGTGTTGCATGGGATGTGGCCACCCCCCTTCTCGTGTCTCCACCATTGTGAAATGTGCCAAAACCCGGTCTGTGCGGATCATTGGTTCCAACATGCATCCTCCCATCCTGATCATGGGCTACGCCCATTGAGTAAAAGGCTAATGGCATATCGTGGGTATAGGCTCTCTCTCTCTCTCTCTCTCTCTCTCTCTCTCTCTCTCTCTCTCTCTCTCTCTCTCTCTCTCTCTCTCTCTCTCTCTCTCTCTCTCTCTCTCTCTCTCTCTCTCTCTCTCTCTCTCTCTCTGGCCATCTAAAAAATATACTTCTATTACATCTAAAGAAAGAGCATTACGAAATCGGTTCACTGCCTCCCTTTCCAAAAACCTTAGTCAAAGAAACTAAATCCCATATCATCATCGGACTCCTCCCCGGGCTCCTTCGTTTCCCCGGGAGGGGGGGAGAGAGAGAGAGAGAGAGAGAGAGAGAGAGAGAGAGAGAGAGAGAGAGAGAGAGAGAGAGAGAGAGAGAGAGAGAGAGAGAGAGAGAGACCTGATTGCCTGTGAGCCGGTTTAGGGAGAGAGAGAGAGAGAGGCGCACTCCTCGCACAACTCGCACGCAATCAGGTGCACTGCTCGCAAGCGATCAGGCGTACTCCTTACACAGCTTGCAGGCGATCAGTTTCACTCCTCGCATAGCTCGCACGCGATCAAGTCTCTCTCTCTCTCTCTACCAAAACCTTTAAAAAAAAGAGTGAGATTGGCAATGCTGTGAGCCAGATAGTGTCCGCCAGGGCAAAGAAAGACTAGAGAGTTATCATGGAAGGCAGTAGAAGCAGCAGCTCCAGGGTGGTGGCGGCACTAGTGGTGGTGATGGTGGTGGCGGGCAGTCTTGCCGAGAAGAGGGAGGCGGCAATCTCATGCAGGACAGTGAGAAGCAAGCTGTTTTTGTGTGCAGGCTACCTTACAAGAACCACGTCGGTGCCTTCATAGACATCAACGTGCTACGACGGGGTGAAGTCACTGTACTCCCTCACCAGGGGGGTGAGGGCGGGGACCGCGTCACTACCTGCGGCTACATCAAGCAGTTGTCCGCATCTTTGGGCTATGCACTCAAGAGCTCCAGTGTGTCCGTCCTTCCTAGCCTATGCAGCGTCAATCTCGGCTATGCGATCAACACCGCCACGGTTCCTTGAATGAATAGCCCTTGCGACTAACGATGCCATCCTATATTATAACGCCTACTTATGCTGATCTCCGCCCTTCATGATGAGTACATTAGCCCCCTAGATGTCGTGATATTGACCCCCTACCACCCAAGCTGCAGCAGGGTGTCAGCAACTAGCTTTGCTCCCCTCTGCGGTTGAAGTTATGCCCCTACTCTTACACTGTTGTACTTGCTTCTTTGGTGAATAAATTCGCCCACTGATTACAAGTGAGAGAGAGAGAGACACTTCTCAACTCACCGAGTCACCTGTAGAGTATAAACAAAAGTGAGTGAGAGAGACAAACAGAGAGAGAGAGATAGATAGATAGATAGATAGTTTTATTATCGTCCTGGGAGGTCAAATATGACCTATGGGACCAAATGAACATGTCACGTGGTGTGAGTGGAGTTCATAAGTGACTCTCGATGCTCAAAAATGGCTGAAATGAGCGTCGCAATAGAGAGTCCACATCGTGGTTGGGAGAGGAAGGTATGTAGGGAGAGCTCATGGCTGAATATATGGGGAAAAGAGGACCTAATGTGGTCAAAAGCTGAGCACTCAAGTAGTGTGTGGTACTCACTCTCTCGCACTTGACGAGGGCATAAGGTGCAAAGTCGATGACACTCCTCGCCAGTGCCCCAATGTCCTGTCTCGCAGCGTAGAGAATGGGAGCTAAGACGAATGGAGGCAATGGTGCGGATCGCACTCAACGGGATGGGCTCAAGGATGTAGGAATGGGTTCGGTTACCTCGTTCCGAGAAGAAGAGAGATTTGTAGTTTGGGGCAACGTGTGTGGTGTAATGGCTGAAGCGAGAACCTCCGGATTTCTCCCAAGCCATGATACATTGGCATTGTAAGAAGGCCTCATTAACTTGGGAGTCGATCGACGCATCCTTGACCAAGTGACATGCATCCCATCTTCCAAACCATTTCTTGATATCAAGCATCCACCCCGAACTTAGTATTTTGCTCTTGCATGTCTTTTGAACCTTTTGACTTGCTTCATATGCGATTCTAGGAAGTCGATGCAAAGGGCTACGTTGTGTCTTACGCATGTACTCCACAACCCTTTCCATGCCCAAGACCTCAATGGGAAGCGATCCGGACTCAAGAAGTAAGAGCATGTAGGGTGTTTGTGTCTTGACTTGGAGAAAGTTGGTGAGAAAACGCTTTTGGACATTCTCAAACTCTTTCCAAGTAGACTTCCCGATGCTTCCATGCCCAAGACTTCTCAAACTCTTTCCAAGTAGAGAGAGAGAGAGAGAGAGAGAGAGAGAGAGAGAGAAAACTACTCAAAATAGTTCGCACCGGCGCGGAATGTTTTCAATAGTTTTTTTTTTGGTTGAGAGAGAGAGAGAGAGAGAGAGAGAGAGAGAGAGAGAGACTTGTGGAGCTTGCGATGGCTGTCGATATTTCAGAGAATGTGATAGAGCTCAAAGCTCTGCTTGACCAAGCTACGGGATGTCGTCGCAACCTCATGTGCAGAGTCTTATAGCCTCTGCGATATAGACATTAGAAATGGTAGCAGCCTTGTCTGCGCAATATCAAGGGAAGGCCACATTACTTCATACCTCAGAAAGTCAAATGATCATCAACGCATTATAAAGCTTGCCTAGTTTTAGCTGGGATCAGGATGTTGAAAAGTAAAAGATATAGATATCTCTCTTCAAGGGGCCTCCAAGGAAAAAATTGATGTTGATGTGGATTTTAAGGCAAGATCCTTGGAGTTGAAAGTCCATGATATTGATGGCAAGAACTATCATCTGTGTGATTATCATCTGGGTGTGTTGTGTTTGTGTAAAGCTATCGTATCTGAGAAATGTAATGTCATTGTTAGGCCTACTCGGATTAACATTATTTTGAAGAAGCGGGAGAAGGGCACCTGGCAATATCTTCATCGGAATGAAGACAAAAGTCAGAGTTGTGGAGTGATGATAAAGAACCCATGTCTGGGCTCATACAAATAATGAGGAATTTTTTTACTTTGTTGCGATTTTGATATAGCGGTCATGATTGGTCCAAAGAACTATTTTGATATGGAATTAGAACCATCCACTCGATTGGTCTAGAGTGTTGGCATCAATGTTCCTAGGGAAAATCATACAAATTTCCCTTTATGAAAGATTCAAACCTAGGAAAGTTTTCCCACTGTTCGGCATTTTTTACAATTTAACTCTATTTTTATGAATTCTCCAAGCGGATTTTCTCCCTCTCCATCTATTTTGATTTTTCAACATCTAGTGCTTACCCAAAACATTTGTGAGAGAAACTAGTCAGCTCAAGGCTAAGCTAAGGCACACTTTTCTCGAACATTGGTTGGCATGGTAGCGGTATCAAACCTCCATTTTTTGATAGAGAGAGAGAGAGAGAGAGAGAGAGAGAGGTTTCTCAAATCACATATAGACCTAAGAGAGAGAGAGAGAGAGAGAGAGAGTCGGCATGGTAGCGGCATCAAACCTCCAAAAACTAAAAAAAAACCCAAAAAACTCAAATAAAATATTTTGTGACTGTAATATTGATAGAATGCCACATGAGATGTTGCTTATAAAACAAAGCTCAATGTTTGTGAGAAAGTAGCTCGGTTTTTTCTTTGCTCGAGAATGTTCGCTCGCCGTTTGGTAAGACTCCTCATTTTGCAAGTATTTTGCAAAAGTAGGCTTGGCCGCCTAATTTAGGCTTCCCGCTTCCATCTTTTGATTTCTTTGAAAAATTTTGTGCTTGTTCGCCTTGTCTTTCGGATCACCATCACGTCTTTCATTTTTCCATCTGAGCTTCCCTGCTATTTATTATTAATTTTGACCTGTTTATTTGAAAAAATCAAAGAAAATAGCAAAATGCTCTAAAAAAGTAAAGTAAAAATCCAATAATTAAGAAAATCCCTTGAAAAACACAGCTTTATTGTTTTTTGTTGGATTTATCCATTTTTAAGCCTCTTTATCAACAAAAATGATGAAAAATACCCAAAAAAAGGACTATTTTTTATGATTTTCTGATAGTATATACACTATTTACACTCATTGGGAAAATATTATCAGTGAATTTTTCCTTGATGATGAATTATAAGGGCATTATTAGGTAATTTTCCAAAAAATCACACGTTAACATAGAACTTTTTCCTCCCTCTTCAAACATTGCCCTTAATTACTTAGCACTTAGTGTCCTTCCACCCCTCCTAGATGGTGTACTCCGAAACGACTGTGTGAATGGGTTGAACAACAGTATCTATGCATAGCCCTGGTTGGCTCTACCATGATATGAAGATCAATTCAATTCAAACCAATATGTTGTGTAAGAGTTGGGTCTTGAGTAATTAACTCAAGGGTTTTCAATGTCGAGGTTTGCTGCTGATGCCTTCCAAAGAGAAAATCTTGTAGCTTGTGTACTCTCTGTTTGATTTTACCATCAGGATGCTTTAGCACACTGACTGCTTGAGCTGTTGGTAGCACTTTTACCTCTTGTCGAGCTTTTTCTCGCCATTGGTAACTCGGTTGGCTTAGTGCTACATGGTGTGGTGGAGTCTGTTGAGACTTAACTCGCCACTGCTTGATTGGTTTCGCGGGTTGTGGAGAAGATAAGTGCTTCCTTTTCTTTCAAACCATTTTCATGTTAGGTTCCTTGCTCGGAGATGCTTGTCTCTGTGTTCGAACCCTTGGAGCCTTCTTTTGTTTCATCGGTGAAGTTTTAGGCATCTAGACCTGATTCGGTTTATCCTTGCTTTTGGTACCCAAATTTGCCTGACTCCTTGCATGCTACATGTAGTATTTGATTGTCGAGGGAGTATGGATGCATGCACTCTTTCTAGAAACTCATTGGTTAATGGTAGATTATATTTCTTTAAACCACATCCACTGATCCAATTAGCCATTGGTTCACCATCTAGGGTGGACAATTTTACTGCTCCACTTGGAGATACATCTTCAATGATAAATGGTCCGTTTCCCTTTTCTTTAAACTTGGAATGTGTTGCTTAAGGGAATAGACTAGAACTAATTCCCCTTTCTTGAAGATCTTTGTGATTAAGTGGGAATCAAAAAACTGTTTTTGTTTCCGCTTTTGTGCATAGATATGAGCTACAGTAGTTAGCCTTTGCTCGTCTAGCTTTTCCAAATCTTCAAGTCTTTCTGACAATTCATCTCCAGTCCACTCAAGATTTTGTGCTACCCTTAATGTCGTCAATAGAAATTCTATTGGTAGTATGGCATCAAGACCATAAACAAGGTTGAAGGGTGTAGCATTTAGAGCTATTTTGAATGAGACTCGATAAGCCCATAGAGCAGCATGGAGATTTATTTTCCAGTCTGTCCTTCCTGAACTAACCACTTTAGTCAGCACCAAGCTAAGAATTTTATTTGTATGCTCAGCTTGTCCGTTTGCTTGTGGGTGATAGGGAGCTGATTTGTTATGGATGACCATAAACTCATTAAGCAAATACTCTATTACCTCATTGAGGAAATGAGTTCCCTGATCACTGAAAATATTTATTGGCAGTCCATATCTTGTGAATACATACTCATATAAGAATGCAGCAGTGGTTCTGGCATCATTCTTTTGAGTTGCTTTAGCCTCGGCCCACTTGGTCAAATAGTCCATAGCTACAATGATATATTGAGCTTAGGTTCTATAAGCAAGTGGTTGTATTGGTCCAACAAAATCTATACTCCATTTTGTGAAGGCTCTAGCTCCCATCATTGGTCTTAAGGGCATGCTATCTACTCGTGTTGGCATTTTTGCTCGTTGACAAGCATCACAACTTCGAACATATTCTTTGGCATCTGCAAAAAGTGTTGGCCATCATATGCCTGCCATCAAGATTTCTCTTGTGGTGGTCTCACTAGAAAAGTGACCTCCAGCTAATCTAGCATGTGCTTGTTCTATGATCGGAAAATACTCGTTTTCATTTGCACAAAGACGCAAATGTTGATCTTTACCTCTCCGATACAATTGGTTCCCAATAAGAGCATAGTCTCTTGCTTCAATTGCAATTGCTCTTTGACGGCGTTTACTCATATCCTCAAGAAATGTTTGGCTCGATAAGTAAGTAACCAGATAATTACTCCACTTAGGAACGGGTGACATTTGAAACAATGTTACATGAGGAATGGGTGTTGTTTTTGACATTGAGGACAATCTTTTATAAACTATCTAACATCTCTTCTCATAGTCGGCCAAAATACTCCAAGTCTCAAGATTCGTTGCATAGTTTGGTCTTCCGCAAAGTGAAGTCCTAATATGGTAACATGTGCTTGACTTAGGTACTGTTCTTTTTCTTTAGGGTTAATGCATAAGAGCAATATCCCGTCCTGATTTCTTTTGTATAGCCTTCCAGCTAGTAATTGATACATAGCCGATTGCTCGATTAATCTAATTGTGATAGGAAGTGGTATTTGTGAATCCACTTGAGCTATTTTCATCAATGACACAATGTTTTCCGATCATCTAGGTATCATTTCCACGGAGAACAAATAGGAATCTGGTAGATCATCATCTACCCCTTTAGCTGATTTCCCTGAAACAATCCTTGACAAATGATCGGCTCGTTGATGTGTAGTGCCTTTTTTTACAACCACGGTGAAATTAAATTTGAGAAGAATGATGAACCATCTCACTATTCTCCCTGTGCTGCATGGCTTGTTGACCAAATACAAGCTTGGTGGTCCACAAAGAACACAAACTTGTTGGCTAATAGGTAATGTATATACTTTTTAACGGCATAGATCATTCCTAGTCCTTTCAGTGGTGGTGTAATTCTTTTCTGCCATGTTCAATTGTCGGCTAGCATAAGAAATAGGAAAGTCAATTTTCCCATCTCCTGGTTGAGCTAGTATACAACCGATAGGAAAAGTTGAAGCATCTACATATACGTGGAATACCTTATCCTAATCTGGTGCTTTGTATATTGGAGCTGAGGTGAGAGATTGCTTAAGCTTCATGAAGGATTCTTCACATGTCTCGGTCCATTCAAAGTGTGTAATCAAGCTATACATGGGCTTTGCAATTATAGCATACAAGTAGATGAATCGTCGGTAATATCCACAATGTCCCATGAAGGCTTGTACCCCCTTGACTGTTGTTGGTCTAGGCAAATCAGCAATGACATGAATCTTCTCAATATCAGTAGCTATGCCATTTTTAGATACTATATGTCCAAGAATTTTTCCCTATCTTCCCATGAATATGCACTTTTCAGGATTTAAGCAAATCCTATAAGGTCTACATTTTTTGAATACCTTTTTGACGTGTTCAAAATTATCAGTCCGGATTGATGAATGTAGCATAGATCATCCATATATACTTCTAAGAATTTCCGAAGATACTGTTTGAAAGCATGGCTCATCAACCTCTGAAATGTTGTTGGAGCATTAGTTAACCCAAACAGCATTATCCGATAAGCAAATATACCCCATTCTGTTGCAAAAGCAGTTTTATGTTGATCTTTTGGGTCAACCAAAAGTTGATTGTATCCCAAAAATTCGTCTAAGAAGGTGTAAGCTTCTTTTCTTGTAACTCGTTCTAAAACATGCTCAGTTATCGGAAGAGGAAAGTTGTCTCTAATGATGGTTGCATTCACCTTTTTGAGATTAACACACACTCGTAATTTTCCATTCTTCTTAGGTACTACCACAATTGGAGACACCCAATCTGTGTGTTCAATTTAGTAAATGAATTCAGCTTCCTTTAGTTTTTCAATATCTTCTTTGATCTTCCTGGCAAATGTTTTGTTATAAGTGTATGGTCTCTGTCTACTTGGTTTCGCCTCATCTCTCATGGGTATGGTATGTTGACAGATTTCTGGATCAACACCCTTGAGATCCTTGTAAGACCAAGAGAAGATATCTCGGTATTCCTTTAACAAGCTTAGCAAAAGCTTTTCTTCTTCTTCTTTTAGGTCATTCGCAATGTAAGCAGGTCTAGGCTCTTCTCCTGGTTCAGCCAAGTTTACCCTTTTAGCGTTTTCAGGCCCTTCGTAAGATTTGCCTTGCTTTCGTAGTTCCCTAACAGGTTGTTCAATTATGATTTTCCGATCTTGGAGAGTATACTTTTTGTAATGGGATGGAACATGCATTGCATCCTTACCATCCTCTTCCGTGCTTTCCATTTCGGTTGTGTATATCTCCTTTAGAGCTTTTTTCAACACTTGATATTTCTTTTTCGGCTCAATTTTGATCATGAGTGGTTTCTTATTCAGTGATTTTTCTTGAGTACCCTTCCTTGTGTTTCTCGATGTCTGAGATATTTCTTAATTTTTGGTTGAAGGATATCTGCCAGTTATTTTGTCCTTGACGCAACCATTCGCATCTATCTGCACCAGGAATTGTGTTTTACTAGAGACTGATGGCATAGGTCGTGTTTTCACAATTTTGGTGTCTCTCTTTCGTTTATACCACTTTTGTCTTCTTGATTTCTGATTTGGAAAGTCAAAAAACTTTTCCTCCCCTCCTTGTAAGAGTAACTTAGCTCTAGTATGCTCTTTTTCTGACCCCGAATCTTCTAAGGTAGTTGAGTGTTCATCTAACTCATCAATTGCATCATAATAGAGGTCTGAAAAGACTAGTTGAGCTTTCATCAAGTCCTTGGGTTCCTCTTCTTCGTTTTCAATGTTGAGGATTGACATCATTTGGATGGGAATTATGTCCTAGTCATCCTCATTGCAAAATTGAGTAGGTATAAACGTATTCACACATACATCCATTGTCGCTAAAATTTGAGTCCACTTGAATGGCTCAAATAAATGTTCTTGATAGGGTTCAGGTATGTAGGCTTCGTCAGTGCAATCCCTTTCTAGGATACATTCTTCTCGTCTTAAGCTTCCATTTTCTGAAGCCCCACACATCCAAATAGGAGTGTATTTGTTTAACCAGGATGGGAGTTTAGTTTCACCCAAAGAGACTGAATCAAACTCTTGGATGGGTGTTTTCAAGACATCTCTATAAGTGTGATCTTTTAGATTGACTCTTGTTATAGGTCCCACTTGCTTCAAGTACAGATAGTTGTTTCCCCAATCTTGGATAAGTTGTATCTGTCGCATGAAAGGTCTTCCCAATATGATTTCATAGTTGAGTTTTTTTCCAAAGTCTACTATGAAAAGTGTGTTGATATTCAATTCCACAGGAATTGACTATCACTTTTTCAAGCAGCCCTAGTGGTCTCTCAATGTGTCCGTCAGCCAAGTGCAATTTCATTCGAGTTTGTTTGATAGCTAGTTGTCCCCAGGATTCCCATATTGCTTTAGTGGCTATGGCTATGCCAGCTCCACTATCCAGTATTGCCATGGTTTCAATGTCATTATATTTCACTTGGAGAGTGGTGTTTCCTTCTTCCCCTTCATAATATTCTCCGACTTTGTTTGTGGGAACTGATCGAATCTCTTTGTTTTCCATTTTATTTTTCAATTTTTCCAAATTCTTTGAGATTAACCCCATTATCCCCACCTTCTCTAGGGTTTTCTGTAAATCGTTCCACAAGTATGGTCTGAGTTTCAATAGTTCTCCCAAAGTAAGAGTGCATTGGATGGGTGTAGACATGATCAAATGAATGTTGTCTACTTCTAGGGTCTGTTCTGCTCTTTTTACTTTAGTGGTCTTGCACACGATGGAGACCATCTTTGTTATCTCCCAAGTAAGAAGGTAATGTTTTTAATGTCAAGGGTTTTGACATTCCTGAAGCTTGTGATCCGCAATCCCTATACAAGGATTGTAAATCCATGTTCATACCAGAAGGTAGGTTATCCAACCAGACTTCCTCTATAAGAGCTGACTTTAAAGTTAGGCTCCCATCATTGATCTCTCTCACTTTTTCCCATAAGTGTCCTGGCCAGTTTTCCTCTACGAATGGAATTCCGTCTAAGGCATCTTCATTTTTAGGCACTATAAGCACTGGTTCATTTGTTTCAAGGTGGGGTTCTACCACCACATTGGATTTTGCTTTCGTTTCTTCTACCGCAAGCTCTTCAGGTTTTGCAATACTTTCAAGCTTGGGTTTTTGTTTTTTCACCATTTCTTGCATGATAAGTTTTGATAAGCTTCCAGCTTTGCTGCTTCCATGTCTGGAGATAGATAGTTTTTTCACTTGTTTCCATGTTTTGGCCTGCTTTAAGTCCTGCTTGGTAAGCTTCCAAGGCAGCATTAATAGGCTCAAAAAATTTATCAACCAGAATGGATCCTCCCGATTTCTCGATTGTTTCCTTGAATTCACTGCCAGTTTCTTTCATCTTGTCCTAGGCTAGCATTTTTTATTTCTCGTCGATTTCAACCCGTTGTTTTTGTTTTCTCATCTCATATCTTTTGCTTTTGCTCCTTTTGATTCTTTGAGAAGAAACTTTCATGTTCTCAGAATCATCAGAGGAGTGGTGTTTCTTTTTCTTTGCCTGGGCTCTAGTGATTACCTTGATTGGAACAATCGGTTCACTCTCTGATGAGCTACTAGGCATCGCTTCGACTACGTTTACTACAGTTTTACCCTTGTTCAAAGGATTCTTAGGACAATCTTTCGGAAAGTGTCCTCCCTTTTTTCAACATTGTATGCAATAGGCTTCACCTGGTTTGAGGTTTTTGTCAGGCTCTGGACATTCATTTTTCCAATGGTCATCAGCACCATAGTTATGACAGTTTCATGTTCTCGGCTTCATCATGGGTCTTCCCATGGGAGGTCTGACACCTTGATTAGCTACATAATACATCGGTGCTAGCTCCGGTGGAGCATAAGTCACGGTTTCTTCCATTGGTGGCGGATGTGGACTATACCAATCTCCTTATACCATTATTGTAGATGGACTAGGCTCTGCATAGGGTGTAACAGGCACTAATGCTTGTTCATCTATGACTCCTTCAGAGTGCATGTACTTGACAGGCACTGCATTATGTCCTAGATACGGAGGTTGAGGTCTTTCCATACCCATTGGTGGTCTTTGAGCTTGGGCCATATTAGGCTGATATCTGTACATGGGTTGTCCTTGTGACCTCATGGGCACATACTAAACATTCCCATCATACTTTGGTCTGAAGTAGCACTTGTGGGTCTCATGGTTGGTCCATTTTTTCTCAATTGCACACCATTTTTGTGTCCTAATTGGTTGTCCTTGTGGAGGTATCCCTTGTCCTAGTCCTCTCATAGGTTCTTTTTTGCATATTGTTTATCATGTCGTTCATCCTTTTTAGCATATCTTCAATGGCTGAGAGCAGTGCCCCAGCAGCCGCTCCCACTTGTGCTGGTTTTGTGGATGTTGTCTTATCGCTTTGGTTATCCTTAGGGATTTCTTCTTCATTGAAGATCTCGCAATTGTCTCCTAGGTCAATAGCATCAGACACACACGCTTCTAGGGTTGTATGCTTTTTACTATACAGTATAGCATGAAGTTCTTTGTTTAGCAATCCCTCCAGAAACAAAGATACAAGTCGTTCTTCTGCAAGTATCTCCATCTCTGGTCATCTGGCAATGTATTGTTTCATTCGAGTTGCACAATACCGAACAGACTCACCATGTTTCTGTTTAAAGCTGTAGATTTGAGCTACCATATTATGTTTGATCCCCGTTTTGGAACAAGCAGCTACAAATCCTTGAGCTAATGTGTTCAAGTCCATGATTGACCTCGGTGGAATGTTTTGGAACCATGCCAATGCTTTTTCTTCTAATGTCATTCCAAACTCCTCGAATTGAGTATGGAAATCGAATATACACTCTGCTCTTAGCACTTGCTTAAAACTTGATAAGTGGTCGTACGGATCCCCTGATGCACTATATTTTCTGACCCATTTCTAAAAATCAGCTGGTCTAACGCGTCTGTTTGGTTCAACTCCAGGTGTTTTGGGAGTTGGTCCTGTTCTGA
The DNA here is from genome assembly GCF_014529385.1 of Adiantum capillus-veneris. Classification (NCBI taxonomy): domain Eukaryota; kingdom Viridiplantae; phylum Streptophyta; class Polypodiopsida; order Polypodiales; family Pteridaceae; genus Adiantum; species Adiantum capillus-veneris. The sequence goes on along the minus strand of NC_140936.1, from coordinate 44,053,587 downwards.
GTCCTTCAAACCAGTCTGTTGGAAATAGTGACTCATGTAGCCCTGGACTGGCCTTAGTGTCACCCGGTTTTCTATGTGATGAGGTGGTTTCTCGTTTCTTCACATTACTCTCAGATGATCTCTCACAGTGTTCATCTCTTGGAATTGTTTCTGGTCCTTCCCCCAATATCCAATCCCGTATGGAGTACCCTTGGTACTTGGTTTGTTCTACCTCCTCAGGAGTCATCATAACAAAGTTGTTATTATAACAATCCCTAAACAGGTAGGTTGGTAGGTCTGCTGATCCCTTATCTTTGATCTTGAAGATATAGATGATCTTCATGGCCATTAAATGTCCTGGTTTGGCATGAGAAGTCCACAAAAGATCTTTTATGTTTCTATCTTCCCAACAATAGACTCCGATCTTAGGATTATCCGTACTAGGCAGTTTCAAAGGCTTCAAGTCTACTTAATCGTATCCCTCAAATTCTAAAGTTGGTGGTCCTTCTTTTGCTGACATATCTGGGATTATAGTGTTTACTTCTAACCCCCATTTGTCTATCACGTCAGGGTTTTTGACTTGTAAATACTGAGTTCCGTTTCGATCCATGTACATTTTTTCTTGTTTGTTTGCCCTAACCTCTTCTTCGAACTCAATACCATGGTCATCAATGCGAATAGCATACTCCTTGTTAGGATCCAAGTAAACTTGGGCTCCATGACGGTTAGTCTTGTAAAAAGATAGTATATACTTATAGTGCACTGTCATTCCGGTTTCCGAGTGAGTCGAGTAAGGAGACCTTTCGGATGTTGAATCTGAAAAAGTGTCTAAGACTTCTTCGGGAATTGTGTGCAAGGAATTTCCTTGATTCACGCTTTCTTTGGTAGATACTCTATTGGAGGTTTCTTCGAGTATGCCCTGATTTCCTAGTACACGACCAGATCTAAGTTCATATAGACTTATGAAGCCCTGGATAGAGTACTCACCTTTGGATTGACTTGTCGTCAATTTCCACTCGATTCAATTGCAACTTTTTGTCAAGCCACTGATTCCTTGTCTGCAACCTGATTCCTGTACAAAATTGACCAAGTTAGCTATTCTTCTATAAAGAAAGTAGAGTTTTTGCTATTCTCGTGATTGGTCTCTGTGTATCACTTCAAATCGAGCTATGAGAGTCAAAATTTGACTTCCAAATTCGACTTTAACAAAAATCAAAGGTCTAATCTGCAACTTGTAAACTGAGTGTACATGTATCAATTTTGATCTGATTGAAACCAAATTTGCCATGCGGCTTTATATTATGTTGGTCTATCACTATATAAGTTCAAAAGTCAAAAATGATGTCTCTGGATAGCAGAAGTAAATAATCATGATTATTTACTTTTGTCATTTTTTTAGACTTTTTTTATAAGTTTGGCAAGTAAACAACTTGTTAGAGTCCCTGGGCAAGTTTCAACAAGTTTGGACAAAATCTGATCAAGTTTATCAACTTTTTGGTGTCCGCAGACTCTGATTTTGAGAATCTGGCTTAAGTCTCACTTTGGGATCCAAATTTCACCAAAATTGATTTGTGAGGTCTACTTGATGTGCTTGACCTTGTGATATACTCAAATTTGCAAAATCATCAAGTTTTGAAGCAGATGTAAATAATCGTGATTATTTACTCCAGCTATATTTTTGCAATTTTTTGCCCCAACTTTGACACAGATCTGTTAAGCACCTTAAGTTAAGGTTGCTAGCCAAGTTTCATCAAGTTTGAACAATTTTTTGTCAAATGGTCATCAATTATCTGTCCGCAGACTAACTTTGCAATTTTAGTCACAAATTTCACTGCAATGGTCCAAATCTTACCAAATTTGGTTTGTGGACTTATTACAACATGGTGAAGCTAGTGGTATGTAGACTTGGTCAAAAAAGTTGAAAAATAGGGCAGATGTAAATAATCGTGATTATTTACTTCTGATAATTTTTTGCAAATTTTTGGTCAACTGAGCATATACACATGTTTATCACATCAACATAAGCCTATGAATCAAATTTCAACAAGTTTGGATAAATTTTTCTCCAATTTATACTCAAGATTCAAAAAATCAGTATAAACTTTAGTTTTTACCCAATTTTTTGCTAGTGTAGTGATCCAAATCTTTTGGGCCTTTACAAAAGTTTTTTGTACACATGCAATGAGTCAATGGTATGAACCTTGGCCAATTTAGAGTAGAAAGTTAATAATCGTGATTATTAACTTTAGGCTTAAAATGAGCACTTTTTTGCAATTTTCTCAAAGACAATCTTTATATGATGTATTTTAAGCCTATGAATCAAGTCAAAACTTAGTTTGGCCTAAAATGTCAAGAAAAAGTAAATAATCTGAGTTTTGGCCAACTCTCAAAAATTTTACCTCAAAGTGTCTTTGAGCTTACCCACTAGTTCATACAACTCTTAGGTTTACTCTTTAGTCGGATTGAGTGGATTCGAGTCTTTTCAAGCTATTTCTAGCCATAGACCTAAAATTCTGCAACTTCCAATAACAACTCACACTTGATTCTTTTAGAGAGAGCAATGTTCTGAAATCCACCTCGGATCCTACTTACCCTACTCTCAGATTCTCATGCAATGGGATTGTGGAAAGTGTCCACAAACACTTATTTTCTTGTGTTTTTTATATTTTTCAGAGTCTTGATCTTAAGATTTGTCTCGTCTACCAATCATTCTCCAAATCCTAATCTAAATCTACACTCTTACCATCCTAAAGGTACTCAGCAAGTACGCTTACTTCCAAGCTACCTCTACACAGCAAAAGACGACAATCTTAAGCTATGGGGTTTCTAAAAGAAAGTTTTGAACTCTAGGCGAACCTAGAGGAAGTTAAAGGACAACTACACAAGACACTCGTGTTTTTTCCTAGTTTAGGTCTCTTCGATCCCGACAGCGGTACCAAATGTGGGACGCATGTCTAACCTCACCATCCTATCTTATTGCAGTATTAGCGAGAACCACGATTAATTTGTCAAACCATGGGACGAAGCTGACTCGACTAGTACATAGAGGCTACAAGAGGTTGTCAATCTCTTGGAAAACAACTAACAACTCGCATCTAACTCAAGCTACACTCAAGTGACTGAAATCACCAAAAGCCAATCGCTCAATGACAAGCAAATCACATCCGTTACATCATCAAATGACATCCAAATGTAACAAAACTTCTAGGACAAGTTTATAAGACCTAAGCACACATGCCTATGGTTTCAAACCCCACTTTAGGTCAAGTTCCAAAATTGCGATTATTAACAGCAGTTTGATTTTTGACGTAATCGTTTTTGACCTAGAATGCATCTAAATGCTTAGCAATGATGTCCCAATACCCCGCCTATGCTTAGTTTTTTATTTAAAAGTATAAATTCCTAGTTATGATGAAATTAGGCCGCGGGTCGCTTGGCGACGCCAAAAGCTACGAAATACTGTGAATGGCTTACGTCAATGCGTAGAGCTCTTACCTGCAGTTGCAATGCAACAAATGCAATTGCAATGTGACAACCGGGGAGGGAGTAGGAAGTGCGAGAAGGAGAGAAGTGAGCGTCGTTAGCTCACGCTGTGTATTTCTTATCCAAAAACTTACAAAACAAAAATTGGCTTTTATACCTTAGTCAAGGTTTTTAGGTGGTCAAAACTAATAATCTGGAGTTCTACCAAAGCTGGAAAATGACTGGCTGATACAATCTGGAAGCTTGTAGCCTCGGCTCATTAATTACAAGGTTTATCCGAGAAAATAGGAGTTACAATATTCCTGATTTATCAAAATAATAATTGTTTTACAAAGAGAACTCCGAAAAATGGTGTCCATGTTAGCTTGCTGCTAACAAAACTCCTAGCAAAACTTGATTCTACTCATCTACGTGGTTGTTAGTGGGTCACCGCAACGAACATCCATAGCATAGCTTTTTGGAATTAACATTCTCTTGTCAAAACTCAAGGAAGTGACTCGGATGGGGCATAGAGACTCTTTGAGGGTGTCAATCCTCAAAAATTGAACCTAACAAGTATGGTTATCAATCTCTATAAGCAAATCAACAACTCAAAATATTTAAAAAATTGCTTATGTCCTATCTCATCGCTCTTGGTCATCACGTTATTTCAATGGCTAAATGGATTTTGATAGCCAGAAAACTTTATGGGAAGCTTTATTGGATCTAAGGAGATGAGTCTACAAAATCCGACATCATTTTGATAAGGTACAAAAATCACGATCCATCATTTACCAGGTCATAACGACTATAATAGAACTATTCAAACAGGTCTCCCTAAGGTCTAATGACACTCTCCTTTAATCAGAATGTCATTAAATTAAGGTTTAGGCACTCAAAATTAAAGATAAGGCTCATACAATGCAAATTTTGAAATTTAAATTAGTTTACCCAATCATGAGATATGTTGATTACAAAGTGCATTTGGAATTTGCTTGAGAGCATGTACCACATAGCTTCTTTCTTTATCCAAAAGACCGTCTCCCTTTCAAACTAGAGCCATTGGCTTATATACCTAGGGCTTCAAAAATGGCCATTGGCCAGCTACTTGGGCTTTCAAACAGAGTAAGACATTTACAACTCAAGAATTTGTAAGCTCTAGGATCAAAATTACAAAGGCTCGTGTATATGACTCTCAAAACAATAGGATACAATATATCAGAAATTTGGCTTTGAAATGTGTGTCTGACTAGGAGGGCTCTCATACGCTATATTGGCCAACCACTTCCCCCTTCCTAGCCGATGCACATGCTTGTGCATGTCGCAAGAGATCTTTGGTAGTTTTCAAAGTGTCATTTTCCAGGGACTTTAGTACTTTGTTGAATTTGGCTACCCGTGCCATGATGTCCGCCTTGAAAGAGAGATCTTTGAGAGGATTGTTGAGACATCTTCTCGTGGATTGTTGTAGTTTATTCAGGTTCTGTTTGCATTTTCAGTTTATCCTTTAATCACCTCCTCTATCAATTGATCAATGCTCGGTTTTGTAGGGATTTGAACATATCGCTTTGTTGTGGATTCACTCTTTGGAGAAGAGGCACTACTAGTCGCATTTCCTCCATCTTCAGTCACCTCTCTGTAGGCCTTACAATTGTCAACTAGATATAGAGCTTCTCTAGTGACTTTCTCAAATGTCATGCATGCTTTCACATGCGGGTCCTTTTTGAGAGTCTTGTTCTTCAAGCCCTCAATGAAGAGAATTGATAGCCTCTCATTTTGTGGTAGCTCTCTCACAAGACATCTCTCTATGTAATGATTGAAGCGAAGCAAAGCTTCCTTCACTTTCTTGTTTGCTTTTTGTTTGAAAGCGTAGATCTATGAAACCTGTTGTGCTTGATTCCCATTTTTGAGAACTTCTCTGTGAATTCTTGCAAGAGTTGTGCTATGGTTGAAAAATCATCTCTGTTCAGTGGTTGAAACCACAACAAAGCTATTCCTTCTAATGTCAAACCCGAATTCCTCGTACTGAGTACGGAGATATGCAATCTGTTCAGCTCTCAAAACTTGTTTGAAGAGTGAAATATGAGCATATGGGTCTTTTGATCCATTGTACTTTGCCTTGACACATTGCGCCACTTGAAATGGTCTCATATTTTGTGATTCAGTCACCCATCTGACCAATTCATGGTCTCTGGCAAGGACGTCTGCTGCTCTCTCTTCTTATCTTGGAGAAAATGCCGGTAGAATCCTCTCTAATGTGTGCTCTGGCATCACTTTTGGTTGAAAGTAAGTAGAGATTGAAGTACCCTTGCATGTGTACTATCCTAGATCAATTGGATCAACAAGTTTGTACTCTCTTCCATACTTATCTACCATCAAAACTTGCACTCCTTGGGCATCTATATAGAAGAATGCATAGAGGTTCTTATGGAATGTCAACTCTCTAGCATAGGGATCTACACACTTGTAGAAGGTATATTGATCCCCGTTTATAAACCTATATAAGCCCTCATGAGCAAAATCCATTAGAACTCTCATGGCTTTGTTGATTTTGATGAATCTCATGTTTGGTTTGTTGATCAGAGGATGCCTCTCCTCTACTTCGTTGATTCTCACTCTCGAAGGTATTGCAACATTTGTTGCGGTTTGCATGTCTCTAAGTTGAGTACTGATGGTGGATGATTTGTCATGATAAAGGCTCACTCAAAACTCTCAAGATAGTCCTTGACAAGCCCACCTTGGCTTAGTGCAACTTATCTTTATTTTCCCCTGGTGAGGTCTCTTAAAAGTCAGTTCTTTGTCACCCTTTGGTCTCTGGAAACCGGTCTTGGGTACTCTAAAAGTTTGGATTTAGGAAAACAAAAATTTAGTTTGTCCTATGCTCACAACATTTCTTCTAGGCTATACCTGACTCAATTTGGAGTTGTCTATCAAAATTTAGAGCCATTTTGGTGAACTACTCCTAAAACAACACTTAAAACAATTTCGAGACCAAGACAAAGGAACTTTGGCTTGTATTTTGGTCTCCAAAAGGTATTTCTAGCTCAAACTTGAGAATTGAGATGTACTCAAGTATGTTTACAAGCTCATCAAGTCATATACCCCCACTATGAAGAGGTACATGGATCGCGATCCATGACCCCCTGTCAAATTTTGACTCCAAAGTATGTAGACCAGGTCATAAGTAGGCTGTGTGCCAATTTTCATCAAATTTTGAGGTTGGGGGACATGGATTGTGATCCATGTTCAACCATGCATATACTTGATTTCTTGGCAGCTTGTTACTCACTATGTCTACAAGCTAAATCTCAAATCCTTTTGGATTTGGACTTGGTTTGATTGGTCAAATTTCCAACACTAGGTCTGCACTGCGGTTTTTAGTATGTCACGTGTTTTGATGTATTTTGGTCCAAGTTGTTCATTTTTTTTCCAAAACTAGGCTTAGGGAAATGTTTCCTTGTGTATGTACTACTGATCTGGAAAATTTCAAGTCAAGCTATCACTATGGGGACATGGATCACGATCCATGTTTGGAGGCCAAATCGACTTTTCTTGGTACCAGCAAGATCAACATAATTAGTAGGTGCTATGGTATCAGAAATTTTTGGATTTGAACCTATAAATTGGAAATTAGGTCAGCTCTAGCACTTTGTTAAAATGCTTGATAGTTATGGGCTTTTGACTTGGGTTTTGATGTCCAAATTCACATTTGAAAAGACATTAGGCTCCTTGTGGCCTGATCTAGCTATGATACAAGTTTGGTATCAATCTGTGATAGGAGGACATGGATCGCGATCCATGTACCCTTGTGTCAAATTGCACTAAAATTGGTACACAGTTCCTTGGTATATTGATCCTAGATATATGGTTTTTGTGTGGTTTGTAATTGATTAGGTCAATCAAAAGTCAATCCTCATGTATGTTTTGGCAATTTTTCACCTTGAATTGTTTTTCGCCTTTTTGACCCTATTTTTGAACTTTTTGGCAATCCATTTTTTAGGATGTTTGGTTCACAATGGTCTCTGCTCTACATGCTGGTATAGTTTCTGCCCAAAAATTCACATGGGGAATATGGATCGTGATCCATGTTTCGTCACTTCTGGACTTGATATTTGGTGAGTTGATAGCTTATGATGTTTGTAGCCTACTCCCCAATTGTTTTTTGAATTTGGTTTAGTTTTGACCCACCAAAAGTGAAATCTATAGATCCATGTTTCATCATATCTGGATACCAAATTTTGCTTGGTGATTATTTGCAGTGTTGATAGTTTACTTCACCACTTGTTTTTGGATTTGGACAACTTCTCGCCTCTCAAAACGCTGCAAGACAATTTTTGGTGGTCTAGTCCGCGTTTCAAAACGGGAGCATAGGCAAGTTTTTAATAGTAATTTTGCATGCTTCTCAAAAGGCACGCAGTAAGGCCAATAGAAAGTGGAGCAATTGCTAGAATCTTGAAAAGTTGAAGTCTTGACAACGGCAATCCGTGCATACTTAAAGAGCTAGGTTACTAAGGCCAACAAGTAGCTTTTCAAAAAGCTTCAAGTGGTGGTGATAAGGCTATAACAAAGCACGTAAAGGCTTCTTGAAGGTTTCAATGGCATCAAAAATCAATAAGTTTAATGGATCCAGCTTCCGCACCTGGAAAATCAAAGTGAAGGGATATCTGATGCGCAAGAATCTGTGGAGCGTCGTCAAGCAACTATCAACCGACAAAGCAGGCACATCCGTTGCAAGTACGAGAGCACTTCCAGCTGATCAACAACACAAGGACGAGCAAGCATTAGGCATTATTTTGACATCTCTCAAAGACAATCTTATTCATTATCGGGATGACATGCAATCTACCAACACTACCTCGATACAACTAGAGAAGGTTTTTGGTGCTAAAGCTAAGTATTCAATGATGAGTCTAAAGATGGAATTGTACTCTCTTGCTATGCATGCTGATAAAAACATTACATCTTTAGTTAACCGACTGAAGAATATCAAAACTCACCTTGTTGATGTCGAAGCCCTACTGCCAAAAGAAGATCTCATAGAGCTGTTTTGTTAAAAAGTTTGTCTAATAACTTTCATCAGATTGTTACTGTTTTAAAGGAGAAAGATCCTCTTCCGTCCTTGGATGGTATCATCAATTTATTGCAAGAAGAAGAAATGAGGGTATCACTTGTTGCAATGAGTTAACAATACCATCCAAAGAAGGCAGAGGATCCTTCTCCTTTAAAATAGTGACAATTTGACAAAATTTTGTCGGTAGGCTATTCAAAAAACGGCTATAAGATCTTCATTTGGCACAAGGGCTTCAACATAAATGAGCTGTGTTTTGATACTCTTCATTCTATTAGCTAAAGCTGCAATGTTTTCATCTTCCCGCATGCGAAGAGAATATAATTCCATTTTTAAACTCATTTTTGAATACTTAGCTTTGGCACCGAAAAGCGTCTCTAACTCTATCCAGGCAGCACTTGAAGAATCAACATCATCCAGATAATGAATAAAGTCCTCTTCTAAGGAAGTTAGAATGATACCAAAAGCTTGTTCGTCTTTCCTCTGTTGCTCGGAAGTTCTCGCGTGTTGAATTAAGACGAGACTTCCAACGTCGTCTAGCTCTTATACCAGGTGATAAGAGATGGGCTATGGGGATGCAACCTTTAGAGCATGGCGTGCAGGTGCAACAGGAGGAGAGAGTGAGAGAGAGAGAGAGAGAGCTCGACACAGCAAGATAAAAAAGGACACTCTATACTTTGTATTAGAGTCTATTACATATATATGAAACCACAAACTTGATCATGCAATCTCCACTAAACCGGTGGTCTATAGTTGCATGTCTTGAGACTTGTTATCACGGGCTTAGACACTATTGAACCCGGGCTTGCATACCCAACACCGTTGTGGATTGTAGGACATCTAACCAACCCACATGATAGGTGTGACCTGTGTATAGGTCGGTTAGAGTTTTCGTTTTTAGTTCGTACTCCCAGTTCTCATTTAGGAACGCTCCATCTAGGATTGAGGTGCTAGGGGTGTCTTTTGAACTAGATGCAATGTGGCTCTCTATGGGTTGACCCTTAGTGGTTTCATTAGCACTCGATTGCTCTCCTAGCAAGGATATTGACATAGGGGCTTTTTCTTTTGACTCTCTTTGTTGCTTTGCCTTGCGTAAGCTCTCAATTCCCTTTTCCCTAGCCGCAATGATATATCACTCAACCTCTTGCACTTCGGCAAGGCTTCTACCATCAAGTAATATAACCTCGGAGGGGAATAGCTGTGAAGAGTAAGGGGGTGCAGTGAATGGAATATTCATGTGCACACTCTCCAAGAGCATGGGGTCTATGTTGGTCATGAATGGCAAATTTACTTCCCCACCCCCTCATTTACATCATTAGCTCCATGTTCGGAGCGAGTGGCTCTACTAAAGGTTTCCTTCAAGCGGCTAAGCACACTCGACCCGGACCGTGGGCCCATGGCATGCATGTCTTGGCTTGAGATATTAGGATTAGTCATTGGGTAACCCTCCATGACGTCGTAATCAAAGGAAGAGTCACTAGACGCAATATGCGGGTCTTGAGTGGTACTATCTTGGGTCCTCGCCGAGGGCCCGGAACCTAAGGTAGGTGGGTATCGAGAACCCGCGTAAGTCAAAGTGCTCGCTAGTTGCTCAGCCTCCAGCGCATGACTAGAGCGTAGATATATGTACCTTTGGCACCCTACAAGCGTCGGCGAATACCCTCGAAGGTTAACCGCTTGATTTTTTGGGCGTTTTGCACCCCGTTCTCACTCGTTTTTTGATGTTTTTTAATGTCTTTTTACGATCGGTTTTTGGATTAGATCATGTAATAGCTTGAAACAAGCGTGTCGCTCAGGGGGTTGTGGTGTGCTTTGCAGCACAGCGTTCGGTTACTTGAAGCTCCATTGGTCCTCAAAAGGGTTGATTTTAACTTAGGTGTGAGGCTAAAATAAGTAATTCGAAAGGGTGATTGAGGCCTGAGCCTGAGCCTGAGCGTGGGTTTAGGCGTGGGCTTGGGCCTGGGGAATATTATCGATCCCGATCCTACCGTTAAATTTTTATTTTTATTTTTTATTTTTGGATAAGGTCGCCGCGGTCGCGCCCCATGGTCGAGTACACACACACCTAACCTACCTACTTTCAACTAACAGAGCTACTGTTACACACTAACATAGTACTACAGCAACTAATTAACTAACAGATCTACTTATTGCACCTTAAAGATCTAACATTATAGATCTAATACCTTAAAGTTAACACCTTATCAACAGAAAACAGTACCTTACAACAAAAAAATATAACACCTTATTAACAAAAAACAGTACACTGTAGCAAAAACAAAGGTCATAAATCCTTCTCAACAAGCCACACACCTTCTTTCTCTACCTTTCCTACATTTCATAATGCACCACAAAGCAGCATAGAGTGCTATTCGAGCTTAATACAGGGCATTTTTCCAGCAACGGCTCCAAAAATGTGCGCATCTGTCACATGTTTCATTGCAAGGGACTTTTCGTACACTGTGTGCGAGCCACAAATGGCTGCAAGCACACAACCAGACTAATCTAGCAAGCTCAAGAGAGCAAGGGTGTGTCACTCACCGCCCTACGCTCGTCCTCATGGAGGATTCCTCGCCGCAAAGAAGAGGGAGCTACCGCCGTGCTGCGGTCAACCACCGTGTCGTTGCAATGCTCTCTCTCTCTCTCTCTCTCTCTCTCTCTCTCTCTCTCTCTCTCTCTCTCTCTCTCTCATGCATACACACACACACACACACAAGGAGATGAAGAAGAAGATGGAGATTGCACAAATGAGAGAATAAGTGATTTTTAGGTTTAGGTGACTTTTATATGAGCTCGCCCATTCACACTTGGGCACCCATGCTTAGCCAACTAGCTCTTGAATGTTCCAGTTAGAGTGCACCTCTCATCGGTGATCACTCTTACCCTTTTCCTATTGGATCGAGAAGCCCGGTCCCTGAGTCAAAACAATGTAATGTCAGTGGATATTTACTGGGCCAATGTCTATTTTCCAAGGTCAGCACCAAGCGATAGGGGGCGTTTGGGCAGCCACCAAGCCTCCTATTCACTCCGTGTTGACTTCTTTGTCGCATGTTATGCCTTTGACACGAAGGTCAGCACCAAGCGATAGGGAGCGTTGGGCAGTTCCCAAGCCTCCTACTCACTCAGTATTGACTCCACTGCATGATTTGTAATCACATCACCAAAAGGGTCTCCATCGTCGGTTACACCAAGGTCAACACCAAGCGATAGTGGATGTTGGGGCAGTCCCCAAGCCTCCTATTCGCCCAGTGCTGACTCCACTGTCTGACTTGTAGGTTAACACTTGGTATCAGAGGGGAGGTGTTGAGTATCTCTTGGATTGGAGATAGTTTGTCTCCTGGATTGGGGATGGTCTCTTGGATTGGAGATGTTCTTTTTTGTTCTTGGATTGGAGTGTGCCAGAGATGTCAGTTTCTTCCAAGTCCAAACCTCAAGGGGAGATTTGTCTCATTTCATGAATAAACAAAACCATTCCATTTTGCATTACATCTCTCTTGTTTGTGGTGAGCTTGTAATGGCTTAGCAACTACTCAAGATCCTGTTTATGAGTCCAAGTTAATTGATCTTGGAACCTAATTTGCTTGAGTAATAATCTAGACAACTTGTGTGCACGATGTTTCTCTTTCATCCACCCTAGGTAGCATGATCCCATTCCCATCATATCCTTGATAACATGGTGGTGGTTCACTTCAGAGATGTGATCCCAAAGGATGTTCGTACAAACAATACAGTCAATTGCCACTATCATACAAATCCTTGTGGTGCCCTATGCATAAAAAAGAGTGCAAGCTAATCCAGGAGTCCTTTGGCTTTCGTTTATATATGAATTTATTATTTGCTAGTATTATGAAGAACTCAGAGGAAGAGGAACAAGATCTACCACCAGATGAACAAGAGGACAAGGAGAAGGACTACAATGAAGTGGACAAGATAGAAGAGACTATTAACTTTGATGTAGAAGCAAAGGAGGTTGAACAATGGAAAATTCTCTCTATGAAAACATCAGAAATCAAGCTAACATTGGATGTGTCTTGATTAATGATAAACAAGCTGAGTTTATGCTTCCTAGTGTGCCAAAATGTAGAATTGGCAATAGGACATACATTTTTCTCCATGACATTCAAAGTATTTTCTATCTGAGGGAAGACTTTGCACTGGGCACCATCTTGAAATTCCACGAGGAGAGGAATGGCTTTGTTTCTAAAGACAGTAGTGATGGTGCAATGCAAACCTCCACTAACCCATTAGAGTGCCTCAAACTCTATTTCTAGAAATTATAAAAGTATAAGGAGACACTCCCTGATGAGGCCACTTTTCAAGCAATCAAGAATAGTATGAAGCCCTCAACTAACAATCAAGAAGTAGAGGATTGGTATAAGCACCCAGCATAGGGGTCAAACCGCTTGGTGGACCTATGGAAGGAACAACTTTGGATGCAAGATGAGAGTTTCATGGTAATCCCTACCCCCCCCCCCTCCCCAAATGTCTCTCTCTAAAATCTGACACTTCTTTCTGGCTGCAATCTAGAATTGCTGAAAAGGATGACTTTCTCCGTTGTCGGACCCGAGAGTATTGTGGAAGGGTTGCAGCTATTTCAAAATATCTTGACAAACTTTGTGAGGCACCAATCATGGTCTTTCACAATGGAATGTCGCAAGAGAGAAGTACGGCAACATTTGCCCTAAAGACACTCTCTCGCTTCCCAGGTGGATCAATTCTACCAGAATGTGGACAAAGTCATTCTTGTCAATAAAATTTTTGCAAGAGAGTGTTTCGGATATAGTCCTGGGTACACAAGCGACCGTGCCGCATATTACTACACATACATAGCAATGGCACTATCCTTAGGAAAACAAGACCAAAATGAACTCTTAGATTATGGAAAACACTTGATGATACGCTACAAAGGCAATGTGCCGAAAAATATATCTAAAGTTTCAACAAGTTGACACACAACTTGTGACTTGTACATGTTGTCAGATTTGAGGAACCCCAAACTCCGAGCAAGTGTTTTTGAGCTAATACAAAATCGAGTGACATCTAGCAAAGCATCTTTCGTTTTAAAATTGATGCAGCTCATGATCAAGCAAGAAAGAATACTTAAAAGTGCATTTTTATGCCCTTCAACTTCATATATGCATCTTCTCCATCATCTATGTTTATGACCTCCAAACTTCAATTGTGATCCCAATATGTTAATGGATGCAAAGATACATGGTCTCCAATAGGCTCCAAACTCTCCTTCAAAGAATAACCTTAATCTCAAACAATTCTACATTTCAGCATCAACATGACCTTATGGCTAGGAAAAGGACCAAAGATAGGGACATGCCTATCCATGGAAAGCTATTGTCTTGAAAAAGTTGGAAAGGGATTGGCCCGGTACTAGTATTTGTTACAATAAATCTAAGGAAGCGAGCTTGCTAGCACTAAAATTGAAACTTTTGTAAAGAGGAGACTCTCAAGGGGCAATTCCAAAATCCATAGATGACACATCATGATGCGTCATAGTGGAGCATCCTTCCAGATCACCCCTACAAAACTTGTGCACACAACCCTCATTTTGCTTTGGGTTAATGGTAGCCATTTATGCTAGTGGTTGTTTAGGTGATGGTTATAAAGTGAGACTTAGCTATTTATAAATGATAAATAAGGTGACAATGCCTAGTATTAATTACAAAGGGTAGCAGTGCACGATGTCGTGGTTAAGTGCTCTAAGTAGCATCACATTTTTGTGCATCAGCTGCCACATGGAGGCCAGCTATGTGCATAATATAGGTTATATCATCTAGTTGCTACTACCTTCTCATCTTTGATTGGTCCATATATGTTAAAAGTTGTTTGGAGCCATCCTTATAAAAGTTAGGAAGGGGTTACTAGTGCAACTATGTTGATTTTGTAAGTTGTTGAAGCTCCTAACATAGTTCTACTAAAATCACAACTACAAATCCCATAATCATATTTGGTGCATATTTATTTGGAAAGTAACTAAAAACTATGCATCATGTGACCATGCTCTTATGGCAGTCTACTAATAGCATACCCTAATGATCAAGAGACGGATGCTTCAATTAAACGAAGAAAAATTTTTTTCCCCAAATTGAAGCTACTCTAAAGCTAGACCTTAACACTAGATGAAAATTTTAAAGACTAATGAAGGGTTGATACAAGAGAAACATCAAGTCATTGCCAGACTAAAGCGGTGTAGGCTCTCTTTCACCGCTGGAAAAAGCTGTCATCTCTCTCTCTCTCTCTCTCTCTCTCTCTCTCTCTCTCTCTCTCTCTCTCTCTCTCTCTCTCTCATGCTCTCATGTAGTGTAAGATGCAAATGCCATTTGCATTGACAACATAAACATGAGAGTATAAATGTAGAAGCCCTACAAAATTTGCTTCCTAAAAAGTATCTCATAGTTCTTGGATATCTTTGTGGTCTTGCCGAGCACAACTATAACTAGAGCAGCTTCATCACTAAGTCCATGCACCAATAGCACTTCTCTTTGTGCTCCCTTCTTGTAACAAATAGACTTTCCTTGGGATTTTTTAGCTTCAAATTGATTTAAAATTGTCTTCTAGGGTGCTTTTATAGCCTTTGATGCGTGGATACTAAAGAAGTCAATGTATAACACGCATCAATCTAAGCCACAAGGCCTTGAATGGGAGCACACTTTATCATTGGCCCTAGATTGAATATTGGTTAGCTTCCAAATTACAAAACCATCTTAGACATGCTTCGTGATGTTCTGTCGTACTGAAAGTGATCAATTGTCCATGTAAATCTTATTGACCTCATTCGGATTGAGCCAAACTTATGTTTCGTGCATTTGAGAATGTTGGTTGCCAAGCACTTATGCAACTTGAGAGAAACCATGGTCTTCACTTGGGGAGACACTCACCGACAACAAGTGCCTCTCTCTCTCTCTCTCTCTCTCTCTCTCTCTCTCTCTCTCTCTCTCTCTCTCTCTCTCTTTCTCAAATTTGCAGAGGAAACTAGAAGCCCTCTACATGCATAGACCTTGTCCACCTTCTTGGTTGTTTTCCATGTGTCACTACATTTGCACTAGTGTTTGAGCCAATGCTTAAAATGAGTTGGACGACGGGTCTCCAAAATCAAGATCAGGTGCAAGAAACTCGTGTGTTGTAAGGCAATAGAGTGGACCCGAAAAATTGTATAGAGCTAAGAGGACACAAAAATTGTGGGGGAAAACAAGGCTATAATGAATATGCCGTCAATGTTGCTGTAAATCTTGATTCTCATCATGTGGACCCTTGCTCTCCCCCAAAATGAATTTGATACTTGAATGCATGCAGCTATCGATGATTGGCGAGCCGCTCAATCAACGATTGGCGAGTCAATATTTAACATGAGCCGCTCTATTGGCTCATGAGGAAACTGGGATATAACCTGCTTCCACATGAGAGAGAGAGAGAGAGAGTCACATGACGACACGGTCATTACTGCATTTGATGGAAACATGAACGCATCCTACCGGACGCCAACTCATGCACATGAGCTGCAAAAATTAGCATTGGTTGCTGCACGTTCCCAACTGACATCCTGCTGACAACATGCCCGCGGGTTGAAAGGTACTACAGTATTCACTACATCAGCCTATTGTAGCTTTTGCAGACCATTTCCGCCACTCTTCCTTCCTGCCAACTTTATTCTGGCAGGGATGACAAATCCCTAGTTGGCTTTGCTGATTTTGTTGTTGCTATGGGAGCTACTCTGTTGCAATGTCTATTGCGGGTTCCCTCATCCTCCTACAATTCCAGCTGGTTGAAATACTATGGACCCTTGTTTTTTTCTAACACTACACGGGATACAAAGTTCAAGGCATCTAAGTGTCATTCTTGTCTTTGATGAAAGGAATGTCTCTGTCTTCTCAATATTATAGGCGAGGAGGTTGCTCCAAACAACAAAAGTCTCTTGCAAAGGTAGCTTCTTGCCACGAGTTGTGCACCAACTAAAAATCATACGTCTTAGAAGATGTATGTGACACTACTCACCCTTTCATTGCCATCATTTGAATGATGACACATGTCTTATTGATATTCTAATGTACTTGCTTACCAAAACTTTGTTTGTACCCCACAATGCCAATATGGATTGATGTTAAAGAAAGAATTGAACTGAGATCCAATATGGATTGATGTTAAAAAAAGAATCGGAGCTTAAGCTCATTTATAAATATCCATTCCAAGCCTTGGTCAATAAAAATTTTTGTAACTGGGAGGGTAATAATAAGACTATTACTTGGTCAACAATGGTTACAAAAAGTTCGCCCAACAAGTGCCTAAAATTCCAATTCTTTTAGTCTCCAATGCATGAAACTTTTAGGTGATACATCACATTAAACTCTAATGGTTTTTGAATGGAATATAGTGTTAAGTCACTATTTACATCCATCTCTCTCTCTCTCTCTCTCTCTCTCTCTCTCTCTCTCTCTCTCTCTCTCTCTCTCTCTCTCTCATACATATTGCTCGCTCAATTTTCTCCTTGCTCGAAAATATTCGCTCACCATATGGTAGGACTCGATTTGAGGGATCCCAAACTCTGATTTGTACATGTTGTGTTGCAACCACAAATTGTGTTAAACACTCAGAGTCTCTTGCTCCACCTATAGTTCACATATTCCATTGTCTCTCTTCACTTTCTTTGGCCTTCACGAGCACTGGAGTTGTTGAAATCCTCATAGTGTTTAATTTTTCTTTGTTGTAAATTTTTTATTGCTTGTGTTGTTGTTGTTGAAGACACTAATACTTTCTTTTGTTGCATGCAATGAAAGATTCCGGAATAGACCCATTGGAATAGCTCTTTCAAATTGTTTGCCTTTTCTCAAGAGCCACCATGCTGAGTGTGTCTGAAGTAGGCATTCCTCGCCATGTAATGAGACTTTTCTAAGCCAAGGATATTCCATATGCTTGGGTTTCCATACTTTTGAATGAAGTATGGTAAATGGTTGAAAATGATGTGCTGCAATGAAGAAAAGTTAGTAAGCACATAGGACACTGGCATAGTTGTTTCTAATCACAAGATTGCTTTTGAGATCACCATGGAATGAGATCTGAGTGTCTGTTCATGATGTCTTGAATGATTTCTTTAGAATCTGGAGGTTCTCCTTAAACTTGATGAGATCCTCTTGTGACCAATCATCTTTGTTACACAAAATGCTAGACATCAACATTGGCATTGTCAGTAGCTGGCTCTTGGTCCTTCATGGCCATATGCAATTTTCCCCATTGCAAATACTCAACTTTGCTAATGTAGGTGGAGTGATATATCCTTCCATGCTTTGTCAGCTTCACATCTTTTATGTCTAGTGGTTTAGATTAAAATTTGCAAGCCGCCAATGGATGGTTTGGAAGGCACATCCTTCTCTTTCCTTGATCTTTTTTCGTCCCGCTGGATTTTGGCATTGCCCCCATGGAAACCCATATCTGACAATACTGGTTCAAGGGACTTTAGATCCATGTGGAGCTCACTTTAAATGTGACATTGTAGAACTCTACCATTCTAAGCTACAACAAAGTAAGGTCCATGAAGATATTGTTAGGTTCATAATGAGTTGTAGTTGTTCCTTGGCCTTTGTAAGTACTTTGAATATGAAAGGGACAACCAAGGAAGTAGTTCTATGCGTTGTTGAGTTGAAGTCTCTCTTTCGAGACACTTGATGTTGTTGGTAATAGCTTAGACTTTATTCCTTTTTCACAAATATGAAGGGACAAATTGTTGAATAGTTGAAGACCCTCTCTTGCCTACGCCAAGTGAGTCAAGTGTGCCTTGTATCTCTATGGCAGGCACTGCATTCTGATAAATAAATCAATCCACGACATTCCGCTACAAAACCTTAAACTTCTTTTCATGGATTATATCTTTTGCAAGACTATTGCTTATCAAGGGCTTCAACTACTTCCCTAGATTGGTTGTGGTATCAATGTTTTCCTTGTCCGAATAGATAGCATGTCACAAAGAAATAAATACATAAGTCAAACAAATACATAGCTAGCATGTCTACAAAGAAAGAAATACATAAGTCAAACCAATGCATAGAAAGATTGAACTCCTCACCTCAGTGCCTACATTCTTTTTTTCAGACCACTGGATCCAGTCTTAAAAGTTTCAAGATTCCGTAGTTTCTTCTTTTGCACAGGAGCACCCAAGCTCGTATCTTTCTTTCGTAAGGTTTGTACCTTTTCTTCTAGGACCTGTCATTTGTGTGTGCCCTACAATATGGTTATTTGTTCGTTACAATGAAAATCAGAGAGTCGTAGGATCTCCTTTGCTTGAGCATGAAGCATGCATATGTGATTTTCAGCTTGGCCAATTAGAGCTTTGCAATAGCCAAGCAACCCCATTCTCTCCATCACCAGCAAAGGTCAATAAACCAGTAGGATTTGTAAATACAGGGGATTCATTAGTCTTAAGATTAAGGAGGATAGAGGGAACCATGTGTCCAAATGTCTACATGTTTTTCTCTCTCTGGTTTGAGTCTCTCTTATGTGCTTCTATCACTTGTATGTTGGTTTTGCTTCGCTTACATAAAGGCCCATATTGAGGATCCGAGTGAATGTGTAGATGACATCTAGAACCTTTGGCGATGAGGTTTGAGGGTGTGGAGGATAGGCCCATTAGTGCTTAGTGCAAGGAAGACGAGAAATCCATTATTTCTCAATGCAAGAGCCCCATTAGCACTTACTGCAAGGAAGATGAGAAATCCATTACTGCTCAGTGCAAGAAACGTTGCAAAGAGAAGAAATCTAAGTTGTTGAATCTCCCTCCAAGATACTCCAGATGACAAGGTGCATTAAATGTAACTGAAAAGAGACATTCTCTCAATCATCACGACCATTATGAGGAATCTACTTGGAAGTACAATTTTTGAACAGTTGTATGAGGACACCTTTTCTTTTAACGCACCTATTTTCTAGAGAGAGAACACCAAAAACTCTATTTTCTTAGAAGGCCCTCCAAATGAACTCCAAAAATTCCTAATGCACCAACACTCAAGCTAGTGCCAAAGACGACTCTACAAGTTCCACTTTAACTAGTGATGAACTTAATAGATGGAAACATTTTTTCATTGATAAGGGTTACTTACTTCATAATGGGAGAGTATGTGTACCAACAGACAACAACATCAAGCGCCAAAGCCTTCATGAGTGTCATGATAGTCCTAATGTTGCTTAGCTTGATATAAAAAGGCCTATACACTCATATGTGGGCAATCTACTATCACATCTACATAAAGACGACAAAACTATGTGATTTACTGCCAAAAACGTCAAGTTAATAAGGAATATTGATTAAAAACAGGAGGACTACTTCATCCCTATGGCAACTGAAAAAGTATCTCTATGGATTTTAGAGTAAGAGTACCCACCACTATACATGGACACAATTCAATTTGGGTTGTGTTTCATCGTCTTACCAAGATGTGTATACAAAGACCACAATAAAACTCCATGTTAGCAAAGCTATTTGTGGAGAACCTTTACAAGTTGTATGACTTACCCACCAATATAGTAAGTTATCTCACTTGTGAGTTTAATAGCCATTTTTGGTGAGTAGTATTTAAAAGTGGGGTATTAAATAATAATAAAAAGTATGGTTGATCATCCCAGAAGTGATGGTCAAATCGAACGTGTAGCTCAAGTCATAGAAGATATGTTACGTACTTATATTAATAAGAAATAAATAGATTGGAAAGACAATCTCCCAATCTTCGAGTTTACTTATAATAGTGCTAAGCATGTTTATAGAAAGTTCAGTCCTTTATGTTAATGTATAATATAACTAACAACCACATTCACCAAATTGATTGGGTTGGCCAATGAAAACACCCATCAAGTCAAGAACTTTCTACAGGATCACATGTCTGTGTTCTGTGCTGCTGTTAAATGTTAAAAAGCAAGCAGAGAATAGGTATAAAAAGTATGCTAATAAAAACGACGATTTGTTCCTTTTGAAGAAGGTAATCAAGTTTTTCATACAAGTACGAAAACATTCCAAAACTCTCAAGATAGGCAGAATTCCAAAATTATCTCCTCGGTACTATGATCTGTTTAAGGTTATCAAACACATTGGCAAAGTTTCTTGTAAGTTGGATTTACCATCTTCTTCAAGTTTGCATCCAGTCTTCCATGTTAGTCATTTGAAGAAACGGCTACGCATGGATGACAAAGTGATAGACACATATTTTGGTTGGTTTTATCGAACCACCAAGTTTGCCTCATGAACTAGAATGTATTTTAAATTCTCATGATCTAGGTACAAGGCATCACATACGCCACTGGTAAAGTGGAAAGATGGACCCAAACTCCGTTTACTTGGGAAAACATTAATCCGATTGAAAAACGATTTCCCAATTTTGTTTTTGAAAACAAAAACTATTCTCCAAAGGGGGAGTAATGTGAGGAAAAAGAATGTACAAGGGTCATGCAAGTGAGCTACCAGCCCAAAGGCCTGGGAAAGGAGCCTTATATAACTACAAAAGGTTATATAAGGATGATTGGGTGGTGCATCCAAGAGGCCACTCCTTTGAGTCTCACACCTTCACTAGCTTGACAAAATATCTTCCATTTCACAAAATACAAGAAGAGAGAGTGACCAACCAACAAGAATGCATTGTGTCATTAACCATAATTTCAAAATCTTGATAAAAAAGAGAGGTTCTCATTGCCATGTCCATACAAGCCCTCATGTATGTTCCACCCACTTGAGCTAAAAATTATTAGCAATCATGTAGTGGGACTTTGGGTAACCTGATAATCTATAGAAATGCCTTGTAATGGTTATGGACGATACACCATTGTAGCATTCATGGTTGTGTTGACACCATAGCATTAGCAAATAGGTAGATTAGAGAGATCTCAATAGACAAGATAAAAATGTTATCTTGCTTGATTGATTGTAATGTGAGAGAGATTATAAGCTTTGGATAGTGGGGTTATGAACACTCAAGGTGGAGAAATGGAATCAATGAATGTATATGCACCATACATGGTAATGGTAAGGGTCATGTGTGCTATCACAAGTAGTATATGGCTATCAATTGTGTAGCATGTTTTTATATAGCATGTGTGTGAAGCTATAGGGTTCCACTGAAAAAGTATATATTATGCACATAATGGTGCATGCTTGGTTTCTAAGGATTATACTCATTATGAGTGTAAACTAAAGGCTTACCCCAACAGACGCCCCCGTAAGCTAAAGCTTACACGATGAGCATGGTTTCCAATCATGAAGTTTAATATGGGTTACATTAGGTAACTACATATGGCTCATAAAGATGAATTGACTGCAAGAGGATAGTGTGAGTCTTACCTCCAAACTATGGGGTTTGGAGCAATGTTCAAACACTTCACAAATATGTGCCATCACTTTCTATTTGGAACTTTGTTGGTGGCCTCATTTTCTATTGTTAATTTGCCTTGTCTTTTGGAATTTGAAAGAATTTGATGATAATGGTGCACATGTAGGTATATGTAGCTTTGAATGTAATTTGGTACATAAACACCCTAGAGAACAAAAGTGAAAAGGGAGGATCTTACTATGTCATTGGGACATGCAATGTCTCTCCTTTATAGACATTTTGGTACAAGTGCCCAATGTGAGAGTTTTGATCACTCAATCGTCGCATACATTTCAATCATATCTAAAACTGACAATGTCATCGCTTTAAACAAAGACAATTGGAGCCATCTGAGAAGAGAGACTTTCAGCTTTTGAATCTCACACTTAATGCTCTGAAAAATATAATGAGTTAATGCTCGATGCCTTGGGAATCTCCTTGCTTATGCTATGTGAACAAGACCTTGGTGCGTTGTAGCACCCATAGGAAGAGCTATGAGGCCAAGGAGTAGTGTGGGAACTTGAGCTTGGTCAAGCAAGGAGAGGGTGTGAGTCTTAAGGAAAATGGATGTGATGTAGAAACTCGGTGTAGACTACGGCGGACCCCAAATGAAGCATCAAAAGAAGCTTGTTGGGATAGCGTAGAGTCTGGCTAAGGAGTTGGCTAAGGGGTAATGCACAACGGACCCACAATTGATGAATTCAATGGTATTTTTTGGGTTCGTCAGAACGACAAAAGTGAGGCGCTTAGAAGGTGCTTCTGACCGACAGCAGCCGAAGGGACTTGTAGGGGTGCGCCAAGACGGTCGGAATTTGTAGGGTGCTCCAACAGACAAGTGGCACATAGCCTTCAAGAGGACCCTTGGTCTTCAGTAGAACGAGGTCCCATGATTGGCTTCCCTCCATAATGCATTGAAGAACGTTTCTATTGAATTCAAGGACACACATTCAAGGGAAACACGCACTTAAGCAAAATTAATGAGAAAAGATTATGGAGTTTTTCAAGCACAAAAACATGAAGATTTAATCAAGGCATCATTGCTTGATACTCTAGCCAAATAAAGCATTGATTAGTGCATTTAAAAGCTTATGAAAGCCTCTATGCAAGCAAAAGCAAAAGCATCTATTAGTGGTACCAAAATACATGTTTTGAACTACCCTTTGATAGCACTTAATGGATCCTATTTTCATATTTTGAATGTGAAATAAGCTAGTGTGTTATATATCAATGGATAAGTTTTAAAAGTAGAATTTAAGACTATAAGGTCCAACATATTTTGATTTTTTTGTAAGAATTTTAGTAATTTTCACTTTTTGTAAAGGGCATCACCAAAAAGTGCTAAAAATGATATCACTAATACATACTTTCCCACACATACATATCATTTTCAATTAATGCTCTCAAGCAATGTGATTCGGTTCAAAGAAAGTTTAAAATGTATATAGCAATGCACACACAATCACGCAAGATACAGAATGCACTAGAGTTAAAATTACAACCACAAGGAGAACAAAGGATCCAAGAGATTACAACCACAAGGAGAACAAAGAATCCAAGAGATTTATCAAAGAATTGATACGCTTAATGCTCAATCTCTTTGAATGTCTTTATATTGGCTCAAAGATCTTGAGCTTTTCAACATATCCAATACACGCAAAATCCAAGAGATTTGCCGAAAAATTGATACTCTTAATGCTCAATCTCCTTGAATGTCTTTATATTGGCTCAAAAATTTTGAGCCTTTTGTACATATTCAATTACATACAACTCAATTGAGCTCTATAAATATAATATAATGATAAGACTAATCTACTAGGATCATGTGAAGGCGATTAAGAAGTGTTATTCACTCACCATGCTCTAATGTTAAATGTAAAGATTATAAAGGATGCACCGTTGTAGGATTCATGATTGCTTTGGCACCATGGCATTAGATAATAGATAGATTAGAGAGCTCAATACATAAGGTAAAAATGATAACTTGCTTGAGTGATTGTAGAATGTGAGAGACTATAAGCTTCAGATAGTGGCACTATGTAGATTCAAGGTGGAGGAATGGAATCAATGAGTGAATGTATATGCACCACATATGATAATGGCAAAAAGATCATGTAAGCTACCACAAGTAACATGTGGCTATCAAGTGTAGAGCAAGTATGTATGGAATGAGTAGCATGTGTGAGGCTATAAGGTTCATGAGGAAAGTGTGATTATGCACATAATGGTGCATGCTTGGCTATTAGGGATTGTCCTCACTATGATTGTAAGCTAAAGGCTTACCCCAACAACCTTGACACTACACGAGATCCTTCTAGGACTATTTGCACTCTTATCATAGAATGTAAAGCCGTGACACCACACAAGCTCATGCTCGCAAAATTTGCATTCTTTTTTAGACTGATAATGATTCCCCGAATTGGGAAGATTTCTCTAGATGATTACAGAGGTTGAGTATTGGAGCCTTTCCAACAAGTGGTTCCAATATGATACAGTACTCTTTGAGGTGTTTTAAAAATTCGAAAATACTTCAAGAAAAAGATTGGCAGGTGCCTATTGCACGAGGACAAGAACCTTCATTGTACATAAAGCTACTAAAAACTGTGGGGCTTCTCTCCACAAAAACAAGGACTGTTTTCTGTGAAGATTAGCAGCGCGTTATATCTCCCACTGCCCAAACTATGAAGAGCTCTGAACTTGTATCCTTCACAAAGGGGGAACCCAAAAAAGAACCTAGTTAGTGGTTAAACACGAAATTGCAGACTGACGTTGTCACAATCTAATCGATTTTCAGCAACTCACCCTGTTACAGAATACGTCGCAACACATGGAGTCCAAGTAGGCACCCAATGCCTGTTCCAATGATGTAGCCGAGCGTTCCAACAAGGAGGGCTGGCTTTACCTGCAACGAACATTCCAATAGAAACTTCATCTTTGAAAAATGCATCGATGCTTCATTTGTAGACAGGTGCAAACATAGAATGATGTTTAAGCCCATGTTTATGCAAGCATCTTAAAATTGTTTAATCTCGTTCAATCTCTTTGTTTAGCATATGTTACCTGCAATCCTTCTTGAATAATCATCTAAAGTTTCCTAATCCTCAATTAAATTGTGAGAATCCCATTCAAGCTCTTGTGCTACCCTTAGAGTTGGATTCAAGAATATTACTGGCAAGAGAACGTCTAAGCCTAACATGTAGCCCACTAATCAAGTGAAAATGCACGAGCGCTCTAAGCATTCACAGAGGTTGAAGGGGATGATGTCTCACCAGACTGTTCCAACCACGACAACTTGCCATTGCTGCAGCTGTCGTTGGACCTCCTATATTTGCATTGGAGGCAACTAGAACCTGTAGTTTTAAGCTTGAGAAAAATATTACAGCCTCTGCTTAAACAAAAATAGTTCATCCAAGTATACAAGAAGAGACTTTACCACAGGTATGGGAAGTTTAGACCAGCGTCCAAGCAATAATATGATCCCCAAATGAACCTGGAATGATCATTCCCAGAAGAGGCAGCATTTGACATCAAGACGTAACCAAAGAGTGTAATCTAATTATTGCAAGGTCTCAACTTACAGATATAAGTAAAACTATGAATACAAGAAGTGGCCATCCTCCCAGAAAAGCATCTCGCAGTCCTGCCGATGCACCCACCTGCAACATCAGGCAACTGCACATAAATAAAAAGCTGTGACTAGCTCTACAAATAAAAGACTGACTAGGCTCTCAACTTGGCCTTAAAAACAATATCAGATTGTTGAATGAAGCACCAGAAACACGGACCTCTTGCACTCATAGACAATTAATCCAATGTATTACAAATTTCTTCTGTAGTCGTGCAACTTGGACGTGTGTCGGGCTTGTAAATAGGTCAGTGAAAAGCAAAACAGAAAACTATGCTCTACTGTGATGAGAACTCTTAAGCACTTACAACAGAAAAATAGAGAAGCATCAGACCACCTCCGAGAATCTGAGACCCTGCAAAGACAGGAGTATGTGCAGGAACATTTTTGTAAACTTGAGCTGCAGCAATTGAGAAGCAGGACGCAATCAAAGCAGTGATGGCCAGCCCACATCCTGAGAGAACGGTGCCGCAATGTTAATACATCCTGTTTAAAAATCAAAATAGGAACCTCACAAGCAGCAGAAAAAATAAAAAACACAAACTAGCAGGATTGCATGCATAATTGCCCGAATAAGAGCTATCCCTTAAGCTGCTCTACGTGGTACCTATGAAGGTTTGCTCAGAAACATTCATCTCCTTGTAGGTATTTCCTTAAATGTTCCCTTAAATGCTTTTCTCAATGAAGAGCCCTAGCCAGATCAAGCTCCCTCTGGAATCTGCAAATCCAGACTTAAAGACCATTCTTGAATGAAAGACCCTGCCATTTCCTCCCTCTAGGAGCTTGCCCTGGTACCATACATCTTTCATTTCTGCACTTATTTCAGATATATACTTGTTTATAATCATATGGGACAGCTTTCAGCACTCTGAATCTGGGACACTATGAAACTTGAGGGGGCAGAAAATGTACAAATCGTGCAAAAAATAAACCAGATGGGTAGTCATTACTTCACACAACAAGGCACATTAACAAGCTCTTTCTTATTTCCACCTTGAAAATTGGAGTCCTACATCAGATTTTCGCCAAGTAGTACGCACTCCGGTAAACAAACTTGTGATCATAGTTTTCCATACGTCAGACTCGGACAGAGCGGAAGTTTGGACTAACAAAATCCCCGAGGATTCCACAGGTCGGATTCCATAAGGAACATTAAAGACAGTCTACATATGACACTTCAAACGATACAGAGGTGCACAAAACCATAGAATGCAGTCAAACACCATGGAAACTTTAGAATCTAGCTAACCAAAGATCGATCATCATAGTACATATTCAGGACCATCATGAGTAAGTCTCATAGTAGATAGTGATTTTTTTCAATCACTTGGACGATCCAAAAAACCCAATCGGACTCAGATGCGTCCGGTAGTATAATTGCCCAATCAGACACGTCCGCAAAAAACTTTGCTTGTGATATAGACCTTATTTGACAGTAGAAAGTAAATCTACTGAATAAATCATTCTCGTTCTTCTCGAGAAAAAGGGGAGGGATACATTAATAAGAGGTCCTCAATGTCCATCAACAAGTATCAGACATTGTAAGGTTTTAGACATTGCAAGGCTACAGAAATAACTCACCAGTAAAGGAGGAGGGTAGAAGTCCTGCGAATGCTCTACCTAGAGTGCAAGCTGTTGCCGCTGCTGCCAAAGATGTTGAAATCGACTCAACAGTCGGTGGTGTGCTGTTATTTGACAAAACGCCATCTGGAACGACAACCCAGGACTGAGCTTCTCTATTAAGTTTTTGACCAGAAGCCTCACAAAAAAGTAAAGCATGAAACTCCAACTGAACAAAATCCAGTTTTACTCGAGTACATATGTGGCTGGGCCCTAAGTTCCTACAAAGAAAATTCCTTTTTCAACAGACCACAAAACACCCATTCAAAAAGAGAATCGATAGCCAAGTACAAAGGGCATCTTGCCAACAAATTTGGCCCAACTCCTGAAATACTGGAGAATGCTTCTAAACAAGCATTCCTCTCTTACGACATTATCTATGCCCTCAACCTGATTCTCATAGACAAGCTCCACTACTGAAACATGTCTTGAAATAAATTTTGCTTGACCAGTCCCAAACCAATTTGTTGGTAGTGGTTTGATACTGAAACAAACAATGCCTCACACCACAGTAAAAGCATAAAACCGCAAACTGAAGAGAAGCCTAGTTTTACTCCTACATTGCTATTAGTAAATGCTTTTTTCCACAAAATCCCTCCAAAAGTGATGATGATATAAGGTTTAGTCTGGTAAAAAGGGCAACTTGCCAAGAACTCTGGTCAAAGCTTGATATACTAAAGATCTGCTTCGTTCCTCTCGTTTACATAAGACACCAAACCATCCAGCAGCAAACTTATTTGAAGACAATTTGAACCTAAGGTTGCAATATATATGTAGTGTCTGTCATACTTGGCATTTGATTCCATCTAGAGTGAAATCTCGCCGCCTCCTTCCGAGTATAGCTGTTTTCCTCAACTCTTAAGGAGAACTCCGTCAGTTGGAAAGTAAGTCAACCATCTGTTCTGGTCAGCACAGACAGGCTCCAATATGTACTTCCTCAGCTACAGTGCCAGATGCTTACTTTTTATGTCGAGAGAATGACCAAAGGATAGCCAGCGTAACATACACATCTACTGCGTTCTTTTTTTAACACCCCACAAACCCAATTACAGAAAAGTATGATACTCACCATTTCTTCCCAGGGTAGCCTTGTCTTTAGCATCAGGGATTGACATGATCAATGCAAAATAGGCAGCCATGGCTAGATTATCAGCTGCCATTCCTGCTGCCAAGGTGCTCGATGAAGTCAAACCTAAAGCCTGATGCAGTACATGCCAACCAGTGAGGGACTTATAAATCAGGAGTTTTTATGCACATATAATACCTGCGCCGTGGCCACATAGTTGATAGTGCCTCCTATGTAGCTTGCACAAAGTGACGAAGCAATCTGCTCAAAAAAATGTTTGGCAAATCACATACCTGTGTCTTGGAGATTTCAAGAACCCTTTCACCAGTTTCATGTTTTTCTTTACATAGATAAGTGATCAATGCTCCCATAAAACGGTGCAAACAAGCCAAAATGTAGGAGTCCAAGGAGACAATGCATATGAGGGACAAGGAGCCTCCATGCAGGGTCAATTGTTCATCTTAGGAAAATAGACTGCACGATCCAACCATTTGCACTAGATGGCAGCCCATGGAAAGGCATAGTGTGCAATTGTCCACATGAACAAGTTATACTGAGAACTCTAGGAATCTCATCACCTCGCTGACACAAATGCCTCTGCTACTTGGTAAGAAGTATATGTGGGCGTATAAAGTTCTATTACTCAGCCTGCTCTCGCTGAATTAGTTGTTTTTGTTTGTCATAATCTTTTTTTTTAATATGCACACTATTACTATTAGAATAGAGTAGAGTAGTGGATCCACACAAAGAATGTAACATTTTGGATGCGACATGGAGGGGTGACACAGCATCATAGACTCAAGACCATCTTGAAACAAATATCGGATACACCATTCCAGAAGACTAACTACTTGAAGCAGGGCCCTGCTTGAAGAAGCTTGGCTAAAATTAAAGAACTTTATGTTGAACCATATGACTAGTCGGATGGACGAGAGAGAGAGAGAGAGAGAGAGAGAGAGAGAGAGAGAGAGAGAGAGAAGAAGAAGAAGAAGAAGAAGAGGATTTTAACGTCGTAGGAAACTATCCCAAGAGACCTCAAAGATCTATCCGATGAGAGAGAGAAATGAAATGAAATGAAATGTTAAATTAACGCCTTCAAAAGGCCGGAATGACCTATGAGACCAAACTGATACAAAAGTGGTGAATCTGTTACAATGTCTGGGTACCTTAGTACTAAAGTACTAAGTGTGAAAAGTGTGAAAGTGTGAAAATAAATGTGAAAAACTAAATACAAAGTATTAAATAAACTTCTTAGGAGCATTCTAGGTGTCTGGCTAGAATGCTTCTAATCCTTTGTTGTAGTCTCCTCTGGTGAAGTGTGCTTCTGCATCTTGGCCGTGGTCGTCTCGATTTCCTAAGCTCAGTCGCTCTGTCAATTAGGGTGCCTTTGGTATGAATGTGGGTACTCCTTTGTGCTGGCTGTTGGCCTCTTGCTTCTCCTTCCACTCCTGATTCTCTCGATCCGAAGAAATCTGTGATCTGCCTCTGAGGCTGTAGTGCTCTTTGTCTTCTCATTAGATTATCCCTGTGCCGATGTAGTTCCAGTAGGTACAAGCCTAAGCATCTTTGATCTTGGTATTGCATGATTCTATCTAAAGGTCCATAGCCTTCTTTAAAGATGCAATGAAAACGCCCCCGTATCTCATAGTATACTGTGCAGTGGCATATATAGTGTAATTTTGTCTCCAGCTCCATTCCGCATAACTTGCAAATTCTGCTCTTAGGTGGGATTCCCCTAAATCTACCAAATTCAATTTCCAACTGGTGTGAGGATGTACGAATCTGACCAATAGCACATCTCAAACCATGAGACAGGTGGGTATCCATGTAACTCGGGCGAATCACAAATCCATCTTCAGATAGTTGTAGGAAGTTTTCTTTGTAGTCAGCCATCTTCGTGCCCAATTCTTGTGTAGGGTCTACCCATGTCCTCTTAGTATCCAACTGTATAAGATCCTGTCGGATGATTTTATTAATCTCCGTTCGTGTAATTGCTAGTGATGGAGCCTCAAGAGAGTATTGGAAGGGGGGTAATCTTTCCATACTAAACCCATGTCTCTGAAACCACGAGGACAGTTGCGCATACCAGCATGATGTATCCCCTTTCATTGCTAATTGTCGAGAGGATTCGAGGGCCAGTCTAGTATATCGGCAATTATTTGTATCCCACAAACCATGTATAAAGGACACTGATCTGGTAAGAGCTTCAATTTCTATCGGAGGGGCCGCTAGTTCCGCTCGGGTAATTGCGTGTGGTACGGAGGCCTTGGCTCTAATCATTCGGGAAATCATAGATACCAAAGGTCTCTCCATTGATTTCCAATTATCTTGATCCACAGATGGTCCCCAAATCTGGACCCCATAAAGCATAGCCGAAGCCACCACAGTATCAAAGAGCCAAAGTTTTGTTCGTGGTTCCTGAAACTGCACTTGTGAACACATCCTCTCCAACCCTCCCAAGGCCGCAGAGGCTCTGGATAATCTAGCATCCGCTGCTTTCTTAAGAGTAAACTTCGGTCCTGCAAATACCACCCCAAGGTATGTGTATGCATCTGTGTACTCTACTATATCCTGGCCATATGCAAATGTAGGTGCCGATCTCCTAACCCACTGCGGTGTGGTGTTAAACACCATAACTTTGGTTTTACCCAAGTTTACCGACAGTCCACTGTCCTCCGCAAATTTTTGTAATGCATCTAGCTGCCTTGTGGTGGTAGAGAGCTGAGCAGGGTGCTTGCAGCGTGAGACAGGACGTCTCTAGGACGATGCGAGCAAGGCAGGTGGCCGTGAGCTGACTTGGGGTAGGGCGAGCAGCTGTAGGCTGAGGGCAGAGAGAGAGAGAGAGAGAGAGAGAGAGAGAGAGAGAGAAATGAAATGAAATAAAATGTTATATTAAACGTCTTCAAAAGGCCAAAATGACCTATGAGACCAAACTGAAACAATCCTTGTGGATCCAATCCAATGTTTGGGTACAAAAATAAAATGAAGTGAAAGACTAAAACTAAAAGACTCAAATCGTCAACCTAAAAATCATCATCATCATTATCCATGCCCGAGAATGCCCGGCATCGGGCGTTGTCCGAGAAAGTATTGCATCGGTCGCTGAAGAGCTTCGTCAATGTCCGCCTCTGTAAATAGTTGTATTGGGCGTCTCCCATGTCCTACTAGAATAGTCCTGATTCTCTGGTGGAGCCTCCGTCAATGTCGTGGTCGCCCCCGTAGACGTGGGCATCTAGCTCTCCCGAGCTCAGTGGCTCTGTCTACTAATATACCTCTGGTAGAAGTGGGCTCTAAAGTCTGCTATGGAGCATGCTCATCCGGCTGCTGAGTCCCTGCTCTAAAGAAATCAATGATCTCCCTCTGTGAATGTCTCCCACTACCTAGTCTCCTTAAGAGACTTTCCCTGTGTCTGCACAGCTCTAGCAAAAACAACAACCCGAGGCATCTCTGATCCTGATATCTCATGAATCTAGCCAACGGTCCAAAGCCCTCTCTGAATAGACAGTGAAAGTGCCCGTATCTCATAGTATACCGGACAATGACAAATGTGATGTAATTCTGTCTTTGGCTCTATATGACATAACTCAAAGATGACACAGCCCGGCGTAGTTCCGTGCCCAAAGGTATTGGCCCCAAAGACTGGTGCCCCTTCGGTATTTCTTTTTATATTAACCTGTGCTCAAAGTACAAGAGAGAAGACTCTACGTCTAGATGCTCTGAGAAGTGAGGCCTAGCCCACTTATTTACAAGTACAAGGGATGCCCAAAAGCAGAGCCCCAAAAATCTCTAAACTCAAAAGCTTTTAATCTCAAAAGCAATTGTCCCAAAAGCTGCCGTAAAAATCTGCCAACGTAATTTCCGGAATCCCGTACAGCGTACGGACTGCCACATCATCAGCATAATTCGCTCCGTAAAATCCGAGGGTTCGTACAATCTGCCACGTAACAGCCTGTCGGCGCATAATCCGGGACTGCCGCCACGTCAACAGTGTGTCTCCGTGTATGTGGGCACTGCCACGTCATCAGTTTGTGACATACCCCCCTCTTGAAAGAATTGTAATCGTCATCGATTACGCCTGCAAAAACAGACAGAGGCCATAAATTGTCTTAGTAGACACTAACTGTTAGTACCAACGCACTCGACACAGCACATCTAGCACATGTACCAATCGGCAATCACATCACCGGACATCACTTGACATCACATGACAAATCACATTCAAATTCATTCCAAATCTCATACCATGATTAATCGGCAACGTAGTTAGTAATCGCATCTAGATCTAGTCGGGACCTCACAGATGCCCGATTAACTAATCTATATTGCAATCATGTCTATAGAGATTTATGAGACTGAAATGCTGCAGTCATTTCTTCTTTCAGTTCCTACACTCAAACAAGTCAAGTACAAATCAATCAAAAGTATCATTTTCATTTTCGGAAAATCCAGTTCATAAAGTCATACAACAGAATACTGTCAGCCCAGCAGTATCCCTGAAACCCAAAGGGACATCAGTGACTCTATATCAAAAATCGGGGTAATCTGTCGACAAAGGAGCAGAGCGACTCCCCTCTTGTGCAAGCCCACTGCACTAGATTCACCCATGTTGAAATCGGGGTTCTATTGGAGTAGACTATGCAATACCGAATGCTTCAAGGTAAAGTTCCAAAATCGGAGGAGTATCTGCTAGGTCCTCCTCCTCCATCCACTTCACATCCAATGCAGGATAGTTCTTGAATTTAACCAAGAACCGCCTAATCACTTTACCTTTAATCTTTCTATCTTTATGTGCCGATATCTGTTCTGGAACGAGGATCTCCTCGTTTTCCTCCACTTCGGGTTGCTCATCTGGCTCCCCATCATCGGACACATCTCCTTAAAAGGCTTCAAGAGACTCACATGAAAAGTATTGTGAATTCTCCAAGTATCAGGCAGCTTCAGTCTAAAGGAGACATCATTTATCTTTTCTTTTATCTAGAAAGGTCTATAGTATCTCATGCTAAAGTTTGGAAAACCCCGCTCCTTTCCCTTTTTCTTTCGTAGGCGTGCCTTCTCAAAACGTAAGAGCACCCAATCGTCTTCCTTTAATTTCAAAGCGCGATGGTGTCGATCTGTTGCCTTCTTGTGTCTTTCCTGAGGTTTCGCTAAAGCCTCCCGGACCTTGGCAAAAGCAGTGTCCAAGTCCCTCGTGTACTGGTCGGCTTCAAAAATCTTATCTTTCGTGCTAAGAGGGTGGAACCTTCGTAGCACCTTCAATAATCTCAAATGGTGCCTTCCCCTTCGAAGAGTGGATCATGTTATTGTAGGCAAACTCCACCAAGGGAAAAAAAATTCCCATTGAGTCTTCTGATCATAAATGTAAGACTACAATAAATCAAGTGCGACTGAATTTGCAATCTCAGATTGCCCATCTGTCTGCAACGGGTGGAAAGAAAGCGAGAACTGCAACCGTGTGCCAGTTTTCTCCTAAATAGCCTTCCAAAACAAACTCGTGAATCGGGGATCTCTGTCAGAGACTATTGTCTCAGGCATGCCATGTAATCTGAATATCTGGGCAATAAACAGTCTCGCTAAATGATCCGGCTTAACTGTTTTCTTCACTAGAATGAAATGAGCTTGCTTGCTAAATCTGTCAATAACAATCCAGATACCATCGTGCCCACTCTGTGTCTTCGGGAGATCAAAAATGAAATCCATTGCAATACTTTCCCAGGGGCAGGTGGGAATGGGTAAGGCTGTAACAATCCCGGTGCTTTATGCCGGTCAAACTTGACCTTCTGGCATACTAAGCAACTGCGTACAAAATCATCCACGTCCTTCTTGAGTCTCGGCCAAAAGAAGTAATGCTCCATAGCTTTCAAGGTGGTGTCAATGCTGTGGTGACGCGTAAATGGTGTACAATGGCATTCAATTAGAACCTTTTCCCTCAACGACTGTGTAACGCACAACATCGTTTTCTTCATCAAGTAGCCATCCCGTATGGAATATCCCGCTACTACCTCCCCATTCTCTATTCGTGTGAATACATCCAAAAAATCTGGATCTGTGGCGTATTGATCGACCATATCCTCGAAGCTTCTATGATGAATCGCAGAAATAGCCAAGACTAACAGCTTCCAGGACAGCATCTGCCCACCAAGTTCTTATGTCCCTTGTACATGGACAATCCGGAAGTGAAACTGTGACAGGATGTTAGCCCACCGCATCTGCTTTTCCGAAAGCTTCTTTTGTGACAAGAAGTAGCGTAAACTCTGATGATCAGTAAAGACCGTAAAATCGGCTCCGAGCAGGTAATGTCGCCACTGAGTAAGAGCATGGATAACCACCAAAAGCTCTCTCATAAATCTGTGCTGTCAATTCCAACCTTGAAAACAATCGGCTCTCATAGGCACTGACATGGCCTTCTTGCATTAAGACCGCACCCAAACTACGACCACAAGCATCACAATATACTTCGAATGACTTTTGCAAATCCGGCAAAGTAAAAACTGGTCTCGTAGTCAATTTCTCTTTCAAAGTCTGAAAGGCAGTCACCTCCATGGGTCCCCACGAGAAAGGGACTCCTTTCTGTGTCAAAATGTGCAAAGGGGAAGCGACCTCTGCAAACTTTCGAATGAACCGCCGGTTGAAAGAACATAAGTCCAAAAAGCTTCTAACTTCATGAACATTCTTCAAATCGGGCCAATCACATATAGTCTCAATCTTGGTCGGGTCCATTTGTAATCCTGTTGCTGAGATGATGTGTCCCAAAAAGTGTATCTCCGGTAAGAAAAATTCACTCTTCTTGGCATTGATTACTAACTTATGATCTCGCAATGCCTGAAAGACCAGTAGCAGATGGTGTCTATGTTCTGCCTCATCCTTGAAGAAGACTATAATGTCATCAAAGAAAGTGACAACAAAAGATTTGTACCCTCTGTATTCCTATCCATCATTCGGTTGAAAGTGTTGGAGCATTGGTAAGGCCAAAAGGCATCACGAAAAATTCATATAAACCGAAGCTCGTCCAAAACACTGTCTTGTAGACCCCTCCCAGCGCGATTCGGATCTGATGATATCCGCTTTTCAAATCGATCCAGCCGAAACAAGAGGATCCCTGTAATCTGTCAAGAATATCATCGATCCTCGGAATCGGAAATCTGTTCTTGATGGTGATTTTATTGAGAGCACTCTAATCAATGCACATTCTCCAAGATCCGTCTTTCTTTAAAACCAACAACATCGGAGAGCAGTAGGGTGAAGTACTCAGCTGGATAAGACCCTTTTCCAAGAGGTCTTTCACTTGGTTCATAATCTCTTCATTCTGGGCTTGGCTCACACGGTAAGGTCGGTTCAGTGGTGTGCTTCTAGATATCAGATCAATGGTATGATCCTCAGGACGAGATGGTGGCAACTCGCCTGGCAGGCCCTCAGAAAAGTAATCGGCATGAGTGTGGAGAAAATCTTGGCGTTCTTGATCAAGGTCAAACATATTCGTTATGTGTTCATATTTAACTCTTTCAGATAGATCGAGTAAACAAACAGACTAGATTTCATTAATTTGGAAACCACCGAAGCCGATACAATAGGGACACACTCGCCCTTCAGTTTCACATCAAGTACAATTTTTCGGCCCTTTCCATTTGTCAATGTCGCTTTCTTCGCCCGATAATCAACCATGGTATTGTTCTTATGGTACCAAGGGACTCTAAGGAGGACGTCACAACCTTCCAAGGGCATTATGTAAAAGCCCTCGTGCCCCAAATATCCCTGACAATGCAACCGAAGTTTGCCAATGACACGTGTAATGGCTATGTCCCTGGCTATGTCCCGTCCGGGTGCCGCTAGAACTGACTCTGCTTGTGGTCCCATCCGATCGGGTGTAATCTCAAGCCGCACCGCCAATTCAGGTGAAAAAGAAGTTGGCCTTGGCTCCTCCATCAAAGAAAATCAGGGCTTCTTGATCTTTCACTTTGCCCAAGCTCGGCAAAGTTCTGTACTTTTATCAATCGTGCTTGGGTCAGTACCCATGCAATCTTGGAACCAGTCCTGCTTTCATCTTACCTTTTCTGTCACGTTCCTCGGCTGCTCTCGAACTCCCTGGCCTATCTTCATTATGTTCTTGCTGTGCCTTTTTAGGGCACTTTGCGGAGATGTGCCCATGTTCCCCGCATCCAAAACACTTCCCTTCTTTGATGTAACTGACTCTCTCTCGAAGAGTGAGCCGGGGTCGTGTATCCTTATCTTTCTTTTCTTGGGAACTCTTTCTCTTTCTACTTTCATTGTTAGAAGTCTGCTGGGTTCTCTGAGTCAAGATCTCATCAGGGGTAAGTCAAATTGCCCGAATGTATCACAAAACCCCGTTTTGCATGACCTATCAATTCTTGAATAGAATTTGACTTTTGTTCCAAGCAGTGGTCTCAGATCTCTGTAGGAAGTCCACAGCAAAACTGCTCAATCTATTCCTTAAACGAGGCCTTCTTAAATGAAGAGGTCGGTAGAAAAGAGTTCCAAAATCTCTCGCAATAAGCGTCCAGAGAATCTCCCTTGGTCATCCGAAGATCATTCCAAGCGGTTCGTATATCTCGTTCGTACTCCCGAGTCACCTAAGAAGAAATAAAGAGCCTTTTGAATTTCAACCATTTAACTGGAGCTTCTTGCCTCAGAAGAAGAGTGGACCACCATGTTCGAGCATTTCCCTTGAAGAAAGATGTAGCCCTCCAAATCTTGGAGTGCTCTGAGTAATGCCCTCCAGAGAAAGCTAAGTCAAATTGTTGAATGAAGGCCAAAGCCCTCGAAGCATCTCGGAATCCAGAAAAAGAAACTAGAAGATTTAAATTGTAAGCTTAAAAATCATCATCATCATCATCCATGCCCGAGGATGCCCAGCATCGGGCGTTGTCCGAGAAAGTATTGCATCGGTCGCTGAAGAGCTTCGTCAATGTCCGCCTCTGCAAATAGTCGTATTGGGCGTCTCCCATGCCCTGCTAGATTAGTCTTGATTCTCTGGTGGAGCCTCCGTCGATGTCGTAGTCGCCCCCATAGACGTGGGCGTCTAGCTCTCCCGCTCTCAGTGACTCTGTTCACTAATATACCTCTGGTAGAAGTGGGCTCTGAAGTTTGCTGTGAAGCATGCTCGTCCGGCTGTTGAGTCCCTGCTCTAAAGAAGTCAGTGATCTCCCTCTGTGAATGTCTCCCACTACCTGGTCTCCTCAAGAAACTTTCCCTGTGTCTGCGCAGCTCTAGCAAAATCAACCCGAGGCATCTCTGATCCTGATATCCCATGACTCTAGCCAACGGTCCAAAGCCCTCTCTAAATAGATAGTGAAAGTGCCCTCATATCTCATAGTATACCGGACAAAGACAAATGTGATGTAACTCTGTCTCTAGCTCCATAACATAACTGACATATTCTAGCTTCTGCCGGTACTCTCCTAAACCTGCCAGTCTCAATCTCTAGCTGATGCGATGATGTGCGCAACTGATCAATAGCACATCGTATCCCATAGGATAAATGAGTGTCCATATAGGCCAGTCTGATCACATATCCATCCTCTGTTAGTTGGAGGAGATGCTCTCTATAGAAAGCCATCTTTGTGCCCAACTCTTGTACCGGTTGTATCCATGTGCTTCTAGTATCTAGTTGAATCAAATCCTGATGTATAAGTCTAGTGGTCTCTGTCCATGTGAGAGAAAGGGAGGGTGCATCCAAGGAGTATTGGAATGGAGGCAGTCTATCCATGCTGAAGCCATGTGACTGAAACCATGATGTCATTTACCCATACCAACATGTTGTTTCCTCTTGTAGCGCTAGCTATCGGGATGACTCAAGTGCTAGCCGAGTATATCTATCACCGGGAAGGTCCCATAAGTTATGCATGAAGGAAACTGATTTAGTAAGGGCCTCAACTACGAGAGGAGGGGCCCAAATAATCCCATGTGGCACTGAGGCCTTAGCCCAAATCATCGAAGAGAGCATAGAGACTAGAGGCCTCTCCATACATCTCCATCCATCAGTGCTACCAGATCTTCCCTGGTGGTCCACTGAGGGCCCCCAAATCTGAACCCCATAGAGCATAGTTGAAGCCACTGGGTGTCAAAAAGCCACAGCTTTATTCGAGGTTCCTGAAACTGAACTTGTGAACACATCTTCTCCAAACCTCCCAAGGCTGCATAAGCTCTCGTCGATCTAGTCTCAGCTGCTCTCCTCAATAAAAATGCCGGTCCACTGAAGACTACCCCAAGATAGGTGTATGCATCTATATACTCCACCGTCTCCTGGCCATATGTAAAAGTAGGTGCTGACCTCTTGACCCATTGTGGTGTGGTGTGGTGTTAAACACCATAACCTTGGTTTTCCCCAGGTTAACAAACGATCCACTATCGTGGGCAAATGTGTACAAAGCATCTAAATCACGCTGCATCCCCAATCGGAAATCAGCACATTATCATCAGCATATAACAATAGTGGGATCTATGTCCCTGCCAACTGTGCTATCACCATCCCTCTCAATGTAGTCAGCAACCTCATCCACATACATACCAAATAGTGTAGGAGATAGCGGGCAGCCCTGTTTCACCCCAATAGTGGAGTGAACCAAATCAGCAATCCCCTCTAGAGTGAGTACATGCCCCACTACTGACTTGTATAGGGCCATGATCCCCCAAATCAACTCTTTTGGAACCCCCATCTCTTGCAATCCTACACATCGATCTAGCTCTGGGCACTGTATCGAAGGCTTTGTCCACAAAGCAACAATAGAGCCGTCTCCCACATGATCTCCCCTCAATAATGGCTGTGAGTGTCAGAATATGATCAAGAGTAGAGAAACCTCTCCTGAAACCCGCCTGTCCTGCGGCCCGTACACCCTCTCTCTCTGTCCATCTACTCAACTGTTGCTCAAGGATGGA
Source organism: Adiantum capillus-veneris (assembly GCF_014529385.1). Classification (NCBI taxonomy): domain Eukaryota; kingdom Viridiplantae; phylum Streptophyta; class Polypodiopsida; order Polypodiales; family Pteridaceae; genus Adiantum; species Adiantum capillus-veneris. Next base: position 44,014,531 of record NC_140936.1, on the reverse strand, counting down.
TGCCTACAACCATGCCAATGTGTGTCCAATCATGATAGTGCGGTAGTTCCCAGGCTCCATAGGATCAGTCCCCTGACTTGAAGATAGGTACAATCGTTGACAAACTCCAAGTATCAGGTAGGCCCTCACACATGGTATGGTTGGTATGGTTGAACACCACTGCTAGAAGCTCTACAAGAAAATCTTTGGGGTGTATAAAATGCTCTGCTACTAGGCCATCGTGATCATATGCTCTCCTAGTCTTCATCCTGTCAATGGCTTTCTTTACCATCTCCGCGGTAAAGAAAGCACATGTGTGTGGGCATGGCTCTGGCGGATCTGGAAGAGGTGGCTGGCCCGAGACGGTGTAGAGAGATGATGCTTATTGACCCCATACCTCCGTAGAAGTGATGACCGGTGGGGGGGAGTGCTCATGGAAGAGTCGCCATGCCTCGCCTAAATCCTGTCTCAAAAACAATTGATATAAATCCTGCTCTAGCCGAGCTAGAAACGCCCTCTTCTTTCGTCGTACCAAACACCAAGAAGCAATCTGTGACTGCCTGTGAGTAATGACACCTAGAAGTACCTCCCTCTGAAGTCGGGCTCTCGTCTCTCTGCACTCCTCATCACACCAGCTATTTTGGGGTGTGCTCCCAGAACGTTGGCGTTGCCCAGGCTCAATATGGGGGTATGCCTCTGCTGCTGCATCCTGTAGTGTCTCTGTCAACATATAAGTGAGCTCCCCTAAAGGTCTCCCCGGATCCTCTGTGCGTAAGCGTCTGTAGATACCATCTATGTAGACAGAATCAGTCTTTGAAGTAAAAGTGTATCGGGTATATGTAGGTGTCTGTGCCAGTCTAGCTGTGCTGAATTGGAATGAGACGGTAAATGTGAGGAGACCATGATCTACTGCTACCCCAATAGGCATGGGCCCGACCGACTGTAAAGTCCTGAATAGAGTGTATGACACAGGGCTGAGCCAAAACATAATCCACTGTGCTGGCCCCATGTCTATGAGGAAAGCAAGTGAACCCACTCGACACTGGAAATCTGTGGAGGCCATTCAAGATGGCTAGTCCATGTGCAGTCCCCAAATCTGTCAAATATCCCCCATATCCAGTGTGCTCTTCATCTTGCAAACACCTGCCACTTCAACTAAATTGTTTATTGAGTTTTATGAGTCAAAATGACAAGAGGTCAAAGTTCAACAACGTTGAGCAAGTTTGACCCAAAAAGGTGGCTTTGATAAAACTAGCCCGCAGAAACAATGCATGTTAGCAAGCAGAAAAGTTTTTTTAAGCAGATCAAATTCAGCCAAACAGAAAATTAAATTCAACTTGTGGACATGGCATGCTAAGCAAGAGAAGTACAAGAGATTGAGGACCTTCCAACCATCTGGTCCCAATGCATGACCAACAATCTTAAACGATAACACTGTCCCAATTATTGTTCCAAGTGCCCCGTACCAGAAAGCCCTCAATGTTACCCCTGCCATTTACAAATCATAAGTATTAAGTTAGATTGATGTTGCAAAAATTCATTAAGCCGCATCAATACAAGTGAAAGCGGCAACAAGCTAGCTTCTTAAAGAACATGTTCAAACATCCAGAAGCAAAACTATGCCATGCCAACAAGGGAGCCTTCCTAATGTTCAAAGCCATGGCCCTCAGTACTAGCTCCCATCTAAGAGAGCCTGTAGCAAAAACACGGCATGCCAACAGCAAGAGGGCATTCCTAATGTACAAAGCCACAGCCTGCAGTAGAACGATGCCATTGTTGACGGACTCTCTTTGTTTATTTTGTCTACTGCTACAGTTATAGCCTAGACAAATTTTTGTTCCATCTTGCTATTTTCGCCTACAAACAATGTGGAAAACATGCATATACTTAAGAATTCCTGGTATAGCATTGTGATAAAGCACATTTGACAATGTCAGCGATATCATTATCTTGTTATCATCAGAAGTAGGACAGAAAAACGACAACCTTTCCTGCAGTTAGAAACACTGAGTATAAAAGGAGTATTACACTCACCAGCATCACCAAGTATACTTTGCACGTCTGTTTCCAGCAAGCATAAAGAGACAGCCATAGGCATAATGGATGAGCTAACCTGCGAAGCAAGAAACCTCAGATATGATAATAACAGAACCACAGTGCAGCACATCAAAGCAATAGAGACTGTGTTTTGAACTAGAAAGACAACAATTTGGACCTCCCAATGCAAAGGTTTCAAGGAGGACATGGAATGTTAGGTTCCTATTGGATAAGGAGGGGTCAATGTTATGGAGCATGTTTCTTCATGATTTCAAAACTATAGAACGCATTAAAGATGGGGTGGATTGAAGCATTTTATATTTCCTCCATCTAGAGTTTATCTTTAGAAACAAGCAAGGTATATATTTCAAATTTTTCTTTTCCTATTTAAACTATACCCAATGTGAAATATCACATTGTTTTGATGCTGAGAAGACACCAATTTAACAAGATAACCCCGATCTTGAAATCTTATTTAAGTAGCACATAACCATCGTAATGAGAATCATGCAGTGAAAGGAGATGGAGTAGATAGATAATCATCAAGCACAATTTAATTCATGTACTCTACGACACCATCAAGACACTGTGCCACCTTTTATAAGCATCACAAAGCTTTAAAGGTCAGCATAGTTTGTCACATATGCCAACACAAAAGCTACTGATTGTGTATGAATGGATAAGTATTGGTGTGGAAACGTAAACCCCTGCCTGTTTACAGAAAAGGTAAAAAATAAAAGAAAAAATGTATGTCATCTACTTACTTTAGAACTGAAACCTAGGTTACTAGGTGTATTGTCACCCTATAAAGAAACACATATAGCTGACATAAAGTTAGTTAAATGACCACAAACTGACGCTAAATCTCTAGACATATGCAAGACAAAACTTTATTCTGGAGGTGCAGATGTACAAAGGCACATTACAACTTACAAAATCATAAGATGACGACATGCTTGGGACGACTCCAGCTCCAGCAAGAGCCATTCCAAACAAAAGAGCAACCAGCGGGGCTGACAGTTTGGAACCCCATTGTGTTTTGGCTTCCATGACCTGCAGGCGTTTTGTATTGCAGATACATCAGATGGCACGAGTGGAGCTTTTACAAATTCAAACAAAAACAGATGCACGAGCAGAATTTCCACAAAACAGAAACAAACAAACCAACAGCATCACCACTGATTTTATGTTTCTATATACATTGACAACAGTTTATATATCTTAACTAAAAAATCATTGATCCAAATAATCATGTTGAACTGTGCAAAGTGAGACAGAAGGCAGCAGTATTTCCATCAATATATGCACCCTCGTGATGGCTGAATTCATGTGGCTGCAAAGAAAAAGCTCAAGCTAAAGGCTGATGGTGATGTCATGCGAGAAACCCTGTTTCCGATCACTTAACAAAGAGCAGCAGGGCATTCGTTGTACCAAACAGGCAAAAACAGCCTCCTTTAGCCTTAAGGCCCCAAGATAAGAACTAGTATTTCCTTAGACCATTGATTTGCTAAGTTGTAAGTAAGCTCCTTTCATGGCATAATTAAAAAGAATCTTCTCCTTGTCAACAAGATTTCATGTTCTACATTTCCAAGTGCTCTAGGTTAAGCATTTCAAACTAAAGAGCAAGGAATGGAACTATGAAGAGAAGGCCATAATCCCTTTAGGGACGGCTTAAAAAAGGACATATTGCAGCTTAGCAAGAGTTTCATGAATCATCTTGTCATATACAGACATGGATTATGGTCCTACAGCAGTTTGCAAGTTAGCAAGAAGTTCATCTTTTCTTACACGAAACCAAGAGTTATCTTTCTAGGTTACAAAGCCTTTGTTCAAAATGGTCAGGCACATTAGGTTCAGCATGTTACGTACACATTCAGTACACTTATGGTCATTACCCCTCCAAATAGGTACACTTATGGTCATTGGATATTGCTGAAAGATTCAAAAAAGGTTCTTAAGGAGTATTTGCATGGGAGATCTTCTTCTTGCGGACATCCAAAGTTCCAAAGTTAGTATAGAACCAATGGGATACATCAAGGTAACTTTATTATATGGAAATCCATAGTCCTGAGTAAGCTTGAATTTTCACTGCAATGATCCAATGAGAGGTGAGACATTAGTGAGATACCCTGAGGCTAATTCAAGTTGCAAGCTGTTACAAGTCGATTGAAGTTTATCTTCTTATGAAATTTTCAGTAGCTCCAACGACAAAGAAATCAAGACCTTTTTGTCCATGAACTGTGCCCCAAGCTCCGCAAAACTCACGAGGATCATCGTGAGAGGGAGTCCCAATCATATCGACAATGAGACCGATTGAAGGTTTATGCCACTTTGGAGTTTGGCATGTCTGTAGGAGTGGAGGGTGCTTTAAGTAATGGGCAAGCACAAAAAGTGTGTCCAATTTGGAAGCATTGATAACACTGATTATTGTAAGGTGTCCCTTTGTTCAATTGAAAGTTGGAAAGGTTGAAAGGCTTGCGGAACGTATTGTTGGGTGTAGAGGAAGATTCAATAGGGGTTTAGGTGGAGGAGGCGAGCACTTTGAAACTATCTTGCCACTAATGTGCAAATGGAGACTAAGATCTGCATATATAGCCCCCAACAGGCTGGGTCAAGTAGTGCATAGCAAAACTAACCCCATGACGTGCTTCACATGTTGTTAACTACCTAGGCCTAATACTATCGTACTAAATGCGACCACTCCCAGTATCTACACCTAGTAGACACTGGTGGTGATCCTATGCAATCAGAGGGTATGTAACTAACTGAAGTGCCTCGACATGCACGCCCTGTGTATAGGCTCACAAAGGTGCCATAACATTTCTAGGTTGTCCTAAACAGTAGAAGTAGGAGATACAGCTTGTCCACATGCACATAGGGTTACATGTGCACGTGACATTTCCCCCTTTTCATAGTGAGGTACTGGTACCAAGTTGCATGGCTTCTTTGTAGTCGGCCAACAACTCTAGGTAATCTATGAAGAAATCTTTGTCAACCCACACTGCCTCGTGGGTTCCTTGATCCTTAAAGTATTGTCGTGCTTGCTTCTTTGGGCCGTACCGAAGGTAATGCAATATAATCTGCTCCACCTCCATGACTTCAACTTCGTCTACGATCTCTGGTTCGTCTTCTTCAAGAATCTCCTTTGGGGGATCTCCCAGACACAACTTCAACCAAGAAACATGGAAAATGTTCTGCATTGACCATTAGTTAGGCAACCGCAATTTCATAGACACATCATTTATCTTTTTAATGACTAGAAATGGACCATACATTCTTAAAGGCAACTTTGGACACTTCTTTCCTACTTGCTTAAGACGTTGCTTCATGATTCTAAGATACACCCAATCCCCTTCCTTGATAGTAATATCCTGACGATGTTTGTTAGCTTGCCTTGAATAATATAGCCAAAGCTTCACACTCTCAGTAACCTCTTCCAAGGATTGGCTCTTACCATTGGCATCAGACAACTAACTGATCGATCGAGTCAACAAAGACAGAAACGGAGGCCAAATGCTACTTCATACGGAATTCTACCAATGGAACTGGAATGGGAACCATTCAAAATTGCTTGTGCTAACGGGAGATAATGCTCCCAACGAGACTATTGATCATGCAAATATGATTCCAAGGCATCAAAGGCTGACTGATTGTAAATCTCAGTTTGACCATTGGACCGTGGATGGAAGGACAAAAAAAAATAAATTTAACGTAGTGCAAAAATTTTCAAAGAGTGCTTGCCAAAAATGTGACGTAAACTTAACATCTCTATCAAAGAACAATCGACTTTGGCAAGCCAGAAAGGGGATGCCAATGCTTAATGAACAAACGTGCTACATCTTGTGCCGTGATTAAGGCCTAACAAGGAATGAGTATGCAGAACTTATTGAAACGATCTACAAACGGTCTCTCAGAAATAGGTAGCGGCATCACAAGACCTTGCTACTTACCTCTAGGGACTGTAACTTTTTGACAAAGGAAACGGTGTATGACATAGCTAAACACATCTTTTCGTAGCGGCATCACAAGACCTTGCTACTTACCTCTAGGGACTGCAACTTTTTGACAAAGGAAACGACATATGACATAGCTAAACACATCTTTTCGTATTTTAGGCCAATAAAAGATTCTACTTTTTCTAAAGTCGTATCCATGCCTCTGTGCACAGCCGTGAGTACATCATGACCATCATGCAATATGGTTCGCCTAAGAGAAGGTAACACAAACTGTGACCAAAATATAAGAGACCATCACGAATGAGATAGTTGTTGGGCCCTTTGGCGGCAAGAGCTTGCAACCATTGCTTACCAAACTCGGAATATACATACTGATTTTTCGAAGCGTAAATGGAATGTAGACACATGCAATACCTCAAGTGCAGACTCTATTGACTCGAATGATGACTTTCGCCGCAGTAACTCCTCAAGACGAGGTACCCAGAGTTACCCGGAACGCGGAATGGGAGCAGCGATGGGATCCCCGCGGAACGGGGGAACGCCCAAGGGGTCCGGAACGGGAACGGCACAGAACTTTAGGCATTAAAAACATGCAATTTTTAGCTCTATGTGTTTGAATACGTATGAGGCCATGGATCGTGAGAGAGAGAGAGAGCTTGAATTTTGAGCCTTGTAGACTTGAGACAACTCGAAAGATTCTTGAATCTTCAATGGCAAATGTGTTTCATGCAGGCTTGACTCCTCGAGAGCTTGAGAGAGAGAGAGAGGTAGGAAGAGGAGAGGGAGAGGGAGAGGGAGAAAGGGGGAGAGGGCGAGAGCTTGAGAGAGATACATAATAGCCTGAGATGAGAGAGAGAGAGAGAGAGAGAGAGAGAGAGAGAGAGAGTAGATACATTGCATTTAGAGGCTAGAGCTTGTGGCAACCTTGTGCATTGTCACTTGTGAAGGTAAGGGGTGAGAGAGAGGGGGGGGGGGGGGGGGGGGGGGGGGGGGGCATTTCATAAGGGAGAGCTGAAAATTCTACCCCCAAATTTTACCCATTTATGATTGTTGCCCAGCCAATCGTTTCGGCCGTTGCGGTAGCCCCGTTCCGGTTTGGCCAGGCTATCCAGAACGGCCAGCCGTTCCCCCATCCCCGGAACGTCGTTCCGGTGTTCCATCCTCCTAAAAACCCGTTTTCCGGTAACTCTGGAGGTACCTCCGAGGCTGGTTTGATGCACCTTTCGATCCTTCTTGATGTGAGATTGTGGATGGCCACCAAGGGGTAGATCAGAGGCTGATTTGCACTCCCAATGTAAGAGGAATGAAGGGCTGAAAGCGCAGATCTCGACATTGCCGATGATGGACAGCAATGGAGCACTCAATGTCCGTGAGGGAATGGCCGAGGGGAGGCTCGATGGTCTGTAGAAGTACCGGACCGCAACAGGAGATCGCAGAGGCAGATCCAAGGTCTTTCCGGCGATGGCAAGGGGATGAAATCTGAAAACCTTGGCTGTTGATCTGAAAACGTTGGCGCTGATTCAAAAACGCTGGTGCTGATCTGAAAACGTTGATGCTGATCTGAAAATTTCGAGCAAAACACTGAGGTTGATCTGAAACTGGAAAACGCTAGGGCTGTTCTTCTACTAGTGCTAGGTAATCTGCAACTTGCTCAATGTTGGCTGCTTAGAGCTGAATTTTGAGTTATAAACTCCCTTAGGCTTAGGTAGGGTAGGTTTGGCCAGGGGGGTCAGTTTCACGCATGTAACACATCTACCCACCCAGGAATCCGATCGATGCGGGGAATGGCTCGTTGGATTCCTCTAACCTAAAACTATATGCACATCTTGCCAGATGTCCACTGTAGTGTAATAACATATATCAAAACGCTTGTACAAACCAAATATGCGAGAGGGTTCCAAAACTCGAAAACCTAATCTAATGGACTCGTCTTGTGAACAGGCCCACAAAATTGCCAGTACTAATCCTCCTTTAGACACTCCTATCTAGGAAAATTGGCTCTGGAAGTCAATGAAGTGTCAGGTGACACATCCAACCCTATGTGTCCGTGGACAAGCTACAGCATGACAAGGGTTCAATCAGTCCACTCAGTCTAACTTAGGAAGTGTTATGGCACTTTTGGCACTTTTGTGAGTCTGTTCGCAGACTGTGAATGCCTAGGCACTTAGAGTAGATGCATATCCTCTGGTTGCACACAGCATTACCATCAGAATCCATCAGGAGCATTTTACAGTGCATTAAATCTATTTTCCCTATTTTTGACATTTTTCACTTATTGTTTTAAGTGACTTTTGTTGGGAATTGAGTAGGGCAAATTGGGTAAGATAATATATAAGCAAACCTAGGCTAGCACTATTTGGCAGAACAGCAAGGAGAACACAAGCCAAGGGCAACAGGTTCCCCCTCTCTCTCTCAAGCAAGACTCCCCCTTCTTGGTGGCGATTTTCCCCAGCAAGACCCGCGACCTACACCACACTCCCCCTAGCGTTTTCAGCCGTTAGCCTCATCGCCATAGCCTCAGCAAATCAGCGCCATAAGCCACAGCAGATCAGCGTTTTAAGCTTCATTAAATCAGCGTTTTAAGCCTCAGCAAAACAGCATTTTAAGACCAGCATCATCAGCGTTTTTGGAAGACTAAGGGACCAGCAACAGCAGCGTTTTCAAGGCAGAAGAAGGGCACTGAATTACTGCAGTAAAACAGCATTTTCATGCTACAGCAATTGCGTTTTTGCATCAGCAAAATTCAGCATCATTGGCGTTTTTGGACAGCAGTACCGCAGTTATCGGAATACTCAGTTTTCAGCCATAGACTCAGTCCATCGTCACCACCATCGACATCGACATCGACATAGCCATTAGACTTGCATCAGTTAGCATCCATCCACGCTTGTACCAGATTGTGCAATCAATAGTAGACCACTCTCGCCAACGAGAGTGGGGCCTTCGGAGGAGGGTTTTACAACTTCTCTGGTGTCGTATTCTCTTCTCTCTCTATCTCTCGGTCTCATGCACCTTCACGCACAATGTCCATTCACTTTGTTCGTGTTCACTACACTCTCTCATTAAGAACGGAAGGCTCTCCCTTCCATAAGAAAAAAGAACCTTGAGCAAAGTTCGGAGCATTCATCTTGAGCAAAGTACAACATTCATTCCGCTGCACCTTACATTGGTATCAGAGCTTTGGCAATGTTCTGTATCACTCAAGGAAAGAACCACAGAAATTTTTTTTGCTTGTTGCAGTCGCACGTAACCCAAGTTCACTTGGGCGTGTCAATTCCTAATCGTGTTTTTGAAGAGTGACAGGAATCCCAGGAAAGAAGGGCTTGTTCAGCCTCCCCTTGTGCCTCTTTTCACTCATTGAGAGCGAACCGTGCACTTAGCAACCGGCCAATCGACGTGAGGTGGGAAAAAGAAACCTTGGTGTGAGCGCAAGGCCGCCAAGGGGTGCGCCCGCGGAAAAGAGCAGAACTCGGGTGAAGAGAAGATTCTTCTCTAACACAGATTGCAAGCGAAAGAAGACCCTCAAGAACCCAAGAACCTCAAGACCCTCAAGAACCCAAGAACCCAAGACCCATAACCGAGTTCCTCGTGAACTTAAGAACCAAAGATCACAGTGCATTGTCATCACCCGAAGCGGAATGGATACGTCGCATGGAGGTGATGGACATGAAAGTAGTGAAGAAGAATTTCCTCACCATGGAGGTTTTCTTGACCCTCCCCCTTCGCCATCTACGCCAGGGATTGCACCAAACCCTATGGAGGATTTGGTGAAATCAATAATGGACATGATGGCACAACAACAAGAAGCGAATCGCGTTGTGCTGGCACAACAAGAAACGACTCGCATTACTTTGGAACGCAAGCGCGATGTACGAAAAGAAAGAAAAGCACAAAGAAAGGAGGACGCCGAAGCAAGACGAGTGGCCTTTGAGGCCGATCGTGAGGCTTAGAGAGACCTACGCACGCAAGAATTGGTTTGACAGGTTCTTGCCTCGAAGTCCGAACCAGCCAAAGATGTTGGTAGTTCCTCAAGTGGCGCAAGCCGCGATTCGGACTCCAACAACCCAGTCACAAAGAAGTTGACTTTCAGTAAGTATGATGGTAAGATGGATGCTATGGTTATTCATTCTTGGTTGCATCAATTTAATGCTTATTTTGCGACAACTAAGAAAACAGGAAATAGCAAGGTTTTGAGGCAACTATGTACCTTGCCGTGATGCCATCAATTGGTACCACCCATGGCAAGAGGCACAGTTAGCCACGCACCTAGAGGAAGCCGACGAATTTACGCCCCTTTCCTTCAATTGGGCTGATTTCCAAGACAAGCTCAAGGCGCGGTTTATGTCACCTCAGTACCTCGCACGATTGAAGGACAATTGGTGCGCTCTCAAGCAAAATGGTATACCAATTATGTTTTTCTCTAATCGTGTTTTGCAGCTCGGCGCTCAATTACGCAAATCGGATGCGGAGCGCAAGGAGGCATTCCTTTATGGATTGGACGAGTATATCAAGTTTGACGTGGAGGTGCTTGATCCAATCGATTTCAACAAGGCGGTAGCGATTGCTCTCGCATGGGAGATGAAGCACAACAAGGGAAAGCCTAAGGAAAACAAGACTTCTCAAGGAACCTCTCAGAATTCTTAGAACACGCAGAATGGTAAGAATGGTAACTCTTCTAGCCCATCTTCCTCTAATTCTTCGGAAAAGAACTCTAACAATGAATTCAAGGGTAAAGCTAAAGCACCTGCAAAACCTATGCTAACCCCGGATGAAAAGGCGGCACAAGGAATAATAGGAGGATACATCACGGCTGAAGAACAAGTGATTTATGCTAAGGAAGGTCGATGTTATCAATGTCACGTCAAGGGTCACATTAAGAAGGCTTGTCCTAAGACAACCCCACCTAAAGAACCAAAGGCACCCACAGCAACCACAAGCACTTTAATGAACCAAGCTGAATCTTCTCATGTCTCTGAAACATACATTGATGAGTCTCTCATGAAGTGTTATGGTCATGTAAAGGGTCAGCGTTTTATCATATTGTTTGATCTAGGCAGTATGCATGATGTGATTAGTGTCTCTCTTGTTGAGAGAGCCCGCCTAGAGGTTAGTCAGAAATCTCCTCTCGAGGTTTTTGGCTTCGCTCCTGGTATGGACTCTCTCATCACGAAAGAGTGCCTTGATGTGATGTTTACAGTTCAACAAGCTACTTTCCGTAGGAAATTTCTTGTGTCTCCTCTTTCAAGATGTGATATGCTTTTGGGCATAAGATGGTTTCGTGAGCATAACCCTCTCATTGATTGGGAGGCTAACACTCACATTAAATGCCAAAACTGACTCCCCCCTCATCATTCGTGCTGAGGAGGGTTTGCATTCTTTGCCTCTCATTTCTCATGTACACGTAAAGCGTAAATTACGACGAGCACAAGTGGCATTCATCTATGTTGCTCCAGTTTTCCAGAGCATTCAGGCTCCAGCTTAGTATTCAGATTTGTTTACCAAGTTTAAACATCTCTTTTTGCGAGACGATCTTCTACCCCGTCTCCCACTCGAGCGGCCGGAGGACCATCGCATCGAGCTTATGGAGGGGACACAGCCTGTCAGTAAGGCTCCCTATCGTTTGAACAAGACACAGGAGGAAGAGTTAGAGCGACAACTCACGGAGTTGGTGGCTAGAGGGTTCATACGTCCTAGTGTAAGTCCTTTTGCTGCTCCTATTTTGTTTGTTCGCAAAAAGGATAAATTGTCTCGTTTGTGTGTTGATTACAGGACATTGAACAAAATGACGTCAAGAACAAGTTTTCGATGCCTCGCATTGAGTATATCCTAGATAGGCTCAATGGGGCAAAGGTTTTCAGCAAGGTCGATCTCAAAAGTGGATACGATCAGGTACGGATATTCAAAGGCGACATCTTCAAGACCGCTTTTCGCACCGAGCGAGGGCAATAGGAGTATATTGTTATGCCTTTTGGATTGACAGGTGCCGTGGGTACATTTAATCGTCTCATGGTAGGCCGTTTCGGCAATATGGTTGGTGTATGTGTGCTCATCTTTCTTGATGATATTCTCTTTTTTTTTGCATCGTGGGAACAACATGAAAGGATGTCGAAAGGATACTAACCCGTTTGGATGAGTGTCAGTTGTACATTGCAGCAAAGAAGTCTGAATTTTTTCTTACTGAAGTCACTTATCTGGGTTATATTATTTCTGCAGAAGGCGTCAAGCTAGATCCCGCGAAGGTGAAACAGGTTCGTAATTGGGATTTGCCCAAAACTGCATATGATATGCGTTCTTTTCTTGGTTTATGTTAAGCATATAGTTCGCACATAAAGAATTTTGCACGCATTGCCGCACCTATGACTGATGTTTTGAAAGGGGTCAAGACTCGCTGTCAGCGCGTAGACTTGCCCGAAGCAGCCATTGAGGCTTTCGCAGCTCTCAAGGTTGCAGTGACAGAAGCACCGTGTATTATCCTTGCCTCTTGGGATGATCCCTTTGAGGTATGGACGGATGCGAGCAATGTCGCCATAGGCGTTGTGGTTCAGCAGCATGATCTTCCTGTAGCTTTCCTTAGCCGGAAGCTCAATAGTGCGGAAAAGAATTATTCAGTTTATGATAAAGAACTTTTGTCTGTCATTCACTCTCTTAAGCATTGAAAGCATTTTCTTTATGGTAGAGAATTTACAGTTCGCACAAATCATCAAGCCCTCAAGTGGCTCCACTCTATGCCTAGTGCACATTGGAGTGATCGCCAAGCACGGTAGTCACAATTTTTTGAGCAATTTGGAGATTTGATTGAGTATGTGCTTAGAAAAGCTAACCCTGTTGCAGATGCGTTGAGTCGCAAAGGACAGATTTTGGCTCTTGAATCAAGATCCACATTTTCTATTCAGGGTGTGTCTTTCGACAACATGAAGAATCAGTATGCGGATTCCGAGTTTGGTACGCATTGGTTGTAGGCTCTTGCTTCCTAAGGGCCAAGCAACTATCTCATTCGTGATGGTTTGTTGTATTTCGTCAACGTTTATGTGTGTTGCCCTCTCTCAGGCCAACAATATTGCATGATGCACATGATTCTCTCACGGGTGGACACAGGGGAATAAACATCACTTTGGAAAAAATAAAACGATTCTTTTATTGGCCGAAAATGTATGTTTCGTTATGTCAAACAGTGCACTATATGTCAAAAGGTAAAAGCTCATCGGGGTAAGTAGCAAGGCCTCTTGCTTCTGCTGCCTATTCCCAATGGACCTTTTCAAGATATTTCCATGGATTTTGTGACTAACCTTCCACCAAGTTTGCATTCAAGGAACACTCAATGTTTAACAATTGTTGATCGTTTCAGTAAGTTTTGCATGTTGATTCCTTGTAAAGCCACAGTCACTGCACAAGATGTAGCACGGTTGTTCATTAGGCATTGGTACCCCCTCTGTGGTTTGCCAAAATCAATTGTTTTAGATAGGGATGTTAAGTTCGCGTCCAATTTTTGGCGCGCACTCTTTGAAAATTTTGGCACTAAATTAAATGTTTCATCGGCTTTTCATCCACAGTCAAATGGTCAGACAAAGATTTACAATCAATTGGCTTTTGATGTTTTAAAGTAATATGTGCATGACCAGCAATCTCAGTGGAAGCTCTATCTGCCATTGGTTCAAGCTATTTTGAATGACTCTTTTTCCTCTGCCATTGGTCGACCTCCGTATGAGGCAACTTTTGGCCGTCCGTTCCAGTCACTTTTGACTTGCTCGGTCAGTCAAATGCCTAATGTCAATGCTGACAGTCAGTCATTGGATGAGATTTCTGAGAGTGTGAAGCTTCGGCTAAGCAAGGCTCAGGAATCTTATTCACGGCAGGCTAATACGCATCGACAGGACGTTTCGATCAAGGAAAGGAATTGGGTGTATTTAAAAATCATGAAGCAACGTCTTAAGCAAGTTGGAAGAAGTGTCCAAAGTTGTCTTTTCGAATGTATAATACTTTTTGAAGTTCAAGGATCGAAGGACCCACGAAGCGGTGTGGGTCGACGAAGAGTGTTTCAAGGATTATCCAAAGTTGTTGGCAGACTACAAGGAAGCTATGCAGCTCGGTACCAGTACCTCACTTTAAAAAGGAGGGGATGTCACGTGACACATCTAACCCTATGTGTCCGTGGACAAGCTACAGCATGACAAGGGTTCAGTCAGTCCAGTCAGTTTAGCTTAGGAAGTGTTCTGGCACTTTTGTGAGTTTGTTCGCAGACCGTGCATGCCCAGGCACTTAGAGTAGATGCATATCCTCTGGTTGCACACAGCATGATCATCAGCATTACCATCAGAATCCAACAGAATCCCATCAGGAGCATTTTCCAATGCATTAAACCTATTTTTCCTATTTTTGACATTTTTCACTTATTATTCTAAGTGACTTTTATTGGGAATTGAGTAGGGCAAATCGGGCAAGATAATATATAAGCAAACCTAGGCTAGCACTATTTGGCAGAACAGCAAGGAGAACACAAGCCAAGGGCAACAGGTTCCCCCTCTCTCTCTCAAGCAAGACTCCCCTTTCTTGGTGGCGATTTCCCCTAGCAAGACCCGCGACCTACACCACAAGCGTTTTCAGCCATTAGCCTCATCGCCATAGCCTCAGCAAATCAGTGCCATAAGCCTCAGCAGATCAGCATTTTAAGCTTCATCAAATCAGCGTTTTAAGCCTCAGCAAAACAGCGTTTTAAGACTAGCATCATCAGCGTTTTTGGAAGACTAAGGGACCAGCAACAGCAGCGTTTTCAAGGCAGCAAAAGGGCACTGAATTACTGCAGTAAAACAGCGTTTTCATGCTACAGCAATTGCGTTTTTGCATCAGTAGAATTCAGCCTATTGGCGTTTTTGGACAGCAGTACCGCAGTTATCAGAATACTCAATTTTCAGCCATAGACTTGGTCCGTCGACATCGACATAGCCATTTATCTTGCATCAGTTAGCATCCATCCACGCTTGTACCAGATTGTGCAATCAATAGTAGACCACTCTCGCCAACGAGAGTGAGGCCTTCGGAGAAGGGTTTTACAACGTCTCTGGTGTCGTATTCTCTTCTCTCTCTATCTCTCAGTCTCATGCACCTTCACGCACAGTGTCCATTCACTTTGTTCGTGTTCACTACACTCTCTCATTAAGAACGGAAGGCTCTCCCTTCCATAAGAAAAAAGAACCTTGAGCACAATTTGGAGCACTCATCTTGAGCAAAGTACAACATTCATTCCATTGCAACTTAAATGAAGCATGTCCATGTGGCACACAAAGCCATGTACACATGACATCCCCTCCTGCTTAAGGTGAGGTACTTCTATTGGACTCCATGCACACCATAAGATGGTCTCGGATGAAGTTCCTTCTAGATGATGTCCTCCATGGTGACTTTTGAGAGAGAGGCTTCCCTAAGTGATGAGGAAATATCCAAAACACAAGGATAGTGACGATCCATCTACTTACAAACAATGGACTGTGTCTTGGATCAATGATACCCTTGTTGGTTACTGACAAACAATAACCTTTGCTGCCCCAACTTGGATGGTGTGAGCCAAATTGCAAACCGGATGGATACTCGTCGAGCGAATGGCGGGATACGCGAAGGTTACCGGCCAACCTATGCTACCCCTACGCGGGAAGATTGGCGAGAGCAACACCACCAAGTAACTCCTCAAAGATAAAAGCTCCTCTTGGGGCTTCGACTAGATTTGAATCCTCGTCTCTGCAACAAATGTGGTTGCGAATGTAGGCTCGCGATGCGTGCAAACTCTCGTGGTGGTTGCCTCGGATTGGACCCGTTTTGCTCTGGATTGCTGGCTACCCATTGCTAAGAAGATACAAATGTTGAGGACCCAATGTGCTGCCAAAAATGTGTACAGATAGATGACAATGCAATGAATGATGGAATTCTCCAAGCAGATAGGAGAGATGGTTGTTCAAACAATGCAAAGACTCCAAAGCTAATAGGCTGATCTGGAAGGCTCCTTCCTTAGTCGTCATAGGCCGCTAACAAATCCTGATACTCGCAATCAACATCTTCATGTTTCCATTAAATGTCTTCAATGATGCAATCTGTCATGTTGAAGTATTTATGACTGCAAATATCGATGCTAAGATTTCGTTACGTCGAGGTGGTCGAGCGCGCATACCAAGTCAACTACACTCTCACAGGCGCATCACTCTTGTAACCCCTAGTATATAGTGTTTTGCATTTCTTACGCTCAAGGCGCACGGTCCTACACAATGGAATGTAAACACATGCAATACCTCGAGTGCAGACTCTATTGACTCGAATGATGATTGTCGCCGCAGTAACTCCTCAAGATAAGTATCTTTGGGGATGGTTTGATGCACCTTTGGATCCTTCTCGATGTGGGATTGCGGATGGCCACCGAGGGGTATATCTGGGGCTGATTTTCACTCCTAATGTGAGAGGAATGAAGGGCTGAAAACGCAGACCTCGACATTGCCAATGACGGACAACAATGGAGCACTCAATGTCGGCGAGGGAATGGCCGAGGGGAGACTCGATGGGCTGCAAAAGTATTGGACCGCAACAGGAAGATCACGAAGGCAATCCAAGACGTTTCCAGAGACGGAAAGGGACTGAAATCTGAAAACACTGGCTGCTGATCTGAAAACACTGGTGCGGATCCGAAACCGCTCGTGGTGATCTAAAAACATTGGTGCTGATCTTGCGATTTCCAATTGCTCAATGCTAGCTGTCCCATTCTCTTTATAGAGCTGAATTTCAAGTTATAAACTCCCTTAGGCTTAAGTGGAGCAAATTGTCCATCAGACCCAAGAAAATAAATCATAAAAATTATTTATTAATAAGTTGGACAGGAGTCAATTTCTAGGTGAAACTGTCGCACATTTGCCCACCCGGGAATCCAATCGACACGGGGAATGGCTCGTTGGATTCCTCTACCTAAAACTATATGCACGTCATGTCAAATGCCCATCGTATTGTAATAACATAAATCAAAACGCTTGTACAAACCATATGCAAGAGGGTTCTAAAACTGGAAAACCTAATCTAATGGACTTGTCCGAGCATGCAAGTCCTGCGAAGAAGCTCACAAAATTGCAAGTACTAATCCTCCTCTAGACACTCCTCTCTGCGAAGAAGTGGAAAACTGGCTCTGGAAGTCGATGAAGCATGTCCACGTGGCACACAGAGTCATGTGCACATGACATAAGAGCCCGTATGATATCAAGACACAAATTTTGAAACATTTTGCAAGTTCAAACATGAATCAATCATCTACCACCCCTTAAGTAGTTCCAAAAGACAATTAGCAAATAGAAACTATACATGCCTATTATCCAGCTATGGAACTCATAGCTATGGCTCTTACTTTATTATCGGTGTCCAAGATTCTTAAAACTTCTACGTCGCAAAATTTCAGAGGTAAATTGGCCATGTTTGAAGGTTTTTACACTGAATTTCTCCACATGATGCAGGTTAAGTTCATAGGTCGGAAAGCACTAGACCTATGATTTTTTAAAGCATTGGTAATGGTTAACCTCACCAGTACCTTTAATATCTTGTGTCCGGAGTTTTTCTCTTCAACTTCTATCGAATTCACCATCAGATAGATTTCATGACTTCTAGTCGTGAAGAGCTATGTAATAGGTACCCTTCTACCACCAACACTATGTTTCGAAAAGTTTGAGCTAAAACGGATAATGTTACACATTTGTTATCCATTATCCATTCCAGCAGGTCACAAGCAGAGAGACTGTGCTCACATGCCCCCACACGCAGGTGCAAGCATGCACACAACTGCATTGCATCGAGATTAGGAAACACAATCTGCAAAAGCGGAACCTGGCCAAATGCAGCGCAGCTTGCCATGAGACAGAAGAGAGCGTTGCTGGAATCGGGGCTAATGAGAGCCATGGTGAGCTGAGGTGCTCTGGAAGAGGGTAGCAGCTGCAAACCGATGGAGAGCAGGCCATTGCAGAGCCGCGGCCGCCTAACCCCATGTTTACAGCGAAGAGTAGCGCGGGGATGTGGGAGCAGATTTGGCGAAGAAATGCAAAGAGGAAGGCTGCAATTGGATAGGAATGGCCGCGCAGCCATCCCTGATTTCGCTGCCCAGCATTCCCAGACTAAGCAAAATGTCAGGGATTAATAAGGCAGCGCTCATGGAAAGCTCGAGCAGTGTTCTTCCCCTCCGATTCACACACCTCACGATGCGCCTGTGTTGAAACACAGATCTACGGCTGTTGGTTTTCCTGTTTAAAGCGCACGGACACATCTTGTCAGCAAAGCAGCTTAAAGTATTGGTTGGAAGTTTGTTTTTTGTCCTGGCTATTAAACGCTAGGGCCGCTAGGCCTTCGTAGGTTGAGAGAGAGAGATCAGAGGGAGAGAGAGAGAGGGGAGTCACTAGGAGAATAAGGGGCCAATAACTTGCAATAAGGGGACGGGTACCAGAACAAAGCTAGCCTACATCGCATGCAAAACAATGAGAGAGATAAGGAGAGTTTGAGCGAGAGAGAGAGAGAGAGAGGATCCGAATATTCCACTCAAAACACGATTTTTCAAAATCATCCCTTGGCTTGGGGTCAAAACTAAAAGGGAAGGAAAAAAAAAAAAACTTCTTGCTTTTCACGTTTAGTATCTCCAGATATTTAAGGTCTCTTGGGATAGTTTCATGCGACGTTAAAACTCTCTTCTTCTTTTTCTTTTCTCTCTCTCTCTCTCTCTCTCTCCCCCCCCCCCCCCCCTAGTGCTCTAGGCCAGGTGAGTAGTAGTAGTAATATTGTTTTGCAAAGCAAAACAAATCAAAAGTAAAGAAGGGGAAAAGTGGAGGTGTCAATTGTGGATGAGTCACACGAGATGCGCGGGAATCATCAGATGGCAGGCATGCGACACAAGCGAACTAAGCTTGGAGTCAGGAGGAGAGCATGGCGACAAAGCAATACAAACACGAGGGAAGCGGTGGCAGGTGTCGCACGCTAAGCAAGGAACCATAAAATTGTGTTTTTTTTAATGCAACAACTTGAGCACTATTTGTGTGAGCTCACAGATTGTGCAACAGTGGAAGAGGGATGGAAAGGGGGTGGGCTAGCTTGCGACACAGGAGGGCAAGGGCAGAAGTGTCTCTCTCTCCATCGTGGGGCGGAAGCATCTGAGGGCATGGGGCACAACCCCGAGTCTGTGATGCAGCTAGTCAGGAGGAAAGAGCGGTGACATTCCGAGGTAGGAGAGGAGACAAGACGAGCGACGAGTTGGTCGAGATGCGGCAGGTGATTGTCCCACACAACCATGTGTGTGTGTGTGTGTGTGTGTGTGTGTGTGTGTGTGTGTGTGTGTGTGTGTGTGTGTGTGTGTGTGTGTGTGAAATAGCGACAGGGAGGGCTCTCACTAAGCTGGGGGCAAAAGGTCGCACCGAACGAGGGGTGAAGCAAAGGCATGCATTGTAGGGGAGGATTGACAGAGGTGGATGGAGAGGATTATTAGGGAAGGGTAAGTGCATATGGGGTGGGGATAGCTATGCAAGCACCATCCAAGGACCACGACGAAGTGATAGTCGGAGCTCGATGCAAGGGGTTAGGCAGGAACACCCTCGAAGCGAAAGCTTAAGGAAGCCAGTAGGTGGGAGTCTCATAAGATTCCTGCTAAATAGATATAAGTAGAGCCAGTAGGATTCCCACCATAAGTATTAGTGAATGATGTTGATTCAAAGGTGATAAAATCTCTATAGCTTGCAAAGAAGAGGGGCAAAGGACTGAAGACCTATGGATGATGGGATTGTTATCCATGGGTTCAGTGAAGCTTGATATTTGTTGCTATCATTCAGACTCGATGCTGACATGGCTTTGAATTCGTGTACAAAACTATTCTTTTGGTAGAAGATAGGCACATTGGATGGACCACAAGATGAGATGTGATTGTAGTTATGCATATATCCCTTTTTTGTTGCTAGTGCATCTCAGTCACTTGGAGGCATAGTATGTGTGAAGTCATAAAGCTAATGTCATTAATTAAATTACAAAAACGTTTGTAGAAAGCAAATAATGTTTAGAAGCTGGATCACCAAATGTGTATGTATGACACAAGGCTTATAGGTTAGGTTGAGTGAGTGTCCATGCTGAATTCAAAATGATAGATTTCTTCACAACAACCTAGAACAACTCCATACACATTGATATTGAAAGCTATGAGCAAGGATTGGAGCTTCCTCCCAACTTTCTAGAGTTTGGAGCCCCAAGCAAGGCTACTCGAATCTACTAACATAATATGGCGGAAGGGGGAGCCTTTTACATGTGTCGTAATCTGCAACCTGAAAGCTAAAGTCCCAAATTAAAAAAAGTTCGTTCGCACGCGATAAAAAGGGAAAGAGGGGAGAGAGAGGCCGCCGAAGGCGACCGGCCATACTAGTGCCCCTATAATTGAATGAACCCCACAAAAACTTCCCCTCATTTTCCCTTACCATCTCTTTAAATCGTTTGATAGGTTTTTTGTATCTGACACTTCCCAAATCAACAGGTAGAGCCTTCATTACCTTTGAAAGCGTTAAAAAGCAACAAAAACTCATAGTGTTGAATATTTGGAAGCATGGCGTTGTTTTTTGAAAGTTCTCTGAAATGTAGAGTGTTACACAGAGAAAGTGAGCAAGGAGAGCAAGAGAGAGCATGAGCTCTTCGATGTCCCTCGTGTTAGAAGCAGCAAGAACCGGCAAGCGTGTGTGTATGCGCATACACACACACACACACACACACACACTTTTGGCAAAGTAGAGAGAAGCGAGAGAAGAGAGAGGGAACTCCCTGACGGTATCGCATATCTCCTAGTTGTTTTCTCTCTCGGAATCGGCATCAAAGAGAGAGAGAACAGGGGTTGACACACACACAAATCATCCCGGTGTTCTTCCCACACACATACTTTCGGCATCGACTTTCACGGCATTGGCTCGCCAATTTTCAGCTTTAAACACTTTCAGCTTCGGCATCGGCATCGGCTTCGCTTTTTGCATTGGCATCCGCATCAACGAGCAAGTTTTTTTACGCACACATCAGAGTGCTCAGTGATGTATGCGTTTTGTGGTTCAAAGATCGACCAGTTCTTGCATATGTATGGAATCTGTGGTAGCATGCAGTATTGTACACTGTGTTTGAGATTTCGATCGAGAGATACTCCCAGATTGTTACTCATTATAGCTGATTTTTTAATTTTGTGAGCCATTTTATGTTGTTATGCTGTCGAAATTCTGTCAGAATATGCATCTAGCGTCTGACTCTTTATGCCATTTATAGATTTGCCTACGGCTCGCAAATTCTTGCTCTAGTGGGAATCTAAATCGCTGCTTTATATGTGATTAGCACTTGTGAAGCTATTGTGCTCTATTGAGAATTTTTTTCACTCTCCGCAGGGATAGACATCAATCCAGATTTGCTTGCATCTCTCTTGGCCTCAGGGGGGGTCACTATGTATAAATTGTGTATATCGCGTGCATTCAACGACTATTTATAAAACTCTTTCTTTTTCTATTCAATCTATAAATGTTTTTCCCAATATTATTTTATGATACCATTTTGTATGTGAAAATGTGAGAAAAAATAAAACTAAATTACCCCTTCTGTTGCACTCACATGATAGTCACATAATTATTAAGTGACCTCCTCGAGTTCTTGGCGCCTGTTTGTGCGCAAACCCTACTACACTAGCAGTGACTACTATTACAAGTACGTTGATTTGTGGATACTACCTTTTGGTACGACATTGTGGAGTCATTTTTTGCTTGTTCTTGGCAATTACCTAGCCGTTTCTAAGACTCGGTCCAGAAGAGCCCTTTCTAAGACTATGGTTAGTCTTTGAGTTTGCATAGCCTTTTGTGAGAGTTGTTGCATGAGGTTTTTTGAAGCCGGCCATTGGGGGCCGGGTTACCCAATGTGAGGTAGATTAGGTAACTGGAGATCCCTTCCGTGGCCTCGCCATAGGTTATGTATAGACAGGTATAGATGCACACACCGAGTTGGCAGTCATCCAACAATTTATTTGAGCAACTTGTGCCAATATATGCCCCATGATTGCACTTTGTTGATTTATGTGTTATTTTTGGATAAGTTTCCCTTGAGATTTTGATATCCAAACATAAGAGACTCTACCGGATTTTTCCATGGGGTCCTCCATATGCTTTTATGGCACACTTGATTAATCACTAAGTGATTTTTTTGCATATTGAGTTTAGATTTTGCTCCTGCTGCAAGGGAAATTCTATCAAAATTCTCCCATAAATTTTGCCATAAAACTTTTTGGTCACATTTTCTTGAACTATGGCTGATAATAGTGTTGTGGACAAGGAAGAGTACCACATCAAAAAGTTTGATGACACAAACTTTGCAATATGGAAGCAGCGTATGCAAGATGTGTTGATCAATAAGGGTTTGATAGCACCACTGCGTGAGAGAAAAGAGAATGCATACATTGTTGATTAGTGAGAAGATTTAAATGAGCATGCTATGGTGACCATTCGCTTGCACCTTGGTGAATCCATTTACTTCACCATAATAGATAAGACCAATGCCAATGATTTATGGGATGCCTTATGTGTAGCATGGGATGGTAAAAGTGCCTCAAAGAGGTTTTTCTTATGAAGAAACTAGGCAAGGACACCATGTGTTTTTGACAGGTATTTCACTTCCGTGAAATTGCTAGAGCATTTTTACAATCAAGGTCAAGGTGGTATAGGGACATATGTGTGTAACAAGGAGTATTTTCCATGTAAGGACTTGTTGCATTCGGGTAAGCATGATTGTGGTGCCTCTTGCTTTGCATTTCATAATAAGGAAGGTCTTATTGCTTGCTCTGGGATGGAACAAAAGGAAATTTTATTTGCTTCTAATTGTTTTGGCATGCAAAAAGCCGAGGTTAAATGCATGGTTGGGGATGGTAAGAGGATGATTGTGACGTGTCCCGATGTGGATGTCAGATATAATGCATGTAAAGCAGGATGTGATGTATTTAATAGTATGGTCCTTGGACATGGTTATAGCTTATACAAACCACCATGAATAGGTGGAAATGGTGGCATGCATTCTTTTGGGGTCTCATGGATTCTGTGTTTACCAATTGTTGGATAATTTGGAAGGATTTGTATGGCAAACTAGATACGTTGAGGTTTGATTTTATGTTGCGCTTACATGAGCAATTGTTCAATAATGCATTTCGATCGTATGTTTGTAAGAGACTTGTGGTTTAGGATGTATATAATGGACACTTTCCAATGCGTTTGCATGAGGAGTCAAGCAACTATTGTGTTGTTTGTTCTGTAAAGCAAAAGAAGCTCATGTTAGAGCATAAGCAAGTGGAGGGATGTAAGCCTTCTGCACTAAATGGAGTTGTGGGAAGTGCAAAAACACCATGTTACTGATCCTTGGTTCATGAGATACCATGCAAAGGCTGTAGCTGACCTCTTGTATTATGGAAGGTCATGAGTGACAAGACAGTGGGAACCTGCACCTCTTTGTAAATGGTTTTCACTTGTGCTTTACAAATGATGTTTTTCCTTTTTTCTTCCCTTCTTTAATCTTATTTTGTGTTCTTGGACATGTAGAATCCTATGGTAGCTTGTTGATGGTGGGTTTAGTGGCTATGTGTCTTGAGGTATGTGAATGTGTAGTATGGCATGTTTATGGTTTTGTTCACGAGTTTATGCATTTTTTGTGCTTATGGCTAGAATTGGTGGACTATTGTTTTTTGGCTACCAAAGTGGTTGTTGGCTTCATTTACGGTTTATGCTAGCAAGTTCACTTTTTATTTTATGGAAAGTTATTTTATGGCTGTTGTGATTTATGGTTGTTGTGGTGTTTATGAGTTTATGGTGGGCGTTGTTTGGCTTATGACATGTGTTGTCATATTATGGCAGGCGTTGTTCGGCTTATGACATTCATCGTCATATTATGGTAGGCGTTGTTTGGCTTGTGGTAGTTGTGAAGATGAGCCAATTTATGGCAAGTTCTATTTTATAACAATTGTTATTTATGACTGTTTGAGTTTTATGGCATCTATTGGTTTGTGCATTTTCTTTATCGCAACTAGATTGTTGATGATTGACGTGGAGATGAGCAAGTTTATGAGTTTATGGTAGGTTTTGTTTGGCTTATGAAAGGTTTTGTCATATTATGGCAGGCGTTGTTTGCCTTGTGCCATTTGCTTTATTTCCTGGCAAGTGTTTTATGGTATTGAACATGTTTAGGGGCAAGTTTGCATGTCTTCTTTGCTTTGTGGGAATGTTGTCAAATTTTTGTTTGTGTGATTGCTTTATGTTGTTATATGATAGGTTTATGGCAGGTGATACCAGATTATTGTCATTTTGTTGTCTTCCTCTATCTAATTAAGGATCTATTGCAGGTTATGCTAGCTACTCTTTTGGATTTGTCTAGCAGTGGATTTGATAGAGTAGTGGTTTGCATACATGAGAGGACTTGGTAGGTGTGGTTTTGGTTTTATTTATGGCAAAGTTCAAATTTTTTTATGGAAGGTGTTGTTGAGGGGAAGTGGAAGAGCATGGTTCGTGTGATTTTTTAATGACAGTGTTGCCATATTACCTCCATGTTGTCTCCTTTACATCTCATTATGGTTTTTGGCTAGAATGTCATGGAACCTCTCTTAAACATTGGCTATGAAATTTTCATGGAGCTCTCTCATTTAATTCATGGTCACGGTATTGTATTTACCTTTTTAAAGGCTATGCTTTGTGTGCCATTTCATTATCGGTCTCCAACAATATCCTTGTGTGCTTCAACATGTAGTATTCATGCAAGAAGTGATGTGTGGTATCCTACTATGCATTAATTGTGAGCTCATTTCTTACTCGTGGATATTATGTCTACATTTTCTATGATTGTTGAGGTGCAAGAATGAATTATTGGTCATTGATGGCACATTTACCTGTATTTCATTGTTATGTAGATTGAAATCATCTTTTAATGACCATTGTCCTCCTCATTTTTAATAAAAATTGTAAGAAATGGTTTGTAGACACAATTACCAAGGAATCATAGTGCTTTTTAGGATTCAGTGCTACAAATTGTCCTCTCATTTAGATGCTTGAAACCTTATATGTGCTCACACACTAAACTGCCAAAAAACATGCAAAAATGTAGACCTTGTGTGATTTTTTGAGGCTACAACTACTAATTTATATAGTAGCCACACTATGATAGTTGTCTACAAAAATGCTCAAATTTCATCACCAATTTTTTCTTGTGAGCATTGAGTTGCACACTAAACAGTTCCCTTGTTTTTAGCATTGTGCAGATATGCACCTACTTTGAGAGCATAGTACATTAATTTTGTTGAAGATTTGGCCCTTTTCATAATTTTGCCTAAAGCTGTGAGTCTTGTGACTATGCTCAATGAATAATTTTAGAAATGGAGCCCTTTTTTAGGAGTTGTGAATTTTTTCCCAGACCCTAAAAAGAACACTTTTATGTCCTGTTAGGTAACCAAACTAGTGTCAAATCCACTAATCTTCCTCAAATTGAATGGTTTACATACTACAAAAATATGTATGATGTTGTTCCCAACATGTGCGGTAGTCACATCATGATCCAATGTTCTTTCAAAGGTCGAGACTTCTACATCATCTTCAAGGAGAACATGATTGTGAGTCACAAGAGCAACGAGATGATTGTCTCTAAATGGGCACAATATTATATTAAAAGAATCGTGTATTTTCCAGTGAGATGGTTATTTTAGCATATAAGAATTATCATTAATCTTTTGAATGATTTAAAAAGGGCCTTTAAAATTTAAGCGCAAGCTTAATCTTTGGATGTTTTTCAATGTTCCAAAGTCTCATACTCTCATTTGTAAGCCATGCATATTGGTTTTCTTCACAGATCATTGTATTATGCGTGATGCCTTTGAATACATTGAGTCAATTGAGATAGGATTTGGCTACTCACG
Organism: Adiantum capillus-veneris; assembly: GCF_014529385.1. Taxonomy (NCBI): domain Eukaryota; kingdom Viridiplantae; phylum Streptophyta; class Polypodiopsida; order Polypodiales; family Pteridaceae; genus Adiantum; species Adiantum capillus-veneris. The sequence goes on along the minus strand of NC_140936.1, from coordinate 43,988,626 downwards.
ACAGAGTATAAGGTAAAAACTGCTTTCGGTAATCAAAGGTACAATTGCAAACACCAAGTGAAAAATGTAATGGTAAATTTGAAAAATTTCTCACAGAAAAGATTATTTCTAATTGCACCTTTGCATATGATACTTGGTATGCCATTTTGTCATCAATTTAGTCCTCCAATTGATTTCTCTAAATGCTCTCTCACATTCACACATAATAATCAACAGGTTCATTTACAAGTAATCCTTGAAAGAACAAAAGTTGTAGTTCTTTCTCACACCGAAGCAAAGCGTGCCATTAGTAAGCAAGCAAAGATATATTTTGTTCTTGTTAATGAAGTGTCTTCTAGTGATTCCTTTGTCAATTGTGATGACATCCACAAACTATTTCTCACTAAATTCCAAGATTGTTTTATTCATGATTTGCCTCTTGAAATTTCACCCTCATGACCTGAAGGCCATAAGGTAGATATCATTCCTGGTAGTGAACCACTTTGTAAAGCACCTTATAAAGTAAATCCCATGCACAACTAGCAATACATACCCAAATAAAGGAGTTTCAAAATAGGGGACTCGTAAGACCCATATGGGGAATCTGTCTTCTTATAAAAAAGAAGAGCCAAACTTTTTGTACGTGCATTAACCACAGGGATTTGAATAACATCACTGTCAAGAGAATATTTCATATTGCCAAGGTAGATGAATTAGTGGACAAATTGAAAGGGACTAATGCTTTCAATAAATTGACCTCAAATCGACATATCATCACGTTCAAATGTTTCAAGAAGTCATCTATAAAACTTCATTTAGAACTCAAATAAAACATAATGAAGTTTTATTATACCATTTGGTTTTTAACTTATGCACCTTCCCCTTTCAACCATATTATGAACCATATTTTCATTGACTATCAAAACTTTGTGATTCTATTTTTTCAATGACATTTTGGTGTTTAGTAAATTAATGGAAGAGCGTAAGGAGCATTTGTCACATGTATTTGATTTGCTAAAGAAAAACACATTGTATGTGAAATCAAACATTTAAAACACATTTTGTCTAAAAGCGGTCTTCAGGTGGACCCTAACAAAGTTGTAGCGATTAAGTCATAGCCAACTCCAAAAAATCTCCATGAGTTTATATTTATCCTTCACTATGTATTTATTATAGGAAATTCGACCAAAAAAAAACACATAACACATATCTTCTCACCTTGCTTCTGAAAAAAACTATACCTTATGTTTAGATTGATTTGCATGACCAATCTTTCTAAGCAATGAAAGAGTTATTGACCAATGCACCTATTTTGCAATTGCCTATTTTCTTTCGTCCATTCTTTGACATTGTGACTAATGCTAGTAGAAAGGCTATAATTGTGCTTATGAAGAATAATCATCCAATTGATTTTAGAAATTTGAAAGCTTAAATTGTTTAAATCTAAGTATAGCAATTACGACAAGGAAATCACAATTGTTGTTTATGCACTTAAAATTGGGAAACATTATTTAATAGGTTATGATTTTGTCATTCAAATACATCAACAAAGCATTAATATATCTACTCTTTCTCTTTAATTTATTCTTGCCTCATTAAGTAGGCGCTTTTTATTTGAAGTTTTTAACCAACCATTAAGTACCCAACTAGAAAAGAAAATGTTGTCGCTAGTGCTTTGAGTAGAATACCCTATCTTAATACTTTGTCTACCATTGAGTGAGCATGCTACACATTCATTTTTTTAGTACACCATTCAAAGTCATTTTTTGCATTTCAAGAAAAATCTTTGTGTTACTTAATCATTTTATCTCACGATCATTGAAGAATCACATAAACCACCGTACAATATTATGGGTTGGTCGAGCGGAATATTGTGGGATTCTTGTATGTCGTGACAGAACAATGTCCAGGTTGACACCGTTGTTGTTGTGGTAGGAGTACGCTCAAGTTAGCTGAACGAGTTGAGGAGCGGTATAGGACGCTTAGGATGGCAAGGGTTTTTGGATAATATATACACAAATGTGTTCTCATTGTGCAAGTAGAATTTTCTAAGAGAAACCTATTCCAAGAGTGCCTTGGAGAAAAATTATGTAACTCCTTTGTTTTCAAAATAATTTCTTCACTATCGTTTAAATGCTATTGGAACGAACATGTGCCATAAACTAATAAAATAACTTGAATGTTTCCATCACAATGTGGTAGTAATTAGAAAACCAAAAACAAAGTGGTGAAAGTACGGTGTTGAATGTGGAAAAATGATGCCATGACAACAACTATCTGTAGATAGGTGGACCTTATTACATAATAGAATTTGCATCATGATTCTTTTGGTCTACACTGTGCATTGATTTGAAAATGTATGTTGAAACTAAATTCTTGGTCAAAAAGTTATATCTGATACAAGGAAAATATTGTGTCTCTTACATCCCTTGCATATTTTTGAGAGGCCTTGGGGGACATGTTTCTATGGAATTTATATTATATTTCCTCTTACCGCTAGGAAGCATGATATGTGGACATTGATTGCTTGTTTTAGCAAACAAGCATATTTATTTTTTGCAATAAGACTCTCAATGCACATCAAGCTACACTTTTGTGTTTGGATTTTGTTTTTCCACATCATGCTCTAGCAAAGGTAATGATTCTTGATTGTGATTCAAACTTTTATAGTGCATTTTGAACAACCTTTTTTGAAAATTTGGGCGCTACAAATGATTTTTATTTCTTCTTGGGCAAAATGAAGTCACTAAATGCACTAATCATTGATTTTCTCAAGGCATATGTTCACACACAGCCTAAGAAGTGGAATGAGTAATTGCACATCTTGCAATTTGCATACAATAACACTGCACATTTTGCGTGTGAACAGTAAGTTATCATTTGAAATCATCTATCGACATTTTAACTTCCCAAACCCGCTTCTCGTTTGTCTAAGTTTGTTAATACTATTGATGATTTTTATCGATTTTCAATATCTTTATCCAAGTGCTCATGATGCCATAAAACACTCACATGAACAATACTCCAAGGGTGTGAACAAGGACAAAGAGCTCTTGTTTTTAAGGAAGATAATTGCGTAATTATTTATATTAAAAAACACGTCGAATTCAAAGTGTTGACACAAATATTTTTGTTCTCGTTTTCTTGTACTTTTCCTTATCTCATATGTCATTAATAATGCCTCATTTACACTTGATTTGCCCTATCATTGACCCATTCACAATGCATTTTGTATTACTCTATTTAGACCTTCCAAAGGACCTCGACCATCTCACCTTAGTGATAACTTAGAGACGTGTGAAAGATCGATTGTGTTGTTGTGGTTTAACATTGACACTTTATTGGGAATAACTGAACTTGCATATTTATTTGATTGCTAATCCAATGGTTGATTGTGTAACTAATGTGTAAACTCATGTTTAAAGATTGGAGTTTATAAAGGTGGCTTGAAAAGAAGTTCTTTCATTTCTATTTATTTCGTGGTCACAACCACCTCTATTTTTTTTGGGTACATAACAACTACTCATCATTGATCCTTTGTACAATATCTTATTTTTGTAAAGAGGGGCCTATTTTTGGCTTTCAATGTAAAATACCCAAGTGCCAAGACGCGTGCCATGCAATTTGGGGGCTAAGATTTAGGCTTATAGTGTGCTAGTTCTCTTCTCTTTCACTACGATCAATATGAGTATGCAAATTCAGTCACCCTCTTTGCATTTTCATCTCCTGCAATTCCTTTCAACTTTATGTTTACATCTAATTTGTTGTATGTGCATGTGCGTACCAAAAAAGTGTGCTAGTTCTCTTCTCTTCTACTATGATCAATATGTCTGTGCAATTTTGGTCACCCTCTGTGCATTTTCATCTCCTACAATTCCTTTCAACTTTATGTTTACATTTAATTGTTTGTATGTGCGTGTGCATACGAAAGAAGTGTCTTAATCTTGAGTGTGTAAGTGTCTGAGAGAGAGAGAGAGAGAGAGAGAGATGGGTGTAAGGGATTGTATGTAAGAAGAGCTTGGAGAAGGTTCTAGGGCTTCCCTTCTGCAAGCAATTCATCAATATCCACACTTACATGCACATAGTTCATCAAAACAACAGGATTGGGAGGGGGCTTCTTTCGTAGTAGGTTTGACACAACAATTGGGTGTGAGGTGTCCACTATGTTTACACTTTAAACAAGTGGAACGAGTGTCTCGTAGACGTGATTGTGCAGTATTGTGTTTAGGTTGAGAACTACATTGAAAGGTGTAGATAACTTATTTGCATAATATAAATTATTAAAGGGATAAGTGAATACAATGTGGTGATCTGGATTGCAAGTTTCTATACTTCTTAGTGAAAGAATTGAAGAGATGGGGCTCTTGTTGTTGGAATAGGTGGGTTAGATGCAAAAAGTTAGAATTATAGAGACTTGCAGTTGTTTTGCAAGATGTTGAATTTGTTATGCACAAGTATTTGCAAACACATTACAACTATGTGTAGAGATGGAGACAAAGAAGACAAAGCACACATATTGGATCTAGTCTCCCCCATACAAGAGTGAGAGACTTCTTCGTGCATGTATTTGATTTTATTACTTGAATAAACAAGTGAAAGGGTCATGATGGCTTACTAAAACAATAAGAAAGTGATAAAATCATTAGGTTGAGTTTAATTAGAACTATATAAGGTGAAGCGATGTTCGAGAATGTCTCTTTTATTAAGCGATCCAGTGTCCTCCTTGCAAAGAAGCAAACCAAAAATACTAGGATTTTTTTTGAAATTTTAAGGATTTTTGAACTAAGTTTTGACATCATTGCACCGATTTTTCTTCTCTTTACCATGGTTTGCTCATTAGAGCCGAGTCGCACCAGAGCTACCAGGGGAAAATGGGGAGAAGGAAGAACATGGTCGCACTCAGAAGGGAGTAGGAAGGGCTAAGAGAAATGAGGGAAAAAGGGTTGATTGGTGAATGGGTTCAGATATTCACGCTGCATCAGTCGCTTGCTGAAATATAACATAATACCTTCAAAATTGAAGGGAATAGTAGGGCGCTTGTTGCAGGTCTACAAGAAGTGAGGAAGCGTACTATTAATGAATTTGATCGTTGCTTATCCCTGCTAGCTCTGAGTGCGACCCGCCCAATATAACTATAAATAAATATATAGAGAAAGAACTCATTAATATATATATGTGTGTGTGTGTTGAATATATAATATATGTTAATGAGATCTTTTTATTATATATGTAAATTAATTTTGTTTATTTCTATTTTATATATATATACACACACATATGTGTGTGTGTGTGTGTATGTATATAAGTATATGTATGTATAGAACTTACAAGAACTATATCATTCTAAAAGAATAGAATGCAAGAGAAGTCAAGCCATGTGAGGAAGTGAAATGAAAGGTGAAATAAAAATATTCATTTAATAATTTAAACCAAAATAACATTTAAGGTAATCCTCAATCATCACTAAAAACATTGAAAGTATGCCTAACCCAACACATCTTTAAGGCTTCTTTTAGAAAGCCAAAAAGAAAGCTCAAAAGGAGGAAGAGATACATTCCACTTTAGGTAATAAGTAATTTTTTAAATTAAAAATAGAGTTTGCATGGTTCAAAAGGGGTTTTATATGAACTAAGAGTTAAATATGCTTTGCTCGTTATTAAAGAAGTAGAGACTCCTTGAAGTAAACGAGTCCTGGTAATCTATATCTACTCATCTACCAGCATGCATCAATCACACATTAAATCATAGTTATCACCAATGAAATACTCGAGGTGGATTAAAAGTAAAAACGAGGATTGATTCACCTTTCATACCACCAACCTCTATTACGTTAAATGAAATTATATTTGTGAAATAATTTTGTATATATGTCATGCTAGCAAAAGATATAGAGCTTTTAAGGGTTCTTTTGTAGGAGCATTTTCTTTTGAGAGCTCACAACCTTTGATACTTTGTTGTTGCAATCCTTATGGCCTATTTTTCGACAATCTTGGAACATTTGAGAGAGAGCATGGAAAAGTTAAGCATGCAACTAAGACTAATCAACATACATGACGATGAAGCATTGATAGAGCTTCCGAAAAACATCGGCATGGAGACTCTAAAAGGCTCTCTACATATTGAGTTTGTTCCTCTCTGTCCAAAGTCGAAGAAGAGGCTTTTTTCTACTCATTTCAAGCAACCATCAGCTAGCAAATATACCCAGAAATGCCCTCCTTCCCCTTACCCAGAAATTAGGATCTGCATGTAGATGATGTGTGTAATGCACATCTTGGAAAACTAGATAAAACAAACATTTTCAATTTTCATTGTTCATCTCTTTCTCTCTTTAAGTCTCTCTTATAGTCTGAAATTAATAAATACCATTGTGTGAAATAGTACGTGCACACAACAAGAATCTAAACTAATATAATATGGCGGAAGGGAGAGCCCCTTACACGTGTCGAAATTTGTGACATGAAGGCTTAACTCCAAAACTTAGAGAAGCCCCTGTGCACGCGATAAAGAGAGAGAGAGAGAGAGAGAGAGAGAGAGAGAGAGAGAGAGAGAGAGAGAGAGGCCGTTAGCGGCTGGCCTTACTAGTACTCACTTATTATGCTAGGATTCCCGGAAAGAACGAATGCAACAAGTGATAAAATCACAAGGTTTGCCAGGCATGATAAAAATTTCATTTTGACATCCAATTTTTCAAGCCCCCTTTCATATGCTTTGTGTAATTCAATCAACTTATATAATTTGCCATATATAACGTTAACTTAAAGATACAAATACAAAAAATGACAGGCAATTTTGAGATTGTTTTGATAGGCAAAATAGCCCTTGAGAAAAGAAGTAGGCGTCAATTTTAGGCTTTGATTTGAGGTTAGATCCCACTTTAAAATCACTACATCTCTAAGTTTTGTTTTTAAAAAAACATAAGCACATAGAATTGAATTAAAAAAGCACCCTTAAGCTCTACACCCTAAGCTTTAGATCCCTATGCTCTACATCCCACTTTAAAAATTCTACATTTTTAAGCTCTAGAGCCCTTTTTACAAATTTAAAACTGTAGATCCTTAAGTTGTAAATCCCACTTTAAAAGCTTTAAAGTTCTAAGTCTTAAAACTCTAGCATCTCGGGGTGACCCTCCCTCTACTTGTGGATCCATGTAACATTTTCACTTTCTTTAATTCAAAGTTTTACTTTCTAGTATAAAAAAAACTCTAGGTCCTCATTGGATCATTGGAGACCTTACTTTAAAAGTTCTACATCTTTAAGTTCTAAAATTAGCTTTAAATCTCTAAAAATAAAAATAAAAAATCTTTAAAGGTTAAAACCCTAAATGATAAATTCCTTCCATAAAGTTTTAATTAACAAAAATGACAACTTTAGTCTATTACCTCAAGTTTTAACTAACAAAAATGACAACTTTAGTCTACAACCAAATTCTCAAAATGAAAAGGTGGGTAACACAAATTTCAAAATGAAAATGTGACTCTTGGGATTTGTGGAGCCTCTAAGGCTTTATCATTTAACATGTAAGGCTATCAAGGTTTCATGCTTCCAAAGGCATTGGGCAACCCAAAATCTTTTCTTTGATATATGAGAGTTCATTTCATATTTCAAAAGTCAAGACATGTCCATCATTAAATTTACCCAATTCATTTCAATAAGTGCCCACTATCTTATTTCAACCAATCAACATTTTTGACATGTCAAAAAATGCTTAAAAATACAACTCAACCTTTTACCTATTTTAGTCAACAAAAAGAGAAGGCAACGCTATAGCCTTGCCCTTTGGGCAGGCCAAAAACGATCGTAGGGGCCGGCCCCAACACACCAAAGTCCAGAATTTGTACTTTTTAATAAGCCACTTATTATCCTCACACCCCTGGTGCCACGTTGGTGGATGCTCAAGCGGATGCGCTCGCAGGAGCAGCTATGGCTGCAAAATTCGCTCTTTTTATCTGCATCTGGGACGTCAAGCGAAAAAAATCGATGGCAAGTAATGGTAGTGAAGCGACTGCTCACGTATCACAAGCAGAGTCATGGGCAAGATAATAACGGCTACGGGCTACAAGAAGCCCAGGCTCAGGTGAATGTGGGTCGTAGAAATGTTGAAAGCCCTTTTGTAGCCCATAAGCAGATGCAAGACCAGGTACAAACCTGCAGGATTGATGAGATCAGAACTCGGGGGCACTATCAAATAGATTCACATAAATTAGGTCCTGTATACGGTGTTCTCCAAGCTCATCAGCAAGTGTCTTCATCAACCAGAGGCTCCGGTCATGGCACGCATCATCCACAGTTGGATTTCCAAGGTAGTGAAGTATTAGCTTGGCAGCATTCAAACACCCAGGGACAATCTCGGTGCAATGAAGGCCATGGACAGGTGCCTGTAAAAGTCCCAGGCAATGGCTATGTTAAAACTATTCAACAAAAGCCCATAATGCAGCAAAGTCCAGAAGTCATCCAGCAGAAAGCTGTTGCTCAAAGACCATTGCCAAAGCGCTTGCTCCCTATCCCCGTTACTCACCGCAGCCTCTCCACTACCACAGGGCCTCCATCCTTTAGGAAGTCTATTGCTATTGCAGACTCTATCAAACTCACTGAGGTGGAGTCCAAGATCTTCAACATTCTCAAAGATTTTCTTGTGCATTACAACCTCAAGAGTGTTCTCAGAGTTGCTGGTGGATGGGTTCGGGATAAGGTGCTTTGTTTTTCATAGTTTGCTTACAAGTTTGTTTCTCATTGTCTTCCCTTTCCTTCCATGGTTAGGTGTGTTGTGAGGCAGTCAGTTTGACGTGAATGTTTAATTAACATGGGGATAATTTACACCGTGACATTAAAAGGACGCATATAGGGCATCATTCGGAATGGCGAAAAGTTTTTGAACGTTTCCTCGTAACTTGAAACACAGTTGTTCCGCAAGTTTGGAGGGTGAGAGACTAAGAGTTGGCAATTCCTAATGCATCACATGGTGGTGACTAGAGCATGGAGTAGGGAATATTCCATCGTCTAAGTAGATTCCAAATTGAGCTGCGGGCAAGAGACAAGCACTTGAATGAAGATGGATTCTTAGTAGCTTTTGAGAAAATGGAGTTGCTTTTGAAAAAGTGGGTTGCTTTTTGAAAAAGCAGATGCTTCTCCACAAAGGAGCACGTGTCAACATTGCATATGTGCATGAGATTGTGAGAGTGCGCGTGTGCGGAAGCGTGAGAGAGGAGAGGAGAGAGAGACAATAGACACAACACATTTGTGGGGAAAGGGGGCGATCGGCCCCCCACTGACCTACAACAGAAAACGCTGCTCTATTAGAGAGCCAACGTGATGTACAAATGCCAGATGCTGTGTGTAGTGGGTACCCCGTGGCCCCATATATATGAGTGCCTAAGGAAGGTCGAGCAGTCTCGATACTACCCCACGACTTAGCATGTAAATACGTACCATACTAGGTGGGCGACCACCCCAAACCTGGGCGGCTGGACAAAAGTGCAACCTATACATATGTGGCCAGCCCGGACACACACAAGCCGTACAAGTATGCCATAGACCTATGTGAAGCAGCAGTGTTGTAAATCTAACACCCCCTCTCAGTACCTGATTCTGAACAAACCGCGTTAAGCCGAAGATGTGAGGCAAAGGATGAAGATGTCTGTTGAAAGATACTCATGAGTGTGGCAGTAGTTTGGGGTGTTCCAACCTTGGAGAGATCTCCATGGTAAAGTGCCGTCACGAGCAGTGTAGCAAACTGCTATACTCCGTCGATACAGGGTGAAAATACTGCATGAAGGTCCCGAACTGAGTGTGAAAACAACTCCTTATCGTAAAAGAACTGCCAATAGATCTGCAAGTGTCCTACCTAGTAGGATATGTGGTGTCTGTAGTCAAAAACAGTCTGGAGAAAATGGGGAAGCCCAGGAGCCATCATGAGAAGCACCTGCAACCCAAGGTGGCTAGGTGTCTGTAGCTGTGTAAAACTCCAGAAAGAAAGCTAGATGTAGCAATCAACGCCGTAAACGCGGACCGAAACAAGGAAAGCCAGACTAAACAGTCTGCACTGTAGAAGCTACCGTAAGCTGCAGCAGTCATCGAGAGACCGCACATACCACCACCGGATGGTGTCTTGTCAGTAGGTAGGGTAATCCAAGATGAGGGGAAAGCCAGATTCAACAGTCTACACTATGAAGGGCCTCTGAGAAGAGGAAAGGCCAGACCAATCTCTCTGCGCCGTCTTGCCTATATCTCCTACCTCCAATCCTGCGATGTCAACCAAAACAAAATCCGCACGAACAACGCCACCAAACCTCGGTGTGGCTCTCAATGTGAATGAGCTGGGAGTGGCCTACTACCCAGGTCGGGAGATAAGTCTGCTGTAAGGTTACGGAGGGTGAGTGTAAGCAACTCTCAAGGTAGCAATCCAAATGATCAGGAGTGTAGAAGAGCAACTGCACTACCGTCCAAGCTAAGCTCCAAGTGACTCCGGATGTAGTCACGTAATGATGCCTTATCTTCGGCATCTCGCGGGTAATTTCTCCAAGAGAGTCCAAAGCAATGAAGTCCCACCCAGTCTGTAGATCCAAGCAATGAACGTGTCCAAGAAGAGATCCAAGATCCTCTCCCTAAGTTCATGTGGATGCTCCTGTGTAAGCAAGTGATCTGATGTGTCGAGGTCAAGTGGTAAGTGTCTGTCCACCCAAGATGGTGTTGTCTTCTCTGGGAATGTCGGAATCCCATATACCATGAGTATGGCTGTATCTCGTGTGAACTCCTTTGATGAGTGCATAGGTGTGTCCAAAACAAACCACAAGTCACTAACCCTTCAGAGTGCGCAATGAAATATGGCTAGAATGAATGGATCTCCCAAGAGATGTACGCCCGTAGATGATCAAGCCGATGTCGAAGATACCGTTGTCGTGCCGTGGCACGTGCATAGTGGGAACGCAAGCTAAGCCCTACAATATTATGGATTTTATGTGTATACCTTAAGGATGCATAAGTATATGCATTTTCTATTTAGCATGCAAAAAGCTAGTCGAAGTCTGATGTGTCACTCTTGTTGGTAATGGGCTTCGAACCCGGGCTTCTTTGTGAACGTCTTCTTGGAGCCATGATGAAATAAGCCTATAAAACTTACCTCCTATCTACTAGGCATCTTAGGTGGCATATGACATGTATAGCATGGCCAAAAGTGGCCTTAGTCATAGTATACCCCATGAGGTGTCATTCTACACATAGTAGGTGCACTTTGGAGTGATTATGGACCTAGAAAAATCCCTTAGAAAAGTGGTTACGAGTTTGTTTGATGTCATCCATGATGTATGCCAAGCTCTCTCTTAATTTTTATAAAGCTACTCTTGAAGGCTTATGGCGGCAAGGAGAAGATATTTGGAGAAAGATTTAGAAGAACCTCTAGATTTTTCTTGAAGAGAAAGATCTAGAAGAACCTCTAGATATTTCTTGAAGAGAGTTCTAGAAACTTTGAAGATAATTTCAAGATATTTTTGAAAAGGGAGACACTTGTCGCAAAACTCCCTTGGATATTTCTAAGCAAATATCTTCTTCAAGAGGCAACCTCACCTATAAAAAGTGCCTCTTGCTGCTCACTTGATCATCAAGCAAACCATCAAGCAACCAAGCGCTCAAGCAATCCCTATAATCAAGCCACTCTATCAAGCCATCACCCAACCTCCTAGCCATCTCCGTGAGGAAAACTCTCTCTCAATCTTAGCCCAACACATCTTGAGCTTGCTACTTCATGCCTCAAGTCTTCTATCTCCTCACTTGTAATATTCATACACTCTTTGTAACCTTCTTTCATCAATAAAGACGCATTGTTGGTGGCTTGCAAACGGTGTTGGGGACTATTACGCATCATCTACTTCATCAAGTTGGCTACAATACCACAAGTCTTGAGGTGTGCTTCACTTCTTTGGATTAAGTTTGTGTGGGTCTTTGTGTGTTGATTGTCTCTCTTATCTCTTTCCTCCATTGTTTGGACTGCTTTTTGAGCTTTCTTAGATGAATAACCCCGATGGTGTAACTTTTCAACCCTTTCATTTTGTACAACATATTAGAATTAACGTTTGTATTAGCCGTAAAATCCACTTCCAACAGAGAATTGTGTTTCTCTTTGGGCCGGAAAGACTGCAAGAGATTCTTCTTTCTCCACATCCTCTTATTTTGCCACTACTAGACTACTCTAATTCTTTCGATGTGCACATATTTATTCTCCTCTAGGGGTTGAGTCTTGCTTTCTTAATATTACTATGAACCAAGAAGACTTGTATACACGGCTCATTCCTATCGCTAGGCAAAATATCTACATAAGAACTAAGTTACAGTTTCAAAGAACCATTCGCAGTCTATTTGGAGCACAACGACTTGCCATTATAAATGAATCAGTGAACCCTTTCATCCTACCTTTGATTAGATACGATCAAAGCCTTGATGTTTTTATCTTTGTCTTGTTTTGAGGGTTTCACGTGTGCGTATGTGTGTGTCTGTGTGTAAGATCCCAATGGCTACACACAATGTATTTTCTACAAACACTAAGCTCGCTTAAGTGAAAAGCTTCACAGTCTCCCCACAAACTCTCACAGCTAGAGGCCCGGCGCCTTCCTGGCAAGACCGCCAACTCTTTGACACCGTGTACTGCAGCAATCACGAGAGATTGCATGGACCACCACCGGATGGTGTCCTGCCAGGACACCAGCTTTGTAAAAAAAACTCAAACCATGTGGCTGCTGTCCACCCAAAAACGCAACTGCGAGGTGATAAAAACGCTGCTGTCCAGCGAATTTCAGCATGCTCGTACGCTCCCGGCATTGTCCGGAGCGGTGCAGGGGGTTTGGGGAGGGTGGTGAATCAAGGTCACAGCCTCTAATAGGCTGAAAATAGAGAAAACAGCAGTGGGGAATGGCTATAATTTGATGGAAATGAAGAGGAATGTCGCCGGTAAAGCACCGGATGCTGAGCCGGGGGGTGGGGGCAAGATTCATAGTGGGTGGGGCATAGCGTTCCCTTTCTCTGGCTGATAACGCAAGAGTTGCTTGGGTTGCGAGAAAAAACGCAGGTCCCTCAAAAACGCAGGTGCCAGCCAAAAAACGCAGGTTTGAACTGGGACAGGTCCAGCGATGGAAAGTCCCCCCACAGGGGTTTTGGCACCGTTATGTTGCCGAAATTGGGTCAAAAACCTGCAATTACAGCCCTTGACAGGTTTGGGCTGCCCTGAAGTCTCTCAAACTGACCCTTGAGTGTATTAATGAGCTCGAGACAAATGTTACGAATAGTCTTTGCTGGTGGAATAGAGCGAGCCTCGAAGTTGCGAAAGTAGCGGGCCCGCCAGATGAACTAGAGTGTCAGACCGTAGATGAGCTCTCAACACCACTCTCTATCACTGCACCACTTCTGGGCGATGAGCTCTATGGCAAGTTGAAGTATAGGTCGACCCTCCTGAATCACTATCATCCTTGTGGTGGAAGCCAACTCATAGTGGAGTGCATGGCCCATGAGAGTGGACCAGGCTGTAGCACCCCCAAGTGTACTGTCGGGCTATGGAGAGGGCTGGCATCAATCGGAGAACTCGAAGCTAAACCTGCTTTGCCATGGGGTAGTCCCACAAACTATGACACTGACTCTCTAAAGGATGGCCACAGGCTGCACATGCCATTGCGAGGAACCCAGTGTTTCATACTTAGACCAAACATATAGAGATACAATACCATTTTGTACATGAGAAGACCACGGTTGGCTCTATTTGACTAGACTGTATTCCGAATTTTTGATAACCTTGCTGATATTTGCACCAACTTCTTCCACAAGCGACATTATCTTCTCACACAAGCTCCCTTGGACTTGTTTCCTGTCCAAGTGCTGAGAGGGGGTGTTAAGAGTTGAGATTCGTGTTTGGTTGTGGCTCCAGTATCTCCAAGGAGCGTATTAGGGAATGAGGGCAGTTTTATGGCTGTGCTCGGCCGTATTTGAGATAGACATACCTTTTCTCAGTGGTGCATCCCACGGTGTTGCCTACTTGGTAGGCGAGCATGAGGTGGGACTCTTGTTCCTAGGGTTTCATGGGGTCAGAGTCTTGAGTGTTATAACAATTTCGCTACTAAATGTGTGTCACTTGTCATTTTCAATAAATCTGATTGTAATTGTAACTATTAGGAGTCCAAAAAACTCCCTAGAAGCTATTTTCATTTTTATTAGGAGTGTCACCCTTCATTTTCGATGAATTTGATTGTAATTGTAACTATTAGGAGTCCAAAAAACTCCCTAGAAGCTATTTTCATTTTTATTTTTGTTTTATGTCTCTATGCATTGATTACCGAAGTGGATTGCAACTGAGATGTGTTGATTTGTACTATAGGTCGACTTCAACCTCAAAAGAGTGTTAATACAACTTTCTTTCTCTCTCTCTCTCTCTCTCTCTCTCTCTCTCTCTCTCTCTCTCTTTCTCTCCCTCTTAGCTTTTGACTCCTATAGCTCATCCTTTCTTCATTCCTTCAAGCCACATTGAAAATAAAGAAAATGAGGTAGACAAGAATTTTTATCATCGTTAATAGAAAATGTGATGATGTGCTTGCCATAATGATTACAAATGGTATCGATTGAAAAGAGAAGACCAATTCCTTTTGCAGCCCCTTAGGAGCCCCTACTAGCAGTCATCCTCAGCCTTCTCTTCCATGCCCCACAGCCTTGAGATTGGCATCCTTGCTGCCCATCCCTTGCTGTAACAGACTTGGACACTCCAAGTCAAGAATCAACCGCGACAGCACCAAATAACCACTTCAAAACAATTCACAGATCACAATAGATTTGCACTGGCCCGGCGGAGTTCCGTGCCTAGAGATATTGGCCCCAAAGACTGACGCCCCTTTCGGTATTTCTTTTTATATTAATCAGATCAAAGTACAAGAGAGTGCCTAGGGTTTCACTCTCAGACTCTGCGTCCAGATGCTCTGAGAAGCGAAGCCCTCACCACTTATTTAAAGATACAAGGGGTGCCCAAAAGTAGAGCCCCAAAAGCTTTTAAAATAAAAAGCATCAGTTCTCTCTCTTAGAGAGTCTTTCATCTTTTTTTATAAAAAAAGCAAAATTCGCGTCGCTCATCAAATTTTTTTTTTCAGCCTCCGTGATTTCTGGAAATTAGGGTTTCTAGCAAAAATTAGGGTTTCTGCTGTCCGCCACGTCATCACTTTGTGACACTTGCTCCATCATCTACTGCATTTTCAGCTTGGTTCTCACGATGGATTTGGTGCGTTTTTACATCTCAGATATGCGTTTTTGCAGCCAGCATTCAGCCCTTGTATCCTCTCACATCGGGTGTGCAAAAACTCAGCACACTGAACTTTGTGTTGATGTATGCTCATGTGTGTGTGCGTGTGGTGTATGTTGTGTTTGGGAGTATATGTTAGTACCTAGTTCTACACCCACTATTGGGCACTAACGACATTAGTGGGGTTGTTGTGGTATTTAGTCAATACTATGCATGATGGAGCTGATGGTTATATTGTCTTATGGGTGACTACCACGGGTCTATAGCTTGCACTTTCCTTCAAAGGTGGATCTGGGCTTATCCTGGATTCATCTAGGTATATATAATACTATGCATGATGGAGCTGATGGTTATATTGTCTTGTGGGTGACTACCACGGGTCTATACCTTGCACTTTCCTTTAAAGGTGAATCTAGGCTTATCTTGGATTCATCTAGGTATATTCCATTTACGCAATCTAAAGCAAATTCCACCAAAAGACTTTTGTAAGTCTTTTGGTTTCAAGTGCCAGCCTAAATTACCTTTTTTATATACTGTTTGAAAGTTCCACAAGAACCCTATAAAGCCCAGATTTATAGCTGCTTCTTGTAACACCTCTTTGACCGAGGTTTCCAAATGGCTTAGTTATTGTTTCCTAGCGTAAATGAATTGTGGAAAAATATGCTAAAGGAAGCAGACGTACCTACTATGTCAAGTTGGATTTTAAATGATTCAATAGGTGTGATTCCTATTAGAAAGTTTTTGAACTCTTCAAGAAGCCTTAAGGAGAAATCTTCTCCTTTATGTCTACAAACTTTTGACTTTACAACGCTATACACGAAGCTAAATTTGGAGGACCTTAAATTTAGAGTCAAGTCTCTTATTTCAAAAGTTTTTTCGTACAAGCTTGAGAAGGATAGGTACAAGGCATTGCTAGTAGAAAAGTCAACCTTGAACTTTGATTTCTTATGGCTGAAAAGTAAGAATGTAGATGTAGACAAAGGAAGAAAGAGATTCACTAGGATTGTGGATGACATTGACATCATATCTTGGTTAGATTTTCTCTTGGACAATCTATATATAACCATCAGCGACTCTCTCTTCAAGCAAACAATTGGTATCCCTATGGGCACCAATTGTGCTGTTTTTCTTGCTAATTTCTATCTTTTTACTTATGAATTTGATTTTATGGAGCGTCTTGTCCTTGCTAACACTTGCCCAATATTTTTGCACAAGTTATGCGATGTAAGACGCTTTGTAGATGATCTTTTTGTTCGTGACGTTTCTTCTTTTCAAGATTTTATGACTTGA
The DNA here is from genome assembly GCF_014529385.1 of Adiantum capillus-veneris. Taxonomy (NCBI): domain Eukaryota; kingdom Viridiplantae; phylum Streptophyta; class Polypodiopsida; order Polypodiales; family Pteridaceae; genus Adiantum; species Adiantum capillus-veneris. The sequence goes on along the minus strand of NC_140936.1, from coordinate 43,972,098 downwards.
ATTCGAGTTCTGTATGCGAAGGAATTTATCCTAAGGAGTTTTGTTCTTAACTGTACCACAAATAGTGATTGTTGTGCCTTTTTAGACCTTAAGATTTTTCAGACTCCCTTGGGATTAGAAGTAGATCTATGATACGCGCTTTTACCATAGCTTGACAAATGCTAGCCTTTATCTTGCTGAGTATGCCCATCACCTCCAGGGTGATAGAAACTTAGCTCGTTGGTTTTGTAGAGTACGTTCAAAGTATGAATGACCTCTATACAAACCTGCACCTACTCTTGGGCACTGACGACATGAGTAGGGATGTCATAGCTGTTTTCCAAGCTATGCATGATAAAGGTGATAATCTTATTCTTCCTGTTTGGACAAGCAGCGAAGTTGAGGTCACGTATTGTCAAGTTTGGATCTTTGCTCTTCCTAGGTTTGTAGTAGTATTCATTTTTCGATTTCGTATTTAGCTTACCTGAGGACTTAAGAATGTGTTCGTTGTGTGAAGTTTGATTTCTAAGATTAAATTTTTAAGATGTCTTATCCTTTTTTGCTTAAAGTTGAGTACTTGTTTTAAGCCAAGTAAGTTGCGTCAACTTATTTTACGCATGCCTTTTCTAAAAACATTTTTAAGTTAATAGTGATTTGTTTTATCTAGTTTTGTTTGGTAGCAAACAAAGTGATTTAGTTTGTTTGTTTGTTTGTTTTTGTTTTTTCTTTTCTTTTCTTGTGTCCCTTGCTTTTATGGTTTTATGAGTGCTTTATTCCCTCTTATAATTTGTGAGTTCAGACTATCCTGAACTTATGAAGGTATATCGGTAACGGTGTGGGGGGGCTCTTGAGAGGGTTGATTGGGACCCTATTGGTGCGTTTTTCTTCTATGTCTATTGGTGCGTTTTGCTTCTATGTCTTTATCTATCCATCTCCATTGCCTCTTTGAAGTATCTAAAAGGAACCATCAACAACACAAAGTTGCATTTATCAAGCAAGGAAAGAACAAAGAATTGTGGAAGTGTAAATTGTCGATTCATTTCGTTGCATTTGACATTGGTATTAGAGCTTGAATTTCACTGTAATCTGCTAATCCCCCAAATTCTCTCTCTCTCTCTCTCTCTCTCTCTCTCTCTCTCTCTCTCTCTCTCTCTCCCCCTATGGAGATAGAGGTGCTTACTAGCAACTTATGGGATACTACCAGAGACAGATATGCCAGATTGGCCCTTGAGTCCTCTAGCTTTACATGGGGACACATCATGTTGGTATGCATAGATGTCATCATGGTTCCAGATACACGGCTTCAACCTAGACAACTTGCCTTCCTTCGGATACTCCCTTGATGCACCATAGCTGTCTCTTACACGGGTGGAGATTACTAGATTTCTTCGCAAGGACTTGACTGAGTTGGACACCAAGAGGACATGGATAGGAGACAGGAGTTGCGCACGAAGATGGCTTTCTATAGAGAGCATCTTCTCCAACTCATAGGGGATGGGTTTGTGATTTGACCCAGCTATATGGATACACAACTATCTCACAGGTTACTGTGTGCCATTGGTCAGATACAGACATCTTCATACTAGCTTGAGATTGAGACTGATAGATCAAGAGGGATACCTATTACCAACAGCTAGCAGGATATGCCGCCTATGCCATACAGAGCCAGAGACGGAGATGCATTCTATATGTCAGTGCACAATGTATTACGAGATACGGGGTTGCTTCCACTATCTAGTCAGAGAGGGTTACAGACCTCTCTCCAGAGTCATGAGCTATCAGGACCAGAGATGTCTTGGACTGTATCTACTTGAGTTACACAGACACAGAGATAGTTTACTGAGGAGATCTGGAGAGAGACAATCCCAGAGACAAATGATTGATTTCTTCACAGTAGACATTGGACATATAGAGGAGCAGCCACCACTGCAAAGCTCAGCTCATACTCACACTCGCGATACTCTCATTGACCGAGCATTGGAGCTAGGGAGATTGAGACGCCCACGACTAAGGAGAGGAGCTTCACAGCACGGAGACTACATCAGAGGATTCGAGCCATACTATCTTGACGTCCGTAGTACGGAGGAGGATGTATATCATCCTCTTGTATTGGGCACCCATTGTATCAATGGTCACATATACCCCACATAGTTCTAGCTAGTAGCACCTATAGATTCATTTTTGTATCTCTTTTTTTGTACCTAGACAGGGTATCAAATTCACCAAATTTTAATGGATTGGTCTCATAGGTCATTTTGGCCTCTTAAAGATGTTAATATATCATCTCTCTCTCTCTCTCTCTCTCTCTCTCTCTCTCTCTCTCTCTCTCTCTCTCTCTCTCTCTCTCTCTGTGTGCATGCCCTGCTTGGAGTCCTACCTACTTGGGCACTCGTCTGCTACTTTGCCTGCGTGCCTTGCCCGTTGCCTTGCCTACCTGCACGCTCGTCTGCTCGTCTGCGTGCGCGCCTTGCTCGCTGCTTGTTGGGGCTGACCCTGCGCACGGCTGATATCCTATGCCCGCAAAACCCTAACTCGCAACCACCCCCCCCCCTCCCCCCCCCTCTCCTCCCAACGCCGACATGCCGAAGAACACGAAGGAGAAGGTGGCCAAGCCCGATGATAAGGTGACGTCCTACTAGGCGGACACCCTCAACGTCATCGCCAACCGGCTACATAAGCTGGAGAAAGAGGTTGAAGGTTTTACCAAGGAGAAGGAAGCATGGAAGAAGGAGAAGGAGAAGTGGGAGGAGAAGAGAGCGAAGGAGAAAGAGGAATGGAAGCGAGACAAGGAAGAGCTGAAGAAGAAAATCGTACTGCTCAGTGCTTCTATTGCATCCATTAGCCTCGAAGGAGAGATCAAAGCGGAAGCCAAGGAAGCCCTCAAGGAGGATATCACCAAAGCTCTCACGGCGAGCATCGACGACAAATTGGAGGGATGGGTTGAAGTAGTAAAGAAGTATATCAAAAAAGAGGCGAGAGCGGAAGTCCAAATAGATGAGGCGGTCATCATACACACAACCATTGAGGAAGAGAAGATGCGACGAGCCTGCCGCCTCAATGTCCCAGAGCTGAGTCTACCGAGGATATTAGATAGACTTGGATCACATCTCCCCTTCAGCGGAAGATGTCACACTACAGAGATCATCTCCTTACCATGTTGGAGGACGGGTTCATACAACAACCACGCTATATGGACATCTACATACCACAAAGCTTGCCAGTGGCGATTCGCCAGTTCATAGAAACGGTAGAAATGGAAACGGAAAAACCAGAGTTTCGGAGTTTCGACCTCGGTCGAATTGGTTAAGAAACGAGGTTTTTTTATTTAAAAAAAAAACCCAATATAATACTTAAAAGGAGAAGCCTAGAAAGAGAAGCTAATGATCATAATTTCATATTCTACAAAACTTTAGAATTTATACGACAAAAACTCAAAACCTTCAACCTACGGTCTACAAGAAACCTGCTGTCATGCATCTCCCAGTGTGCAAAATGTGTTGGTAGGCACTACAAAGGTCTCGACGAAGAACCACCCAGTACTCCAAGAAGAAACTTAGAGTCAAACCATCCTCCCTTGGGCAGCTACCCCTTGGGAGTGCCATGAGGGCCTCCTGTAGCTCTAAGGGCTGGAGTAGGCGCTCAAGCCCTTGCCTTTTCCCTTCAGAGTGACCCTTAAAAAAAATAAGGTTCGAAACAGAGTTTCATCCGGCTTGAAACCGAGTTTCTTCCGGTCCGAAACAGCTTTCCGTTTCGGGCCTCCGAAATACCGTTTCTTGTTACTATGTACTTGCTGGAGATACAGAGGCGCAAAGATACACTTCTACAACCATCTACAGAGACGGGGGGGGGGGGGGGGGGGGGGGGGGGGGGGGAGAGAGTCGTAGCTTAGAGATTTTTTCCAGAGAACCACAACCCCTCCACTCCCAGACCCACCGAGGGGAGTGACTCTCCAAGAGGCTGAGATGAGCCGGCGGGCCAGACGACGCCCACATGTTAGTGGATGCCGGGCCCATGACTCCACCGCAAACAGATTGAGGAGATCCAAACCTGAGCACGTTGAGCTATTGAGGAGAGACGAGCCCAGATGATGACTCACACAGCTGCGTTCATCTAAGCAGCCCTTGTTCATGATCCTCCCATGCACCACATTTTACACCCTCCTATTGACACAGGATGGAGCTAGCTAGCTAGATGCATTTGCATGGTTGTACTACGTGAGCATATAGACATGCACATACCCCTAGTACTAGAGTTTGATTCCCCCCCATATATCCCATCACAAACCAAGGTTTTTATCCTTATCCTTATTCTATACTAGTTTGGACTGTTTTGTCTTTTCCGATAGATGAAGGACATAAACACATGTATACTTGATTTGTCTCATAGACAAACTTCGGCCTCACATAGACGTTAGAAATATATCTCTCTCTCTTGGATAGATGAAGGACATACACACATGTATACTTGATTTGTCTCATAGACAGACTTCGGCCTCACATAGACGTTAAAAATATCTCTCTCTCTCTCTCTCTCTCTCTCTCTCTCTCTCTCTCTCTCCCCCCCCATGGAGGACATTGACACGATCGTGCATCAACTGATGCGAGCCATCTCCCGATTCTGATACACTCATATCCATCATTTTGTATCTTTCTCTGAGATACATACCCACCTTTTGTATATGTACCCCTCAAGCTCGTTATACCTGTTGGTATACTTGCAATGCCCACCTCTCTCAGTTTTGCCACCACAATATATGCTGCACAGTTTGTAAGGCCCCCATATGAGGAGAAGCCAATGGTGCACATATATTTGGTGGATTCCAGCTTTGCACGTTGATGAGATCAATATTTGTGATCATGGATGGTACGGAGAAAATTCAGGGCCGGAATATTTTGGCCGGACGGCCGGAAGACAATTGGAAAATGGCCGTCCGGTGGCCGGTTGTCCGTGGCTTTCGCGGTGGTCGGCAGGCGGTGGTCTTTGGCTGGTGGCCGGATTTCCTTGGCCGGTGGCCAAGTTCTAGGAGGACTTGTCTACCCAAAAGCGGCTACACATGGGCGTATGGGAGAGTCCTACTTGGACTTGGCTATCTAAGGGCCGTTGCACATGGGCGTTTAGAGGCTCCCTTACATCTATATAAGGAGGCTTAATTCGGTAGAATGGTGTGCACACTTGATGCACACAACACATCCTTGTGTAAGGATTGTTAGTCCCTTGTATTCCTACTTGCTCTAGTTGTCTAAATCGCCATCTAAGCTCTAACTTGAGAGCGCATGGGTGGATGACGCCATCACTTTGTAATAGTGTGCTAATCTAAAGTTTTTGATTTGCCACTAATCTACTTTGCATTGTATCTCTTTCTACTCTCCTTGCTACTAGATCCTTATTGTATTCCATATTTCTTACAATACCCACCCTTTACAACTCTTTGAGTGTTTCCATTTAGTTAATTTCTTTCTTTTTATTCAAACCTTGTATCAGATTCAGTATGATGTAACTCTTGGGTCTCATAGGTCATAGTGGACTTTAGAAGACGTTAATATAACATTTCATTTCATTTCGTCTCCATCTCTCTCTCTCTCTCTCTCTCTCTCGCCCTCGCCCTCTCTGTATTGAACTAGTGCCTGCACAAATATAACAAGCGGCCATGAGGAAGCAAAATGACAAGGATGACCCCCTCGAGGATGCCATCCAAAAATGGAAAGAGGAAATGCAAGCAACCATCAACATAATCAACCGCAAGCTCGTAGGCATGATACACACTTGAGGAATGGGTCACGGCCCAGGATGAGGAAAATTGCACGACTCTAAGAAGGAGCTTGACGAAGTGCGCTCACAAAGTGCACTCGAAGAAGGGGAACTTCAACCATTGGTAATGGAAGAGCTCAATACCATAAAAGAGCAAGTGCGGGTCATCAAAGAAGGGGAGGAGCAAAATAAAGAAATGACGACTTCTTGGGTGGACATAATTACAAAAACTCACAGAAAGCGGATGAGACCGAGAAATGGATTGAGGTCACCAAAAAAGGCAAAGGCAAAGAATCAACCTCCACTCCCACACCTACCATCATTAACTTGACACTAGCAGAGGAGCAGAGGAGGCATGTGCGTTCCTTACATGTGAGGATTACTTGCCTTGAAGACCAAGATAATGTTGAGGAAGAGGCCAAGGAAATCATGTTTATGATGGGAGTTACTGCGCCAGCATATACAAAGGCTTGGCGAGTAAGTAACAAGAAAAGTGAAAGCAAGGGGGAAACTTCCAAGGAAAGAGCGCTTATCCTGCGCTTCCCCTCTATGGAAGCAAAGGACTTTTTGAAGAAAAGACCCACTCTTAAGAAGACGGGTATTTTTCTTGGGACGACGTCACACTCTCGCAGACTGCTCATACGAAGGAGGTAATGCCAGAGATTAGAGCGGCAAGGGAAAAAGGAAAGACTGCTTTTTATAGAGACGAGAGGGTTGTGATAATGGAGCGACGCCCCACATGACGGTGCGGGACCTATGGGACTAAATTAAAGGTGACCGCTTGGAACATTAATGGATCTCTACGCCTTGATGTAGGTGCCTTTGAGGGGAGGGACATCATTTTCTATTTTGAGACATATCAAGCTCCTGGGCAGTCCATGCCATAGGTGAGCGGATATAGATGGGAGACAGATTGCAGAGAGGAGATCCGATCAGAGCATCGAGGACGGGGCTCAGGGGGAGTGGCAGTTTTATTCAGGGAGGAGTGACAACCATTGATACATAAAGCATGCAAAGATGAGCAGGCTAGGTACATGTGAGTGAGACTGAAGGCAGAGACATGCAGATTTCTCTACATTGCTATTTGTTATCTCCCTGCTAGTATGTCAATATATGCACCACCTAGAGGACAATCCCCCTTTTCTATTTTTGTGATGACATATGGGAGTTTTCCAGGGATGGTGACATTATCATACTCGAGGACTTCAATGCTAGGACTGCCCAGGCCCCATCATCAAACAATATTCTATGATACTTTAGAGAAGATATTCAGGGAGCTTGATGGTACAGAGATGGGCTTATCCAGACTATCACAGGATGAAGAGCACAGTGAGTATGGCAGATACTTGATAGATATGGGCCCATAGCACCTAGTGTACATACATTAGCAAAAACGTATCTTAACCTGCATTTCCATGATTTGAATGGATTGCACATGGATTGGCCATTTTGAATGGCCTAAAGATATTTCCTACATCGGAAGGTTTCACGTGTTTTCCACACCGACATGGGCCTAGCACAATGGATTATGTTATGGCCCGGCCATGTCTCATTCCATCCTTTCAGGATTTGGAGTAGCAGTTGATCATGCTATCTTATCTTTCACTCTCATGTTCGAGTTCAGCACAGCTCCACTAGGAGAGGTCTCCACACACACCCAATATACCTTCATGAGGGAGACGGATGCCGTGTACATGGATGAGATTTACAGGCAGCTATGCACTCAGGAGCCAGGACGGCCACTAGATGAGCTCACTCAGATACCGACAGAGACGCTCCATGATGCAACATCAGAGGGATATCCCCACAATTAGCCTACACGGAGACGATCTGGGAGCATGCCCCAGAACAACTGGTATAATGAGGAGTGTAGAGAGACGAGGCTTAGATTACAGAAGGAGGTGATCATAGGTATTACCACACATAGACAATCACGGATTGTCTTTCGTCGGCTAATGCGACGAAAGAAGAGGGCTTATATATCTCAGCTAGAGCGGGATCTGTATAAGCTGTTTATGAGTCAGGACTCAGGCTAGGCATGGAGAATATTCCATGAGCATTGACCACCACCAGCCATCACCTCCACAGAGACATGGGGGGAATATGCCACATCTCTCTAGAGTCTACATAGCATCAAGGCGGCACCTTTGCCAGACCCACCGGTGACATGCCTTGAGACATGTACTTTCTTTGCTGTTGAGAGGGTGAGGAAGCCATTCACAAGATGATTTGACATAGTGCCGAGAGCAAGACTTATACGCAGACTACCGAACATGGGTGTGCCCACAGAGATGATATGGGGGACCTTGGCTTTATATAGGACAGTGGTAGGGCGTGTACGCACTCTTGAGGGTATGTCTGACATAGTCCACTCCACTATTGGGGTGAAGCAAGGATGCCCCCTATCTCCGACTCTTTTTGCGATGTATGTGAATGAGTTTTTAGACTATGTAGAGAGAGGGAGAAAGAGGTGCTCAGCTAGCAGGGACGTCGATTTCGATCTTGTTATACGCTGATGATTTTGTGTTGATTTCCGACTCTCCGGAGGGGATGCATCGTCATTTGGATGCTTTGCACACCTTTGCTCATGATAGTGGATTGTTTGTCAACCTTGGGAAAACCAAGGTTATGGTGTTCAACACCACATCACAGTGGGTCAGGAGGTCAACACCCAAATTTACATATGGCCAGGCGACTGTGGAGTCATACACCTATCTTGGGGTAGTCTTCAGTGGACCGGTGATTTCATTGAGAAGAGCAGCAGAGACCAGATTGATGAGAGCCTATGCAGCCTTGGGAGGATTGGAGAGGATGTTTTCATAGATTCAATTTCATGAACTGCGAATAAAGCTCTGGCTTTTTGACACTCTAGTGGCTTTAGCTATGCTTTACGGAGTTCAGATATGGGGACCCTCTGTAGACCACCATGGCAGATCTGGCAGCATGGATGGATGGAGATGTATGGAGAGGCCTGTGGTCTCTGTGATCTCTCAGATGATTCGGGCCAAGGCCTCAGTGCCACATGAGATTATCTGAGCCGAGCTAGCTGCCCCACCCCTTGTTGTCGATGCATTGACTAGATCAATATCCTTTATACACAGTGTATGGGACCTCCCTAGAGATAGATACGCTCGGCTAGCCTTGGAGTCATCCCGACAGCTAGCATTGCAGGGTGACACAACATGTTGGTATGGGCAGATGACTTCATGGTTTCAGTCACATGGTTTCAGCATGGATAGATTGCCTCCGTTCCAGTACTCCTTAGATGCACCCTCCCTATCTCTCACACGGACAAAGATCACCAGACTAATACGTTAGGAGCTGTTTCACCTAGATACTAGGAGCACATGGATACAGCCGGCGTAGGAGTTGGGCATGTAGATGGCTTTCTATAGAGAGCATCTTCTCCAACTCACGGAGGACGGCTTTGTGACTAGGCCTGCATACATGGATACACACTTATCTCATGTGATACGGCGTGCTATTGGGCAGATGCGACGGCTGCGCACATCCTCACATCAGCTTTAGATTGAAACTGGTCGATTTCGAGGGGTACGAGCAGAGGCTAGGATATGTCAATTATGTCGCCTAGAGCCAGAGACAGAGCTACACTACACATGTCACTGCGCGGTGTACTATGAGGTACGAGGCCACTTCCACTGTCTAATCAGAGAGGGTTTTGGACCATTCTCTAGAGTCATGAGATACGAGGAATTAGAGATGTGTTGGACTGTTTCTACTAGGTCTGCACAAACATAGAGAGAGCTTGCTGAGGACATCACGGGAGAGCCAATCCTAGAGACAGATCATGGACTTATTTACACGAGCCAGAGGACAGCCAGGGGAGCAGTCATCACAATATATCTTAGATCCCACCCACACCAGAGGTACGCTGATTGATCGAGCCATTGAGCTTGGCAGATCCAGGCGCCCACGACCACGGGGGCCCTCACATCATCGACGGAGGTGGCAGCAGAGGATCCAGATCATCCTAGCTTGACATGCGAGACAACCAATCAGAGTATTGACCATGGAGGATATTGATGAGATTTGGCAGCGAAACCGATGATGGATCTCATTTGAGCTTGACCTGCCTACCCCTGATGATTTGTATCCATCAGCTAACCCATTATATCAGCCCTCACCCCATCACCCTCCCCACCTATTTCGTTTCAGCTTCAATTTTTTAAGCTCTTTGTATTTTTTGTACTCAGACATTGTGTCAGTGTAGGACACTCCAAGTCGAGATTCTACCGCAACACCACAAGAATTCACTTCAAAACAGTTCACAGTTCACAATTGATTCAACACTGGCCCGACGGAGTTCCGTGCCTAGAGATATTGGCCCCAAAGACTGGTGCCCCTTTCGATATTTCTTTTTGTATTAATCTGCAACTCAAAAGTACAAGGGAGTGGGAGGCTCTCACTCTCAGACTCTGCGTCCAGATGCTCTGAGAAGTGGGAGGCCTGCCCACTTATTTATTCATTACAAGGGATGCAAAAAGCAGAGCCCCTAAAAGCTGAAAACTTAAAAGTCTCTTTAAATAAAGCAAAAGGCTCTCTCTCTCTCTCTCTCTCTCTCTCTCTCTCTCTCTCTCTCTCTCTCTCTCTCACAACTGCCTTGCGTAGCCACTGCTTAGCCAAAAGCTGGTCCAACACTGCTTCTCTGTACGATGCTTCCGCGACTAGCACTGCAAAACGCGGGTGTCCGTACAGTAGGTCACGTCAGCAGCTCTCCGTATTTCCTGGATCCGTATAGTGCAGCCACGTCATCATTTTTGCCAGGTTTTCCGCGGGACTATTCATGCCAAAGGGAGGGTGTGTGTGAGTGTGTACTGGGCAGCCACGTCACTGTGTTGTGACATACCCCCCTCTTGAAAGCATTCTAATCGCCCTCGATTACGACTGTAAAACAGACAGAAGCCATAAACTGTCTTAGTTGACACTGACTGTTAGTACCGACGCACTAGGAACACACATCTAACACATGTACCAATCGACAATCACATCACAAAACATCACAGGACATCACATGACAAATCACATTCAACATTCATTCGGATCTGAGACCATGAGTTATCAGCAATGCAATTAGCAATCGCATCTAGATCCACTCAAGACCTCATAGATGCCCGATTGACTAATCCCTATTGCAACCATGTCTATCGAGATCATTCAGACCAAAATGCTGCTGTCATTTCGTCTTTCAGTTCCTGCAGTTAAACAAGTCAAGAACAAATCAATATCATATTATCGGGAATTCCAGTTCATAAAGTCATTACAGCAGAATACTGTCAGCTCTCAGTATCCCTGAAGCTCAAAGAGACATCAGTGACTAGTATCAAAAATCAAGGCATCGGTTGACAAAGGAGCGGAGTAACTCCCCTCTTGTGCATACCCGCTGCACCGAATATGCGGCCAAGCTGAATTTCGGGGTCCATTTGGAATAGACTATGTGAAACCAAAAGCTTCAAGGTAAAGATTCACAATTTGAGGAGTATCTGCTAGGTCCTCCTCCTCCATCCACTTCGCATCCAATGCAGGATAGTTCTTGAATTTAACCAAGAACCGCCTCATCGCTTTACCCTTAATCTTTCTTTCTAGATGTGCCAATATCTGTTCCGGAACAAGGATCTCCTCCACTTCGGGTTGCTCATCAGACTCCCCATCTTCGGGCACATCCCCTTTAAAAGGCTTCAAGAGACTCACATGAAAAGTAATGTGAATCCTCCAAGTATCGGGCAGCTCTAGTCTAAAGGAGACATCATTTATCTTTTCGGAGATCTGGAAAGGTCCGTAGTATCGCATACTAAGCTTTGAAAAAAGCCTCTCCTTTCCCTTTTTCTTTCTCCGGCGTGCCTTCTCAAAACGTAAGAGCGCCCAATCGTTCTCCTTCAATTTCAAATCGCGACGATGGCGATCTGCGATTCTGCTACCTTTTTCTGTCTTTCTTGAGATTTCTGCAAAGCCTCATGGACCTTGGCAAAAGCCGTGTCCAAGTTGCGCGTGTACTCATCGGCTTCAAAAATCTTATCTTTCGTGCTTAGGATGGGTGGAACCTTCATAGCACCTTCAATTATCTCAAATGGTGCCAAATGTATCGTGGTGTTGTAGGCAAATTCCACCAAAGGTAAGTACTTTTCCCTTTGAGTCTTTTAATCCGAGATGTAAGACTTCAATAAATCTAGTACCACTGAATTGGCAATCTCTGATTGCCCGTTAGTCTGCGGGTGGAAAGATGACGAGAACTGTAACCGCGTGCCAATGTTCTCCCAAATAGCCTTCCAAAACAAACTCGTGAATCTAGGGTCCCTGTCGGAGAGAATCGTCTCGGGCATGCCATGTAATCTGAAGTTCTGGGCCACAAACAGTCTCGCTAAGTGATCTGGCTTGATTGTTTTCTTCACTATAATGAAATGAGCTTGCTTGCTAAATGTGTCAATAACAGTCCAAATACCATGGTGACCACTCTGTGTTCTCGGGAGATAAAAAATGAAATCCATTGCAATACTTTCCCAGGGGCGGGTGGGTATGGGCAAAGGCTGTAACAATCCCTATAAGCAACTGCGCACAAACTCGTCCACATCCTTCTTGAGTCTCGGCCAAAAGAAGTATCTCTCTACCCCTTTCAAGGTGGTAGCAATGCAACGGTGACCGTAAAAGGCGGATAGTGACATTCGATCATAACCTTTTCCCTCAACGGTTGTGTAACGCACAACATGGTTTTCCTCATCAAGTAGCCATCCTGAATGGAATATCCCGCTACTATCTCCCCATTCCGTATACGAGTGACAATATCTGCAAAATCTGTATCTTTGGCATACTGATCGACCATATCCTTGAAGCTCCTATGATGTATTGCGGAAATAGCCAGAACCAACGGCTTCCGGGACAAAGCATCTGCCACCAAATTCTTCTGTCCTTGCACTTGCACATGGACAATCTGGAAGTGAAACTATGACAAGATAATCGCCGACCACATCTGCTTTTCCGATAGCTGCTTCTGTGACAAGTAGCGTAAACTCTGATGGTTTTTGAAGACCGTAAAATCGGCTCCGAGTAGGTAATGTCGCCACTGAGTAAGAGCATGGATAATCGGCAAAAGCTCTTTCTCATAAATCTGTGTCTTCAATTCCGGCCTTGAGAAGAGTGGGCTCTCTGCAAGTTCGGCAAAGTCAAAACTGGTCCTGTAGTCGATTTTTCTTTCAATGTCTGAAAGGCAGTCACCTCTGTGGGTCTCCACAGAGGTGAGACTCCACGAGAAAGGGACTCCTTTCTATGTCAAGATATGCAAAGGGGAAGCAACCTCCACAAACTTTCTAATGAACCGCTTGTAGTACGAACACAATCCCAAGAAGCTTCTAACTTCATGGACATTCTTCAAATCGGGCCAATCACGGATAGTCTCTATCTTGGCCGGGTCCATCTGCACTCCTGTTGCTGACACAATGTGTCCCAAAAAGTGTATCTCTGGTAGAAAAAATTCACTTTTCTTCGCATTAATGACCAACTTGTGATCTCATAATGCCTGAAAGACCTGAAGCAGATGTTCTCTATGTTCTGCCTCATCCTTGGAGAAAACAATGATGTCGTCAAAGAAAGTGCCAACAAATAGTCTGTACTCTCGAAATCTTGTCCATCATCCAGTTAAATGTCGCAGGAGCATTGATTAGGCCAAAAGGCATCACCAAAAACTCAAATAACCCAAAAGTCGTCCGAAAAGCTGTCTTATAGACATCTCCCGGCGCGATTCGGATCTGATGATATCCGCTCTTCAAGTCGATCTTGCTAAAGCACGAGGATCCCTGTAAATCATTCAAGAATATCATCGATCCTAGGAATCGGAAATCTGTTCTTGACGGTGATTTTATTGAGAGCTCTATAATCGATGCACATTCTCCAAGATCCGTCTTTCTTCAAAACCAACAACACTGGAGAGCAGTACGGTGAAGTACTAGGCTGGACAAGACCTTTTTCCAAGAGGTCTTTCACTTGGTTCATAATTTCTTTGTTCTGGGCTCGGCTCACAAGGTAAGGTGGCCGGTTCGGTGGTGTGCTTCCAAGTATCAAGTCAATGGTATGATCCTCTGGATGAGCGGGTGGTAACTCGCCTGGCAGGCCCTTCGAAAAGCTATCGGCATGAGCGTGGAGAAAATCTTGGTGTTCTTTATCAAGTTCAGACATATTTGTCCTATTCTCATCATTCATCTCTCTTAAAGAGATCGAGTAAACAAACAGACTGGATTTCATTAATTTTGAAACGGTCGAAGCCGATACAATAGGGTCAGACTCGCCCTTAAGTCTTACATCTAGTACAATGGTTCTGCCCTTCTCTATAGTCAAAGTCGCTTTTCTCGCCCGATAGTCGACCACGGCGTTGTTCTTATGGTACCAGGGAATTCCCAAGAGGACATCGCAACTTTCCAAGGGCATTATGTAGAAGTCCTCATGCCCCAAATACCCCTGACAATGCAACCGAAGTTTGCCAATGATAGGTGTAATGGCCACGTCCTTGTCGGGTGACGCCAGAACTGCCTCTGCTTGTGGTCCCATCCGATCGGGTGTGATCTCGAGCCACGCCGCCAAATCAAGTGAAATGAAGTTTGCCTTGGCTCCTCCATCAAAGAAGATCAGGGCTTCTTGGTCTTTCACTTTGCCCCATGCTAGGCAAAGTTCTGTACTCTCGTCATCGTGCTTGGGTCAGTACCCACGTAATCTGGAACGAGTCCTGTTTTCATCTTGCCTTTTTGTCCACGTTCCTCAGCTGCTTTTGAACCCTCTAGCCTGTCTTCATCCTTGTCGTTCTGTTCTTTCGGTGCCTTTTTAGGGCACTTTGCGGAGATATACCCAGTTTTTTCGCATCCAAAGCACTTCCTCTCTTTGATGTAGAGAGCTCTCTCTCGAGGAGCGAGTTTGGGTTGTGCATCCTTTTCTTTCTTTTCTGGGTTGCTCTTCCTCTTTCTACTTTCATTGTTCGAAGTATGTTCGGTCCTTTGCGTCATGATTTCATTTGTGGGGTAGGTCAAACTGCCTGAGTGAATGGCAAAACTCTGTTTTGCATGACTCATCAGTTCCTGAATGGAATCTGGCTTTTGCTCTAAGCAGTGATCTCGGATCTCCGTAGGAAGTCCCAAGGTAAACCGCTCAATCTGTTCTTTGAACGAGATCTTCTTAAATAAAGAGGCCGGTAGAAAAGAGCTCCAGAATCTCTCGCAATATGTGTCCAATGTATCCTTCTCAGTCATCCGAAGATGGGTCCAAGCAGTTCGTATGTCGCGTTCGTACTCTCGAGTCAGCCAAGAAGAAATAAAAAGCCTTTTAAATTTCAGCCATTTAACTGGCGCTGTCTATTTCAATAAAAGCGTGGACCACCAAGTTTGGACATTTCCCTTGAAGTAAGAGGTAGCCCTCCAAATTCTTGGAGTGCTATGAGTAACGCCCTCCAGAGAAAGCTATGTCAAACTGCTGGATGAAGGCCAAAGCCTTCAAAGCATCTCGGTATCCAAAAAATGTATCAAATTTAATTGACTGTCCACCTTCTTTGAACTCTTGGACTTTCTTGCTTTTATCTTCCAGAAAGTCATACTGGTTGGCTTTATAGAAATTCTTCTTCTTTGCGTAAAAGCTGCTGTCGTCAAAGTCCGAACTATCTGAAGACGAGTCCTTTGTAGAACTGTCGACAACTAGGCGAGATTTAGACGACACTGCCTTTTTCTTGCCCTTTTCGAAGCTTTGCTTTTTGCTTCACTTTTTACTTTTTCTGTCTTCTTCGCTCGAGTCAGAGGAGCTAGAAGAACTCGAAGAAGAAGAAGAAGAACTAGGTACTCCTTCAAATCGAACACGCATCTTCTGCTTTCTTGCCGATGCAAATGTAGACTGACGACCCAAATAACACGGGAAGTCAGTTCCTTTCTTCTGCTTTTTGCTGTGCTTTTCTGCTTTATTTTGCGCATCAAAAAGCTCAGAAATCCGTGCATCAACCACCTCTTCTAATTCTTGCTTTGTATACATCCTTGGAGTAGGAGGTTTCTTCAGTGCTGATTTGAGGGGTGGTTCTGTGGTTTGCCGCCACTGTGAATGCACCTCGTTGAAGGAGGTCTGGCTCATAAATTTGCAAATTTCGGGTCCTTGGCAAAATTTAGCATATCTTTGTGTCATCATCGATCAATCGTCGACGTTTCATCTCTTCGAGCTCCGCCTGAGTAGGCCGAGGCGGGCCATAATCGTGTGAATCTTCTTCGTGATCTCTTCCCGCATCTCCGGATGCAGAGGAAGTCGACTTATCTCTGTCTGAAGCCATAGGTGCTACGTAAAAAGGATCGGATTTCCCGGTAGAAGAGAAATCGGCCGTGCTCTGATACCACTGTAATAGACTTGGACACTCCAAGTCGAGATTCTACCGCGACACCACAAGAATTCACTTCAAAACAGTTCACAGTTTACAATTGAATTAACATTGGCCTGGCGGAGTTCCGTGCCTAGAGATATTGGCCCTAGAGATTGGCGCCCCTTTCGGTATTTCTTTTTGTATTAATCTGCAACTCAAAGTACAAGGGAGTGGGAGGCTCTCACTTTCAAGACTTTGCATCCAGATGCCTTGAGAAGTGGGAGGCTTGCCCACTTATTTATTCATTACAAGGGATGCCAAAAGCAGAGCCCCTAAAAGCTGAAAACTCAAAAGCCTCTTAAAATAAAGAAAAAGGTTCTCTCTCTCTCTCTCTCTCTCTCTCAACTGCCTTGTGTAGCCACTGCGTAGCCAAGCTGGTCCAAGACTGCTTTTCTGTACGCTGCTTCCGCGAATGACGCCGCAAAATGCGGGCATCCGTACAGTAGGCCACGTCAATAGCTTTCCGTATTTCCCGGATCCGTACAGTGCAGCCATGTCATCAGTTCTGCCAGGTTTTCCGCGGGATTGTTCATGCCAAAGGGAGGGTGTCTGTGAGTGTGTACTGGGCAGCCACGTCGCTGGGGTGTGACAGTCAGATTCACCAATTGTAACTTTTTGGTCTCATAGGCCACTTTGGCCTCTTGAAGACGTTAATATAACATTTCATTTCATCTCTCTCTCTCTCTCTCTCTCTTTCTCTCTCTCTCTCTCTCTCTCTCTCTCTCTCTCTCTCTCTCTCTCTCTCTCGTGCTCAAGGTTGTGTTTTGCAATGTTTCGGGGCACTCCATTGTGCGTTGGACCGTGTGCCTTCAGTGTCGGAAAAGTAAAACGTGTATATAGGGTGTTGCATGCGTGGTGCACCGACATCAAAGGTATCAAGATGTATTGGAAAGAAATTCTATGAAAATGTTTTGATAAAGCTATATTTCTGTCCACTTCACTCACAATCCCCCTCCCTTCCTCCCCGCCTTTCCCTTTTGGATATAGCTGCTTACTATATGAGTGTCATTTGATGTTCTTGTCGTGAATCTAGCTTCTTGGAAAACAATGTGGAGATATTGATATTGCAATTGATGACATGCTGGGAAGGAGATTTTGTCAAAAGCTTCTGGATTATTGTAGCTTGATTGGAATGGAACTAACAGGTTTTGGTGTCATCAGGAGGTACAGGCTATGCTCTGCTTATTTTTCTAATGAATCAACATTGACTATTCAAAGCGTGCATATTGTTGAAGTTATCACGACTCCTGCATTCCTGTTTGGTAGTGTCAATGAATTGCTTGGGGGTTACCAGTAGCCTAAATAATTGGGCAGGCAGAGCCTCTATATTTTGTTTTATGGATGTGAGTATCCGAAGATATGGACTGTTTGATAAATGTTAAACTGAACATTTTGTATTATTAAATTGCATGCCAGCAGTTTGAGATAATCGATGTGAGTTTGTTCATGTTGTTTTCATGAAGTTTATTGACGATGTGAAAAGATTCTGCACTCTAGTGTGTTTGTGCTGATTCTCAGTTGTCGTTTTACTTATGTATGATTATGCAATGTTTAGAACAATTCAGACAGCGTCGATGGCCTTTCCGTGTTTTTTCAAGCCTTAGAAGTTGGGTTTGTTGATAAAAGGTGCTTGGTCCTTGATGCTGGGATTTATTGTCCATTGCTATAGGAAGCTGAATGCTTATAAAAGGTCTGGTTTACAGTAAACCCGCTCAGGCAAGACATCTGGAAGTCGCCAAAATGGAGCTTTTTGGAGTCGCAGTTGATTTTGTGAACTTGAGGTCTCCTGGCTATGCAGAAAGCAGCAGCAAGTCCTTTACTCTGGTAACATTTTTATAGCTTCTTGGTTGGAATGGCATTGCAAGGTTTACATTTCATTCTGACTTGATTCTAAAGTGTTTTGAGCAAATTCTCGCATCTTGAAGCAAGGTTTTGGGACGAGTGTGGAGGATGCATACCAACGAGATCTTACTATAAATAGGTATGGAATATCGCAACAAGGACTTTTTCTCTATTATCCCAGGTTTTCACATCACTGACTATTGTAGGGACAATCTGTATACAAAATCCAACTTGAGTGTTTGTTCTTGTTGGAGAATCAAGAAAATATCTAATTAATGTAACAATTTACGTATCTTAGAAACTATTGGAAACAAATTGCGATCAGAGTTTTGTTGCTTGTTCATATGCATAGGCTCTGTGCCACTCAACAAGTATAGCCTCTACAATATCTTGACACATGCTCTGTGCCCCCCTCAAGTCTCGCAGCTGAGTGTCCTGTAGCTCCTTAAAAAGTGATTTAAACTACAATGAGTCCCCAAAGTAACGGGCTGGTCCCTTTGCCATGGGACCCCAAGAGACATGAGGTCTGCTACCAACCATGTGTCCTCATTGTGTGCTGACCATAGGGTTCCAAACTAGTGGCTGTCTCAACCGCTCCTCAGTGCATGTGGGCTGGTGCTGCTCAAGGCCACCCCGTAGCTGCTCCCAAGACCCAAGTAGGCTTGCAGCAAAGCTATCCTCCCACCTCCTGCTCAGGCCAACTTCACCATCTCTCAAAAAATCCAATGGGTGGATGGGCTCCATGGGCCGCCCGTTTGTGGGACGCGTTCCGGAAGCCGGTGGAGCAACAGCTTCTTCCAGGTGATGACCTGCCAGGAGACCTTGGCCAGAGCCGACAGCGTGTCTCGCCCTGACCACAAGAAATTCCTGATCAGCTGCTCTAGTTGGCCAATGCAAGAACTCGAGAAAATCCAGCAGGACATGATGTACTACATAGCGGCCAACAGGACTTGGTTGGCCATCAGAACCTTGCCAGCAAGAGAGAGCCGTGCTGAGCTCCAATGTAGCAGTTTCTTATAATGGGAAGGAGGAGAGAAGCAGTCTGCTGCTGTAGTGATAGATCCAAACCAATGTGACAGCCCAAAAAGTGTATCGATGTCCCTGGAGGAATCCACCTAGAGCCCTCTCCAGGCGATCAATCGGGCATGGGAGCACTACGAACCCAGAAATCCACCGTCTTCTACCAATTGATTAGTGCTCGCGATGCACAACAGAACACCTCAAGAATCTGCTCACACGTGCAAGTTGGCCACCTGGCCCTCCAAAAACAAATCTAAGTCATCAACAAACTGAGTGTCTAGAAGCTCTTCTCCCGGAATAGGCAACTGGAGTCCTCACAATCCAACCTCGTGTGAGGTCAAGAACCTGCTCATCGCCTCCACATAGAAAAGGAACAGGAAGGTGGCAAGAGCCTAGAGGGCAGTCCTGTCGAACCGAGCGCATGAACAAAAAACGTTCCCCTCTTTCCCCTGCCAACAACACCTCACTATGTGCAGCCTGTGGAAAGCTGACACTCTCCTAATCCATGCATGTGAACCCCATCCAATGCACAGTGCCCTCAAGGAAGACCCCCTCAACTCTGTCATATGCCTTCTCAAAATCGAGGAGTACCACAAGATCCTCTCCTCGCAGATGTGCGAGGGTAGTCTGCCTCCCAGAAGGTAGAAACGTTGTCAAGGATGCTACGCTCCTTGGAAAAACCTATCTGTGTCTCATGTATAATGCTCTCAAGTAGTGTTTGAATTCTCAAACTTAAAGCCTTTGCTAAGATTTTGTAGGTTGAGTTGAGAATGGTGATGGGTCGCCACTTACGAATCTCGTCCAAGGAGCCTCCCTCCTTGGGGATAAGGTAGATCAATCCCTTGTTGATGTTGTCAGGTGTGCAGAAGGTGGTGGTAAGCACTACAGAGGTCTTGACCAAGCGCCTCCCAGTACTTAGGGAAAAACTGAGATTCAAACCATCTTCCCTTGGGTAACTACCCCTGGGAAGTGCCCTGAGGTTCTCTTGTAGCTCCTGGGCTGAAGTGGGCGCTCAAGCTTGTGACGCATCTCCTTAGTGACTAAACAAGGCATCTGTGCCCCCACCTGCTTTCTGCATGCATCTCGATGCTTTGACTGTGGCTCTCTGCTGAAAATGACTCATGGTAAAAGTCAGTAGCAACTGAGCCCATATCCTCGGGCTCTGTATTAACAAACCCATCGGGCCTCCTGAGCTGACCAACTCTCCCGAGCTGATCAACACTAGTGTGCACATGACAAGGACCCATCTCAAATAACTCACGAGTAACTCGATCGCCCACATGAGTCCATTGAGATGCCTGACGATGAAAGGCAAACTCGTAGCGTCGCTCCTCGATGGTGATCAATTCCTACCGAGCCTGTTGCATATGCTCCTCCATCCAAGGGCTACCTGGGTGGCGCTTCTGCATCCTCCGCATTGTAGTCCCTTCTCCTCCTCCCTGACCGTCCGCGAGCTGCAGACTCTTGGAGGAAGAAACGACTAAGCTCCACAAGGCCTCTGGCCGCTGTAACAGCCGGGTCCTCTTGCGTGGCCAAAGTTCAAACTCTTTGTTCACTGTGCCACAACCTGCTTTCTAAGCTCTGTATCCAACAAAATCCTCTCTAGGATGTGTAGCATGACACTGCCACTCCTCTGTCTGTCTGTCTGATACATAAGAATCACCGGCGCATGATCTCAAATAGAAGTCCTTGCCAAAATGCGTATTGAACTGCCTATGTCACAAATGTGGTCACTAGCATAGAAACGATCTATCGTGGATAGATTCACGCCCCCCACTCTGCGGTCTGATCGAGAGAGAGAGAGAGGCTATATGAGGGCCGTACAAAGCCTGCATGTTGATATACATCCGAAATCCTCATAGCCATGCATAGGTGCTCCTAAGCAGCTAACTCAGCCCTGTGAACAGAAGCATGGCTGCCTCCAATCCTATCTGAGGGGTCCTTCAGCATGTTGAAACTTGAAGTCCCCCCCAATGCACCACGGCTCTATGTGAGGCAGAGACTCCACAATATGTGGCCAAAACTCAGCCAGTGCACTCGGATGGTTGGGCACATAGATGTTCAACAATACCACAAGTCCACCTTGAACCTACATGGTGACCCCCTTGGCCCTGCTTGGCACAATAATACCTCTCCCACAATGGCTTGCTGCCACGAGTCCGCAAGAGTCATACATACACCTCCGTGAATGCCACCAAGCCCAAAAGCAGTTGATGATGATGAGTGCGCGGCGGTGTGTGCAAGTGATAGAGCACGCGAAGATGTGCAGGCCTTGAGGCTTGAAGCGGAGGCACTGTGCTGCAGAAGGGAAGCGCTAGCAGAACGAAGAGGGAGAGAGAGAGAGAGCTCACGTTTTTGGGGAAAACTCAATAAGTGAGTTTTGGGTTTTCCCACTTTTATTATATGTGACCTTTAAAAAATGTGTCCAGGTTCAATATGAACCTGGATAAAGTATAAAAATGTACAAAAAGGGGTTATTTAGGCCTTTAACCCAACAGATGAAAATGTCTCATACCTACCTCGCAGAACATGTCCACATCGCCGAATGCGGCTCTCACATAGATGGTGCTCCTGTATTAGAAGAATATCAATAGGTCCACCCACAAAGCATCTCCGGAGCTTTTGTCTCAAATGACCCGGATGGCGTACAAATTGTGGGCCTCCGAGGCTCTGGATATTCCATGAGACAATCCTCATGGGATGAGTGAGAGAAAATTGATGGTGTTGCAACAGTCGGGCAAGCAATCTTCAGGCCCGTTTGGATGGGGAGTAATCTGCATTGAATTGACCTTGAGATAGGCGAGTCTGCATCACATGTCCCACCCATAGGCTTGTGCTGTCCTGTGAGCCACATCGTGTGCCCAAGAGTCCTCATGAGTGTATACATAGCTAGGAGAGAGCTGCGCATGTGCCCAAAAGTGAATAATAATGTGTGTGCAGCCTGTGGCATCGAGCAACGTCACTGTGAACTTGGCCAACGGCCACAAAGTTTGCACCAAATCTGTGATCGCGAGGTCCCCCGAGTGATGAGAGAACCGAAGGGCGTGAGTTTGTAGCCATCCAAGTGTCGAATCCAAGGTCCAATCCTGTTGGTCCCGACCACAAAGTGGAAAAGAAAATCAGAATGTAGAGTCTAGAGCATCTCTACCATGTGCCACAAGAAATAGGACATGAACCCGAAAGCAAGCCACCTTTAAATTAGCATGCGGGTAGCCAAAAAACTGTGTTAATTGGCCACAATTGAAATTGAAGTGCGTGTGGTCTCCAAGAACCGTCCCAAACATGGAGCCAATCTTGGAGGAAGGGAAGATACTCACGTCTCAGGCTTGGAAAACAAATTGATATAGGAAGATGTGCCTCCTTCTCAAGCACATACGGAGTCGGGTCGAAACCGTGGTGCCATTGTTCGAAGTAAGCTCGAGTTGCCTGAATGCCTAGCAAGCTCATCGCTCTTACTTCGGTGGCCATGTCTGGAGACTCAAACACTATGTGGTAGTAGCCTCTGTTGAGAATTTGCACATCAATGATCTTACCCATGTTGGTGAGGAGTCGGGCGTGGAGCGAGTCCCTACTCGCCTCTGCAGGGTCGTGTGCCAACAATCTTGCAGATGACTGAGGTGGCTTGAAGCCGTTCCATCTCGGCCATCAAGCTCTCTTGCTCTTTTGGCAAAAGGGCAAGTCGAAGGGAGGGCTCCACGGTGTTGGACGAGGGGGTTTCATAAGAGTCCCTTTGGGATGGAGCAGGAATTGCCATTCTGTGTCGTCTGCTCAAAAGAAGAGGGCAAAGGTGTCCACAAAGGCCGCCGGTACGCTGAGGGCAGCTTACAGGTCGCTCTTGACGAAGCAAGGGGAGTGGACCGGGGGGGGGGGGGGGAGGGCACAAGGGGGCAAGGGGGAGGAAGGAAGTGCGAGGGGGAAGCGGGGAGCAGCAACGAGCTCTTCGAAATGCTGTTCTGCCTAGCACACCCCTCTCAAGAGTTCAGCATTCAATGTTTGGATTACGATTGTAAGGTGCAGCGGATGTGAATGTTGAACTTTGCTCAAGATGCGTGCTTAGAACTGTGCTCAAGGGTTCCTTTTACTTACGAAAGGGAGAGTCTTCCGTTCCTTTAGTGAGAGAGTGCAAATGATCACAAACAAAGTGGGAGACACTGTGAATGAAGGTGCTGAGACTGAGAGATAGAGAGAGAAGAATACGACACCAGAATGTTGTCAAACTCTCCTCCGAAGGCCCCACTCTCTAATGGACTTGCCGGCGATGTCGACCATGATGAGGACGACGACGAGACGGGCTGAATTCTGGAAACGCCAAGGGCTGAAATCTGCAAATCTTGTATCTGTTGAATTCGGACTATGTCGGTGACGACGGCGGTGACGAGGATGCGACGAGGACGCGCTGAAAACGCAGATGCTGAAATTTGCAAATAGCGGGCTGAATCTGCAAACGCTGGCTGATCTGGCCGTGCGGCGAAGATTTGCTGCGGGAAGGTGAGGTCTGCGAGGTTTGGGGGCTGTTCTGCGGTGTCTATATGCTGAAAACTGAAAATGCTGATGCAAATCTGGGATCTGTTGCAAGGATCTGCAAACGCTAGGGCTGATCTGCAACTCCAAAAACGCTAGGCTGATTTGCTCATTCTGCTGCAAAAACGCTATGAGATCTGCTATCGCCGGGTTGATCTGCAACTGTAAAACGCTAGGGCTGATCTGCAAATGCTGAAAACGCTGGGCTTTTCTTGATGGTTGAAAACGCTAGGTTGCCTATCGGGGAGGGGAGTCTTGCTGAGAAGGTGCTCTGTTGGACACTTGGTCCCTGCTGCCTCTTCTGCCAGAAAAGACTAGCACTAGCTTTTCTTATATACATGCTTGGTCAAATTGCCCTACCCAGTTTCCCAACAATCACTTATTAATAATAAGTGAAAAATGGCTAAAATAGGAAAAATAGGTCTGTGCACTCTAAAAATGCTCCTGATGGGTTCTGATGGTAATCTGATGATCATGCTGTGTGCAACCAGAGGATATGTATCTACTCTAAGTGCCTGGGCATACACGGTCTGCAAACAGACTCACAAAAGTGCTAGGACGCTTCCTAAGCTAGGCTAATTGAACCCTTGTCATAAGTAGCTTGTCCACGTACACATAGGGTTAGATGTGCACGTGACATCCCCTCCTTTTTAAAGTGAGATACTGGTCTCTTCGCCGGCCCACTCTGATGCGTGGGTCATGCGATACTTGAACTTCATAAAGGTCTACAACGCTTGCTTCTTTGGGCCGCGCCGAAAGCGACACAAAGTCGTGTGTGGCTCCTTCAATGCTTCAACTTCGTCTATAGTCATGCATCTACCGTCTTCAAGAATCTCCGAGGATGAAAATTCCTGAAACCACTTCCAACACAAAATCATGAACATACCCATTCCATGTAGAGTGATTGGAAAAATACTATGCTTTCTAAATGAGTGTGCATGCTATTGAGATGAAGCAAGTGACGGAGTGCCAAACCGTTCACCAAACACACGCAAACAATGGGGTCGAATCTTAACTTTCTGATCTAAATCTCTCAACTGTGGCAAATCACAATGAAAATGCCGATGCTTGATGGTCAATCTTTCTTGTGCTCTTTCTGAGACTGTGTCATGCAAACTTTTGTTCTTTTCGATTGAAATCCGCATACATCCGTGCTCATCCATGAGTGAATCATGTACATCGTATAATACGGCATGCCTGTGAATAGGGAACACATAAAGACGGTGACGAAAAAACAATAAAACCGTCACGAATGAAACACTCGAACAATGCGTGCTGACTAATCATGCGAACACATAATACTTCCTGAGTTGGTTCCTTAGATCTCGACTCGAGAGCCAAGATCGGTTCTTCGTGATTGATCATATCTGGAATGAGGTTAGCTTCACTAGAAAAAGCATTAACTAACCATCATCCTTGTGAATAATCACATCTTTATCATGCAAATCATCATGCTTGTGAATAATCACATCTTTATCATGCAAATCCTGTGTGTCGTGCTTTGAAGAAGAAAAGACTGAGAGAGTCTCCTTCTCTTGATTTTTTTCAACCTTCGCCTGCACATTAGAAGTGAGAGATGAAGAATGAACAACTTCCTCCCCATGAATGAGAATGGGAGGGTCACTTTTGGCATTGAAAGTGAAAGTATTATCGGCCCAATCAGTGAGAGGGTTATGCTCACGAAACCATCGAATGCCTAAAAGCATATCACATCGTGAAAGAGGAGATACTTCAGATTTCCTGCGGAAGAACGCTTGTTGAACAGTAGACAACACACCAAGGCATTCTCCTATAATAAGAGAGTCCATACCTGGAGCGAAGCCCGACACCTCGAAAGGAAATGTCTTGCTAACCTCCAAGCAACCTCTTTCGACAAGAGAGGGACTAACCACATCATGCATACTACCAGAATCAAACAAGACCACCATATGTTGACCATTCACATGACCATAACACTTAATGAGAGACTCATCAATTGGAGTATCATGAGGAACTTGGGTCACACTAGTGTTCTCATTTATGGCATTAACAGAGAATGTGGGTTCTATGGGTTCTTTAGATTCGTTAGATTCAATCTTAGGACATGTTCTGTTTATGTGACCCTTGATGTGACAATGATAACATCGACCTTCCTTAGAATAAATGCTTTGTTCTTCTGACTTGATGTATCCTCCTCAAATTCCTTGTGTTGCTTTTTCATCTGGGGTGAGCTTAGGTTTAGCAATTGTGTTAGCTTTACCCTTAGATTCATTTGGTGAGTTCTGTTTTGAGAGACTAGAGGAAGATTGGTTAGAAGAGTTACCATTCTTACCGTTCTTACCGTTCTGAGGGTTTTGAGAAGTCTTGAGAGATACTTTGCGAAGTCTTGTTCTCCTTAGGCTTTCCCTTATTGTGCTTCAACTCTTGTGCGAGAGCAATCGCTACCGCCTTGTTAAGATCGATTGGATCAAGGACCTCGACATCAAACTTGATATACTCGTCCAATCCATAAAGGAATGCCTCCTTGCGCTCAATATCCGATTTGCGTAATTGGGTGCCGAGCTGCAAAACACGATTAGAGAAAGACATTACGGGCATACCATTTTGCTTGAGACCGCGCCAATCGTCCTTCAACCGTGCTAGGTACTGTGGTGGCATAAACCGCGCCTTGAGCTTGTCTTGGAAGTCCGCCCAGCTGAAGAAAAGGGGTGCATCTCCATCGCCTTCCTCTAGGCGCGCGGCGAACTGTGCCTCTTGCCATGCGTGGTACCAATTAATGGCATCACCGGCAAGGTACATGGCTACCGTTAAAGCCTTGTGATTCCTGTCTGCTTAGTTGTCGCAAAATAAGCATTAAATTGATGCAACCAAGAATGAATAATAGTAGCATCCATCTTATCGTCATACTTACTGAACGTCAACTTCTCGGTGACGGGGTTGTTGGCGTCCGAATCTCGGCTTGCGCTACTTGATAAATCACCAATATCTTTGGCCGGCTCGGGTTTCCAGGTGAGTACCTGTAGGACCAACTCTTGCATGCGTTGGTCTCTCTGCGCTTCACGCTCTAACTCCAAGGCCGCTCGTCTGTCTTCGGCTGCCAAGCGCGCTTGCTCACGCTCACGCTCCAAGGCTACCCTTTTCTCTTCGGCCGCTAAGCGCGCTTGTTCGCGCTTACGCTCCAATGTTGCTTTTCTTTCTTCGCGCTCACGATCAAATTCTGCTTTTCTTTCTTCGCGCTCGTGATCCAATTCTGCTTTTCTTTCCTTGGCCGCCAAGCGCGCTTGTTCATGCTGGCGATCCAAGGATGCCTGTCTTTCTTCGCGTTTGCGATCCAAGGATGCCTTTCTTTCTTTGCGCTCGCGCTCTAAGGGAGTGCGTTGCCCTTCTTGTTGTCACATCATGTCCATCATCGTCTTGACCAAAGCGTCCATAGGATTTGGTACAATCCTTGGCGTAGATGGGGAGGGGGAGGGTCGGAAAAGCCTCCTGGTGGGGAAAATTCTTCTTCGCCACTTCCATGGTCATCACCTCCAACCGAAGTAGCCATTCCGCTTTGGGTGATGACCATGCATTGAAGTCTTGGGTTCTTAAGTTCATGAGGAACTTTCTTAAGTTCACGAGGAACTTTCTTAAGTTCACGAGGAACTTGGGTTCTTGTGGTTCTTGGGTTCTTGAGTTGTTGAGGGTCTTGAGTTCTTGAGGTTCTTCTTTAGCTTGCAATCTGTGTTAGAAAAAGATCCTCTCTTACCCTAGCTCTTCTCTCTTCCGCGGGCTTGCACCCCTCGACGGCCTTGCGCTCACACCAAGGTTGCTTTTTCCCACCTCACGTCGATTGGCCGACCGGTAAGTGCACGGTCCGCTCTCAACGCGTGAAAAGAGAAACAATCTTTCTTGGGTTTCCTGTCACTCTTCAAAAACACGATTAGGAATCAACACGTCCAAGAGGACTTGGGTTACGTGCGACCGCAACAAGCAAAAAATTTCTTGTGGTTCTTTCCTTGAGTGATACAGAACACTGCCAAAGCTCTGATACCAATGTAAGGTACAACGGATGTGAATGTTGAACTTTGCTTATGATGAGTGCTCTGAACTATGCTCAAGGGTTCCTTTTACTTACGGAAGGGAGAGCCTTCCATTCCTTTAGTGAGAGAATGCAAACGATCACAAACAAAGTGGAAGACGCTGTGACTGAAGGTGCTGAGACTGAGAGATAGAGAGAGAAGAATACGACACTGGAATGTTGTCAAACCCTCTTCCGAAGGCCCCACTCTCTATGGCGAGAGCGGTCTACTATTGATTACACAAATCTCTACAATGCGATGGACTTGCCGACGATGTCGTCCATGATGAGGACGACGACGAGACGGGCTGAAATCTGCAAATCTTGTATGTGCGGTGACGACGATGCGACAACGACGCACTGAAATTGCAGATGCTGAAATCTGTGAATAGCGGGCTGAATCTGCAAACGTTGGTTGATCTGCCCGTGCACTGAGGATCTGTTGCGGAAAGGTGAGATCTACGAGGTTTGGGGGCTGTTCTGCGGTGTCTATATGCTGAAAACTGAAAACGCTGATACAAATCTGGGATCTGTCGTCAAGGATCTGCAAACGCTAGGGCTGATCTGCAACTCCAAAAACGCTTGGCTAATTTGCTCATCTGTTGCAAAAACACTATGAGATCTGCTGTGATATGCTATTGCCAGGTTGATCTGCAACTGCACAACACTAGGGCTGATCTGCAAATGCTGACAACGCTGGGCTTTTCTTGATGGCTGAAAACGCTAGGTTGCCTGCCGGGGAGGGGAGTCTTGTTGAGAAGGTGCTCTGTTGGACACTTGGTCCCTGTTGCCTCTTCTGCCATAAAACACTAGCGCTAGCTTTTCTTATATACATGCTTGGTCAAATTGCCCTATCCAATTTCCCAACAAAGTCATTTATTAATAATAAGTGAAAAATCGCTAAAATAGGGAAAATAGGTATGTGCATTGTAAAAATGCTCCTGATGGGTTTTGATGGTAATCTAATGATCATGCTGTGTGCAATCAGAGGATATGCATCTACTCTAAGTGCCTGGACATGCACGGTCTACGAACAGACTCACAAAAGTGCAAGAACACTTCCTAAGCTAGGCTAACTGAACCCTTGTCATGAAGTAGCTTGTCCAGGTACACATGGGGTTAGATGTGCACATGACAACGATATAAGGACCTCTCTACTCTCACTCTGCCATGGTAGCATATCTAATCTTCCATTGCGTTCTTTTGGGGGGCGTACAAGCTAAGCAGTTGTAACATAGCAACACAAATAGATCTGATTGATTTAAGTAGAATTTACCATAGCTTAATACCATGGAATGAACACCCTCATGATATAGGACGATGAAGACCCGCTTTGGGATAACACCTAGGGGAAGAGGCAAGGTTGATTGGATGTGCTATCACAGATAATAGTAACAATCAAGAAAAATGTTTTTAGGAGGTGGAGCTAGTGGGTTTGCACAATTCAGGCATACCATTTTCTCTTTATAAATTGGGAATTTAAGTTGGTGAGCTTAACAAACAAATGAGCTATCTGCCATACATTAAGTAAAGCATGATGGCATTTCCTGTGGTCTATATATGGACTTATTTTCAAGGTGCTTCATGGCTTTTTCCTGAAAACAGCTTAGTATTGCTGTCTAGGAGGCTGTAGTACATAATTATACATGTCATATGTAGGCTCTTTACAGATGCAGACTGGAGAAGATATTGATGTGTGTTGTGTTCTCTCCCTGCAGTTTGTTCTACAATATAAATACTGGACTGGTTGAGGACCCAACTGGTAGAGGTATGAGGTCGGACTACTTCAGTTTTGGAATCAAATGTGTTTTTATATGTGGCTTGTATATCCACTAGTGATCATTGATGATACTGGGGGGGATATTTAATACCAAATATCTTGAATTGATGGTGACATTGTCTTGTGGATGACTACCAACAGTTTAGAGCTTTAAAAGCCAATTTGGGTTTTTTTCCTGGAGTCATCGAGGTTTATCTTTGTACAATTTTTGGTTAGCATAAGATTGTCTTTTGCTTTGCAGGGCTCTCTGACTTGAGAGCGGGGATTATTGCAACACCTTCACCTGCAAAAGACACGTTCAGGGATGATCCGCTTCGTGCTCTGAGAGCCCTGAGGTTTGGTATGCTCTTTCAAAGAATTCTGTCTGTTAGACTTTCTCATGAAGCAAGGCTCTAGACTAGGTTGGACCTGACCTGTGTTGTTATAGACACAATATCTTAAAGATTATGTGTGAGTCAGGATCACATTCTAGAATTGCTTATTGCTGCACATTTTCTGCCCATTCAAGCGCCTAATCAAGTTAGTAGAAACTTATGAAGTGAATGTGAGTAGAAAAGTGGCAAACATAAGAAACCAAATATTCGTTTTCTGCTCTTAATATATGGAAAATATTTTGATAAAACACATTGCATTGTGAGGTGGCTGATCAATTGGCACAGGACAGTTTCATTTTGGATTGGTCAGTCACCTACTCCTGATTATTGTTGTGGAAAGGGCTTTAAATAGATTCCACCAAGGATGCCAGTGTCATATTTGGGCGGTCAGGTCAGAGTTGACTTGACACTAGAGCAGCAGATTGCCCCCGTCCTTCTAAGCATTCAGAGGAAGCTTCTACCCTGGTTTTGAGCTGCACTCTCCCTAGCAGAATGGATTGTGGTGGCCAACCAAGTGCTTTTGGCAATTATGTACTACATGAGTTCCTCTTGGATCTTCTCCAGCTACTGTATAGGCCAGATTCGATGACTTATCGGGAACTTTCTATGCTCAGGTAAGAGATGGCAATTTGGGGCCAAGGTTGCTGGGTTGGACATCACTTCACCCACCTTGCACAGTGGTTGTGGGCTCATAGACCTTACTTTTCAGAGTCGGGCCTTCCTAAGGGAGCCCATTGTTTGCGGTTTTCTCCTAAGGGCTGAGAGTTGGAAGCAAGGTGCTAAGCTACCTAGTGTTTGGTACATAAGGTACACAATCCTGAATGGATTGAGAGTTGGAAGCAAGGTGGTAAGGTACCTACTGTTCGGTACTTAAGGTACACAATACTGAATGGATTGAGTTATTAAGTACGTAAATTTGTACATTATTTAAAAAAAGCTTAAAATCTAGAATATTTTAAGAGGTTTAGGCAGTATTCATAAGTATCACTCCAAAAGATCAAAACTATAAATTTGATGCTTTCATACAATCGATATCGGCGACCACTCGAGACAACCAACACTAAACATTTAGAAATGAACAACAGAGACAAAGCCGTAGTTACTTCCCAAATATACATACAACAACAAACTCCAAAAACTTTAGATTACAGTGTACACAATAGATGAAAGATGATACTCGATACAATCATTTTGAAACTATAAAAACGAATGAGAACAAATTCAACCACGAACAATGGAAAGTTCGTCGTATGAAACGAGACATAGATGATATCCTCATCAAAATCACGAGATCCATAAAAACATGATGGATCTATCCATAAACCAAGCCTTGAATACTAATGAAGCATGAAACACTTATGTCTCTTCATGAGTCCGTGAAGAAGACAGCCATGTCTCCAACCGTTAAACACCAACTTCTCTTGATGCAAAGCGATTAAGCGGTTTCTTGTGCTGGCGTGTATAAGCGAGTAGGCCCTTCAATTGCGCTCACAAGCTCCGTTAGAGCAATCTTATATTCATCAACACCAAACTTAATAACAAATCAAATCAACTCTTGCAATCAAACTACAAAAATATCCAAGCATATCATCTTGATTATTTATGATTGCTTAAGACTCAAGTACCTGCAAGTGAGGGGATGCGTAGTGCAAGATGGCACAACTATGGAAGACCTATTCGTGTAGCTATTTATCGCACTATCGATAGCTAGCTGCTCATCCTCTGTGTACATGATGTCGATGAGCTCTTGATCGCAAGGTCGGCAAAGTGGTCTTCTTGAAAAGTTTTGGGGATGAAGTGTAGCAGGTACCTCATGAATGGGATGATGCATATACATCCATGGGCTCTCTACAATAGCAAATATGTATGCCCGCTCAAGACTCACAAAACTCAACAATCAAGACATGAAAGACTTCCAAGACGGATTGATGTTGAGCTAAAGCTGACGTACCGCTGTTGTGTCAATGAACTGCATGCCGCAATGTGACGTCTCATTTGCATGAATAGATGGTAGACAAGGCATATTGTAGAGCCCTCCATGGTTGTCACATAGAGGAGAACATAGACAGGTCGGTGAGCCACTGCCAAAGATTGCATCTCTATCCAGAAGCTCTCGTCAAGCACCCTCCTCTGTATGTACCTAGTGGCCTCGGTCTGTGCATGGTGGATCAACCTACACTTTGGGTCCACAACTTTGTGCCAACATCTCCTCCATGGTCTTCTAGTTGAATGCATTGGCCTTGACAACGTGCAAAACCATGCGACCATAAACTTATAACCAATAAGAGGGTTAAGAGAACGAAGAACTAAAAGAAAGCTATGGAATGCGGAGGTGCTTGCACCACATTATCCAATCCGATTCAAGGATGGCCTATCAAATATGACCAAAGATAAAACTCTGTGGAAATGCGCTCACTCACCTTGCGCGCATCCACGGTGCGTAGAAAACTAGGACCAAGGCAAGAAGACACAAGGATGCTGATGAGGTCCCGTTTGTGAATATTGCTCCACCCATTGAAAATAATAGTACACGCGGAGTGCTGCCACACAGCTTTTACTGGGATCAGTGCTCTGCCCTCAAAACATTAAATGAGGTGTTGCACTCTATGAGAGTGCGAGCAATCTCCATCTTTGCAATCTAGTTCTACTTCTACACCTGCTATCGGGCACTGGTAACGTTAGTGGGGATGTCGTAATATTTAGTCAATATTGTGCATGATGGAGCTGATGGCTGTATTGTCTAGTCTTTGCACATCTCTCATAAAGTAAAAGGAACTCTCGCATTAAGTAAAGGAACCTTGAGTACGTAGTGAGCACTCATCCTGAGCATCAATCATCCATCACTTCTGCTGCACATTACATCATGCCACCACCTGCTTGCACTAGTAGGAAAAGAGCTTATATTACTAAGGATCTAGATGAGGATGTTAGTCAATCTTGGGATCAAGGGGCACGCATGCATACGCAGACCACTTTGCCTTCACGTGTCCATGCACAATCCTGGGTGAAGGAGAAACAGAAGATTGCAAATATATACCTAAATGAAATCGGGATAAGCCGAGATCACCCTTACAAGAAAGTGCAAGGTATAGACTCATGGTCGTCACCCACAAGAGAGAGTAGAGAGAATGATAGTGCGAGTGAAGGTTCTGTGAGCGATAGAGAGAGAGAAGACTAACACCGGATGGGGTCCCAAACCCCCCTCTCTATTGCTAGAGAGGTACTTGCTTTAGATTGTACAAATGCTGATACAATGGTCCTAGATTCAGATATGCTGATGGGATCTTGTGGTAGATGCTTGTATCTGAGAGCCTAAAAGCTGAAAATGAAAATGCTAGGGCTGATCTGGCTTGGACCTGTGGTATGACGATGAGGCTAGGGATGAAATTTGAAGTGCTTGGCTGATTTTGCTGCTAACGCTGGCAATGGTCTGATGGCTGAAAAAGGCTAAAGATGCTTGTGCTTCGGGTACCTGTACTGTGGGTACTAGATGTGTGGAGAGGTGACCCCTAGGGTCTTCTATATAGGTGCAAAAGTCTGTGTTGAGCAGTGTCAAATTGAGCCCCCACGACTTTATAAAATGATGCTAATATGTCACTTATCAATAAGTTGATGAACTACTAATAAGAGATGCTTTGTATGCATTTATTACCTAGGCTTGGTACTAATGGTGCTGTATGGGAACACTCATTAATGCCTACACCTACTAGAGACTGGTTGTGCTTATATGCAATCGAATGCTATGCAACTACTCTTTAAGTACCTGGACATGCACATCCTACGTACAGGCTCATATGTTAGGTGAAGCGAAATGAATGTTGAACTTTGCTCAAGATGAGTGCTCCGAACTGTGCTCAAGGATTCCTTTTACTTACAAAAGGGAGAGCCTTCCGTTCCTTTAGTGAGAGAGTGCAATGGACACAAACAAAGCGAATGGACACTGTGAATGGAAGTGTATGAGACTGAGAGATAGAGAAGAGAATAGGACACCAGAGACATTGTAAAACCCTCCTCCGAAGGCCCCACTCTCTATGGCGAGAGCGGTCTACTTATGATTGCACAAATCTCTACAATGCTTGGACTTGCCGACGATGAGGACGACGACGAGACGGCTGAAATCTGAAAACGTGAAGGGCTGAAATCTGCAAATCTTCTATCTGCTGAATTCTGACTCTATGTCGGTGACGATGTCGATGGCGACGATGCGACGACGACGCGCTGAAAATGCAGATGCTGAAATCTGCGTTTTCCGGGCTGAAACTAAAAGCTTCGATGGATCCCACCGTGCGACGAGGAACTGCTGTGGGAAGGTGAGATCTGCGAGGTTCGGGACTTGTTCTGTTGTATCTAAAGGCTGAAAACTGAAAACGCTGAGTCTAGGGCTGATTCTGTCGCGAAGATCTGCAAAACCGCTAGGGCTGATTTGTCTCGATCTGCAAAAACGCTGCTGATCTGCTAGTGCAAACTGCTAATGCTAGGGCTGATCTGCTGTCTACTGTCGCCGGGAATCTGCAAGTGCAAAAGCAAGGTGCTCCTACTGCCTCTTCTGCCAGAAAGTGCTAGCGCTAGGTTTGCTTCTATACAAACTTAGCAAAATTGCCCTACCTACTTTCCAACAAAAGTCACTTAAAAATAATAAGTGAAAATTTTCAAAATTAGGGAAAATAGGTCTATGCACTGTAAGGGATTTGACTGGAATCTGTTAGTCGTGCTGTGTGCAACCAGAGGATATGCATCTAATCTAAGTGTTTGGACATGCACGGTCTGCGAACAGACTCACAAAAGTGCCAGATCACCTCCTATTCTAGACTGACTTGACTGAACTGAACCCTGGTCATGTTGTAGCTTGTCCAAGGACACATAGGGTTGGATGTGTCACGTGACATCCCCTCCTTTTCAAAGTGAGGTACTGGTACCGAACTGTATGGCGTCGAGGGAGATCTCCAACAACATCTGGAATCCTCGAAAGGACTCTTCGCCGGCCTACTCTGATGTGTGGGTCGTGCGATACTTGAACTTCATAAAGGTCTGCAAAGCTTGCTTCTTTGGGCCGCGCCGAAAGCGACACAAAGTCTTCTGTAGCTCCTTCAATGCTTCAACTTTGTCTATGGACGTAGGTCCACCTTCTTCAAGAATCTCCAAGGCTGAAAATTCCTGAAACCACTTCCAACACAAAAAACATGAACATATCTATTCCATGTAAAGTGACTGGAAAAAATCTCGTCTTCCTCAAAGACTGAGCATGCAATGTAGATGAACAAAACGACGGAATGCCAAACCGTTCACCACACACACGCAAACAATGAGATCGAATCTTTCTCTTATGATCTAAAGCAATCAACCGTGGCAATTCACAACGGAAATGCCCATGCTTGGTGCTCATACTCTCATGTGCTCTTTCTACAACTGTGTCGTGCCAAGGAAGAGACATGGAATGTGACTTCTTTGAATGCATACTTTTCAGCTTTTCATGAACAATCTGCATACATTCATGCTCATTCATGAGTGAAACGTGCTCAACGTACAATATGTCATGGCTAGTAAAAGGGATCACATAAAGACGTTGACGAAAATACAGGAACCGATCACGAATGAAGCACTCGAACAATGCGTGCGTATGAATCATGCGAACACATAATACTTCCTGTGAGGGTTCTTTGGACCTAGGCTCGAGAGCCAAAATTGGTTCTTCCTGAGGGGGTTCTTTGGACCTCGACTCGAGAGCCAAGATCGGTTCTTTGTGGTTGATCGAATTTGCAATGAGGTTAGCTTCACTAGAAAAAGTATCAACTAACACATCATTCTTGTGAACAATCACATCGTGGTCATACAAATCGTCATGCTTGTGAGAAATCACATCTTGATCATGCAAATCATCATGCTCGTGAGAAATCACATCTTGATCATCATGCAAATCATCATGCTTGTCATTGTCATCGAAATCATCATGCTTATCATTATCATTCAATTCATCATGCTTATCATCATGCAAATCCTGTGTGTCATGCTTTGGAGAAGAACTCTGTAAAAGGCCGTCTTTCCCTTCTACCTTGCCACCGTAATCTTTGGCATTACCTCTCTCATATGCGCAAGCTGTAAGAGAGTGAGATCATCACTGAGGAAAATACTTGTCTTCTTGAGAGTGGGCCTCTTTTTTAGGAATTCCTTCTTCTCTTCCAAGGAGGGGAAGCGTAGTGTGAGAGCTCTCTTTTGAAGATTCTCCCGGTCCAGCACTCTTCTTGCCCACTCTCCATGCCTTTGTGTGTGAAGGCTTGTCCACCCCTATCATGGATGTGAGGATTGTGACCTCTTTTTCCACATTGTTTATGTCTTTGAGGTCGGTATTTGTACAGGACCTGTACACGAAACAAATCAGAAGTTCTGTACACGAAACAACCAAGGAATACCTAACAACACATCACATCCGTCCAGTGGCATGATGTAAAATTCTTCAGCATCTACATAGGACTGGATATGCAGACGCAACTTTCCAATGATGGGTGTCACAGCCTCTGTATGGCCAGGACATGCTAAACCTGCGTCTGCTGTATACCCCATCTCTTCAGGTCTGATTCCCAACTTTGAAGCCAATTCTGGGGAAATGAAGTTGGCTTTGGCACCTGGATCAAAGAAGATAAGCACTGTTTGATCCTTGATCTTTCCCCATGCTCTGGAAAGCTCACTTGCATCTGAATTTGGCTTGTCGCCCACCATATCTGGCACTAGACCAGCCATGGGCTTCTTTCCTTTCTTGTCTTCCTTGTCATCAGAATCAGCTGGCCTTTTCTTTGTAGGACAGTTGTAAGCAATGTGGCCAGGCTGCTCACATATAAAGCATTTGTTCTTTGTCCTCAGGACCTTCTTTTGTTCTTCTGACTTGCGAGGAAAACGTCTTTTCCATTTCTTTGCTGGTCCTTTTTCTGATTCAGTCGTAGCTTTGCCTTTCCCTGTGTTGGCTGGCTCCTGAGTCCCTTTAGGAGCCTCATTGGGAACGTGCTTCTTGGCTGAATTTTTCTTGCCTGATCCTGCCTTGACGCCAGTGTTAAATTCACAATCTTCTTCCTTGAGCAAACCATTGCCAGTGTTTGCTACCTCGATGAGCTGCGTCAAAGTAGTGACTTTTGTCTTCGTGCAGTATTTTCTCAATCCTTTGGGTAGGCCACAACAGTATTTTTCAATCTGTTCTGTCAATGGCACAAACCTATAGGAAGTTACTGGAAGTAGAGCTTTCCTAAACTTCCGATTGTAATCATCTAGATTTCTGCAAGTGGCAGCATTAAGCTGGTGCCATTCTGTCATGACATCTGCTTCAAAGTCATTAGATAACCATGCTGCTGCAAAAATCTGCTTGAAGTAAATCCATGTGGACGGAGCTTGCCCTTGAAGCAATAAAGTTGTCCACCATTGTCCCGCATTCCCTGTCAAGAAAGTGGCTGCCTTGCGGACCTTTGAAGCCTCTGTAAAGTTTCCCCCTGCATAGGCCTTGTCAAACTGCTGGAGGAATGAGAGAGCCTTCTTCCTGTCATCAAACCCTGTAAAGGTCGTGACAGACACACCTTTGCCACCTTCTTTGTACGGAGTTGGCCTCTCCAGCGGCGTTAAGTTGTCATATGGAAGTGACTGAAACATGGGAACACTATTAGGGTTCATCTGTGTTCCTTGGCCGCTATTAACTTGACCTGGAAATGCCATATTTGGCTGCTGATTTGTAATTCCCTTACTGCTGATTTGTCTGAGGCACTTACTGCGCACGAGATATGTCGGCGGTAATTCTACAGGCTCTGCAACAAGAAACTGAGTCTTTGTCTATGTCTGCACTGTAGAGTCTATGTAAAGAGTGCTTAAGGAGTACAAGAGTCTAATAGCCGTAGATAGGAGCACTGCTGAAAAACTGCCATTTTTAAAATTAAAAAATGTGAATTCGGTATGGGAGGATCCCTACGTACGGTTCGGATCCTACATGTCTTGAAAGGAATTCCTTCTGACCAAGATTCAAGCTCGATCTCTCCTGACGAGTGGCCCATGGCGCCTAGAGACTCGATTGGTTTTCGCAAAGATGGGCATGGTTGGCTTGAGCCGAGGATGGGAAAAGACAGATTTACCCTCATCTTGCCGAGGGCCAGTACGAGGCTGGGACCAAGCGTGTTTCAGTGACAACATCCTTTGCCTGGAGGATTGACTTTGCTAGCTGTTGACTTGGAACCCCTGTTACGCAGTGTGCATGGCTATGTGTTAGGCAGTAGGCCATATGTAGCTTGGGGTCCCATGGCAGCTAGACTTGTATGGAGTTATAAAGAGAGGGTTCGCTTTTGCAACATGTTGGAGGATGTATAGGCATACGGATTGAGGCTATTTGGAGACGATTAGTTATGCAGTAGGACATCGAGTTAGCACTCCCGCTCCCGTCAGATTGTCATGTACCTATTGAGCTTTAGGTCCTACGGATGGGATTGCCCCCATGTGGTGGGAATAGGGAAAAAGAGAGAACTTGACTCAAGGCCAGAAGCAACACACATTAAGAACAAACTGAAGTAGAGGTGCTGATTGCAGGCATAGGTGGATTGCTTCTTATTTGAGATGCAGAGGAGGGTCTGCTTGCTGGCATTCGGTGTGAGCGGCCTTGATCTCAGAGTGCACCTTCTAGAGGCTTAGATTTGTGGCAGCAGCAACGCTAGGGAGCATCCTGAATCTTGACCGTTGAGGGAGTAGAGATTGTGGGCGATCCAGGGTTCGGCCTCTAGCTTATGGATCCTTATCTTGAGGAGGCTACGGAGGAGACTGGAGGTTGTGGGCCTTTTGTGTTCAGGCTCTACCTTAGTCGTAGTGGTCAGTTTTTATAGTTTGGCTGTTGGCCCTTGTAATTGCCTATGAGTGCCTTCATAACAGTTTCTGCTTCTTCTTGAGGTCTTCATTTGGCGCTCTAAGGGTGGTCAAGTATTAGATTGTCAGCTATGCTTTTTTCAAAAAAATTCAATTACATGCCATTTGGCTATATTTAAAACGCCATTGGGCTGTATTTAAAGGCGTGTACTCAAAATGCATACATGCTAGGGGAATGGTTTAATAGAAATATTTTGGGTCGATGTCTTATGTGTCATGACCAATTGTTCTTTTGGCCTTTTATTGGCAGTGTCAGTTCTAGGGTATGAGCTCCATTCTGAGGCAAAGGATGCCATTGATGCAGACATAAAACTTGCTCTGGCCGTCCGAATTAGTCGCGAGCGAATTGGTGGAGAGGTTAATGCAAGATAGAGTCCATCAAATTTATAAGCAAATTAGGGAACCAGTAAAGGCTCATTTCTGTTCCGTGCTTTTTTGTAGGTTGAAAGAATATTTAGATGTAATCACCCTCTGAAAGCCATGGAGTTGCTGGTGGAAACTCAGCTATTCCCTGTCGTTTTCAGACCGCCTGCTGAACTAAGCATCACTCTTCCAGAAGGCATTGAAAGGTTATACAAAGCTGTCAATCTATGAAGTGATGATGAACTTTATTGCAATGATGTTGTTATCTGTGTCTCTTCCTCTTTTTACCTTTTCCAATCAAATAATTTCCTTGTCTAGTAGTTTTTTGGAGTTAACATCTTTGTCCTTTTGAGGCAAATATATGTTTGATTGTGTAGAACCTGCTTGCATGCACTTGGTGCCACTATTGATGTCCTCAGACATTTTGGGAGCTCTAAACTGTCGGTATGTTCAGATAATGTTTTGTGCAGTTATTGAGAACAATTAACCTTTTGATGTTCAGCACTGATTGACTCTGGAAAAATAGGGGGAGCACCGAAAAAGCTTATATTTAGCAGCCTTTTTGTCACCCTTGAGGACCCATGTCTATGAACACAAACACAAGCTGGTATCAGTCTTTATTCTTACTTGTTTTATTTGTCAGCAATTTTTCCATGATTATATATGAACAATGAATTGGTGTTGCTCTTTGTGCTTATAGTTTTGGCTGATTAAAAGTATACCTGGTGTCCAGCCTCCTCTATTCTTTGTTGCTTTACTTTTAAACTTTCGCTGAAGCCAGGAAACGGGTACTAAGTCACAAATTCCTGGTGAAGGCCCACATGGCACATAAGAGCACAGATAACACACTAAACCATAGGAGACTGAGGGGAACTCATAAACAGGGTTGCATAGACTCTGGCATATGGAGGTGACACCGAATACAAGTTGGATAAGGGCGGGCACTACTAGCCATGCAGGATCAATCATCCCTATCAAGTAAGAGTCGTGATGATCGGTGATCCGCAGGCTCCAAGTTCATACCCACAGCTGAAACAAGCAAGCATGTGATATCCCTCCATCAAAGCCAAGCGTGCAAATAACTAGGTTTGTGCGGCTCCTCACAAAAATAGTATGGCCGCCAACTTAAAATAGAGTACTACCCCTACCCCCCCTCCCCCCTCAAAAAAAGAAAAAAAAAGAGGTTGGCAAATGGATTGGCCGAGGGGTGTTGGTGACCTGTGAATAGCCCTTGTGAGCACCTTTTTCTGTATCATGCTGGTGGGTGTTCACCGCCCCTACCTCGGTTGCAGCCCTCACCACCTGCTTCAGCCTAGACAGCTTGCGACCTGCTTGCCTTCAATGGCCCTGCATGGTGACACAGAATTTGACCACATCGCCGAATGCGGCTATCACAAAGATGATGCTCCTGAAGCATAAAATATCAATCATACCACCCACAAGGCATCTCTGAAGCTCCTGGCGCAACCGGCCCCTTTGGCACTGAAACTGGGGCCCACCTAAACCCTGCACATTCCATAAGACAATCCTCATGGGATCAATGAGAAAAGACCGATGCTGCAACAACAGCCAATCTTGCTATCTTCAAGGCTGGTTTGGATGGGGAGCAATCCGCATCTGAGCGACCTCTAGACAAATGCATCTGAAGTGATTGTCCCACCCAGGCCTAAGCAGAGCGTGCAGTCCGTGCAGTCCGTAAGGCTACATCCTTTGTCCAAGAATTCTCATGTACAAATACATAGCATGGGGGACTGTGAGTGTCAGCAAACAAATGCACCACAATGTGCCTACATCCAGTTGCACATTGCGGCGTCACACTGAACTTGGCTAAAGGCCAAAGTGTCTGTACCAAACCTGTCACCCCCAAGTCCCCTGTGTGGTGTGAGGATTCAACAGCCTGGACCTGGAGCCAGTCGCACAGCGGAAAGGAGAAACCTACCGCTAAATCCAGAGCCTCGGTGCCTCGGGCCGCTAGAAAGAGGACGTAAACTGTAAAGTAAGCTGCCTTCAGGTGGGGAGAAGGGTCACCAAGGAAGCGTGTGAAACTGTAGTCGAAAAAGTCCCATCGTCTACCAAAATCAAAATTAGTTAGCCCACGGGGGACTGCTGCAAAAGGAGAGGTCTGAACGAGAAGTGGTGTCTTCAAGTGGGATTGTCCCTCCCGAGCCATGCGGCTCGTAGCGAAAGCACTTCCAAGAGAGTGTCAAGTTGTGGATGTGTGTCCAATCCCATGTGTCTGAGGAGGAGTGTGGGATGGGTCGGGTGA
The DNA here is from genome assembly GCF_014529385.1 of Adiantum capillus-veneris. Lineage (NCBI taxonomy): Eukaryota > Viridiplantae > Streptophyta > Polypodiopsida > Polypodiales > Pteridaceae > Adiantum > Adiantum capillus-veneris. The sequence goes on along the minus strand of NC_140936.1, from coordinate 43,930,899 downwards.
TGAGGCTGAGGGCCCCACCGAGGAGAGGGGGGTAGTAGGAGGTGGCGGGGGAGAAGGGGGAGGGGGCCCGGGGGGGAGGTGGGGAAGGAGGTGTAGGCGGAAGTAAGGAGCGTGAAGGTGGAGGGGGGGAAGGAGGTGGCGGTGGTGAAGCTGAGGTGGAGGTGGACTCCTTAGAGGATTCCTGGTGTAGGGGTCAAAATGGTTCCCTGTCGGAACCTAATGCTGCTGAGTTGCAGGAGGTCGGCCACAAGGGGAGGCAATGTGGCGATCCGGTCCTTGCCGACAATAGCCGGCACCTGCTGCCAGCCGTCACTTGCTTGATCGTTGGCCTCTGTCGAGGTACCAGCCTTTGTGTCCTTGGTACCTGTCTGTTGGGCATGCTCTGCCTTGGGAGGCTGAGCATGCGCTATGGGTCGAGATCTCCTACGAGGACATGCCTTCGCTAAGTGGCCCATTTGTCTACAAATGAAGCACTAGTTTGGGATTTCTGAATACTCCACCCTTTGGCGTAACCATCCCCCACTCACCCTAGGTAGAAGGACCACCTTCGGTAGAGTGAGTGTCACGAACCAGAACGTGTATTGAAGGTATACCTGCAGCCTTGGTTGCAACTGAAACTGCCGTGTGCGGGGTCTCCAAGACTGTCCTGATCGCGGAACCAATCTTGGAAAGAAGCGGTAAGTATTCCCTCCTCAAACTAGGGAAGCAAACCGAAATGGGACATCCGATGCTAGATCGAAACCATGGAGCCATTGTCGGAAATGAGCTCTAACCGCTCGGATGGCCAACAGGCTCATCGAGATGACCTTAGCAGCCATCTAGGGAGTCTCAAACTTGATTTGATAGTATCCTCGCCTGAGAAGCCGGATGTCAAAATCTTCCTCACCTCTGCTAGAAGGTGGGCCTGTAGAAGGTCGCGTACTCCTCCTCGACTAGGACGACTGCCAATAATCTTGCAAATGACAGAGGTGGCCTGAAGGTGCTCCACTTCTGTTGAAAGGCTCGCTTGCTCTGCTGGCGACAAAGCAAGTCGGGTGGTGGGGTTGGCGGGGCCGGATGAGGGGGCTTTATCTGAGTTCCTCTGTGGCGGAGCACAAGCGTCTATTTGTGTCTACTGCTGTTGGTGGGCAAGGTGTCGACTCAACCTTTGCTGCTACAGAGCCCTTTCCCAGAAGGGAGAACCGAAGCAGGACAAGGAGGGTCGACTCGGCAGAAAACCAGAGAGAATTGGGAGGGGAGGGGGGAACCAGAGAGAATTGGGAGGGGGGAGGGGGGGGGGGGGGGGACTGCGAGGGAGGCGGGCAGGGTGCAAGTGAAAGGTGGGCGAGCGAAGGTGGGCTGCGGGGAGGCAGCACGCGGGGGGGGGGGGGGGGTACGCAGGGTGTGAGCAACGTAGCGAGCTCTACATGAAAACCCCAAATCACCAAATACTATTACTTTTGATTCGAAAGGTTTGCTATACTTGCAAAGAATCGCGATTATGGGCTGACCAAGCTAGTACCTTAGATGTTAGATAATGGGGCATCTATTGAGGGATTGCCCCAATGGTTGCAGGAGAGTGTGATCCTCTCAGTCGCAGTGGTTCTACCCAACAGCAAGACGCTGCACGACAGCATGATAGAGATGAGAGGCATCAAAGTTAGCAACAAAGCGATCAGCAGAAACAGAGACAGAGACAATGACAGGCAGGCAGACATGGCGAGGGGTAGCCTGGACTGAAGTTTAAATTCTGAGGTCCATTCAAGGTGTGGGTCAATTATTAAGGGCAATGGGATAGTGTCATAGGACTGGCACCACGTGCCATTAGAAAAGAATAGACTAAACAGACTTTTAGCACTTCAATAACAATTGAACTGAAAAAGAGAGCACACACGCGACATGGAGTGGCGGAATTCCACCCTTGAGAGTATTGGCCCCAAAACGTTGGCACCCCTTTCGCTATTTCTTTATATTACTTGAACTCAGTACAATGCCGGTACTCACGCTCTCTGCACCTTTGTACTGAAGCATGCCAGAGAATGAGCCCTCTGCACATATTGAAAGGCCCTTGGCCCAGGAAATGCAGTTTACATGAAAAGCCTTCAAACTCAAAAGCAATTGGCCCAAAAGCTGCCAGCGCAAAAGCTGAAATCCGTACAACTCAACCACGTTAGCAGTCAGTGTAGAATGCGGAAATCCATACAGCTGTGCCATGTCAGCAGGCTAGCGCAAAATTTGGAAATCCATACAATCTGCCATGTCAGCAGCCAGCGCAAAATTCGGGAATGCGTATTTGTTTGCCACGTTGTCAGCTGGTAGTCTTTTGTGTGTGTGAGGGTCCAACTTCATTTTAATGCCTTAGTCACTTGGGCCCCATTGGACGGGGTCCCATAAGTTGGTAGGAACTTCTTCCGCTTCTGCTTCTTCTACTGCTCTGCTTCTTAGGGTTTAGGCCGCTTGGCTAGGATTTGAAGGTTGGCTCCATTCTTCAGTGACTTGACACGTCAGTAGTTTGTGACATCCCCCCTTCATGAAAGAAAGTAATCGCCCGCGATTACAGCATATTTACAAAACAATTCAAGTTAGCTCAAAAATTTCCGAGGGTCAATCTGAGGGACAATCAGTTGTCATTCCAAATCGGAGCTCTTGATTTTCTGGCTTGTTGGCTTTCGAGAAGAATCTCGTCTAATAAGGAGTCTCATTCCATATCAGAACTCTTGATATCCCAATTCGTTGACTTTCCAGAAGTATCTGATCCAATTAGGAATATTCAGTGGTTGGCACATCACAATGCAACACAAATGCTCATATATGCATGTTACAAAACACAACGAACAACGTCGCTGAGCACTTCCCCGAGACAAACGGTCTGCGTTATGAAGCTACTCAACGACTACCTCGTCACTCCCCCCACAAATAACTTAAAAAGGTCCGGGCCATGAGCTAAGGGGACTAGTACAACCAAATGCTCCCCAGACCGCAGCCTGCGTCGCTTGGAGGTTCAAGCATACAACCAAACACTCCCAAGACATCCCGACTGCGTTGTTCGGAGGTTTTCTAGCATACAACAAAACCCCCAAAAATCCTGTTTGCGTCGTTCCAAGCTTTTCAAGCATACATCGAAACGCTCCCCAGACATCCTGTCTGCGTCGTTCCGAGGTTCAAAGAATACCAAAATAGCATTTCTCACTACTCCACCCGGGAGTAAAATCACCAATCATTGAAACCAGTATTACAACCAGAGTCAAACATTTCAAATCGGCACCAAGACAGGTTTAAAACAGATACCATCTATTTCAAACAAATTCCAAACAAGATCACCCTAAACAAGTTCTCAAACAGATTCTCAAACAAAATTCAAACTTAAAAAGCAATCTGGACATCAGTCGAGCTCGAAAAGTTGAGTGGCTTTCCATCCTGAAACCTACACCAGAAATTAGGGTTAGGTTTCTTCCATAAGGCTGTAGCCGACCACAGCATGGTCCATCAGCTCTTGGACAGACAGTGTTCCTCTGGCGGCGATGGTAGTCCCAAGACATAGCAATCACAGTGGACCTCCAAGGTTATCAACAAGAGACACCTGCTGAGAGACGTCTAAAGACTGCAAGTTGTAATCTGCTAGGGTTTCCATGGCGATACCCCACTCTGCCAGAAGTTGCACTCCGAAGGAAGATGTCAAAAACCATATAACTTCGGGCAAAAATTTTCTCAAAAGCTTGCATGTCCTTGGAGTGTGCGGCTTGGTAGCTATAAACTTCCACCACTGCATGGCACTGCCTTTGAGAAAAACAGCAGCTTGAAACAAATCTTGGATCCTTCTCTTGCAAGTGATCTTTATGGCTTATGCTCTGTAAGACACGAGCGGTGAAGACTGGAGCGCGCCCGCGCCCGATGCGCGATATAGTAATGGTGGGAGTGGCTAATAAGTCCGGGGTCGGTACACAAAGATACTTCAAAACACAATTCCAGTAGACTTTGGAAGCGCCACCTTGCTCTGTCTGCTCTTTGGTAGGACCCGTATGCTTTCAGAAAAGCACATGCCCGAAGCTCTGATACCACTGTCACAAGAGGGGCACCACGTGCCAATGGAAAAGAACAGACTAAGCAGACTTTTAGGACTTCAATAACAATTGAACTGGAAAAGAGAGCACACACGCGACACGGAGTGGCGGAATTCCACCCCAGAGAGTATTGGCCCCAAAATGTTGGCGCCCCTTTCGGTATTTCTTTATATTACTTAACTCAGTACAATGCCGGTACTCGCGCTCTTTGACCTTCGTACTGAAGCATGCCAGAGAATGAGCCCTCTGCACATATTTAAAGGCCCTTGGCCCATGAAAAGCAGTTTACATGAAAAACCTTTAAACTCAAAAGCAATTGGCCCAAAAGTTGCCAGCGCAAAAGCTGAAATCCGTATAGCTCAACCACGTCAGCAGTCCGCGTAAAACGCGGAAATCCATACAACTCTACCACGTCAGCTGGCTAGCGCAAAATCCAAAATCCGTACAATCTGCCATGTCAACAGCCAGTGCAAAATTCGGGAGTCCGTACTATTTTGCCATGTCATCAGTTGGTTAGGCTGTCTTTTGTGTGTGTGAGGGTCCGTTTTTATTTTAATGCCTTTATGTCACTTGGGCCCCATCGGACAGGGTCCCATAAGTTGTTGGGAACTTTTTCCGCTTCCGCTTCTTCTATTGCTTCTACTTCTTAGGATTTAGGCCGCTCGGCTGGGATCTGAAGGTTGGCTTCGTTCTTCAGTGACTTGACACGTCAGCAGTTTGTGACAGATGGTCATTTGACCTCACGCACTATTGTGTAGTTAGGACAAATAAATTCCAAGGTTATTGCAAATAAATTATGTGGGTCTATCAAATAGATCTAAAACATATTTTTATTCTCCAGTAAGATAAATTGGAGAAGTAAACATGTTACAAAGAGTAAACGCATGTAGTTGCAAACTTGACTGGAAAGTCAAGGTGTGGTGTCGTAAGCTGCTCTTGCCCTTATCTCAGGAAACGAATATTACATAGCAGAACTTGGAAGCTCAAGAGGTCGAAGTGCGAGGGAACCAAGAGCTTACAATTGAGATACCAATCACGACAAGACCCAGATAGTTCAAAAGAATTTCAGTTGCCAGTCCAGATTATATGATAGTGCTTTGGCTTTGGTTGTTTGATGATGTGATTGCATGCCTTACAATCTGGGCCCTCCTGCACTATGTAGCTTTTTGAAAGAGTTATTGTACCTATGCTCATGTTTAGGGTACAGACTGGCTGCTAAAGATTGGAGCATCTCATCTCAAAAATGGGGGTCAAACCCCTTACCTAGGAGTTCTTTCCTGGCTTATATTCAGAGCTGTGGTTTGCAACAACCCCAACAAAAACTTTACCTTCTAGTACACAGTCAAGCTTATTTGGGCAGTCCTTATGTTATAACTTTCCCCTAAAGCTGCATGTACATTTACAAAGTTGTTTTTCTGTAATAAAGTGTCATGTGTAAAGTGGCAACGTAGCATTGCCTCCCTTTTTACCTCAAAACCCTTAAGAGTGTTTGTTGCCTCGTCTTTGACATTAGCCTACCGGTTAGACCAGCTAATTATTTTTTGCTTTACCTCCTTTACTTTTCTCATTTCCTCAAAGTTTTCTGTGTGATATCGATCTGCAGGCGCTCCGGAGCTATTTAAGTATTGGCTAGCAGTGCTTCAATTTACTAGAAACTAAATTCGTTTATGGCAGGTTCCAATATCTACCGCAATTATAAAAGAAAGCTTAAAGCTCCGATCGGTCGATGCTTCAATGGTAAATCTTTTCTGCGATTCTTGGTTTGATATGTCAACAAGCTTTACTCTGGATGTGTTGAACATTGATGAAGGTAGCCACTTTACACAAGACTGCTGGCAATTACACTTCTATTCGGAGGCTTGTATTGAAGGTGCATGCAATGGACCAATGGGGTGGGGACATCGTCAATTCTGAACCAGAGTTGCAGACATCTTATTCTGAAATGAAGCGTCAGATTGGTATGTCATAACTGCTTTGGCAGGCTCCTGCTTTGTCTGCTTCGGTACTTTTGGTTGGCATCTTTCATTAGTGCACTTATTATGGTATGGAGCTTTGCAAAAATTTGTACTTTTCGGCCTATCCTTAGAATATTGCTAACAAAAATGTGTGAGCATTTCGACTGCATTGGGGGGCTTTTATCTACTCAACAGTATGTTCCTCTTTAATTCATATGTGTGCGCGCGTGTGTTGTGTGTGTGTGTGTGTGTGTTGCGTGTGTCTTGGAGTAGGAATTATTACCTTGTAAGTGGCAGAAGGGCTAGATTGTTGGTAATACAGATCTCTTGTATGGAGCGTCTTTGCGAAGTGTCCAAAAAAAACCAAAGGTAACAGCTGATGGTTCATATCAGACAGTTCCGAAGATTCAAAATGATGTGCAGGTGGACAGGGAGCCAAAGCAGCAACCAACAGGTCCTAGGGCACATGAAAAAGAATATAAGGGTAAGCTAAGTCCATTGATAATTTGGTGGCAGGAACTTTCTGGCTCTCACTGCAAAGTGGACGGAGGAGGAGGACTTTGCAGATTCTACTCAATTGAAAGGATGAGATGGCTAGATAGTGATCTAGGTGCATCAAAAATTCTCCATTAGACGAGATGTCTAGATCGACTGTTTGCACCTAAGTGTTGAGTGTGAACCACGTGATTTGTAGAATGCATGCTCTGTGTAGTACTGTCTTGTGGGGATGATCAGTGGCTTCAGCAAGGGGAGACTCTCCCATTGAAAAAACAGGATATGTACAATGGGGGCTTAATCACGAGATGGGAGGAGGAAAGAGCCACACAGGTGGACGGTAATGCCATCTGGGTGCACCCTGGACCATGGTGAAGAAGGGCCTGGGCACCAGAGTCGCAAGAAAGCCTCTCGGCGCTCCCGCATGCGGTCGGAACTTCCCTGAGGTCTCTCAAACAGGCCCTTGAGAGTGTGGATCAGCTCCAGCCAAAAATCACTAACAATCTGTGCTGGTTGAACAGGGTGAGCCTCAAAGATGCGGAAGCAGCGGGCCCGCCAAATGAACCACATTGTCAGGCCACAAATGAGCGCCCAACACACCTCTCTTTCACTGCACCACTATCGGGGGGTAAGCTCCGTTGCAAGCTGAAGTGTAGGTCGACCCCCCTGGATCACTATCATCCTGCTGGTGGAAGCCAACTCAAACTGGAGCGCAGGTCTCATAAGAGTGGACCAAGTTGCAGCACCCAAGTGTATTGTTGAGCTGTGGAAAGAGCTGGCATCAGCCGAAGAACCCGAAGCCAAACCTGCTGTGCCATGGCGCAGTCCCACAGACTGTCGCTGACTCTCCAAAAGATGACCACAAGTTGCACAGGTTGCCAAAAAGCCATTGTGTACTAGCCAGCTTCCAACTGCTGTAGCTTTGTGTGCAACAAGCCACTGGAACAAAGTGGCTCTCCTCGGTGGTCTGGAGTCCCACAACCGCTCTCAAAAACCTGATAGAAACTCAGCAGTGGGACCCTCCTCCTGCCAATGAAGTGCTGCCAGTATGTCTCCGCGAGTATGTGACGTCCCAGTTGAGCAGTGTACTGAAAGAAAGGGATCCCAGGGTTGTCGGCTGAAGAGAAGGGGTCTCTCCAAAACCACTCTCCAAGGTCCCACTTTGGGACTGCACTAGTGCCAGAGGGCAGCTCTCCCAAGCCCAAATCCTCTAGTGGCCCGTCTCAAGATCTGCTAGGTTAGGATGTGTGACACAGGTCCTCCCAGAGACGCCCACTACTCATATCCTCTGATAACGACACTTTGCAACGTGTGGAGAGACTGTGTAGTCGACCCTCGCCGTGGATCTCAAAGAACATGGGGTAATACTAACTCCGAGCAAGCGCGAACTGCGATGAAGACCTCCAGTCACGTGAAGGCCCCCATCCATCAGGGAGCTGCTGTCTCTAGAGGGGTGAGCCACTCAGCTGGTAAAGCCTCTGTAATGTCCTGGCACATGCACCCCGCTCATGCCTTGTAACTGGATGCTTTGTACCTCCTCTTGCAAACGTGAAATCTGAAGCCAGTCGTCGAGAGTGCGGGCTGGGCCCTCTACCATGGGACCCCAAGAACATGAGGCCTACTACCAACCAAGTGGCCTCTCTGAGTGCTAGCCATGGGGTTCCAAACAAGGGGTTGTCTCAAGCACTCTTCCGTGCAAGTGGCTGGTGCTGCTCCATGCCACTCCGTAGCTGCTTTCAAGAGCGAAGCAGGCTCGCAACAAATCGATCCCCCAACCTCTTGCTCAGACCAACTCTGCACATCTATGGAAGGGCTCCAAGGGCCTTCTGCATGAGGCACTTGAGCTCGAAGCCGCTGAAGCAACAACTCCTTCTAGGGCTCCTCCCCTGGAAGCAATCCTGTGACAACAAACTTCCCAAGAAGGGCTCTGATGTGCTGTGTTGGGTTGATGATCCCCAGCCCCCCCTGAGAACACAGTAGGGTGATGACCTGCCAGGCTACTTTGGCCCGAGCTGACTGGGTGTTGCGCCCTGACCAAAGAAAGTTCTTGATCAGCCTGAAAGTTCTTGATCAGCCTCTTTAGCTGGCTGATACAGGAGCTTGAGGAGAAATTCCAACACGAGTGCCGAACTCCAATTCAGCATCTTCCTCCTAATGGACAGGAAGAGAGGAGCAGTCTGCTGCTCAGGGGACAAGTCCAGGCCAACCTGACAACCCAAGTAACAAACTGCAGTCCTCGGGGGAATCCATCAAAAACCCTTACCTGGCGACCAATTAGGCGTAGGAGCACTGCCAACCCAGAGAGTTGTTGTCTTCCTCTAGTTGATCAGTGCATCTTATGCACAACAGAACACCTCAAGAGCCTGCTCGCACGTGTGCAGGTTGGCCTCTTGGCCCTCCAAGTACAAGGCTGAGTCGTTGGCAAACTCCGCGTCAAGAAGCTCATCTGCCCTAATAGGGAGCTAAAGGCATGCAAGTCAAAAATCTGCTCATCACCTCAACATAGCAAAGTTACACAGAACGGGGATGGGGAACGGGAACGGGGGCCTCCAGAACGTTTCCGGAAAAGAGGGAAGGGGGGGGGGGGGGGGGGAATGGAAAAGCAAGCCGCTCGGATACCGAGCGGGCTTATCGATATCACCTTGGCCGTCATCTCTGGAGATTCGAACTCTATCTGATAATACCTTCTCCTGAGGATCTGGACATCGGTGATCTTGCCCACATCGGAGAGGAGTTTAGTCTGAAGTAAATCCCGAACCTAACCTCGGCTGGGTCGAGTGCCAATAATCTTGCAGATAACCGAGGAGGCTTCCACCTCTGCCCATCAAGCTCGCTTGCACTTTTGGCGAAAGAGCAAGTCGAAGGATCGGCTGCGCAGGGTCGAGCGAGGGGGCTTTTGAGGAGTCCCTTTGTGGTGGAGCAGGGGCCGCCATTCTGTGTCTGCTGCTATCAAGGAGGGGGCGAATGAGTCGAATCCGTTGCCAATAGGATGCAAACAGCCCACAACAACAGGGGCAGGTGAGCAGGTGGGAAAGGGGGCTGGCGGGTTGCTGCGGGCAGGGCGAGGTGGGAGAGGGGAGCTGGCGGGCTGTTGAGGGCAGCGCGAGGTGGGAGAGGGGGGGTGGCGGGCCGATGATAGTAGTGCAAGGAGGGGGGAGGGGGCTGGCGGGCAGATGAAGCGGGCGATGACGAGCAGGGAGTCAGCAGCAGCAAGCGCTAGAGTGCCAGCTTTTAGGTAAGTGATTTTAGAACCTGATGCTTTTGATTGGCTTTGCTCTTAGACCCCATGCATCTTTAAAGGAGTGTCCAAGGCCTCATTCTCAGACACTGAAGCCGTGAGAGCTTGTACAAAGAAGGACCCTCAGGAGTTGTATTGTGGAATTGAGCAATAAAGAAGGAAATACCAAAAGAGGCGCAAGACTTTGGGGCCAATGCATCTAGAAGCGGAACTTTGCCGCTTCGTGTCAACTCTCTCTCTCTCTCTCTCTCTCTCTTCAAGTTTAGTTTGTTGTAGTTTCTGTTCGTTTCTTGCTATCGATTTCTCGCTTGAGTGTCCGAGCCTATTACACCTTCCCTTGGCTTTTGTGGTGGACGATGATCGGATTCCTTATGCCTCTCTTGTAGTATGGCTATGCCATAGATTTGCATCCTCTCTTGCGATATGCTCAATAGGCATCCCATTTATACCAGACATACCTTCCGAGCCATAGAACATAGAGATCTCCACTAAGGACCCCTGAACCTGGTGAATGGCCCAGTGCACAGCCGCATCCATAAGCATATTCATCAACAGTGAATCACATACCTATTTTAATAGCTTTTCCATAGCCATAGTCTGTAGACTGTTCCTCTTTGCTTTGCACAATTGGCAGCACTCGCTTTTCAATGAACGGATCTTCTTCTTGCATTAACTTCTCATTGCACTCTACACGAGCAGTAGCTTCAACCACTTCCTCTTCCAAGAAAACAGAGCCACATGGCTCCACCAACTCCTCTTGCAAGCCATCTTCTTCAACCTGTTCTTCTTTCATAACCATAGTCCCTTGACTTTTGTGAGCTTCTATAGGAGATTTTCATATTAGTCAGATACATAGCACTGGACATTGTGGTTTTCACTACATCACATGAGGTGGACAAAGCTTTAAGGAGTTGTGTAGGCTTATCACAAATCAGATAACTACATTTCACTTTGTGATTAGCATATCTTTATCCCTAGATACATTTTGTGGTTTTTTTTATAGGCTTATCTCATTGTTAAGAAAAGGGTTATAAGCCCCACTTTGTGTGTGTGTGTGTGAGAGAGAGAGAGAGAGAGAGAGAGAGAGAGAGAGAGAGAGAGAGAGAGAGAGAGAATTATCGTCCATGGAGGTCAGATATGATCTATAGGACTGAAACACAAAACTACTATTACAATGCTTGCTTTCAAATAAAGCGTGGATACATATTAGTTAAGAAGTGAGGGTCCATCAAGAGGATAATGAAAAAGAAAAAGGAGGATGAAACCTAAGAAGGCTCAGGTGAGGGTGGGGGCAGTTTGGGACTTTGAAACTCCTGGATGACGGCTTTTCCACTTCGATAGACTGCCCATTTACTTTGTTTGCGAGCTTCGCGCATCTTCTTGAGTTCACTTGCTTTGGTCTTGAGTTGGCTTGGGGTCAATTCTTCGACGACCCATAGCTTTGTTCCCTTTAGGAGATGAGACTGGCATAGTAGCTTCCGCCGTTCTCTGTCCTTGAGAGTAAGGATACAATGCTGGGGTGGCACCTTTCTATGTGTGTCGTTGATCCACAAGATGGTTTCTGGCTTGATATTTACTGGCTGGAGATTGTCATTGAGCTTGGTGATTGCGTCTTCAAGAGTGTTCCTCTGTGTACCATGGTGAGGGAAGTCCTCCAATCCGAACCTTGAGGCCAACAGATTCTTGTAGCCGATTTTCTTGTAATGCTGCTTGAACTTCGTTGACGATCTCTTTACGTGTTACTTCGTGGACTTCTTTCGGGTCTGCTTTGACAGTTTCGGCAAAAGCATTTTCGACCTCATGTGCTTTCACAAGCAGAGCTTGGCTCTCTACTTCCTTCGTTTCCTCAAGCTTGCACAAACGTTGCTTGAGCTGTGCATTCTCTTCGATGAGCTCTTGAATTTGGGCTTCAAGGTTTGTGATTCTCGCATCTTGGCGAGCAAAAGGATCCTTCTTCGGTGCCGCTGCCACCGCAAGAAAGGACTTATGGGTGCGTGAGATCAGCGTGGTGAACATCTTACCACGAAGGGGAGAACACACCCTTGCTTTTTTTAGGGTTATGAAGGGGAGAACACACCCTTAATTTTTCTAGGGTTATGAAGGGGTCGAGCAAGGCGAGTTTCCTGTGCAGAGGTTGTCGTGCAGGCTACGGCATGCTGCCAACACACGGAGCAGGCAGGGGCTGTCGCGCAGGCTACGGTATGGAGATGGGGCTGGTGCGAGCAGGCTATGACAGAGAGGGGTGCAGGCTACGGACACACCCAACAGGCAGGGGTTGTTGCGCAGGCTATGGCATAGAGAGATGAGGCGAGATTGAGGCTAAATGCCTTCCCACAGGGCAACCTCTCGCCCAGGGAAAGGCGGCGAGCAAGGTTACTACAGAGACAGAGCTAGGTTGAGAGAGAGAGAGAGAGAGAGAGAGAGAGAGAGAGAGAGAGAGAGAGAGAGAGAGAGAAAGAGAGAGAGAGAGAGAGAGAGAGAGAAATGAAATGAAATGAAATGTTATATTAATGTCTTCAAAAGGCCAAAGTGACCTATGAGACCAGAAAGTTACAATGCGGTGTATCTAATACAAAGTCAGATTAACAAAATAAATTAATCTAGGATAACAAAATATAAATACTGCGGAAACCTAAACTAAGCTGACAGGTGTGAAAGGTGAAAGGCGTGAAATGTGTGAACTAAGCAGTACAATGTGTATACAATATGGGAGGGAAGTGGAGATCCATCTTCATAGAGATCCATCTTCATCTGCACTCTGGACGACGAAAAAGTATGGCTCGAATCCTTTGCTGAAGCCTCCTTCGAAACTGTGTAGCTCCTCTTCTCCAACGGAGTCGTCTAGATCTCCCTAGCTCCAATGCTCGGTCTATGAGAATGCCAGTAGTGCGGGCAGACCTCTCCACTGTTGGTTGCTCCTCTGTTTGTTCTTTTGGGTGTACAATATCTAGTGTAAAGAAATCTGTGATCTGTCTCTGGGGTTGTCTCTCTTTAGCTCTCCTCAGTAAAGTTTCTCTATGCCTGTGTAACTCAAGTAGATATAGCCCAAGACATCTCTGGTCCTCATAACTCATGACCCTAGATAGAGGCCCAAAACCTTCTCTGAATAGACAATGAAAACGGCCTCGTATCTCATAGTACACTGTGCAATGACATATGTAATGTACCTTTGTCTCTGGCTCTAGATGGCGTAAGCGGCATATCCTGCTATCTCTTGGTGTCCCTTTGAATCTGCTAGTCTCAATCTCGAGCTGATGTGAGGACGTGCGTATCTGGCCAATGGCACAACGCAAACCATGAGAAAGATGCGTGTCCATATAGCTAGGTCGAATTGCAAACCCATCCCCCGTGAGGTGGAGAAGATGTTCTCTGTAGAAAGCCATCTTTGTGCCCAACTCTTGTATCGGCTCTATCCATGTCCTCCTCGTGTACAGCTGGATCAGATCTTGACGAATGAGTCTATTAATCTCTACCCGTGTCAGAGACCTCAAGGGTGCCTGTAGAGAGTATTGAAAAGGAGGCAACCTGTCCATGGTGAAACCATGTGTCTGAAACCATGATGCCATCTGTGCATACCAGCATGATGTATCCCCATTAAGAGCTAATTGTCTGGAGGACTCTAGAGCCACCTTGGCATATCTGTCTCTGGTAGTATCCCACAGACTGTGTACAAAGGAGACTGATCTAGTAAGCGCCTCAATCTTCATAGGGGGGGCAGCTAATTCCGCTCGAATGATATCATGCGGTGCGGAAGCCTTGGCTCTAATTAGCCGAGAGATCATAGATACCAGGGGCTTCTCCATACGCCTCCAACCATCCTGGCGTACAGAAGGTCCCCAAACCTGCACCCCATATAACATAGTAGAGGCAACCAAAGTATCAAAGAGCCATAACTTTGTCCTAGGTTCTTGGAATTGAACCTGCGAACACATCCTCTCCATTCCTCCCAGAGCCGCACCAGCTCTAGTTAGTCTAGTCTCTGCTGCTCTTCTCAAAGAAAATCTCGGCCCAGTAAAGACTACCCCCAGGTAAGTGTATGCATCTGTATACTCCACAATCTCCTGACCATATTTGAAAGTAGGTATTGATCTCCTGACCCATTGCGGCGTGGTGTTAAACACCATAACCTTGGTTTTACCTAGGTTTACACACAATCCACTATCCTCTGCAAAACTGCGTAGTGCATCCAAATGTCGTTGCATACCTTCTGGTGAGTCAGATATCAGCGCAATATCATCAGCATATAGCAACAATGGGATCCACGTCCCTGCCAGTTGGGCACCCCTGCCACCCTCTCTGTCAATGTAATCAGATACCTCATCAACATACATACCAAATAGAGTAGGAGACAATGGGTAGCCCTGTTTCACTCCAATAGTAGAGTGAACTAAATCAGATGCCCCTTCCGGAGTGCGTACCTGTCCCATCACTGATCTGTACAGAGCCATAATCCCCCAAATCACCCGCACCCCCATTTCTTGTAGTCTGCGCATCAATCGAGCTCTTGGTACCATGTCAAATGCTTTGCGAAAATCCACAACGCTACAATAGATCTGTCTCCCATGTGCTGTGCCCTCCTCAATGATGGCCCTGAGTGTCAGAATATGATCAAGAGTGGAGAAACCCCTCCTGAAGCCGGCCTGACCCTTTGCTCGTACCCCCTCGCCCTCTGCCCAATTACTCAAGTGTTGCTCCAGAATAGATGCATACAACCGTGCCAATGTGTGTCCAACCATAATAGTGCGGTAGTTCCCAGGCTCTGTAGGGTCACCCGTCTTGAAGATGGGCACAATATTAGACAACATCCAAGTCTCAGGTAATCCCTCACACATGGCACGATTGAACAACACTGCGAGAACCTCCATCAGCATATCCCTGGCATGTATAAAGTGCTCCCCGTCATGATCATATGCCTTCCCTGTCCTCATCCTGTCGATGGCCCTTTGTACCATCTCAGGTGTAAAGAAAGTGCTCGTAGCTGGGCAAGGCTTGGTAGGGTCTGGAAGGGGTTCCTGTCCAGGAACCCTATATAATGATGTCGCATATTGGCCCCACACATCAGGTGAAGTAATCACTGGGGGAGGGGAGTGCTCATGGAAGAGTCGCGATGCCTCTCCTGAGTCCCTACTCAAGAACATCTGATATAAGTCTCGCTCCATCTGAGCGAGGTAACCTTGCTTCTTCCGTCGCACAAGGCATCGGAAAGCAATCCGAGACTGTCTGTAAGTGATGACTCCTAAAAGAAGATCCCTCTGAAGCTGGGCTCTCATCTCTCTGCATTCCTCATCATACCAACTATTCTGGGGCATGCTCCCAGAATGTCATCTCTTGCCCGGCTGAGAGTGTGGGTATGCCAGTGATGCAGCCCCATGCAATGTCTCAGTCAGTAGAGTGGTGCACTCCTCCATTGAGAGGCCTGTACCATTTGTGCCAGCTGTGCCTTCCAATAGACGGTCGCAGATCTCCTCTGTATAAACAAAATTAGTCTCTGGTGTAAATGTATAGCAGGTGTGTGACCTGCCTCCTGATGTCTGGGTTATACTATACTGAATTTTAACAGACAGTGTCAAGAGAGCATGATCTACTGCTATGCCCACTGGCTTGGCTCCCACTGTGAAATCCTGAATGCAGGGGACAAAGCTCGGTTGTGTCATAACATAATCCAGTGTACTGGCCCCATGTCTGTGTGGAAAGCATGTGAAACCGGCTGCTCTAGGAAATCGTTGTAAGCCATTAAGTATGGCTAATCCATGTGTAGTCGTCATTTCCATGAGGTATCTCCTATACTCCGTCTGCTCTCTGTCATCTGAGCATCTGTCAAGTCCCAACTCACCCACATCCAGCTCTCTAAGCATCTCATCTGAAGTGTCGTAGAAGATTGTCTGCGAGTTGCCCGTTCGGGCATTGAAGTCCCCTAGGAGAATGATTTCACCATCCCTAGAAAACTCCCATATGTCATCATCTAGTATAGAGAAAGGCGACTGCCCTCTGGATGCAGCATACACTGATGTACCGGGAGGAAAGTAACATATGGCAATATATAGGAATCGACCTGTGTGAGCTCTCAGTCTCACCCACATATATCTAGCATGATCATCTCTTCGTACAATATGCAGTAATGGTTGTAGTTCCTCTCTGAATAGCACTGCTACTCCTCCTGAACCTCTACTCCCATGTTCAGATCTCGCATTTGTTCTGTGAGCTGTCTCCCATCTATATCCCAACACATGTGGCATCACCTGTCCAGGGGCTTGATGAGTCTCTGAGAAGAATACAATATCCTTGTCTTTGAAACTGTCCTCAAATGCACCCACGTCCAACCTCATAGACCCATTACAATTCCAGGTAGCCATCTTCAATGTGGTCCCATGGGTCTCGCACCGTCATGCAGTGCGCCGCTCTAAAATCACCACCCGTCCATCTCTGTAGAAGGCTATCTTTCCCTTCTCCCTTGCCGCTGTAATCTCTGGCATTACCTCTCTCATATGTGCGAGATGTGAGAGAGTCAGATCATCACCGAGGAAAATACCTGTCTTTTTGAGAGTAGGCCTCTTCCTCAAGAATTCCTTCTTATCTTCCAACGAGGGGAAGCGTAGTATGAGAGCTCTCCCCTTTGAAGACTCTCCCGTGCCATCACTTTTCTTACCTACCCTCCATGCCTTTGTGTGCAAAGGCTTCTCCATCCCCATCATTGATGTAAGGCTTGTGACCTCTTTCTCCACATTGTTTATGTCCTTGAGAGTGGTCACTCTCACATGCAGTGCTCGCATCTGCCTTCTTTGTTCCTCTTCGAGGGTCATGTTGATAAGCGTCGGTGTACAAGGAGTTTCTTGACCTTTCCCTTTCTTGGCGACCTCAATCCATTTTTCGGCCTCGTCTGCCTTTTTCTGTGTCCTTGTTATCATCTCCGCCCATGAAGATGTCTTTGCCACACTCAGTTTCTCTTCCTCTGTGATCATCCTTACGTTTTCCTTGATTTCATCTATTACCGAGAGCTGAAATTCGCCCTCCTCTAACCCACTGCTTACTCTATCAGCAAGCTCCTGTTTAAGGGCTGAGACTTCATTTTTAAGTGTCCGTATCTCGCCGTTTGGGTTCTCCTGTTTGAGGGCTGAGACTTCTTCTTTGAGTGTCTGTATTTCTACGTTAAGGCTCTCTTTCTCCTTCTTCCATTGTGCGCCTTTATTGAAGACCATCTGAAGGAGGTTGGCCTTCTCCTTCCACCATCCTTCCATCTCTGTTTTCCACTCTTTCATTTCCCTCTCCATCTGCGCCATCCGCTTGTTCGTGAGCATGAAGGTTGCCTTTGCTCGCGACTTGCAAGCAGGTGAGACATTGACGGCTTCCGTGTCCTGTGCAGGGTCCTTTGCGTCTCCTGTACTTGCTGCATGGTGA
Organism: Adiantum capillus-veneris; assembly: GCF_014529385.1. Classification (NCBI taxonomy): domain Eukaryota; kingdom Viridiplantae; phylum Streptophyta; class Polypodiopsida; order Polypodiales; family Pteridaceae; genus Adiantum; species Adiantum capillus-veneris. The sequence continues at coordinate 43,913,776 of NC_140936.1, read as the reverse complement.
AGAGCCAATCCTTCCTCGACCTCCTCTCAAGTATCTTCACCTGGAAACCTCACACTTGGTGTTGCTTGACTAATTTCATGATCAATGGTCGATCCTTCTGGAAATGGCAACCCAAGAGAATTTCCTAGCCTACATAAGACCTCTGGATCATCCATATACCTCAATCCTGTAGCAGGTCCCTCTCTTTCCATCTCCTCTACAATGGCCCTCAGACTTGGACTGCTTTGTACTTGTTCCCACTGTGCTTCTACCAGCTCTGTCTGGCTTGAAGTTCTCAGATTCTGCATGATAGCGTCGCCTGGAACGAAACCGGAAACTGCTCCCGGTAGCGATGTCTCTATGATCATTGAATTTGTTTCAAATCAAAAACAAAATCAAAGTGTCAGAATTGTGGCTCATCCACCTCATGTTGCAAGTGATTGGCTCAGAGGTCTCCTTTGCAGGATTTTGAAAATTCAAAAATTCAAAAATTCAATTCAAAAATTCGGAAAATTCGAAAAATGCCTAGATTTTGAAATCTGCCAGGTGTATGTACCTGTGGGCTGAAGGGGGTGGGGGTGGGGGTGGGGGTGCTGTATGTACCTGCGGCGGGCGTGCGTGTCACAGCAGCGCCTCACGCTGACTGAGTAGATCGCGTTGCAGGTGTTGAAGCACCTCACGCTGGCATAGCAGGTCGCGCTGCAGGGCTGAAGCACCTCACGCTGAAGCAGGTCGCTCCGCAGGTCCTCACGCTGGCAGAGCAAGTCGTGTGAGAGAGAGAGAGAGAGAGAGAGAGAGAGAGAGAGAGAGAGAGAGAGAGAGAGAGAGAGAGAGAGAGAGAGAGAGAGAGAGAGAAATGAAATGAAATGTTATATTAACGTCTTCAAAAGGCCAAAGTGACCTATGAGACCAGAAAGTTACAATGCGGTCGATCTGATACAAAGTCAGAGTAACAAGATGACAAAATGACAAACTGAAATACTATGGAATCATGAATTGCTAGGTGTGAACTAAGCAGCTAAACAGCTAGCCGGGATAGCTAGATCATAGGAGATCCAACATCGGTCGCTGGCGGATCTTATCAATCTCCTCCATGGTAAGTAGTCTGACCGGGCGTCGTGCATGTCGATCCAAAGTGATCCGAATCCTCTGATGCAGCCTCCGTCGATGCTGTGTAGTCCTTCGCAGTCGTGGGCGTCTCGATCTCCCCAGCTTAGGCGCTCGGTCGATCAGTGTGCCTCTGGTGTGAGGCGACGAGCTCTGCTGTGGTGGTAACTCCTCCGGGTGTCCAGTGGCAGCTCTAAAGAAGTCTGTGATCTGTCTCTGAGACTGGCTGGCCTCTCCTCTCAGCAGGCTCTCTCTGTGTCTGCGCAGCTGGAGCAAAAACAAACCCAGGCATCTCTGATCCTCGTACCGTATGACTCTAGAGAATGGTCCAAAGCCCTCTTTAAACAAGCAATGGAAGCGGCCTCGTATCTCGTAGTAGACGGGGCAGTGGCATGTGTAGTGCAACTTTGTCTCAGGCTCGATGTCACACAGGGGGCATGTCCTGGCCTCTGCTGGTACTTCGTTGTATCTCCCAGTCTCAATCTGCAGCTGGTGTGAGGATGTGCGTATCTGGCCAATAGCACATTGTATCCAATGAGACAAGTGGGTGTCCATGTATCTGGGCCTCGTCACAAAACCATCCTCCGTATGCTGGAGGAGATGCTCTCTGTAGAAAGCCATCTTCGTGCCCAGCTCCTGTGCCGACTGTATCCATGTCCTCTTGGTGTCTAGCCGAGTCAAGTCCTGGCGAATGAGCCAGGTGAGATCTCGGACTGTGTAAGAGTCAGAGAGGGCACATCCAGCGAGTAGTGGAAGGGAGGCAATCTGTCTATGCTGAACCCATGCGCCTAAAACCATGATGCCATCTCCCCATACATGCCATCTCTCCATACATGCATGCTGTGTCTCCCTGCATGGCTAACTGTCGAGAGGACTCAAGTGCAAGGCGTGCATATCTGTCTCTAGGAAGTTCCCACATGCGGTGTATGAAGGAGACAGATCTGGTGACCGCCTCAACCACTAGTGGGGGGGCAGCTAGCTCTGCTCGTACAATAGCACGTGGTACTGAAGCCTTGGCATGAGCCGCGAGATCATAGAGACCAGAGGCTTCTCCATGTTCCCCCATCCATCACTGCGGCCTGTCCTTCCGTGATGATCCAATGGAGGTCCCCAAATCTCAACTCCATAAAGCAATGCAGAAGCCACCAAAGTGTCAAAGAGCCAGAGCTTCATCTGAGGCTCCTGAAACTGAACCTGTGAACACATCCTTTCCAATCTACCCAATGTTGCATGGGCTCTGGTCAATCTAGTCTCTGCTGCCCTCCTCAATGAAAATGCCGGCCCACTAAAAACCACTCCAAGGTAAGTGTAAGCATCTGTATACTCCACCTTCTCCTGGCCGTATGTGAATGTTGGCGCTGACCTCCTGATCCCACTGTGGGGTGGTATCAAATACCATGACCTTGGTTTTACCAAGGTTGACGGACAAACCACTTTCCAGGGCAAACCTATGCAGAGCATCCAAGTGACGTTGCATCCCCTCCGGAGAGTCGGAGATCAACACAATATCATCAGCATATAACAATAGTGGAATCCATGTCCCTGCCAGCTGTGCACCTCTATCACCATCTCTCTCAATGTAGTCAGAAACCTCATCCACATACATACCAAATAGAGTAGGAGAGAGCTGGCAGCCCTGCTTCACCCCAATAGTGGAGTAAACCGGTGTGGATAGACCCTCTGGGGTGCGTACGTGCCCTACTACTGACCTGTATAATGCCATGACCCCCCAAATGAGCTCTGTGGGTACTCCCATCTGCTGTAATCTGCGCATCAATCTAGCTCTGGGCACTGTGTCAAATGCTTTGCGGAAATCCACAAAGCTACAATAGATCCGTCTCCCACGCGATCTGCCCTCCTCAATGATGGCTCTGAGTGTCAAGATATGGTCAAGGGTAGAAAAACCCCTCCTGAAACCTGCCTGGCCGGCTGCGCGTATCCCCTCCCTCTCTGCCCATCTACTCAGCTGCTGCTCAAGAATAGATGCATACAACCGTGCCAATGTGTGTCCAATCATGATAGTGCGATAATTCCCAGGCTCCATAGGGTCTCCCGACTTGAAGATAGGTACAATAGTAGATAGGCTCCAAGTATCAGGCAAGCCCTCACACATGGCACGGTTAAACATAACTGCTAGAAGCTCTGCTAGTAAATCTCTGGCATGCGTGAAATGTTCGGCCACTAAGCCATCATGATCATATGCTCTCCCAGTCCTCATCCTGTCAATGGCCTTCCTCACCATCTCAGCGGTGAAAAAAGCACATGTGTGTGGGCATGGATAGGGGGGGTCGGGAAGGGGGGGCTGCTCAGGAACTGTGTACAGAGATGATGCATACTGGCCCGAGGCCTCTGTAGAAGTGATGGCAGGGGGGGGGGGGGGGGGGGGGGGGGGGGGGGAGTGCTCATGAAGGAGCCGCCATGCCTCACGTGAGTCCTGACTCAAGAATAGCTGGTATAGATCCTCCTCTATGCGAGCCAAAAATGTCCTCTTCTTCCGCCGCACTAGGCGTCGGAAGTCAATCTGTGACTGTCTGTGAGTGATGTCCCCCAAAAGCACCTCCCTCTGAAGTCTAGCTCTAGTGTCCCGGCATTCCTCATCATACCAACTGTTGTGGGGCATGCTCCCCGAACGGCGTCTCTGCTCAGGCTTGGTATGTGGGTATGCCTCTGTTGCTGCATCATGTAGTGTCTGTGTCAGTATAGTAGTAAGCTCCTCCAGAGGTCGCCTTGGCTCCTCTGTGCACATGCGTCTGTAGATCCCATCTATGTATATAGAGTCCGTCTCCCGCGTGAGGTGTAGCGAGTAGGGACTGCTGCTTGTAGCCTGTGTGCTACACTGAACTGAAAAGAGATGGTCAACGACACAAGAGCATGGTCCACTGCCACACCAACAGGTCTGGGTCCAACCCTGAGATCCTGGATACTAGAGATGAGGCTCGGCTGTGCCATGACATAATCCACTGTGCTGGCTCCATGTCTGTGTGGAAAGCATGTAAAACCCCCCGCAACAGGAAATCTCTGTAGGCCATTCAAGATGGCCAATCCATGTGTAGTCCCCATGTCTATCAAGTGTCCTCCATACTCAGTGTGTTCTCCATCCTGTGATAGTCTGGATAGGCCCGTCTCTGCAACATCCAACTCTCTCAGCATCTCCTCTGAAGTATCATAAAATACTGTCTGATGATGGGCAGTCCTAGCATTGAAATCCCCTAGAATGATGATGTCACCATCTCTAGAGAACTCCCATATGTCATCATCCAAAATAGAGAAGGGGGACTGTCCTCTGGGTGGTGCATAAACTGACGTACTCGGGGGAAAGTAGCAATTAGCAATGTAGAGATATCTGCCTGTCTCTGCTCTCAATCTCACCCACATGTACCTAGCTTGCTCATCCCTGGGGGCTATATGTATCAATGGCTGCAACTCCTCCTTGAATAACACTACCACTCCTCCTGAGCCCCGCCCTCTGTGCTTTGATCGTGTCTCCTTTCTACAGGCTGTCTCCCATCTATATCCACTAATGTGAGGCATAGATTGCCCCAGGGCCTGATGTGTCTCAGAGTAGAAGACGATGTCTCTTCCCGTAAAACTATCCTCAAAAGCACCCTCATCAAGGCGCATAGATCCATTACAATTCCAGGTGGCAACTTTGAGTGTGGTCCCAATGGAGAGAGAGAGAAATGAAATGAAATGAAATGTTATATTAACGTCTTCAAAAGGCGAGGATGACCTATGAGACCAAACTGATACAAAAGTGGTGAATCTGTTACAATGTCTGGGTACCTTAGTACTAAAGTACTAAGTGTGAAAGTGTGAAAATAAATGTGAAAACTAAATACAAAGTATTAAATAAACTTCTTAGGAGCATTCTGGGTGTCTGGCTAGAATGCTTCTAATCCTTTGTTGTAGTCTCCTCCGGTGAAGTGTGCTTCTGCATCTCGGTCGTGGTCATCTTGATTTCCTAAGCTCAATCGCCCTGTCAATGAGGGTGCCTTTGGTATGAATGTGGGTACTCCTTTGTGCTCGCTGCTGACCTCTTGCTTCTCCTTCCATTCCTGCTTCTCTCGATCCGAAGAAATCTGTGATCTGCCTCTGAGGCTGTAGTGCTCTTTGTCTTCTCATTAGATTATCCCTGTGCCGATGTAGTTCCAGTAGGTACAGGCCTAGGCATCTTTGATCCTGGTATTGCATGACTCTATCTAGAGCTCCAAAGCCTTCTTTAAATAGGCAATGGAAACGCCCACGTATCTCATAGTATACGGTGCAATGGCATATGTAGTGTAATTCTGTCTCCGGCTCCATTCTGCATAACTGCAAATTCTGCTCTCAGGTGGGATTCCCCTAAATCTGCCAAATTCAATTTCCAGCTGGTGTGAGGATGTACGAATCTGACCAATAGCACATCTCAAACCATGAGACAGGTGGGTATCCATGTAGCTCGGGCGAATCACAAAACCATCTTCAGATAGCTGTAGGAAGTTTTCTTTATAGTCGGCCATCTTCGTGCTCAATTCTTGTGTAGGGTCTACCCATGTCCTCTTAGTGTCCAGCTGTATAAGATCCTGGCGGATGATTTTATTAATCTCCGTTCGTGTGATTGCCAGTGATGGAGCCTCAAGAGAGTATTGGAAGGGGGGTAATCTTTCCATACTGAACCCGTGTCTCTGAAACCACGAGGACAGTTGCGCATACCAGCATGATGTATCTCCTTTCATTGCTAATTGTCGAGAGGATTCGAGGGCCAATCTAGTATATCGGCAATTATTTGTATTCCACAAACCATGTATAAAGGACATTGATCTGGTAAGAGCTTCAATTTCTATCGGAGGGGCAGCTAGTTCTGCTCGGGTAATCGCGTGTGGTACGGAGGCCTTGGCTCTAATCATTCGGGAAATCATAGATACCAAAGGTCTCTCCATTGACTTCCAATGATCCACAGATGGTCCCCAAATCTGGACCCCATAAAGCATAGCCGAAGCCACCACAGTATCAAAGAGCCAAAGTTTCGTTCGTGGTTCCTGAAACTGCACTTGTGAACACATCCTCTCCAACCCTCCCAAGGCCGCAAAGGCTCTGGACAATCTAGCATCTGCTGCTTTCTTAAGAGTAAACTTCGGTCCTGTAAATACCACACCAAGGTATGTGTATGCATCTGTGTACTCTACTGTATCCTGGCCATATGCAAATGTAGGTGCTGATCTCCTAACCCACTGCGGTGTGGTATTAAACACCATAACTTTGGTTTTACCCAAATTTACCGACAGTCCGCTATCCTCCGCAAATTTATGTAATGCATCTAACTACCTCTGCATTTCATCTGGTGATTCTGCTATCAATACAATATCATCTGCATACAACAACAAAGGGATCCATGACCCTGCAAGTTGAGCACCTCTGTCACCCTCTCTATCAATGTAATCTGATACCTCATCTATATTCATACCAAATAAAGTAGGGGACAGTGTGCATGCCTGCTTTACTCCAACGGTGGAATGAACAATGTCGGAATCCCCTTCTGGAGTACGTACATAACCAGTTACTGACCCGTATAAGGTCAGGATCCCCCAGATAATCTCTTTGGGGACCCCTAACTCTTGCATTCTGCGCATCAATCTGGCCCTTGGTACTGTATCAAAAGCTTTCCGAAAATCCACAAAGCAACAATACATCCTTTTCCCGCTTGCTCTTCCTTCCTCAATAATGGCTCTGAGCGTAAGAATATGATCTAAAGTGGAATAACCCCTCCTGAATCCAGCTTGTCCTGTTGCCCTTATGCTTTCATTCTCTGCCCATCTACTCAATTTCTGTTCCAGAATGGATGCGTACTGTCGGGTCAGTGTGTGACCCACCATAATGGTACGGTAGTTCCCGGGTATCATAGGATCCCCTGACTTGAAAATAGGTACGATAGTAGATAATTTCCAAGATTCATGTAATCCTTCACACATGACCCGATTAAACAGACGAGCAAGGACTTCTGAAAGTAGATCCCTTGCATGGATCAGATGTTCTGCTACTAAACCCTTATGATCATATGCTCTTCTTGTCTTCATCTTGTCAATGGCTTTTTTCACCATTTCCGTAGTAAAGAAAGTACTAGTAGCCGGGCATGGCTCTAGCGGATCTGGTAATGGAGGCTGTCCAGATACCATATATAATGATGTTACATATTGACCCCAAATCTCAGGAGAAGTAATTGTCGGAGGCGATGAGTGCTCGTGAAATAAACGCTAGGCCTCATGTGAGTCCTGACTCAAGAAGAGCTGATATAAATCCTTCTCCAGTTTGGCTAAAAATGCCCTTTTCTTGCAACGTACTATACGCCGAAGAGCAATCTGAGACTGCTTATATGTGATGATCCCTAGTGTAAGCTCTTTCTGGACCTGGGTTCTCGTCTCTCTGCATTCCTCGTCGTACCAACTGTTTTGAGGCATGTTCCCAGATCCTCTCTTATGATCAGGCTGAGTATGTGGGTATGCCTCTTGTGCTGCTCCATGTAGTATCTCTGTTAGCTGAGAAGTAATCTCCTCTACAGTATATACTGGCTCGGCTGCCCACATCCTATTATAGATCTTTTCCACATAGACTGAATCAATCTCTGGCGTGAAAGTATATCTTGTGTGTGTCTTCTTCCTTTGTACTTGAGAGGCATTGTATTGGAAGGAGATTGATAAGGTCAAGAGAGCATGATCCACTGTAATTCCAACCGGTCTGGGTCCCACCTTAAAGTCCTCGATACTAGAAATAAAGCTTGGTGAAGTCATGACATAATCCACTGTACTGGCCCCATGCTTGTGCGGGAAGCATGTGAATCCCCCAGATAAAGGGAAATTCTCTGACCATTAAGTATGGCCAAACCATGTGTAGTTGCCATCTCCATGAGATGTCTCCCATATTCAGTGTGTTCTTTATCCTGTGAGTTTCTAGTAAGCCCCTCCTGTGATAAATCCACTTCTCTGAGCATTTCCTCAGAAGTATCATAGAATACTGCTTGAGAGTTGGCCGTTCTGGCATTAAAGTCTCCTAAGAGAAGGATGTCTCCATCTCTAGAGAACTCCCATATGTCATTATTCAATATGGAGAAAGGGGACTGTCCTTTAGGTGAGGAGTAGACTGATGTACTTGGAGGGAAGTAGCATATAGCGATATATAGAAATCTACTTGTCTCGGCTCTCATTCTCACCCACATATACCTTGCTTGTTTATCTTTCCTGATAATCTATAGTAGTGGTTTCAGCTCCTCTTTAAATAAGACTGCTACTCCTCCTGAACCCCGGTTACCTTGTAGAGATCTCTTGTCTGGTCGACCCGCTGTTTCCCATAAATACCCCTTCACATGTGGCATAAGCTGTCCCGGTATCTGGTGTGTCTCTGAGTAGAAAACTATGTCTCTGTCCCTAAAGCTGTCTTCAAAAGCACCTACATCTAGCCTATATGATCCATTACAATTCCACGCCGCTATTCGGTGCGTCGCCCCATAGGTCTCGCACCGTCATGATGAGCGCTTTTCCAGAACCACTACTTTCCCTCCTCTATAAAAGGCGATTTTCCCCTTTTCTCTTGCTGCCCTGATCTCTGGCATCAACTCTTGCACACAGAGAGAGAGAAAGAAAGAAAGAAAGAAAGAAAGAAAGATTTTTAACGTCTATGTCAGGCCGAAATCGGCCTATGAGACAAATCAAATGTACATGGTGTGTATGTCATCCGTCTATCGGAAAGACAAATGAAACAAAACTGATACAAAACTGAACTGAATGTAGGTAGTGGAGTATCTGAGGAGGGATGGAGCTCTATCTCTAGGGGTATATGCATGTCTATATGCTCAAGGGAGTACAATCATGAGAATGCATCAAGCTATCTAGCTCCATCCTGTACTAATGGGGGGATGTAAGATGTGGTACATGGGCGGGTCTGGTGCCAAGGCTACCCGGATGAAAGCTGTCGGGTCGGCCCTCATCTGAGCCACTCGCTCCTCAGTGGCACGGCGCTCTCGGGCTCGGATCTCCTCGATCTGTCGGTGGTGGGAGCTCGCGCCCCTGTAGCCTGTGACTCGTGGTCGTCGTCTAGCTCGGCTCAACTCCGCCTGTGGGAGTGTCACTCCCCTCTGAGTGTCTGGTGAGGGAGGGGCGGCAATCCTCTGAAAGAAGTCTGTGAGCTGCGGCTGTCTTCCCTCTGTCTGTGTAGCTGTGTGTGGCTGTAGTAGTGTGTCCCGATGGCTCTGTATCTCTAGTAAGAAACGTCCGAGCTGTCTCTGATCTCGAGAGTCCATGATCTCTCGGAGAGTGGGCTGTCCTCTGAATAAGGCCTCATACCTGCCTCTGATCTCAGTGTATGCTCTGCATCTACATACAAAGTGCTCCTCACTCTCCACCTCCTCTGTGCAGGCTCTGCAGACTCGCTCCTCCCTGGGAACACCAGTATGTCTCCCGATCTCAATCTCTAACCTGTGTGAAGCCACTCTCAGCTGACCAATCGCCACCCGTGAGCTATGTGGCATATATGTGTCCATGTAGCGTGGTCTCTGTATGAACCCCCCAGACAATATGGTAGTGTGTCCCGATGGCTCTGTATCTCTAGTAAGAAACGTCCGAGCTGTCTCTGATCTCGAGAGTCCATGATCTCTCGGAGAGTGGGCTGTCCTCTGAATAAGGCCTCATACCTGCCTCTGATCTCAGTGTATGCTCTGCATCTACATACAAAGTGCTCCTCACTCTCCACCTCCTCTGTGCAGGCTCTGCAGACTCGCTCCTCCCTGGGAACACCAGTATGTCTCCCGATCTCAATCTCTAACCTGTGTGAAGCCACTCTCAGCTGACCAATTGCCACCCGTGAGCTATGTGGCATATATGTGTCCATGTAGCGTGGTCTCTGTATGAACCCCCCAGACAATATGGTGAGAAACTGGTCTCTGTAATCTGACATCCTCGTCCCCAAGCCAGGTGACTCCCAGACTCTCCTAGTGTATAGCTGCCACAGATCCTGTCTCAATACCAAGTTCCTCTCACTGCGAGAGAGGTGAACATATGGTGAGTGGGGGTCGTACTGGAATGGTGGTAGGCTCTCCATGTCAAGACCGTGTCCCTCAAACCATGCTCTGACCTGTGAGTACCATGCTCTCTCATGCCCACTCTCTGATAGCTGTATAGCTGCCTCAAATGCTCTACGAGTAAGTCTGTCAGGAGGTAGCTCTCTCATCCTCTGGATGAAGCAGACTGTCTGGAATAGTGCATCTACAACCATAGGTGGTGTGGCGCTAATAATGTCATGTGGCACTGTCTTCTTGCTGCGGAGCAAGCGTGAGATCATACATACCTGTGGCCTCTCAAGCTGTGTCCACTGGTCAGCTGTCAATCCTGGTGCCCATACTGCCGCCGAGTACATCAAGGCCGGGGTGACTAAGGTGTCGAAAAGCCACCCCTTCGTGCAGGGCTCCTGAAAGTGTGCCTGGTGGCATCTCCGCTCTAGCATGGCCAGAGTTGCATATCCTCGGGTGAGCCTGTCAGCAGCAGCCTGCCTCATAGTGAAGGGTCCTGGTAGGCTGGTGAATGTGATGCCAAGGTAGACATAGGAGGTGACTACATCAACCTGTCCTCCTGCTGCTGTGAAGGTGGCAGCGCTCCTCACTGCACTGGATGTGTGAAAGATCATAACCTTGGTTTTGCCAAGGTTCACAGTCAACCCCCTGTGTGTGCTGAATTCGTCCAAGGCCTCAAGATGGCGTTGCAAGCCCTTGGGTTACTCTGAAATCAACACAATATCATCAGCATATAACATGATGTGGACCGGAGTACCTGCCAAGTCGCTCCCCTCTCCTCCTGCTCGCAGTATGAAGTCGGAGATCTCGTCGATGTAGAGCCCAAAGAGTGTCGGGGAGAGTGGGCATCCTTGCTTAACACCAATGGTGCTAGCAATGGTCTCTGAAAAACCGCCTGGGCAACGAACTCTCGTAGAGAGCATATATGGCCCAAATCATCTCTGTTGGTACCCCAATGCTGTGAAGGCGCTGGAAGAGTCTCTCGCGTGGGACTGTGTCAAAGGCCTTGCGGAAATCCACATAGCAGCAGTAAAGTCTTCTTCCGCGCCTTTGCCCCATCAATGAGGTAGCGCAGAACGAAGATGTGATCAGTGGTGGAGAGAGAGAGAGAGAGAGCGAGAGAGAGAGAGAGAAATGAAATGAAATGAAATGTTATATTAACGTCTTCAAAAGGCCAAAATGACCTATGAGACCAATCAGTTACAAAATAGTGAATCTAATACCATGTCTGGGTACAAAAGAACTAGAAGTGGAACAAAATACTACTACTACTACTACAATCTACTACTACTAGAAGTGGAGAGAGAGAGAGAGAGAGAGAGAGAGAGAGAGAGAAGCACCGATTGGGTCCCAACCAAACTTCTTGCCCCCCCACAACGGGGTGGTATTTACTAGATTGCGTAAATGGAATGTACATAGATGCAATACCTCAATGCAGGACTCTTCGTGACCCTATGGATGATGTAGTGGCAGTGACTCTTATAGGTGAAGCAACTCCGAGGCTGATATGAGGCCCCTTGAGATCTGACTCGATGTGGCTGTTGATGGCCACCACGGGGCAGATCTGGGGCTGATTTCTGCACCCGATGTAAGAAGATTCAAGTGCTGAATGCTGGCTGCAGAGCCGCTTGATCTGAGATGTAAAAATGCAGTAGATCTTGTGTTCAATGCAATGCTGGATTCTTTGTGGATGAGGGCAGAATGGACGGCAGCACAAGCTGAAAATGTAAGGCTCAAGGTTGGGCTGTGATCTCACGGGTAGTATGCATGATGTGATTAGTGAATCTCTCGTGAAGAGCGCACGTTTACAAAATGTCGGTTTTCGTCGTCGTTTTGTGGTTTCTCCTCTCAAAGGATGTGATTTGGTTTTTGGCATTAAGTGGTTTAAAGGTATAATCCACGCAATGATTGGAAAGAAAACACTCTCTCTCTCACAATTGAAGGAGCTCCTCCAGTGGTCCTTCGCTTGACAAGAACATTCCGTCTTTGCCATTAGTCTCTCACTCTCACGATTCGAAAGAGGTTCCAAAACGCTAGGGGGTAGATGTGGGCAGCAGGATCTACAGAAAATGGCGCCCAAAATCTTCTTTCAAGACTCAAGTGGAGAGGCTAAGGGCTGTTTATGAGCAGGTAAGTGCCCTAGACTTCCGTACCAACTGCCATCTAGTAAGTGGTACCCATTTCGTAAGTGCAATGTGCACATGTAGAGTTTCTGCCGATGTTTCTTGTGTAACTTACTAATCAATTATGCATTTGACATGGGAACTGGACCGACACATTCCTAGTGTTGCCGAATGCCAACCAAAGTGGAACAACACCTGTCAAACATGTGTAGAAACCATTTTTGCAAAAGGGTTCCAAAACTCAAAAACCTAATCTAATGGACTTGTCTGGGTATGTAGGTTCTGCGAACAAGCTCACAAAATTGCCGGTACGAAATCCCTTAGGCTCAATGACTCTAGTATATACAGGATTGGCTCTGGAAGTCGATGTAGCATGTCCAGATGGCACATTGAGGCATGTGCATTTGACATCCTCTCTTGTTGTGGATGCCTTCGAGAGAGAATCCTGAATATAGTAATCGTGGAGCCTAGGGGATTACATGCCAGCAATTTTGTGAGCCTCATGGTGCAGCTGCCATGTCAGCATACTACATCATCGGTTTTCACAGCAATGCCATGCTAGCAGTCAGCAATCTTTCTCCCTTGTGCTCTCGTGTCTCTTCCACATGGTGGAGCCTCTGCCACGTCACCAATCTGTGACAAAATGTACCGATTGTTTTGTTGCAAATTGTTGTCTATGCTAGAGAGCTCTCGGATTACGAAGAACCAAGACTGCATATCCAATTTGGCCCCCTCTGATCAATTTGACACACACATGCAATGACATTCAATTGTAAAGAATGGTTGCCAAGGGATTTTTGTCAAGGGGGGGTCCCCCGCATGAAATCCGACCCTCAATATTGTCTATTATCTTCTTCTTTCTCTGCTCTCCCAAATTTCACACGTCTCTTTATTAAATTATGTTTGTGTTTATGAAAATTGCAATGTCATAAACATTGTTAAATTAGCCTAACATTCCATGAAAAGGTTACAACTAGTCCATCTTGAGCATTGAACAGGAAAGCTTTTGGAAGAAGCAAGAGGGCTTTGGCGTTCTGCTCTCTTGCTGGGGACAGTTCTGGAGGAGGATTTTGAGGCTGAATTGCCCTATGAAAAGAGGATAGAAGAGCTAAGGAGGAGGTTAAACCTCTGTATTTTTGTGGAGGAAGCAATCGTAAAATTAGGTGACTTTCTACTTCGTGATTGAAAGACGATGTTGCTACAAATCTTCAGGTTATGTTGGGCAAAAAGTGAAATTTAAGCTTGATCCATGTGGTTTGTAGGATTAGAAGATATAACAGGTCCATACCCGTTTGTAGAAAGGAAAAGCGTATCGGAGAATGGTTAGACTGACAAGTGCTATGAGTTTTCCAGGCGACCATTTGAGGATGCATATCCAGCAAGAATCGAGTGTCAGGCTAAACAAAAAAAATACTTCATGACATATTCTAGTGCATTTTATATTGAGCATGAGCTTGGCAAGAGAGGTGAGCCCTTATCACTTTGGTTATTGGTTCGGGAGGCACGTGTTTGTGTATGGCTGGCTACTCGGTTGACGACTCTCCGACTGAAGAAAATGTCAAGGAATTTCCTGACTTACAGACTCCGGTAAGTAGCAATTGTTTGCTTTGTGGGCATAAATACAGTATCTCACTTTCTTGACTTTATTCTTTTTACTATGTGGGTTTGACAGTCATCGTTGCTGGATAACCTGAGGGGTTCTAGGTCCCCTACTGTACAGCATTCTATGAAACAATCAAAACACTTATTTGGTGTTAATGGTCAAGTGCTTGCAGTCAAGAACATTTTAATATGTACTTTGTGCTGCTTTCCCTTGCCTGGGGATATTGAAGCAAGGGTTGTATATTATTTGAGTATTGAGTTCCATGGATGCAAGTGGACTGCTTTGAGGTCCATTCTTCGAGTAGAATGTTCCGAAATCCTCACGTTTGTAGAATAAATAATATTTGGGAAATGAGAAAATACAACTTTTCACTTACAAGTGATGGAATGAGTTGCAATATGAGCTGTCAATAGAACCACTTGTGGCCGGGATTGAGGGATATGGAAATTCAAGTTGTAAGGAAGAATGGGGTGCGCTCTCTGGGTGATTATTTCAATCATTTGTGTAACCCTTGCATGTGTTTTACACACATAATGAACGTTTTACATAAGAAATTGAAGAGACTGCAGAATTTTCAAAGATGCAAATGCTCTGCAGAATGACACCAGCACGAGGCCTTTCCACTTTGCAAGTTGTCAAAAACAAATCTCACGGACTCCTCAATTCGACACTGCCAAAGGACAAGAATGAAATGTGTGTTTCAAAGTCCTTAACTGGAGTAGAAGAATCATTGACCACATCAGATGCTTTTTGAGAAAGCCAATTATCAAAGGGAGGCTCCCCACCAATGCTTGCTAAACAATATTATTGCAATTGAAGGGGGCTTTCACCATTGCTTCGAGCTTCATGTTGTCAAGTTGTAGAGAGCAATCATTTTTGTCCCACCTTATGACCTGCTTCTTATTGTAATTGCCATTGTAGCACGCATGTAGCCAATGCCATGTCGACTTGACATGAGCCCTACCTTTCTTCATAGTAGAACTATGGCCATTGTTCAAGCTCACCCTCATTGTCCACAACCAACAACATGCCAAGTCCAAAGATGTACGTAGCATAGAACTTACCACACATATACATACATAATGTGTGTATAGAGCATACCACACGTATATTTACCTATACATAGAGAGAGAGAGAGAGAGAGAGAGAGAGAGAGAGAGAGAGAGAGAGAGAGAGAGAGAGAGAGAGAGAGAGACTTATAAATTGGCTCTCAAGAAAAACTATGCGACTTAAACCTGGTCATGAGATTGTCAAGTAAATCAAACTACCTACATTTTCTTGTAATTGGTAGCATTGCCAAGCCCCTCAACCATATCATATTGCACCTTCAAATTTTGATTTAAGGGCATAGCAACAGACCTACAGTCAACCATACAATACTTTTACAACATATTCAATGTTATATGTCCTCTTCCACGTGTGTAATAGCATAACTCTTTCAAATCCTTCATGTCAAATTTGAGCTTTAAGTGGTTTTTATGTCCTCAAATTTAGCCTCATGATAACTTCTAAGAATCAAATGATCCACATAAATGTATATGATCACAATGCATGCCTCATTCCTCCGTGCATGCAAAGAGTGATCCACATGAGCCATATGAAAGCCAATGCTAATCAAATATCCTACAATTCTTTCATGCCAGAATCTTGGTGCTTGCTGTAGCTCAAAAATTCATCTCCTCAGCTCACTTGCATACCCAAGATGTCCCACATCATCATATTCGTATGGTTGCTGCATATGCACATGTTCTTACACGTCTCCATGCATGAATGCATTTTGTAATCCATTTTCTACAAAACCCGACCTTTTGTTGCGCTTGAGTAGTAGTACAAATAGTAGCCATCTTAGCCTTGAGATCACATGTCTCGTCATAATCAAATTCATAAGTCTATGCATAGCCCTTTGCTATGAATCTAACTTTGTACCTACTCATTCAACCAATTGCATTGTGTTTCACCTTGCAAACCCATTGACATTCATTATTGTCTTTCATTTCGGTAATGGTACCAAATCCCATGTCTTATTAGCACCAAAAGCAACCATCTTCTCATCCATAGCTTGATCCCACTTTGGATCTCCAACAACCTCCTCGAAACAAGTAAGCTCTATATCCCACACAATCTTTGTCATGCATGAACAATGGGGAGTGTTCTAAGTCAATCTATGCATAAGATCCCTTACTCTCCTCTCAGATGTATATTGTCCAAGAATACTGCCACATGTCCTAGTTCTTGCGTGCATTCTTCTTGCACATAGAGTCTTCATAGATGGCATACAAACTCCTCATCATGAATTTCCTCTGAGCCACTTGAATCACCATCATCATGACCTACAATCATATTTGAAATCCTTGGGGTATGTTGAGCCTTCTTCCTTAACGCATTTAACAAATTTGCAAGACATACTTCCTCATGCAACTTGCCACTCAAAGCATTCTCAACATGATTTGAACTAAGTGATCCTTATAATCTACTCAATACCTTTGATTGTGAAACTTGATTTTTTGCAACAAGGTTCTTTTTTAAATCAACCCCAAGGTAATATTTTATATCAACATACCAGCTCTTCAACTCATCAAAACCACATCTTTGCTCACCCTCGCTTGATGTGTGACAGGGTTCTAAGATTTAATCACTATTTGCTCAAAAAAAAAAACAGTGAACTCACACTTTCCAGCTTTTAGTCTAATGTTGTTTGCTGCTCATCTAGAAGATGGAAAAGAGCAATATATCCGAGACACTTTAAGGTGTGCAATATCAGGTTTTTTGTCAATATAAACTTCTTCTCAATTATACAAAACAAGCGTCTTGTTTGGCACATGCAATTAAGCAATACATCCAAACACTTTAAGATGTGCCAAATCAGGAGTTCTCTTAGTAAACTTCTCAATTGTACACAAAACAATAGTAGTGGGAGTCTTGTTCACAATGTAGACTCTTATAGAGATTGTCTCAGCTGAAAAACAACGAGGTATATTCTTCTCCTTCCTCATTTCCTTTGTAACTTCTATAATGGGCAGGCTCTTTCTCTATGAAACACCATTTGTTGTGGCATTTACCAACTTGAAAATTGCATCTATATTCTTCTCTTTCATCCTTTCCCTTGTAACTTCTATAATGGGCATGTTATTTCTCTATAAAACACCATTTTTTGTAGCGTTTATCTGCTTGAAAACTGCATCTATATTCCATGCCTTTTCAAAAAATTCATAAACCCATTGGAGCAGTTGTTTCCCCCTCCATCTTACCTCACATACTATACATGCTTTCCAGTCCGTTTTAAGTCATAACTTTGAAATTATGAAAGTGAGTAAATACTTCACTTTTCTCTTTTATAAATACACCCATAACTTTCTTGTATGGCCATCAATGAAGGCGACATAAAATCTGTATCCACCCATATACACAATATACTTTCCAGTCTATTTTAAGCCATAACTTTAAAATTATTAAAGGTTGTAAACACTTCATTTCTCTTTTATAAATACACCCATAAATTTCTTGTATGGTCATTAATGAAGGTGACATAAAATATGTATCCACCCATAGACACAATCTTCTGAGGATCCCATACATTAGAATGCACTAACTCCAGCACATTTTTGCTTACATACTTCTCATGAGGAAATGGTACCTTTGTCCGCATTCCAAACTAATATGCTTCACAAAGCTTAGGCTTTTATCAACTTTAAACATAGGCAAACATGCAACAAGCTCTTG
This sequence comes from Adiantum capillus-veneris, assembly GCF_014529385.1. Classification (NCBI taxonomy): domain Eukaryota; kingdom Viridiplantae; phylum Streptophyta; class Polypodiopsida; order Polypodiales; family Pteridaceae; genus Adiantum; species Adiantum capillus-veneris. The sequence continues at coordinate 43,896,210 of NC_140936.1, read as the reverse complement.
GCTCTGGATTTTTTTAGCCTTTGTACATTTGAATGCCCAATATGCTTATGCCAAATATCAATATCTAGAGTAAATTTTTACCCTTATGCGAAAATATTTGCATCAAGAGTGAGCATTCATATCGATATTTTTATCTTGCACAATGAGCCTTCCATTCTTTTTTCGGTGTTCTTCCTAAATAGAGACCATCTGAATTGAACCTAGCCTACAAATTTGCCTCTACCATATGCCCAACAATAACTAAGTTCTTTAAAATTTTGTAGAGGTGTAGTACATCAACCAAATAATTCATGTCACCTTGTATCATTCCCTATCTCAACTTAAAGTTTGGAGGTCACTAAACCATTCACCAAGGTTGGTCACGTGTTTGGATGTTCCCGAGTCCACATATTGTACATGATCACCGCATTTTGATAAATATACAGACATAGTGGCCATCATGTGCTACATAACAAACAATCTCTCTAGCTAATATATACCCCTGCTAGTACTTGCACACTTGTTTTGGCCCATTCTTCATGAGAAATCACACTCGAAGTGGTCTTGACTGCGCTGGTCCTAGCCCATGCAAGCAGGCTTCCACCTTGTCATCACCATCAATAATGCTCCTAATAGGCCTAAGGAATTCACATATATCATTTATCAACACATGGTCATTCACTTAAATTTCCGTTTAAGGCACAGAGGTGATCTATGTCTTCAACTACACCTTCATTGCCTTGTTGTTGGTCGTGAGACCAAATTTTTTCATGCCTCCTTGGGAGACCTGGCATCTTCTATATGCCCAAGCATGTTATCTTGCACACAAATTGATAGCCATTACATGACTTTGGTGCCCTCTAGTTCCAATCTTTAAATGTGTTAACCTATTGGGGAGCAAAAGTTTTCTCAGGAAAAGTCTTCTTGTTCACCCTCAATGTTCTCCCAATAACATTTACCTTTCGCAAAATTGGTCATTAACTTCCAAGCATGGAAGTTGCTCTTGTCCACCTTGTCACTAGCAATTGCATTGATTTCCATCAATATTAGACATAGTTGCAAAAAATAAAAAATTTGCACAAAATTTTTTGTTGCAACTTGTGACCACAATATGTATATATACACTCAATACATGGTTTCACATTACTATAAAGTATCTATGAAAACTTCACCACCAACATGGCTTCTTGTAATATCAAATAGGGAGATGCCAAAGCCCAAACTTGCACGTTCGTGCACATGAATATACTCTTAACTCCAAAAATGGCCAAAACGTGTCGAAAATGGAATTTGGTTGCATAAGTACAATTCAAAGGACTGCATGGAATCTTGAACAACATGATCTCCAACAATTTTTTTTGAAATCGGATATCATTAATGATGCCTCCCAATAATCTTGAGGATGACTGTAGTACCAAATCTTGAGGGAGGAAAATGGAAAGGATGTTACCCTCACATGCTTCTTTTGTTGCTCTGGCTTGCCACTCACAACTCCTTAGCCACAACCAAACTCGAATACCAGGCTGAAAACTGAAGCTTCTTCTTTCCTCTCAAAATGATAAGACAGTCTACAGAATGCAAGAAGGGAATTCCAACATAAAGAGATAGCTATCGACAATTAGTCAATGTGAAACCACTAGTGATCGATCTAGCCGGATAAGGGGCCATCACTCTCAATAAGTTGACTATGTTGGTGAAGTCTAGTTGTAGTACCACTTGTGATAATCCTTGTGTTTGGTACCTCATGCAAACATATAAATGTAGGAGAGAGACCATCTAGATGCACCATGTGTTGAGCTTCATATCTCAACAAAATTATTAAAGATTTTTTTGGGTTGCTTTTGATTTCATGTAATTCATCTACAAGATTGCCATTGAACATGATGAAGGAACCTCAACAACATGTGCAAGAGCATGTAGCATACAAGAAGTTGATTCAACAAAATATCACTTTTCATGCATCCTCTTAAACCATCCACCATGGCTAGTCATGTGTTTGAAAGCACCTATATCCGCCCTTGGGGTCCACCTTAAAATATGAACTATAGCATGTGAGTTCATAATGTCAAGAAAGTTACTGATTTACATCAGCAAAAGGGGTTTTAAAAATCACATTTGGAAAAAATCTATATATTTTAAAAGAAGAGTGGTCATTTAATTCATGAAAATATGCAATGTGAAGAGGGGTGATTTAAATGCTGCTTGAACACACATGATATAGAAGGTTTTCTAATTGTGGAGGCTCGGGGCATATTCATATACCATACATTTCTCCATGAGTTGGCACATACTTTGACATTGATCCCAACATACGGTCGTGAGCTCAACATCTCTTCACATAGAAAACTCATTGTTTTCTCAACCAGCTTGTTCAAAAAACGTGAGTCCCTCTACAAATTTTTCTCCTAACTAATGATCATACTACCATTTATGTTCTGATAGACAATTTGAAATACATTCTCGTGTGGCTTAAGATCATGAAATCACACTTGCAGGTTATCCATATCTACCCTACACATGTTGGATTCTGACATAATTACTTATTAGCATATTCTTGTCCATAGAGTTTGTCTCATCATTTGAGCATATCTTCTTGGCCTAGATATGGGTAGGAACCAGCTTTTTAAAGATGTTTTATGCCTCCTAGGGGGCTATACATCCTATATATGTAGAACCATGGTGTTTTAATATGAATGGCAAGAATATGTACCTCGCACCAATATAGAACGTTTTGATTATTTTATAGGTACATCATCCACCTCACATCAATATAGAAAGTTATGAGTATTTTACGGGTACATCAACCACCTCATCCTTACTATTAGACCCTTGCCCACATGGGGGACTAGAGTCCTCATTATATACACTTTGTAGAGACATCTTGCTTGATCAACACTAAAATGGAAAAATATGTTATATTTGGGACCCCAAGTGTAACACAATTGAATATTTACATTGTATTATTGAACTAGCTTTCTTGTGTGTTAATTTTTAGTACCAAGCAGGATTTAAATTTTGAATCACTTGTGCAAGAATTTCTCATCATAACAAATTGTTTTCTAGTATAAGGAAAAACTCCACAAACCTTCCACTTTATGATATACATATTTAGAAACACCTTCTCTACTATCCAGTTTCAACATATGTGGGTAATCCAAGGCTTAATTACTTTTTTTTTTGGTGAAAGTGCCTGACTTGCCTCCTGAAGTACCAACCTCTAGGCTAGAAGGCATATGATAGACATAATTTTGGTCCTTGTAGAAGAGAACCTTACAGAGTGAATCCTTTAGCATACAATATACACACCCAAGTTTCAAATTTGCTAGATAGGGGAGTTGTAAAGCCTAGTAGGTCACAATATGGAACTTCTGCTCTTCTTGTCAAGAAGAAAACTAGCATCTTTTGTATGTGTATAGAATATATAGCCTTAAATAAGATCACTATAAAAAATACAATCCTTATTTTGAGGGTAGATGGCTTGCTAGATAAGATGATGGGGACTATTGTCTTTAGCACATTTGACCTTGATTCAAGATACCACTAGGTAAAAGTAGTAAAGAGATTTACAAAACTATATTTAGGACTCAAACTAAGCACTGCAAATTTCTTGTTGTGCAATTTGGGTAAGCTAGTACACTTGCCACTCACTCGCATGACGAATCATAATTTCATTGATCACGAACTTATTGTGATTGTATTTTTTTATGGAAACCTTGTCTTTAGTCTGTGGATGAACATAAAGAGCACCTTGCAATTGTCTTTGAAAGGATAAGTTGTATTTGAATCTTGGCAGAAGCACTTTCCTTCAATCTAAAAGTGATTGCTTAGTTCATATATCCTCTAAAGAAGTCATTCATGTTGATCCCAAAATAACTATAGTTTGAAAAGTTTGCATATAAGACGCATTGTCTCACCATTTTGTTGAAAACGACCACACTATATATTTGGAAAATTTGCATAACCATTCCTTTCAAACATTACAAGATTAATTGACCAATGCATTTGATATTTTCCAAATAACATCTCATCCATTCTTTGTAGTTGTTATTGATGCAAGTGCACCTAATGGAATTGGTAATGCCCTCATGTAACAGAATCACCCTATTATGTTTGAAAGTCACAAATTTTGACTATCAAAATCTGAATACAATAATTACAACAATGAACTCACACTTGTTGTACATATTTTTTAAATTTAAAGCACTGTTTTGATGGGTGCTAATTATTAATTAAAATAGATCAATAGAACATCAAATATTTTCTCTCCCAATCTTTGATTTTGGATAGATAATTAAGCAGATAGGATAAGCTTTATGTGACTAAATTTTTTAGTTTCATGATTATCAAGGAGTTGCACAAACTCCTTATGTTGAACATAGCGGTTTTGCAGCCATTTATCCAAATTTGTGTCAACATTTCTATTTGGCAACTATGAGAATTGATGTTAATTTGTTTAGTTTTTCAAAATTTTAAATATGATATAGGTAAAAGCTTAGGTCCCTTACACCCTCTTACCAATCTCAAGAGACCTCTCAATGAAATTTATTATTGGTTTTTTTCTCATTGTTTGTAAACATGATGCTGATTGATTCAACAAGCAGGAACGTTTCATTCCTTGTATAACAAGATTCTCACTAGACATCAAGCAACACTTTTGTATTTAAAGTTTTTTGGTTAGTGATCTTTGATTTAGATTCAAGGTTTTGTAGTGCATTTTGTACTTTGTTTGAAAATTTAGGCACTACACTTGATTTCAGATCATCATTTCATCTTGAGTCTAATGGTCAAATTGAAGTCATTGATTGCACTATCATTGATTTGCATACCGCATATGTGCATTCACAACCTAAACTTTGAGATTATTATTTGCATATTTTACAACTTAGCTACAATAACTCTGCAATAGGTATGCCTCCATTTGAAAGTGCTTATGGTTATTGACTTCCTATACTTGCATCTAAATTGTTATCTACATCATGTGCTACCGATAACATTTATTTCAAGTATTCAGTATGCAACCAATGCATTAAATAAGTGAATAAGCACCAAAGGGCCCATGTTTTCATGGAAGGTGATTGTGAGAGTTGAAAGTGTATCTTGTATAAAGCTTCTCCTTGCTTTTATAGACACTTCCATATTTCAAGGCATTACAGAGGTATCTTGTGGATTTGATTGCGCTCTCAGTAGCAAATATATAACTTTCCATATTTTCTTTTTGAGACCCTTTAAAGGTTTCCACCATCACCGTTAGTTTATGAAAATCCACCTCTACTTGTTGACCAAATACCTGAAATGATAGTGAGCATGAGACCACCACTACTCTCTTGAAAAGTGTGTTATGAATAATTCTTAACCTTCAAGGGTCATCCACAAGAAGATGCTGCCTAAGAAATTATTTCAAACCATCCATCAATTCATTGCCTCATTTTCATCTCTATTGAGAAATCCACTCTTAGAAGTGTCAAAGTATGTGTGTGTACAATCCTATTGAGTGGGTGTGTAGCTTGAATACACATCACCCCTAGAAAGGAGCATACTAAGTTGTAACCACCTTGCACATCCAAGCTCATTTATGCAGATGTGGAGACAACTTATCTATATGGGTTGGAAGTCTAATGCATTAGAAGCTTCATCTAGTTTGAGTGTTGTTCTCTCTAACTCTCTCCTTTTTTCCCCACTCTATCTTCTAGCATGGTATTGAAGCCTTAGATTCAAGAGAGGTCTAAGGACAAGGTCCTTTTTTTTGGGTTTGTAAGCCTAATGTACTTGTGTGTTTCCTTGAGCCTAGAAGAAATTGCTTGTTGGAATGATCTAGGCCATTGCCCTTGACCCAAATTGCACGGCCAAAAATTTTATGATGATTAAAATGCACGTTAATTGTATCACCTACATGAAAAAGCTCTTCGTAATAGTATACCTTTGTGCGTGCACTCCATCAATTTTCAATTGTACTTGTAAGTTTTGCAAGTAGTTGTAGCTACAAGTCTCTCTCTCTCTCTCTCTCTCTCTCTCTCTCTCTCTCTCTCTCTCTCTCTCTTGTCTTCTCTTGAGAACAAGAGTCCATGTTCATCCCTACATGTGGCACCCAAAAGGCCAACGATGGGTTGAAATCTTTAGAGTACTTGTCCCCCATTTCAAAGATATGCATAGAGCTCGAAGCCAACATCGATGGATGTTCTGATAGACGTCATCATTGATCTCACTAAAAACAGTGAGAAGCTAGAAACGTTAAAGAGTGTTGGGGTATAGGCGTCTGTGCCTTGCCCGGCCGCCCAGAGTCTGGACGCCCACTGACTTGTATACCTTATACATAGCATAAGTGTATAGGGGGCTGCTCACTCTTTGGAGTCTCCCCACCCATATCTCTGCATCGTGTGTCTCCTTCTCTCTCTCACTCTCTGCCTGTGGTGCTCCCCGATCCCCTTCAATTGGTATCAGAGCTATGGTGACCGCGGAGAGCACGACCGCTTTGAGAGCTTCGAGGCGATAGCTCGCTCGCTCTCGACGGTGGAGTTCGATCGCGGAGTTTCACGAAGAGCGATTTTAGCTTGAGGAGCATTGTCTTTGGAGCTTAGGAGCTTGGTGTGGTCAAGCTTGGTCGAGGAGGCGGTTGCAGCTTCCTTGGTGAGAGGAGCTTTTGAGCTCAGTGGAGCTCGTTAGAGAAGTGCTCGGCGGAGGAGAGCTTGACATTCGAGTGCTTGGATGCTGTTGTGGAAGAGCTCTTGTGTTGGAGCTTGCATTGAGAGGACATTGCATCACGCAGAGTGGAGCAGGAGCAGGTTCAAGACTGTGTGCAGCTCGTTTTTGCCATTTTTGGGCTCTAAAACGCAGTTTTTTGCGTAGCTCCGTCATACAAAGTCAGATCTACATGATCCAGGAGTTTAGGTCAGGGTTTTGGCACGCTCCGGACGCGATGGTGATGTCTATTTGCTGAAATTATGCTTTGAATTACAGCAGGTACAGCAGCAAGTTTATTTGTGCACTCTCGGGTCCCAAAAACACTGTTTTTGGCATAGCTTTCACACCCGGACTTGGATACATATGATCCAGGAGTCTACCTTGGGGTTTTGGCACGCTCCGGATGTGCTCGTCATATCAGAATTTTAAAATTCTGAACGCTGAATTTTCTGTAGCAGCAGCAGTTGTTTATTGTGTGTCGAGGATTCCACACATGGTTTGCTCTCAGATGTGAGAGTGATATTTGCTGCAAGTTTCCTCACAGGTGGGAGGATACGATGTATGCCTTATGTGGTTTGATGCTCAGGGAGACTAATGTGATTGCATTTTGAGCTCGACAATGTATGCCTCGAGCATGTTTTTTGGCAGTCACAGGTAGAGCAGATATTTGTGTACTAGATTTGCAGGTGTTTGCAATGATGTATGCAAAGTGTGGAGATTGGTGCATGCATTTGGAGTGCGGTTTGATGCGCTTTGGTTGCTCATGGTTTTGAGCGTGCAGTCAGTTTGGTTACAGGTTTTGTGGCCGTTTTACTGACGAAACTCTGGCGAAATTTTCCCAGGAGTTTTATGCGCATCATTTATGCGATCTAGGTAGAGATTGCGGGTTGCACTCAGCATTTGTGTGCGGTGTTCTCTGCAGGTGGGAGATTTGTGCGTGTGTATGCATCGATACTGCACAGTGTGGGCTTGGTGATTAGCTCACGGGTTTGACAGGCGTACAGTTATCTTGGCACACTCACAGGAGTGAGTATTGTGATGTATGCTTGTGTGGCTACGAGCTAGGTAGCCGGATTCGAGCACTAATGGCTTGAGGTTTTTCAACAGGTTTCAGCTACAGGTTTACAAGTTTACAGGCAGGTTTGAGGGCTTATTTGAGTGCTGAATTTTCAGCCATTGTTTCCTCTTTGCAGGTGTCCATGTATGGCTCAGTTGTAGGCTGATTTGGGACACATTTGTGACTTGTTTATGCAGATGTTTAAGAGCTGAATTTTGGGGCTGTTTTGGGGCTGATTTGCAGCCATATTTGCAGACTTTTGTTGATGCAATTCGAGCCAGTTTAGGGCTGATTTGGTTGACATTTGCTACTCATTGTTGGTTGCTCTTTGGCGAGCATTATGGCTGATTTTTCATTTGACTTCCAGCGTTATGGTCTGACACAGTTTGATGGTACAGATTTTGTTGCTTGGAAGGAACATATGCTTGTTGCATTGACAGATTTGGGGCAGGATAAACCCTTGCGTGGTTTATCGGCGAAGCCCAAGTCTATGAGTGATGATGATTGGCAGGATCTTGATGAGTTAGCAATGTCTACGATTCGTTTGCATCTGGTTGAGTCTGTTTACTGGCAGGTCTCGAGGGAGACTACAACTCATGCTTTATGGCAGAGTTTACATGCTATGTACGGGACATCCATGTCTACAGGGAAGTCTAGTCCCACTTCTATGTCCATGGGAGAGATTGGTCCCACACGCAAGTCTCGACGGCATAGAGACTTGACATGTTGGCATTGTGGACATAGAGGGCACATTAGGCGTCGATGTTTCAGGCGTTTGAGACAACGGAGGCGACAGATGCGTGATGCAGATTTGGGCATGACAAATGCTAGTGAGATCAGTACGGTGGTTACTGAGTATGCTTGTGACGGCGATGTCACATTTACATCTAGCTTGTCTTCAAACGATCTTATGTCTACGGATTGCATATCGGATTGCACATTGTCTTCACATTGGTTACTAGATTCAGATGCTACTTTCCATGTCACGTCGCATCGTGAGTGGTTTAGCACGTTTTCTAGTGGGAGACTTGGTTGTGTGCACATGGCTGATGGTGCTATGTATGACATTGAGGGTACAGGAGATGTATGTTTGTCCTTGCCCAGTGGTATGAGATTTACCCTGCGTCATGTGCGTTATGTGCCAGATCTGAGACGGGATTTGATCTCAGTCAGACAGTTACGGGATAGTGGATGTCAGATTTCGCTACGAGAGCGAGATTTTGTGATGCATTTGGGTTCGCTAGTGATTGCGAGAGGTGCCAGGAGTGGTACAGGTTACCCATTGCATGTGGATCACGCGAGAGACGGTGTTATCTCTGTGATCACGCAGCCAGGTAGAGAGCGAGAGAGCAGGCGAGTCTCTTTTGCTTGTGGGTTGCAGGATGCTTTGCATGGAGTGCAGAGTAGTGAGCTCGTTGTGCACACAGTTGGGGCACGACTTGAGCAGTCACACAGAGAGGTGACAGAGTCAGACATGCATGCTTTGCTAGTGACTGAGCAAAGCAGAGAGTCAGTTGTGCGAGATACTTCTATGCAGGATAGACAGGTAGAGTGGTCTTGCTCTAGTGAGTCACGACAGGAGGACGTTGTGCAAGAGTCTATGCATACGGAGTTAGAGCATGAGAGCTCTAGTGAGTCACAGCAGATTGAGTGGTCATGTTTGCACTGGATGATTGCAGAGGAGGCTGAGATGTCAGCGATTATGCAGTCATTCCTTTCTATGCTCGACAGTGAGCATGGGGATATAGTTGTGCAGGATATGTCTTCCAGCAGACACCTAGAGCAGCTGGTTTGCTCTGAGGTTGCACGACAGGTTGATGCGTCTTTTGTGGACAGTCAGGAGATGCATGTGGTTGACACGCCTTGTCAGTCAGAGATGCCTATTGCCAGGGACATATATGTTGATGCATGCTCCGTAGAGCTAGCAGGGCCCGCTAGCATTGCATCGGCATTCGGTGGTCTCATGTATGAGATATTGATCTTGAGACCGGATATCGCAGCTACAGTGGGAGCATATGTAGTTGGGGTTGTCAGTCGTTTGTTGACTGATGATGGCATAGTGCACGAGGGAGATATGCAGGTATTGTGTACATACTTGCAGTACGTGTGCGGTACGTCTGGTGGTGTATGGACTTACACGGGAGCAGGACAGCCGGATGCACACGATCACAGCCAGCCAGTGGGCATCGGTTGAGAGCGGTTTTCTCTCACCTTTTGTAGTCTTTAGACTAGGTTCCCTTGCTTAAAGGCACAGTCGCCTTTAAGTGGGAGGTTGTTGGGGTATAGGCGTCTGTGCCTTGCTCGGCCGCCCAGAGTCTGGACGCCCACTGACTTGTATACCTTATACATAGCATAAGTGTATAGGGGGCTGCTCACTCTTTGGAGTCTCCCCACCCATATCTCTGCATCGTGTGTCTCCTTCTCTCTCTCACTCTCTGCCTGTGGTGCTCCCCGATCCCCTTCAAAGAGAAGGGAATTAAGCTTTCTAAATATTTTGTCAAAAGTTTTCTCACTAGCATTCATATTTTTCTTCCCCTGAAAAGCAAGAAAAGGAGAAACACAAAAGTAAGAATTTAGATCATTTAGATTCAGCCTTCCCTACGCTTTTTGTCCTTGATGATAGAGGGAGATTCAATTGCAAAAGGAGCTTGAGCATAATGCTAAATCCAAAGAAGAGGAACAACTCAGAAGTAGTGGTGGTGGTTGACATGATAGCAGAAGTGAAGTAGAAAGTCAACACACTAGCAAAAGTTGTAAAAGAGATTAAAAGATTGCAGTATACATGATTGACACGATAATGGAGATCATGATGGACATGACTGACAAGAGAAAAAGTATGAAAGACAAAGGGACCATGATAGAGAGGACTTAGAGAGCAAGATGATTGCATGGATAGGTACAATGATAGTGATGACACTTACACTGTCAGGATTGTTGCTACTGAGGATGTCCAACATGTTTTGTATATTGGTATTATTATATAGCCTTGCAAAGCAAAAGAAAAAAAAGGGTGAATTCCATGCTAACTTTAGCTCTACTATGTGCTAAAGATGTGGCTCAAAAGTTTTCTCACTAACATTCATGATGTTCTTCCCCTTGGCAACATTAGGTTACTTCAAGGAGACGCATATTTTGGGAGCACATTGGCAAGCTCCAATTTCTACCATTGAGAACTTGTTTGTTTCTCTCTCTTAGTACAATGTAGTTTTCTACCATTGATCAAGATGATTCAAAGAAAGCAAAGTTGGACTTGAAACTAAAAGGCCTCACACATGGCATGTTCCAAGTGTTATACACATGCATGACTAATGCTTCAATGTCACTATTTCCTGCAAAAGTGTCTAAGTGTGTTCCATGAGACAAGGTCTTGGTTAGGAAGCTTGTCAAACACTTGTTGAGCTAGTTCAAACAAGCCGCATTTGGTGTACATGTAAATTACAACATTCCCAACAATAAAGTTTGTTTCTAGGATGCCTTGTTTTTCAATGTTTGCATGTATCTCTTGGCCCCTATCTATCACTCTGAGGTGGTTGCAAGATTTCAAGCTACATGCAAAGGTAACAACATTGGGATATACCCCTTGAATACCGTACTCTCAAAGCAATGAAGGGATTTCTCTCCATGGCCATTGTCAGCATGTCTTAAAATAGGTGCAGCCCATAGAATGATGTTTTGTAAAGGAAACATGTCAAATAGCTGCTATGGATTTCTCCTTCGGATACCATATCCTCAAAGCAATGAAGGGCTCTCTCTCCATGGCCATTTTCAACATATCCTAAAATAAGTGCACTCTAAAGAGCGAGATTTCGTAAAGGAACCTATCAAATAGTGGTTGTGCTTTCTTAAGCAAGCCACACTTAACATACATATCAGTTAGGGAGCTACCATTGAAAAGGCCCTGAATTTTCTAGTATCAACACCAACATGTATGTATAGGCCTGTTTATACGTATTTTTTCTTTGTAAAATCCTTCAATAATGTGAAGAGAGAATGCATTGGGAAGTGTTGATACATCCTTGCGTACTCTCTTGTACAAGGAAAGAGCATGTTGGGGCTTTCCAAAATGGATTAGATGTGCATTGGGAGAGGCCCAAGTGCCGATGTTCTAGTCGGTTGAGCTCCATCCTACATGGTTCGGCTCATACACTAGCAAGCTAAAATTTTCAAGCTTCCTTTACATGATCAATGGTATACTATCCCTACAAAAGGTTTTTGAGAATCATCTTTCTCCACATCCTAGTCATAGTGCAAGACTAGAACATGTTGATTGCAACCTTACACGATCATAAAAGGGCATTGGAACACAACCCAATGGCCAACATCTCTCTTTTCTATATTTGTCTACCATGATAAAGCCCAAATAAAGCAATTGGTTTCTTTCTTCCATGGATCTTTCTACGCTAACCATGTTTCTCATTTACCATTTCCCATTGATTTTACAATAAAACAAGTGATTAAAAAATCACCAAGCCTACCTTGAAAGTTGAAATGCACAGGTGTCTTGGTGATTGGTCAGAAAAAAAATCATTCCAAAAATCACAAGCCCCTTTCATTCAAATCTTATTCAAAAATTCCTAAAAATAGACTATATTTTTCGCCTCCAAAATTCATGGTTTTGATTGTATATAAAAGAGCACAAATGACGACTACTACAAAGTCAATCTTGATTTGGAGCTTGTGAATGAAAATTTCCATATGAAAATTTCTCTCCTCATCATACTCTAATTTATTCAGATTCATATTCTCACAATAAAAATACTCTCCTCCTCATTATGTTAAGTTTAAACCCTACATCTTTTGTATCTATTTTAATTCTTGTGATGTGTGTGTTTTCTTGGACAACACATAAAGGTTTTCATGTAGCTTAACACAAACAACATCCTTTGTCTTGCATACTCAATTGCATGGCATCAATACAAGATTACCAATTGAGTAGTGCATGTCAACTTTTAGAGTTTGTCAATGCTTTTTTTATTTTTAGACTTTTTCAATGCTTCCTTTAGTTTAGTTCACCTATATGTTTTCCTCACTAGTAGATGCTCAATGTCAATCATCGTATGTGTCCTCAATTTCATGTCCATTGAATCATTTGTTGTTACAATGCCCTCTCTTTTATGTTTGTTGAATAACCAAAATTGAGATCATGTACAATACACATGTCATCCACAACCATGATAGCAAGACCACATTTTGCAAGATTCATTTTTATCTCAAGTGCATACAAAACTTCTAAAAGTGTTAACAAGCTACCACTGGTTGGATATCTTGCTCATACATTTTTAAATAGACATAATCCAAGAGTCCATTTTGGGGTTTTGGCATGTTTTGGACATACTGGTATTCCTAATGGATTCAAAAAAATCAAAATTTATTCCTAATTCAAAAAAATTAAAAGGTATCTCTAATTCGAAGGTTCGCTCAACAACAACAAAACTATGCGCTAGTCTATAGCACGCAGCAAACGGGCGCAATGATGAAGCACATAGATTTGCAACAATATCGACTGGACATGAGAAGGACGGATACAACATTGTGTGTGTGTGTGTGTGTGTGTGTGTGTGTGTGAGAGAGAGAGAGAGAGAGAGAGAGAGAGAGAGAGATCTATTTTTTTGCTATGTTCCTTGACTTCCTCATGGGATATCTTTTATACAACCATAAGTAATTCGACAACAAAATTCACATTGATATTCAATTATTATTTTTGGTAGTTGCTTACTGAGGAGGAAATATCTTGAGTGAACCAAATTTGATGATGCTTATGTTGTTTACTGTCACAAGTAGAGAGATAATACTCATGATCGTGGTAAGTCCAAAGAGTGCAAAAACACTCACAATAAATCAAATGATTCCATGTGTGATGTTAAGTGCTACTATTTCCATAAAGAAGGGACATATATAAAGATGGATTTTTATGTAGCTAAGAGGGACAAAAAGTCCAATGATGAAAAGAAGTTTGAAACTTTGGACTCTAAGAGCAAAGTTAAGATTGAGTAAATCAATGTGGTTGAATCACACATGGTTGGTCAAAATGATAATGCATATGGTGTTGATACACATGGTTTGGATATCCTAATTTTTACTTCAAATCTTTGTGGAGATGCTCTTGTTACGAATGAGGCCAGTTATCTCGGTGCAACTTTCCATGTTCTGCCACATAGAGATTAGTTCGTTACTAATGTGAAAGGCTGTCAGGGTATTTTCAAGTGGGGTGGCCCTAATACACTTGACGTATTTGAGATTTAAGACATTCATCTAGTACTCATGAATGGTACGCAATTTGTACTACACAATGTTAGACATGAATAGTATCATTCATGAATGGTATGCAATTTGTACTACACAATGTCAAACATGTTTCTGAGTTAGCGAAGTGTTATCACTATTACTACTTTGGACATTTTTTTCAGTTTTGCTTATGTTTTATTCCCAAATACCATTCAATAGAAGCAATGTAAATATAACTCTCCTTTACCTACTATTCTTAGAGTTTAAGTAAAAAGAAACCACTTCTATTTTGGGTGCATGCATGAAGAGAGAAAGAGAATCCCAAAATTGCGTCTTCACGTGCACCACACTTTTTCAGCAAGAATCATCTTCTTGACTCTCATTAAGAAAAGTTTGGACTAAAAAATGGGCCTTGTAAGAATTGTTGATGTGGCATAGCTTTTAAAAAGTGGGGATCGGTAAATTTTTTGCAAATAAGATCCAAACTTGTAGGAGGTTGGATATTTATAATCTACTCTTCAAATGCTATCTATTGATATATAGCATGCATGTATCGGACATTTCCTTCATGTAGATCTAGAAAAATGTGATTTTAGATTACCGTAACGATAACAAAACCTGGCTGATTGAAAAAAAATGGCATAACTTTCATAGAAATCATCCAAACTTTTCGGACCTTAGCTCTTTAGAATCCATTTTCCAAGAACTTTCCAATGATAGGTCATATCATGGGGTTCTAAGCAATATTTAGAGGGGTCTACCGGGTTGCTTTCTTTTGTACAACTTTGATGATGTGGCACTCTTAAAAGGCCCAAAAATGAGTTCAAAATTTTCCTAATGTCAGGAGGAAGATGATTGCTCTAAAAGCATCTTGACTAGGTGAATATTATTTTATCCTCCTTTTGAAGCCAACGGGACCATCAAAATCTCCATCACAAAAAATCTCTCTCTTGATTGCGTAGCTCATGCTCTCTTATCTTTTATATATCTATATTACTGTAATTCATGCTCCATGAGATGAATAAAAGAGGTAAAAGGTAAAAACTCAACTATATTGATTGAGAGGGATGGTTGGTTGGTGTTTTGTGTTTTGATTTTTGTTCATGTTGTTCTCTTTGTGTGTTGTGATTACTCAATCAATTATTGTACTGAATTTATTTTGATTAATGAATCGAAGTTTTATTGAAAGTTTTGAAAAGATATTAGGAAGCCAACAGTGGTATCAAAGCTTTGAAAACACTCCAAACATGTGTAGAAGCAAAGAAGAGTGCTTCTTAAGGACAAATCAATTGTGTTGGGAAGATATAAGGAAGCCAACAACAATATTAGAGCTTTGAAAATGCTCCAGACAGTGTGTAGAAGCAAAGAAGAGTACTTCAAATAAATTTCAACATGAAGACTCTCTCTTTGAAGAAAACAATGCAAACAATTGAAGAAAAGCAACAAAGGCAATTTATGCATTGCTTACATTCTCAAGGGACAATCACAAAGTGTTGAAAATAAGTCTTAAAATCAATTGAAGTACCATTTTCAACAAAACAAGAAGATGCTCACTCAATTGCTTCTATCCACCATTTTGAATTGTTCAAAGGCTTGCCATATTCACTGGAGGTCTTCTTGGAGTGTTTTTAGCTCATTCAACATACACAAATATCATCCTATTTGTTTTCTTATGTTCTTTCTCCTTTTTGGAATTTAACTCTTGCATATATTTTGAATTTACAACTATATTTTAACTTTTCTTTTTCTTGATTTAATTAGCTACAACTACCCAAGCTTCTTTGTTATGGATCAAAAGATCGATGTTCTTTTTGAAGAGCTTGAAAAATAGCACACTACACGTAATTTCCTTTAGCAAAATCTTGAGAAGTTAGAAAATCAAAGTTTCCATAAGCACAATCATGAAGATGACAATATCAATGTGATTAAGCATACTTAGGATGCTCAAGCCAAGACAAAACAAAACAAGATTGCTAAAAATGAATTTAATTTTATAAAGTATGATGGAAGGAAGAATGCATGTATGCTTCTCTTTTGGTTAGCATCCTTGGATGAGTACTTTTAAGAAGAAAAGTTAACTGAAGGAGACAAAATCAAGTGTGCAATAAACCAAATGACGAAACATGCTTCTTTTTGGTGGAATTTGACTTCCAAATTACACAAATGACCATGAATTTGGAAGAAATTTCAAATAATAATAATAATATATATTCTCCCTACTCAATACAAAGAGAAAGCTAAATATGCATGGGATACTTTTCAATTTAGGACATGGGAAATTGTCCACAATGCACAATCATATTTTGGCACATTCTACTTGCTCTTCAAAATGTAGAAAAAATTTCTTGCTCTAATTTCGAACGCAAATATATTTTCATCAAATCCTAATTTTCCTATAAATTAGGCTTTTTTTCATCCATCAAACCTCCATCATATTCACTGGTTCGAAAACAATAACTTGCGTCCCCTCACAAACATGGTTAACTTGCTAATATGCCAGGTCTTTCATCATATTCACTGGCTCAACAACAATGGGTCAACTTTCCATCATATTCACTGGTTCAAGAAACAAATTGTTGGGTCTCCTCACAAACATGGTTGACTTGCTAATACGGGATATGGATCTTCCTTGCTCCTCCTTATTCACTAAAGTATGCTTTTCCTAATTCTGCTTCACCTTAGCCTATCGAAGCCATGGTCAATCCAACAACATTTGATAATCTACTTTCATGCCCTAGAAATCCAGCACTACAAAGGACACCACAAAGGATATCCCTCTCATATAAAAAATAACACCCCGCAATACACCTTGAGGTTACACTCTTTATTGATTCACCATTCAACCAAAAAGTGGAACTGGTTCTAGTTTATGCCATCCATATTTTTTACATGTCTTCCATGTAATAATATTGACTTCGGATCCTCCATCCACAAGCACATTTTTAATGTTACTACCTCGATCATGCACTTTGATCAACAAAGCCCAATCATCTGCCAGAGAAGCAAACTCCTCAGGTGCTACTTTATTCATTCATGGTGCTTTTTTTTTTTGGTGAAATCATCTTTTCTTTGAAAGATGGCACCAATCAGTGCATATCTACCAACTTCATTTGAATGGGTAATTGCACCATTGCTTTCCAAATATCCAAATGGAATAACCCATTCACAACCTTCTTCTCCAATATTGCTCTAGTCGGCTCTTCATTCGTCGGCCGGCATCTTAGGGGTTGCTTCAGTATCCCTCTTTTCTTTCTGAATTACGGTGAACATTTTGTCAATAGCCTGTGTTGCTTTACTTGTACCTCTTCTTCTGCAACCACTTCTGTTTTGGAATTCCATGGAGTATCTACAATGGTTCTTTTGTGTGGCATCAACCGGCTCCTTCTCCATCCACCTCTCACTGCTTTCTTCAAAATGGTTATCTGATCTACAACATTTGGTTTCAACATCGCTTTTCTACCTCGGTGAACTTCCTTCCATGTGTGGGTAATTGATTGTACTTTGGGATCGAAGGTCTTTTCTGCTTCATCCATTTTTTTCTCCGTTGTATTCATTATCTCAATGGACACCATGTTCATACTGGGTTCTTTTGATTTTTTAGCTTTCTTTTGATCATACTCCGCATCCTCCTTACTCTCTCACTTCACCAATGATCATCATCAATACAAAAGGCAAGGATTTGGACTAGATGGACAAAAATTGCGTCAGACTACACCTCGATTGTATTATCTGCCTCGATCTCCATATTGTCCTCCTTGATTGAAAGAGCTTGTAGAATTTTGTTGAGCCTCCTTACGTTGAGTTTGATGTGGAGCTTGAACCGCATGGGCTAGCAGACTCGGTTCTAGATTTTGTTGAGTTTTCCATGTTCTTGGAATTATATCAATATTGATTGGTATTATGATTCTCATCTAACAAATGTCACACCAAATTTTGTTCAGTGAACAATCATCAGCTACATGATCTTCAGTATGTGTAAATGTAACATTTAATGGTCTAGTAACTTGTGTGTAGCGGAAAATAGCATGAACATAGTGAGCATTTCATTAGAATAGATTCCTAATGAGAATAACAAGAGTGCTTGGGTAGAGAGAGCAAAAAAAAGTATAACACCTAGTTAGATAGCATGAACAGTACTTCAAAAGAGAGAGAAATTAAGCAATTGACAACAGTTGAGGACCGTATTCTCATGGAGCCGGTCCCCCCTCCAAAAGGCTTTGTATTATGGTTTCTCCCATCAAGAGAGACATTTTACAATACAATTCTTTGTGTTCCTTCAATACTAGCTAGTGCAATGAAAATGGAAACTTTAAGCACTAAGAAAAACACTTATCAAACATAACATCTATTCCCTCACGGTCAGACCCAAGACCTCACACACCTTCGAAGATGGTGAGAGCTAGCGGGGTATGAGAGTAGATTGAGAGGAAGGAGTAGTCTTACGAGAAAGGAGAGTGTGCGTAAAAATTTGAACTTGGCATTGTGCATTTTTTAGTGCTTACTTTAAATGACATAGCTTTCGTGCACTAACAATTGAGTTTGTTTTGAAGGGTTGTGGCAGGCCGTGTATGATTCCAAATGATCCAAGAAGGGGTCATCATTGCAATATTGCAGGCTAATTAGAGCAATTCCAAATGTTTGGATTAATTAAAGTTGTATACATGCTAGCTCATAGCCTTGTCAAAAGTTAATTTTTTTCAATTGAGCTAGTGTTTAACCAACTTTTTGAGCTTTCAAGTACAAATTTGGCTATTGAGAGCCATTTATTTTCATTTCATCAAGTTGCAGTCATCTCTAGCTCATAGAGTGTGCTCTAAAATTGTAAAATTTATTGAGCTAGTTATTAGCCAACTTTTTGAAAAGCTTTAAAATGTAAAATTCGGCTACGAGAGCCACTTCATTTCATCAAAGTTGTATTATTTTTTAGCTCTTGACTTGTTTTAAATTCCATATTTTAAGTGAGCTAACACTTAGTCAACTTTGAACCATGCATGAGAGATTGTAAACATTGCAAAATTTGCTTATGTAGAAGCTCATTATCTCTCATGGTTGATATGTATGCATAAATTTGCTACATTAGAGCATCATGTGCATAACCAAAGGCACTTTTTTCCCTTGGGTTTTTTCCCTTTGGTAAATTCGGGTATGCAAGACCCTAGATTTAGGTTTTCATTAATGTTTTTTGTGTGGTTTTTCAATAATAGGCTTTTGTAGCTTGTGTTTACACTTAGCTTCAAAAGGCTTCTTTTGCAAATAAAAAGATCAAGAGGCTTCTCTACAAAAAGGGAGATGCTTGCTCGAGGGATTAGAGTTGTCCTCTAATGGTGTGCTTGTGTGTGTATAGGTTTAAGAAGCCTTGGGCTTAATTTGATTATGTGTGACTTGATTTGGACACCATGATGGGCATGGTTGGGGTGGCCGACTTGAATGCGATCTTGTGTGCTTAATAGTCAATGCATGTAATTAGAGTTGTGCTTGAGAGATTCCAAGATTAGTGTGTTTCACTTCGTTGCTTGATGTGTGTAGATGATTACTTGAATTGATGCTTGATGTGCGATTAGCATTAGTTGTTTGGGATGATTTCTATTTGCATTGGAGGATGCACGCTCTTGAATCCTCTCAATCTTTGCATCCGATGACGCTCTCACACATTCTTTGTGTGATGCCTCCAAGCCCTAGCCGGGTCATGCTCTCTCTCTCTCTCTCTCTCTCTCTCTCTCTCTCTCTCTCTCTCTCTCTCTCTCCGGATTGATAGATTTTGTGGGAGATTGCCTATGCTATGGCGAGCCTCCAACACCTTAGCATTTTGGAAGTCTTAATGGGCTGAACCTTAGGGCCTTTTAAGCCCATTGTTGCACATTGCTCTTTTGTAGATGGCCCTCCCTTTAGATCCCTATTTTCCCTCCTTTGGATCCCCACTGTGGCCGGTCTGCCAACTTAACCAATATTCTAGCTTTTTCTCCCCAGGACTTCCCCATATTAAATGATCAGTTTAACATGAGAAAATCATTTAGGAGAATTAGATATAAGTTATTATGACATTACCTCTCTCTTGAAATCATAGTCGTCCTTGACTATAGGGTAGATAAAATAAAGCATTTCATTAGTCCTTTTCCTAGCGGGTAGAGGATCCTTATGTTACCCTACGACATCGTATTAGAATGGATGACTAGTCCATTTGGCGCTTGAGAGCTTAAGCTGCCACAAGCATGTCTGCACATTAGTCCTATCAATCTTCCATAGTAGAGTGAAAAGCTCTACTTGGTGTTTGGGAGACGTCGTCTCCGCAAACTTGATCTAAGCATGCATACTACTTTATTTTTGTGCACAATAAAGAAAAAGAGAGTCTTATAAGACAAAAAATTTCTTCATTTTTAACATTTGTACATTTGCTTACTCTTGGGAAGCATTGTAAGAATTGACAAGGTTTAGGTTATTCTTTAATTGTATGCCTTGCATCCATCTAGCATCTTCAAACGGATAATTCTTAAACTTAATAAGATATCATCGGATAGTCTTACCACCTCTTAGTACCTTGTCTTCATGTTGGACAATGGACTAGGGCTGCATCACCTCTTCTTGGTCCTCGATCTCCGGTGGGTCTTCAATAGGTGGTTCTTTAGGTGGATCTCCTTTGTAAGGCTTTAGTAGGCTCACATAGAAAGCATTGTGTATGAGCCAATGGCTGGGCAACTTGAGTTGATAGGCCATCTCATTGATTGGCCTAAGAATTTGGAAGGGACCATAGTACCTTTTTGCTAACTTAGCATAGTACTTTTGGTGTCCGTAGGATTCTTGCCCATCGTGTGCCTTAATCGAGCCTTGGGAAATTTGAGTAAGACCCAATCATTTTCTTTAAAGGTTTGGGATCTTCTGTGCTTGTCAGCAGAGCAGCCTTTTGTCTTTGCTGTGAGATAGAGATAGCATCCTTAATCTTTTGGAAAGATTCTTGTAGGTCTCAGTTATACTCATCTGCAACGAAGATCTTCCCGTGTACCTTAAGTAGTAGGGACTTCCCTCAATTACCTCAAAAGGTGCTTTTCCCGTGGAAGTATGTACAATGTTATTGTAGGCATACTCCACTAAAGGTAAGTACTTATCCCATTGGGATCTTTGATCCACTTCCGTTACATAGGCTTTTAGTAGATCAAGAATTGTTAGGTTAGCTATTTCACTTTGGCCATCTGTTTGCAGGTGATAGGCCGAAGAGAAGTTTAGCCTTGTCCCTAAATTCTCAAAGAGACCCTTCCAGAAATTACTGGTCATTCTAGGATTTCTATCCGACACTATGGACATTGGCAAGCTATGGTACTTGAAGATTTGTGAAATAAATAGGGTTGCCATTTGATGGGATTTGATAGTCTTTTTGACAGGTATAAAATGAGCTTGTTTACTGAACCTGTCTACTATCATCCATATTCCCGTATTCCCATGGATAGACTTAGGCAATCCAAAGATAAAAATCCATGGATATGCTCTCTAATGGTGAATTAGGAATTGGCAAAGGTTGAAGCAATCCAGGTTGCTTCCCTCTATCAAACTTCGTCTTTTGGCATACCACACATTTAGAAACATACTCTTGTATGTTGCTTTCATGGTAGGCCAATAGAAATATGTTTCAATCCCCTTTAGGGTATACTAAATCCCTTTATGCCCTGCATAAGGAGGAGCATGAGATTCATACATTACTTTCTCATGGAGTGAGTCAGTAACGCATAGTCTATTGCCATAGAGAAGATAACCATCTTGTAAAGTAAATAGTTCCTCTTTCTTCCCTAGTGCAAGGGCTGAAATCACATATCTAAAATCGGGATCAATATTATACTCATCTATCATTGTAGATAGATCATTGTGAGTTGCTATGGAAACCGCATTCACTCTCGGCCGTCTTGAGAGTGCATTTGCTACTTGATTATGCTTGCCAGCAATGTGAGCAATATGAAAATGAAATTGCAAAAGAAAATTTGCCCACCTCATTTGTTTGTTGGAGAGCTTGGTTTGCATCATGAAGTACTTAAGACTTTGGTGATCCGTTCGTAGAATGAAAGGAGTCCCCAATAAATAGTGCTTCCATGAGTTTAAGGCATGTAGAACTGGGAGGAGTTCCTTTTCATATATGCCTAGAGCTTGCTCAACAGGGTCGAGCCTTTGACTTTCATAGGCTATGACGTGCCCTTCTTGGAGAAAAACAGCTCCAAGGCAATCACCCTAAGCATCACATTGGACCTCAAATGGCTTTGAGAGATCCGGTAGTGTAAGCACATGTTGAGAGATAGGCTTTTCTTTAAGCTTTTCGAAAGCATTGTTCTCCTTGGCAGACCATGTATACCTAACATTTTTCTTTGTTAGGTCATGTAATGGTCATGCTATTAGTGAGAACTTTTCTATGAAGCGTCTATAGTATGCACACATACCTATAAAGCTTCTTAGTTTATGAAGATTCCTTGGTTTAGGCCATCTTTTTATTACCTCTAATTTTGATGGATCCATTTGGATGCCATCTTGAGAGATAATGTGACCTAAATACTGAATCTCCTGTAAGAAAAACTCACTTTTCTTTTGATTAATATAAAGTTTATTCTCTCTTAGAACTTGAAATATTACATGGAGGTGTTGCTTGTGTTCATCTAATGAATTAGAGTAAATGATAATATCATCAAAAAACACTCCAGTAAAGGTTTGGTGAGGCTTGAATAGTTTCTCCATCAAGCGATTGAATGTGACTGGTGCATTGGTCAAGCCAAAAGGCATGACAATATTTTTGTAAAGACCAAACGTAGTGCAAAATGCGGTCTTTACAATGTCTTGATCAACTATCCTTATTTAATGATAGCCACTTTTAGGTCAATCCTACTGAAGTAGGTGGACCCTTGTAGCTTATCAAATAGGTCTTCTTCCCATGGAACGGGAAACCTATTCTTGATAGTGATCCTATTTAGTACTCTATAGTCAACACACATACGATATGTGCCGTCTTTCTTTTGCACTAATAGCACATGAGAACAAAATGGAGATGACCTGGGCTTAAGCATGCCCTTCTTAACTAACTCATGCACTTGCCACATAATCTCCTCTTGTTGAGCTTGAGAAACTCTATAAGGAGGTTTGTTAGGTGGTGAACTTCCTGGAAGAAGTTCAATTGCATGGTCATGATTGCCTCATTTAGGAGGTAGCTCACAAGGGATGTTGTCAATAAAGACATCTTGAAACCCCTTGAGAAAATTGGATAACTCTAATTCCTTTTGAGTGTGTTTATTTTCTTTTGTTAAAACATTAAGTCCCGATTAAGGGAGTGACTGAAGGTTCTTGCCCCTTGAAAGCACCATCTGTGGGTAGGACATCTCCCATCTCGTAAGCTTGTATGCTTAGCTTGGTGGCCAACTCTGTGGATATGAAATTGTGAGTAGAACCAAGGTCAAAGAGAATAAAAACATCATGTTCTATTACCTTTCCCCAAGCATGGCATAGAGCAGATCCTTTGTGGTGAGTTTCCCCCTCTTGGAATTTGACCAAGGTAGATCTAGGAGGTTCATGGCGGGTGTTCTTTTGGGGACTAGCGCGGTATGCATGCCCTTGCTCGCCGCACTGAAAACAGCGGTTATCCTTGCTATAACGCTCAAGCTCTTCAGGAGAGAGTTTATTTTTGCCTTTGTAAACTCCCTTCTCTTTAGATTTGTTGGAGTTGCCCTTAGGAGATTTTTGGATATTGTCCTTCCCCTTAGGCTCATTGGAACCCTTGTTTTCCATGGGCTTAGAATTTCTTTTAGCCCTTGTTTGGAAATTGATATGGTGCGTAGCCTTTGGGAGTTGACATACTCCGCCATTTCTTCAGTTAAGCCCGCACAAAATTGTTGCTTTTGCTCTCCAAAATCCAACTTTTTGAAGACAGTGGCTTTGAGTTGTAGGTCCCAAAACTTGTCTACATATTTGTTAATGGATTCATAGGGAGAGAGCTTCAAGCTTCTCCATTCAATGAGTATTTTGTCTTTGGCATCAGTGGCCAAAAACTATAGCTCTTAAAGCTTTCCATGTTTGTGGAGCTTCACCGTTGGCCCATAGGCTAGACCATCATTGCTTGGCAGACTTTTGAAAGTGCATAGATAGGTGGTGTAGCTTAGGGACTCCATGAAGCCCTCATCTCCAAACACCGCATCGAATTGTTGGATAAAGGCCAAGACTTTGTCCGTAGCACCAAAGGTGCCATCGTAGGTAAGGAAAGAGATGCTCTTCCCTGCCTCTTTGAACTTCTTGAGCTTGGACGACCTCTTCCACGCGGCATAGGATTACAATTTCACAAGTAAATTTGGGTTGATTTAAATCTTCCTATGATATCATGTATGATGCCAAATGAGGTACTTACACTAGCTCTATATAATGAGCCTCTTTGTACTCACTTTGGAGAAATCTAGTTATCAAGTTTGTGTCTACACTCTACTCCATTCTCTATTGTGTAATCAAATGTTGATAATTATGCTCATGCCATTAAAGGTTCTCTATTTTATTCTCCCTAATCTCCACATCTTCCACTAACAATGCTCATGAAGGAGTAAAAAGCAGTAGCCAGGTGTTAAAATGTTATATTAGAGCCTCACATCCACATGAGCGATTTCAACTAGGTGTCAATTATGTCATGTTGACTAGCTTTGGTAAACACTCTTGCTACCAAGAAGCCATGGAAATGGATTAAAAATTGAAGTGGGAGCAAGCTATGCAATTTGAATATGACTCAACTAGGTGTAGAAGAAAACCGAAAATACTAGAAGAAATTTTGAGATTTACAAAATTATTGGATGATTTTCTCTTCCGTTTACCATGGTTTACAGCTAGCTAGTCTCGATTTTCAATCGGCTCAAGATTAAGTGGAGGCAATCCTTTCCCAAACACTGATACCCGTTTAATTCAACCTAACAAATTTATCACTTTCTTATTGTTTTCGAAAGCCATCGTGACCCTTTCACTTGTTGTTTTTGTAAAGGGTGGCTCTACTTCGTAGCTTAGGAAAATAACGAGCAATGAGTTGTATCACACGTCGATAAGTTGGTCAACGTCAAATGTGTGTGTGTGTGTGTGTGTGTGTGTGTGTGTGTGTGTGAGAGAGAGAGAGAGAGAGAGAGAGAGAGAGAGAGAGAGAGAGAGATGCGGCACATCGCACGTCTGAGAGAGAGAGATTAGGTTTCATTTTCTACAGCACTATCGTGTGTGTTGCAGGTTTGTGTGTGTGTGTGTGTGTATGAGAGAGAGAGAGAGAGAGAGAGAGAGAGAGAGAGAGAGAGAGAGAGAGAGAGAGAGAGAGAGAGAGAGAGAGAGAGAGAGAGAGAGAGCTTCACAAATGGAACTTGTGCCAGATGTAAGAAATTGGAAACACTGAGACATGTTTTTTGGCATTGTAAAATTGTTGCAGAATGGTGGAAATAGGTTGAATACATGTGGTATACAGCTTGGGGGGTTCAAATTACCAAATATAAGCTCACATTTGCTAAAGTTAACACGCAGCATGACAATGCTCTACAATTTTCCTTGCACTCCTTTAGAATCTGGTTTCTATGGTTTATATGGTTTATGAGAAATCTGGAAGTCTTTGAAAAGAATATTGGGTTCAATCACACTGTGCCAATGAGGGTCATCAGAGACAGGATGATAGAAGATGCAATGGTGCTGAAGGACAAAGATTTCAGAGATAGGGTCGTGCATGTCCTCAACAAACTGATAGTTTGATGAGAAATCATGACAGTATGTAAAATGATATTGTAAATAAAAGAAAACAAAACAATTTCCCAAAAGAGAGAGAGAGAGAGACGTCTTCATTATTTGTCGTAGCTCTGTGTGTGTGTGTGTGTGTGTGTGTGTGTGAGAGAGAGAGAGAGAGAGAGAGGGCCAATCCCATTTAGTCCTACTGAGGAGTGTGTATGTTTATTTCTGTTCGAAAGAGAGAGAGAGAGAGAGAGAGAGAGAGAGAGAGAGAGAGAGAGAGAGAGAGAGAGAGAGAGAGAGAGAGAGTGCCATTGATTGTCCTTGGCGCTTTTGACAGAGAATGCCCCCCCCCCCTAAACATGATCATGAACACAACCAACCATTTACTTCATGTATAACTTCTCAAATGTTGCTGCAATAGGCCTCATATAGTCTCCTCTATCAACACCCATGGTTGCCAACAGCTGATCTGCCACGAGCCGCACACCCTTATACAACCTCAATCCTCTGCTAGCCGGGACGCCAAGACTCTGGATCCAATACATGTCCCACTCGCCACAAGCGTTGCTGAGCCACCTACTCCAAAAACGTTGCCTGTCCGCCACCCTTGATCCCAACGAGCTCCATTTTTGCCTAGGTGCAACCCTCCACACCATGAGAGAGAGAGAGAGAGAGAGAGAGAGAGAGAGAGAGAGAGAGAGAGTCCCACATTCGTCTCCACACTTTCTTCGTCTTTTTTTGGCCAATTAGCGGATGATACAATGTTGAGAGCTCCAACATGACCATCTAGGCTTTTTAGCTTTCCCAAGTTTTCACATCTCGAACTCTTGACATAGAAGAAAAAAGGGGTTCTGCAAAGGGGACAAGTTGCATTGCTTGCCGCAACAGTGCTCACGGCAACGATCGTGCAAGGCGGGTCTTCCATTCAATGTTTGGAAAAAATGTGTTTCAACTTAATATCATGTTGTTTTCAATTTCAAAAATGCCGGTTGAGGGCAAGGGGAAAAGGAGAAATCCCACCCCAAAATAGAAAAAAATAGTGTAAAAACCTGCAAAATAAATCTAATTTTCTCTTGGAAAGCAATTTTGTACGTTTGAAAAAATGATTTTTCCAGAACACTGACGTGATTGCATTAGAGGAGGATCATTTCCAGTCGAGGGTATTGGCGTTAGCAATCATTTGCTCATTTGGATCCTCCTTGGTGTTACATACCTAATGTGGCCTCCCCCTAGAAATGATGACTCCAGTCTCTTATTGTAGGGCTACCTCCGTGCACGTGTCTCCATTATAGGACTGCTTACATGTCATTTTGCTTACATTTAGAGCCTGGTCACTTTGGAATGGCTAAATAGCCTTCCATCTTTGTTTGCAAGTCAAGAAAACTGGTGGCTTTTTGAAGATAAATGCTTGATTTGATTGAGTGATGAGACAGATCTTGAGCAGGTTCTTGCTAATCGAGAGGGCCTCAAAAGTCAACCATGTGAAAGGCTATGCCCATTTCGAGGCTCTTAACCACCACAATTAGATAGGTAGAGAGAAAAGAGTTGGCTCGTGATCGAGCAGAAAGTAGGCTCGCTGGTACACACGACCAAGCTCTTCGCCTCTCACATGCTTCATTTTAATACTACAAACTAGACACACACACACACACACACACACACACACATAGAGGTAGAGAGAGAGACACGTTTTTCTTCCTACTAACGTGGTTTGAGACCTGTTAATCTTGAGACTGACTAATCTCGACTCTCAGCTATTAAGTTTAGGCAAACCTTATCCAATCCAAACATTGTTAGCAACAAGTCATATGTTGCATAGCACGTTAGAAGAGAGAGAGAGAGAGAGAGAGAGAGAGAGAGAGAGAGAGGAGAAGAAGAAGATCACAACATACCTAAAAATATTAGCTGATGAACGTTGATTCTTGAACTCAAGGGCTTGCATGCTCACATACTTATACAAGGAGAGGCGGACACAGTGACCTCAAAGGTTAACGCGAGCGAGAGAGAGAGAGAGAGAGAGAGAGAGAGAGAGAGAGAGAGAGAGAGAGAGAGAGAGAGAGAGAGAGAGAGAGAGAGAGAGAGAGAGAGAGAGAGAGAGAGATCATCCTTAAAAGTGAGATTGACCTATGGGACCGAGTACAACACGGAACATGCTCGAAGACTATGGATATAAGGGTGGCCACTGACAAGTTGAATCCATGAGGTGGCTAGGAGAGAAAGGTATGTAGGCCATGGTATGGGCTAAAATGTGGGTAAAGCAAGTTTGATGTGATCAAAAGCTGAGCAACCTCATGTAGGGTATGATGATTGCACTCTCAAATTGTTAAGGGATATAATTCACGTACAAAAAGATACTCTCCTCCATGTAGTGCTTCAATGCTCTATCTCACATTTAAGGGAGTAGGAGCTAAGGCAATTGGCTGCTATGGTATAAAATATGGGTAAGGGCAACGATGTGAATAGTTGAATACAATGTGCTCTCTCAAAAAAGAACATGCATGTGTGTATGTTTGTGTATGTGTGTGTATTTTGCATCATGCCCTTTCTTTTAGCATGATGCCCAAAACTCTTGCACAGAGAAATGATTGAGTGAACTTTTTTTACTTTCATTGCACTCACATTTCAAGGTGCCAATGGTGCCCAAATGTACATAAAAAACAATATGTGACTTTTAATATTAACATGCTTATGGTCAATTTCAAGAGACCTCAACATCCATGTGATGAGTCTTGGTAGATGCAAGTGCACATGCTCGCTAGATTGAGTAAAATCCAACCTGTAAATTTTGAAATTTACCCACATATAGAGACAAAGTTTCTATAGCTATGCAATCACCCCCAGGTCACAAACCCATCATGAATACTGCCTTTGAGAAGCAAACAACACACTACTCCCCAAATCAGTTGTGCATATCAACGGCAAAGTTTCTTCAACTACTATGTGGTGTAATGTTGGCATGCTGGGTCATGGCTGGTACATGCATCCTAAGTGCCAACAAATAGCAGTTGATGACTTAGTTGACTCTGATGCCCCAAATGCAAGACCAAAACTACACGAGAGAAGCATGGGAGAGTTGCTATCATGACCAATGCCTTGATTGGTAAGGATGGTGAGAGGGGATGCTAACGCATCTAAAGAATTCGTCGTTCAAAGCAAACACTATATCCAAATAAGGATACTAGCTCTTTATTAGTCTATTTAGAGGGCCACTACCACTCACCAGGGTCCCATATCAATTGTGTGAGGCGAACGTCTCTAGCCTAATTGCAAATTCGTTGCCTCCTTAGAGAGAAACATAGGATGTTAAGACAAGACATCATGCGAAGGGAGCCCATTACTTAATTCATTCCAAAGAGACCTCAAATTGACCTGATAATTCTTGAACTCAACACACACACACATGGATAGAGAGAAAGGCGGGGGGGGGGACAAACTTGCCATGATTATGAGGAGTATGTTGGAGCTTGGCATGATCAACTAGAAGGAGATTTTTCCTTGGTCAATCCACAAGAATGTGGAGAGTAACAACACTCTATTTCTCTCTATTTAGAGGGCCACTACCACTCACCAGGGTCCCATATCAATTGTGTGAGGGGGACGTCTCTAGCCTAATTGCAAATTCATTGCCTCCTTAGAGAGAAACATAGGATGTTAAGACAAGACATCATGCAAAGGGAGCCCATTACTTAACTCATTCCCAAGGGACCTCAAATTGATCTGATAATTCTTGACACACACACACACACACACACACACGGATAGAGACAAGGGGGGTAGGGGGGAGGAAAAAAC